>NC_058519.1:554404315-555029315 GCF_904849725.1 Hordeum vulgare subsp. vulgare
GATGAAGCACATTCATCTTGAAGGAGATGCAGTCTACAAAGGCTACCCATTCATGGAAAGTGGAGTAGAACTTTGGTATGTGGAAGTACACCTCCACCATGTGAAAGGAGTTTGTCCAAAGACTATGGGGCAATACTTTTTCATTTCACGTGTACCATGAGAAACCTTGTTTGATGCTGTTCGTGGAGCTGCCATGGAAGCCATACGTCAGATCGAAGAAATACTTGAAGCAAGACTCCGTCATACCCAGGAATACCTGAGTGAGGTACGTGCGGAGATGATGGAGATGAAGCTCAGGACCACCATGATGAAGCAAAAGATGGATGATTTCAAGGAGCACCTCGGAAAGTTCCAGTGGAACTAAAGTACCTCCAAGAGAGACACATGAATAAAGTTGGCAGAAATGCTTGACCATACCGAACAATGTGGATGGCAGCATTTGTAATAAATTACTTTTGAGTTAGAATTTTGAAGAAAGAAAGGATGTAATAAAGGATTGATTATGAAATGAATATGATTTATGGTAGAAGCTATGATGGATCAGCAAACATTTTCTTAGGAACATACGAAAGCCAAAGAGTTGTGAAGATACGATAGATGTTTTGTTCAGCTTGCAGAACCAATGGATTATCCGAACTTTGTTCATGGACAAGAGAAATTCGGCAATGCTTGTGAGGATGCCCAAGTGTTAGAATGCGAGATTCGCTAAACCTTATACAGAGAAATGATTTGGGTGCGGAATGGATTGATCACCATGACGACTTACTCTTATCATTTATCTTGCTATTCAGAATTGTAAATCTGAGAGACTTACCCATATAGAGAGACGGTGTTCTTTGAAGCTTTTGTTTAAGCCTTAGAATGGTACTAGGAAAGCCCCAAGTACATGTCATTTGTTGTCGCGCGTAGGAAATTTTACGGTGAGAATGAAACCAAGACCCTCTCTCTGCAGGATAACCACAAATGGTAGACCACCATGAGAACCATCGATATGTTATTTAGAATTGACCACGAGACTGTCAGTTAAGAAGACCCGGTAACGGAAGAAGCTTATATCAACGGAAGAGCCCTCGTTTTGATGGAGACATTATGAATATAACAGAAGATATGAAGACTGTGAGGAGTCAGATGCCAAAACCCCAGAGGATCGTTAAAACATTTTGAGGGACCAGTACCTCTCATTTTAAGTGTGGTAGCATCCCACTTTGCAGGAGATTGGATTTGCTAGAAGACCCCCAAACCCTAACCTTTCTTTCTAGCCTCTTCGAATCTCGAGGACGAGATTCATTTTAAGTGTGGTAGATTTGTAACATCCCAAATTTTGGAATGTTAAAATAATTATTAGATTGTTTGTTTGTTTGATTGAGTGATTGAAACTTGAGTGAAATTTGAAAATTTTCAAAACTTTAGAATGAGAGGGAATAAAATGACTTTCCCCTTCTCCGGTAAATTCAAATTCAAAAGCAATGAGCGAAGATGACATGACTTCTTCAACTATAAAGAATTTGAACGGAGTTTGCATTTGAATCCTTTCAAAATATTTGCCCTTGCTTCTATATTTTTTTTCCCCGAGAAAATGCCCGAAAATAAATTCTTGCAAGCAAGAAAGAGGGGAGGAAAACGACCCTCCAAAAATGTGAGACATCTCTAGAATATTTGGAGCCAAGAAAGCCAAAGTTTTATCGTGAAAATAATTGCCAAAAAGAAATAAAGCATTTAGGGGATTTTCTGAAAAAACATTATTTTAAAAGTTTTTATTTTTGCCTTGGAAAAATGTTAATCGAGTAGAGGATATTTTTCTGAAAATTTTGGTATATAATACCCCTATATTTATTATTTATTTTGTTTCCTTTTTATTTTTATTACTTGCTGTTTTTGAAAAAAACTAAAAGCGGAAAGAAATTTTCTAGAAAAAAGAAAGCGCCCGAGCGCTTTATAGCGTTGCTGGGCCGGATCCCGCCTTGCCCGGGCTTTCCTTCTACACGTCGGCCGACCGACAGTCCCGCCCCCTCCCTCTCTCTCCCTGTCAGCGGGCCCCACCTGCCCGATCCCCACCCCGAGCCGGTCATCTCTTTCCTTCCTCGTCCCCTCCTTCCTTCTCCCAACCGACCGAGCCCCCCTGCTCGCCGGATCTCTCTACCCCGCTCCCCTTCCCTGCCTGCCTCCCCTAGCCCATATTTAAGGCCGACCCTCCACTGCACCTCGCGCCTTCCCCCCCGTAGCCTCCACCCCTCGCCGCCCCTGCACCTGAACCCCTGCCTCGCCGGAGCCGGAGCTCCAGGAGACTCCCCGGGCGCCCTGTCGCGCCAACCCTCGCCGCCCGCACCACCCGAGACCACCGGCAGCCTCGCCACAACCGATGTGCCCCATTTTTCCTCTTAAACCCCCGCATCGCCGCTCCACGCCGCCACCCTCGACTCGCCGGAGTCGGCCAGTACAGGAACCGCCCCGAGCTCCCTGCTGCTCGCCCCGACGCTCCCTCGCCTCGCCGTCGCCACGAGAGACCGCCGGAGCTCCTCCGCCACCCCTTGCACACATTGGACGCCGCCAGAGACCGCCGGAGAGCCTCCCCGAGCACTACCACCTCACTGCCTCGCCGGAGAAGACCCCAACGCCGGCAACCTCCCCCTGTGAGCTCCCTACCCCTCCTGAGACGTTCGATCTAAATTCAACGCGGCAGATTAGACGCCCCGATACCCTTTCGGTTTAGTTAAGAAAACCGCTCGGTTTTCTATTTACATTACTTAGCCGAAGCGGTTTCTATTAGATTTCGGCCGTTTGTTAGTTTTCCCGCAGCACTCACCCCCTTAACCAATCAGGGACTACCACGTATTCGGTTAGAATCTGTTTTCTTTTTCTGTTTAGTTCCAAAAACAGAAAAGTTTCAAGTTTGTTTTGATCATAGCTTTTGATCCCGAAGTCCAATGATGTTGATTCTTTTTCCAGTAGATCACAATTTTTCTGTAGTTTTTAAAAACATATAATTTGTCTATGTTTGAAATTTTCAAATTTGAATTAGATCAGATTTAGTTTAAACCTTGTCTTGCTTATTCCAGGAGTTTAAAAATAGCTTTTAATTTGATTTATTTTGCTACTGAGCACTAGTGATCTTATTTATCAGTGGTAAAAATGTCAGATTTGTTTGAGTATCTTAGCTCATGGTTTCTTGTGAAACAATTTCTGTTTCACCTCTTTTAGGATTGTGACTAATTTACTTTCTTTAGTTACTTTTAAATTATCTTCTTTTATATTTCAGAAATATTATGTTTTGTTTCTGTTAGTTAACAGTAGGTTTGCAACAAGTTTTGATTTTACTTTTATATGTTATCATGAAATCAATTCTAGTTCCCTAATAACTTGCGATTGGTTTCTTCACTGTTTCAAATCCCGTTTGGAAATACTTTCAAATAGTTTTGTGAAAAATACTTTATTTTATCTTAGTTAAATTTATATCTTAGTTCCTTGTTATTATTTTCCGTTGGACAAAAATACTATTTAGTGTATGATGTAGTAGAAGACTCCCTAGTCTTATTTGAAGATTTCTTCGGATTCCTATTCGCTCTCTCTTCTGTTTTGATTGCTAGAATGATTGCTAGTATGAGTGCTTATGTGAATGATATGTTTGTTATATAGATTTCATCGGAGAGTGACGAGTAGTCTATAAAGTTATTTCTTGAGAAAATTCTTCTTCGTCAACATCACCAGGCAAGTCACTTTGATCATACTATCACCTATGTTTTATGCATCGTAGTTCTACCATCCTATGCCCAATTGCATGCTGAGTAGGTACTTGGAAGTTTTAGTATAGATTGTAGTATCATGTGGTAGGCACACAACAACACCGATACTTGGCCCCGGGACGACAAATTTCATATTGCTATGCTTGAGTAGACGGGATTTCGGTTGAGTGCATAACACGAGTGATGCGAGGTTGATTAAATAATCAAGACCGGTTAAGACAAGATTTTCAAGACCTCATGACGCAATGCAACTCTGGGTGAAGGACGGTTGATCGGCTCCCTGGAGAACCCAGTGGATGACCCGGGATGCTGGAGACGGCCATGACATCCTGCGGAAAACTTCACCCAGGCTCGAAGAGACGGACGGCGGCTTCAAGACCCAAGGCTTACCTGCACAACCACAAGTCATTATGGGCTCTGGCTTGGTTGGACAACGCGGCGACTCTGGACAGGCGGTGCTAGCAGATGTAGAAGAACGGTAGGAATGGATGGGCACCGACAGGGATTCAGAGGGACCCGTTGAAAGACCATGTTTTGATCATCCGGTCTTCAAACACCCTGAAGTGCGAGGACATAAACGGAGGCGATCAAATCTTGTGGGGAACGTGTGCAAAACTCTGCAGAGTACTCAAACCTTATCGATTAGCCGTGTCCACGGTCATGGACAACTTGAGCCAAAGGAACTGAAGTTATCTGGATTTCTCAACACCATTAAATATATTTGATGAGGGTAATTATTGACAACTCGGGTACGAGAACTGGTTGGCGGAACCATCTCGTTAACAACCAACAATGTAGTAACATTTTGCTTTTAGCCCTCTCTTGTTGTAGGAGAAAAATTTGCTTTACGCTAAAACTTACAACCCCACCTGCCATATATGCATATAGTATAGATGACATTTTACCCCTCTCTTATGTGACTTGCCGGCATATTCAATATGCTGACCTACACGGCTGCAACGTCTTATGTTGCAGATATTTTTCTTCGACGAGTAAGAGTACGATTCAGGGTTACGGTCTACACTCAACTTGCCGTTGGTGTTTATTGGGACTCCACTCCCTTGACTGCTTCCGCTGAAATAATTAAGGTATATATCAGTTTTACGCTATTTACATGTGATTGCACTTTGATATATACATTGATGTACTGTGTGTGCCAACATACTGATCCAGGGATGGCACAAAAACACAGAGGCTTGACTCGTCTTGAGTCGGGTCGCTACATCGTATGACTATACGGTCATGTCTTTTGGTCTGGCAAATGCTCCTCCGACATTTTGTCGATTGATGAACTATATTTTCTCTCCATACAAGAATGAATTTGTCTTGCTCTATCTCGATGACATTCTAGTCTTTTCTGAGACTGAGGAAGAACATGAAGTACATCTCAGATTGGTGCTTGATAAGCTGAGAGAGTACAAGGTGTATGCCAAGTTTTCCAAGTGCGAGTTCTGGCTGAAAGAAGTGGTTTATCTTGGGCATATTATCTCTGCCGAGGGCATTAAGGTTGATCCGTCCAAGGTTCAAGCCATTGTTGAATGGGAGCCTCCGCAAAATGTGAAGCAGCTTCGAAGCTTTCTCGGGCTTGCTGGATATTGCAGAAGGTTCATTGAGAACTTCTCCAAGATCGCCAAGCCGCTCTCTAGTCTTCTTCAGAAGGGTGTTAAGTATGCTTGGTCTCCAGAGTGTCAACTGGCCTTCGATACACTCAAAGAGAAGCTTATCTCCACTCCGGTCTTGGCCCCTCCGGATGATTCCAAGCCGTACCAGGTCTTTTGCGACGCTTCTCTCCAGGGTCTTGGTCCAGTGCTGATGCAAGATAAGAAGGTGGTTGCTTATACCTCCAGGCAGTTGAAGCCTGTGGAGAAGAACTATCCTGTGCATGATCTCGAGCTAGCAGCTGTGGTACACGCCTTGATGACTTGGAGACATCTCTTGTTGGAACGTAAGGTGGAAGTTTTCACCGATCACAAGAGTCTCTAGTACATCTTCACTCAGCCTAACTTGAATCTTCGGCAAACACGTTGGGTGGAAACGCTCCAGGATTTTAATCCGAGTGTTGAGTACACGCCAGGCAAAGCTAATGTTGTGGCGGATGCTTTGAGCAGGAAGGCATATTGCAACAGTCTGATTCTGCAACCTCTCCAGCCGGGTCTTTGTGAGTCTTTCAGGAAGCTCAACCTTCAGCTAGTACCCCAGGGATTTCTTGCGAACCTTCAGATCTCTCCTACCTTGGAAGATCAGGTCAGAGCAGCTCAGCTTCTTGACGCTATGGTGAAGAAGGTCAAGATTGGCGTGGGAAAGAGTCTCCCCAAGTATAAGTGCTTCACTGTTGATGCCAGGGACACGTTGTTTTTTGAGGATCGCCTTGTCGTCCCGAAAGGTGATCTCACGAAGGTGATCATGGAAGAAGCTCATAACTCTCTGCTCTCTATTCATCCTGGAAGCTTCAAAATGTACCATGACTTGAAGCAGACATTCTGGTGGACTCGTATGAAACGTGAGATTGCTCAGTTCGTAAATGAGTGTGATGTATGTCGAAGAGTGAAAGCAGAACATCAACGCCCACCAGGCCTTTTGCAGCCTTTGTCGATTCTCGAGTGGAAGTTCGATCACATTGAGATGGATTTCGTCACCGTGTTTCCGAAGTCCAAGAAGGGTAATGATGATATCTTCGTCGTCATCGACAAGTTGAGTAAAGTGGCTTATTTTCTTCTAGTCAAGGAGTCCATTTCAGCAGCTCAGCTGGCAGAGTTGTACACCTCCAGGATTGTCTCTTTGCACGGGGTGCCTATAATGATCTCTTCAGATCACGGAAGTATCTTCACTTCCAAGTTCTGGGACTCCTTTCAGTCTGCTATGGGCACGAAGATCCGCTTCAGCACAACATTTCATCCTCAGACTAGTGGTCAAGTGGAGAGAGTGAATCAAGTTCTTGAGGATATGCTGAGAGCCTGTGTTATCTCTTTTGGCATGAAGTGGGAAGATTGTCTGCCTTTCGCGGAGTTCTCGTATAACAACAGTTATGAAGCTAGTTCTGGCAAGGCTCCGTTTGAAATCCTCTATGGCAGGAAGTGTCGTACTCCGCTCAACTGGTCCGAGACCGGCGAGCGTCAGATCCTTGGGAATGATATGATAGAAGAAGCTGAGGAGATGTGCCAGATCATTCGCGACAACCTCAGAGCAGCTCAGTCCCGTCAGAAGAGCTATTATGATAGCAAGCACCGTGACATGTCTTATGAGCTTGATGACTTTGTCTATCTCAAGGTGTCGCCTATGAAGGGTATGCAGCGCTTTGGCATCAAAGGCAAGCTTGCGCCTCGTTTCGTTGGTCCGTTCAGAGCGGTTGGCAAGAGAGGCGACCTTGCATACCAGCTCAAGCTTCCGTCAACCTTTGCAAATGTCCATGATGTGTTCCATGTTTCTCAGCTTCGGAGGTGTTTCAAGACCCCCGAGCGCATTGTGCATCTTCAAGACATCGACCTTCAGCCTGACCTTTCTTATCGTGAGCATCCAGTTGCGGTTCTCGAGATGACTGAGCGCAAGACCCGTAACAAGAATGTCAAATTTCTCAAAGTGCAGTGGTCTCACCATTCCGATAAAGAGGCGACGTGGGAACACGAGGATCACCTCCGTTCCGAATTTCCCGATTTCTTTCAGTCTTAGATCTCGAGGGCGAGATCTTCTTTGTAGTGTGGGAGAATTTGTAGTGCCCCAAGTGTAAAGCTTTCCCATTTTGGAACCTTCTCTATGTGGGTCCACCTTGAAATTGATATGAGAGCTCAATGCATATGATTTCATGTGTGTCACCTTGTTTTGATTTCCCTTTGCATGCATGCATCCCATCCATCCTATGCCTTGTGTTTGTGCCTTTCGAATACATGTGTATTTGTGGTGTGATGAATATGTCGTGTGTTGTTAGTGCATGTGAGTGATGGAGTGGTGCAATTGCTAGTAGGAACTATGTGGTTTGCATAGGCTTCAAACCCTCTCCCTCTTTTTCATCTCAAGCCCAATATTTACTTGATCCTTCCCTGTTTTAAAAATGTCCATGGTTTAGTATATTTTGTGGTGATTGTGGAGATAGGTATTTGTTGTTTTAAACTTTGTTTGAGAGGTGCTATATATTCACAAAACAGTGGTATAAATACTGTTTTTGTAAATATTTGCTTGCCACTAAAATCCCTTTTCTATTTTATTCAAATAGGTCATATTTTTCTATGACCAGGGGATATTTTTGTTTGGTTTTATCCCAAGTGTTTTATTCTGTGTTTTATTTTTCTTCTCTGTGTTTTTCTGTAATGGGAAATGAGGGAATTCCCTTTTTCTTCTATCTGGCGCTCCTAAGTGGGCTTACTCCCACTTAGCAGCCCATTTCCCTTCCCTTCGCGCAGGAGCACGCGCACGGCGTTGTCTACCTCCTTTCCAGCACGGCACCGTGGGCCCCATCTGTCAGCCTCTTCCCTTGTTCTTTCTCTGCTTCCACCGAAGCTCACCGCACGCACATGGCATGACGTGCTCCTCACCCTCTCCTTTCCCTCTATTTAATCCCTCCTTGGCGTCCGTGCCAAGGCACTAGGGTTCCTCTTCCCCGCCGCCACTTCCTCCCATCTCCCTCTCTTCTGTGTCGATGCCTTAGGTAAGAGGAGGACGATCCGCCATGGCGGGATCATGAAGGTGCTCGTGGCCGTTGCTGTTGCACCTCTTCTTCCTCTCCGAGGCGACGGCGCACGCGGGAACTCGTGGGGATCCATTCCCGCGGCTAGATCACGGCGAGCCCCTCTTCTTCCCCTACTTCACCGACGTCTTCTTCCGCTCCGGCAAGCTCCTCCAACGCGCTCCTTCCTCGTCGTCCTCTGCTTCCTCTCCGGTCGGCTCGCGTCCTTCGGCTGTGGGGTGAGCAGACCTTCCTTCCCCCCCCCTCTCTGTCTTTGATCTGGTGTAGGGATCGCATAGGAGGTCGCCGGGATGTTCTCTGTCGCCGGAGCCGCCGCTCACCATGGGTACACCGTTGTAGAGCCGTTCGGGCATAGCAAGGTGCTGGAATGGAACCGTGGGTGCGTCTGCATCCTTCCATCCAGGAGCCGTAGATCGATTGCAAAGTAGATCACCATCGGGGTTCCTCCCCTGTTCTGGCAAGTCGACGGCAGCATGGATAGCAGTAGGTTATTTTCTTCAGAGTTACTGCCCCTACTTAGTCAAGTATCGATTCGTAGCCTAGTGGTGTGTGGTGTTGCTGCCTGTTGAGAGGGCGCGGGTTCGATCCCCCTCGACACTATTTTTGTTTCTGATTTTCCCCCTGCACAGTAGCTACAGGGAGAGGTTAGCCTGATTGCCTCCTCTGCCCTGTCGAGCAAAGCAGTGCAGCGCAGTGGTGAAGTGGTGATGCAGTGCACCAATGGCAAGGGGGTTTGAATCCCAGCTGCCCTTTTCTTTCCTTCTTGCTATTATTTTTTTTCTCTTAGCTTTGTTGATCCTACACTTTGTGCCTAATCCAATAGGTATTAAAGTGGCATTTAATTCCTTTTGCCTGCTAGATATAGTGGCAGGTTGAGGATGTGTGTGTGTTGTGCACCTACTTGAAGGAGTGAGGTGTGTGTGTTATTTGTGTATGTGGTGTTGATGCTTGTGTGTTGTGTGTGTAGTTGCTTGAGTAGAGATGTGTGGGTTGTTCCATGTTAGTAGGAATGCAAGTCTAGCTTGATCATGTGTGCTGCCCATATTCCTTGTGTAGTGTTATCATGAGTTTTAGAGGAGTGTGTATGTGTGTGTGAAGGGTCTTCCCCCTCACCACATATACCTTGTGTGTGTGAGCTTTATCTAGTGATTATTGCTATCATAACATGTGCAGGTATGTGTTTTGATCTAGAGCATGATGTGCTTGTGGGTGATGTGTAGTAGATGTGTGTGTGAGAAGCATTCCACCTTTGCAAGCAAGCTTTGCACCTTCACATGACCATATGTGAGAGGGCATGGTGTTTTGTTTGTGTGGATAGCTTGGTAGAGGTGCTTGTGATGTTGATGTGTTATGACACACATACATGGGGTAAAAACCCTCATGTAAACATTGGTGTTGTGCTCATGAACAAGCATCCATGTAGGAGTTGATCTAGTGAATGCATATGAGATGTTGCACTATTCACTATGTAGGAATCTATGTTGTTTTACCTTCCTAGTTTGTGATCACTTGTTCCAAGCAAGTGCATATGTTTTATATATGGTTTTGGGGTAGAAAGATCCCAGGAATCCTTTGGTGAAATCATTTTTTCCATTGGAACACTTTCTGGACAGGTCATATTTGCAATTTCTTCTAAGTTTAGAGCTTGGTTCCATGAATTGTGATGTGCTCTTGTTCTTGATTCTTGTTTGTGGTAGTAGAGGGTGACCCCCTCTACCACACGTTGGTTTCAATTCATGATTTGGAATCCATGTGTGCAAGTGGTGCCCATCCAAAGTAGGCTTGTGGTTGAAATTCCAGCTTAGTGAAAATCTGAGATTTTCACTAAGTTTGAGAATCTGGATATATTTTCTTCTCCTGTAGATGAGGTTGTTCTGGTCATTGTGTTGTGATCTAGCCCTAACTTCCAACTACAAAGTTGGACCTGATATGTTTTTATAGATCCCTGTAAAATTTCATGTCATTTCGAGCCCTGTAGGTATTGCTTTGGCTGCTGTAAAAAAGCTTCAGAGCAAAGACAGAAAGTCAGGTGCAGGAATTTTCACTAAGTCCCTGAGATCTGATGGTTTTGGGAAAGTTTGCAGCCTTGTATCTTCCTTTGTATAATTCCTTTTTGTGTGATTCTTGCTTGTGCTGGTATTATTCTTGGCTAGCTACATCCACATATATTATTTGTCATAGTTGGGTGGCTGTAGGTGCTTTGCATGTAGCTCACAAAGTGCTAAGATGCAGATTATGGCAGATTATGTAGTTTTGTCATTTTGATGATTGTGAGTGCTTAGTTGATGTTTTGGTGTTTTTCCTTGCTCCAACCCATTCATGTTGGGTTGTTATATGTCTTGGCAACCTGGGAAAACCAGATTTGTGCCATTTGAGTGTGAGGTGATGATTTTGACACGTAGGGCTTCATATCTTGTTTAGTTGATTTCCGTTGATCCGTAGCTCCGATTGTAATATTCTTTATATGGTTTTGCATCGATTTATCGAGACGCATCTGATCATGTCATTATCATGTATGTCAAAATAGCTTAGGATACAGTTCTGTCCAGGAACTTGTATTAGCTTCTTTTGCTTATGCTAGTGATAGAATTAGTGATGCATGCTCATATTCATCTCATGCATCATGTGCTTGTTGCATCTTGAGGTGTTGTTGTTCATTGGATGTTACTCTTATGTTGGGTAGCACAGGGATCGGAGAACGAGTACGTGGATTCTGGAGAGTACGCGCATGACGAACAAGAACCATTCCAAGCTGAGGATATCACATGCAAGATGATATGACCTTGATTCCATCTCTAGACTTGTTATGCTAGTTTGCGTTTCCATGTCATAATGCTCGCTGCCTACCACTGAAATATTTGCCTCTTGATATGCCATGAAACCAAACACTGATCCCTTCCTAGCAAACTTGAATGGCTAAGTAGGCTTTGCCCAGCTACTAATGTTAGCGTTGCTCGATGCAGGTGCTTTGACTCATGTGATAACATGAGCTTGATATCATTATCTTAAATGCTGTTATTTAATTAATGCACCTATATACTTGGTAAATGACAGAAGGCCTAGCCTTTTTCCGGGTGCTTTGTTCCGTTATTGCCGCCATAGTTACCGGCTACCGGTGTTTGATTCCATAATGATCGCTCCTAACACGTTCGGGGTTGTTATGGGAACCCCCTCGATAAATCGCGTAGTGCTAAGGCTTGTCCGGCACGACCCAACATTGGTGTTAATTTGCTAATCACTTAATAATAAACTGCATAGGGAATAGCTACCCCGAGGAATTTAATCAACAACCCGGGCCAGTGCTCCTCATGAGCGTTGGTCCAAACTGGGCACTGCTCGGGGCCAACTCAGGGCAACTTGAGTGATTTCTATCAGGCCATCATGCGCGTAGCTCATCCGGCGTGTCATGAGACTGAGATACGCGGCTCTTATCAGGATCGTCGACACGTCGGGAGGTCCTGCTAGTCTTGCCTTACCTTCGCGGTATATCTTGCGTATAGGAATCCCAGTGAAGCTTTGGTTTCCCCCAGAGTTGAGGTTTTCCTCTAAGGAATCCGACGAGATCACGAGATTTGTGATAGAGGATTACTTTGCGGCCTATGTACGTTTGTGATGGACTAGTTGGAGCACCCCTGCAGGTTTTAATCTTTCGGAAAGCCGTGCCCGCGGTTATGTGGCAACTTGGAATATTTTGTTAACATCCGGAATTAGATAACTTAAACAAAAGCTAATAAAATTGCCAACTGTGTGCGTAACCGTGACTATCCCCTCGAAGATCTCTCTTCGACCGGGAACACGGTGGGGTTATGAATGGCGTAGGTAGGGTTCAGGATCACTTAGTGATCAAGTATTCACGACCGCTAGAATAGACCACCTTCATAAAAGCTTTACGTAAGTTAGCCACCAAATCAAGCTTAGGATGCTGCAACCTTAAACACTTCACCTTATCCTACCTAATAACTTGGTTAGTTCTGGCACCAAGGTCTTAGATTGCTGAGTCCCCGTGGCTCACGGATTTCTCCAAAATCCCAATAGGTTCAGGTACCCCAGAGACAGATGATCCCGACGGCACGGAGCTGGCGTGGCAGTATGATGAGTGGACAGACCGCCTTTACAGCATGGGGCAGGGGCAGCGGCATGGAGGGCGTCCACTTGATTTTGAAGGTAAATCCACTATGTCGTGACTCATCTGTTCCATGGGCATGTGAAGTAGGTTCTTATTCAGTATACAGGAACAGTTTGGTGTGGATGCTAGTGTACAGGATGTGTGGATGCTAAATTTCATTCATAATATTGCAAAAAGCACTTGGTCTCTATCTGGCTAGAGAGCAGTCTTGAACACAAGCACACACATATTGGTGCTCTAGAACTAGCTACCAATAGTACTCGGATGCATAGATCGCTACTTGCCTCATTACAATCGCATGAAACATCTCCAGTATTTTTATTTTCACTGCTGCCTACATATGTTGCGCCCCTGTAGACTGAGTTTCTACTTGCAGAAGTACAATAAACTGAACATTATCTAGGAAAGGTATTACTATGCTTGCTACTTGCAGAAATTCCTATGCAGAAATTCATAGACTGAGTTTCATTAGTTACAGTTTGAGAATCTGGCTGTACTATTTTTGCAGGTAACGTAAATGCAAATAAGAGTGGCAGTGGCGATTGCGATGCAAATGGAAGTGCTTCCCATAGACCCTGGAAAGGTATTACTATGTTTTTCTTGGTCACAGTAAACTGCATCAAGCCACTGCAAATAGGAGTATTACTTTTATGAATGCAAATGGATTGATTGCCTGGCTGGGACGCTTAAGAATCATTATTGGAATGGTTGTCTGGCCATGGAAATATTTGATCATGTTAAGAGTATTACTTTTATGAATGATTTTAAATCTTTGATTTTGGTTTTCTTTTAGGCAAGCGTTAATTAGCGGCCGTGTATTGTTGTTGTTTAATGCCCTTCAATTGCTCAACGGTAGTCCCTCGGTAAAAAAAATATAAAAGCATCTACATATCACTAAAATAGTTATCTAAACGTTTTTCTATTTCTTTACCTAGGGGTAGCACGTAGGCCACAACCACATGCACTATTTTTTTATATGGACCTCGATAAATAGCGAACTTCAGATTTTAGGCATGTCATTTCTAATGTTTTTCTATTTCTTTACCTAGGGGTAGCACTATTTTATTGCTCACACGATGCAATTGGAACCATGATCTTTATTTGCTAGGTTCAATTAAAGTGATGTTTGTAACCTTGCAATGCAGGACTTAAAGACAATAACTTGTATGATCCTTGGAACCATGCATGGCCGTATTATGGGGGTTTTGATTGCACGTACTGCAGCCTAAAGCACAAAGGTGGAGGTGCAACCCGTGTCGTGGAACACCTTGGTGGTATTGTAGGTAATGTGAGGAGTTGCCCCAATGTGCCAAGAAATGTGAGAGATGTAATGAGAAAGTGTCGGGATGAATCAAAGAGGAAGAAAAGAGACAAACAAAATAGCAGGCTAAGAATTGAAGGAAATATTATGGAAGGGTTGTATCAACAAGGAGGGGTGATTAACGTATTAGATGACGATGAAGAAGAAATTCAGATGAATATTAGAGAAGCATTGCGTGACCCGAATGTCTCTCGCAGAGTTGAAAGGAGAATTGGCAGGGAGGGTGTGGGTGTTGTGTGGGTTTCTATTGGTAAAAGGAGTATCACCGCCTATTTTGACAAGCAATTATGCAGCAACAAAGTATCTATGCAGCCCAAGATCAGTAGTGCTTTGAATCCTAATTCAAGAGATGCACTTGGCCTAGCTTGGTCCAAGTTTTTTCATGCCAATGATATTGCTGGACTTAAAGCTAATTGTCCATACTTTTGAGCTGCTGTCAAGATCACTCAACAATTAGGGCCCATTCCTATACCAACCGGGAAGGAGATTGATGGGCAATATTTGGAGGCCAACTATGATGAAGCTAATTTGTTTCTTCAAAAATTCAAACAAGACTGGAAGAACTTTGGTGTGACTCTTATGTGCGATTCTTGGACTGGTCCTACAGGAATGAGCATCATAAACTTCATGGTATATTGTAATACACGAATATTCTTCCTCAATACCATTGATGCATCCAGCGAGACTCAGAATTCAGGTTACTTCTTCCTTCTCTTCTTAGCACTTTACTTGCTTCTTGAATACTTGGATCTGTCCTATAATTGTTTTATGTTCTTAATGCCTTGTTCTAATTAGGTATATTTACATTTTACGTATGTTCTTACAATATTTGCTTCTTGAATACTTTGGTGTGTCCTATAATTGCTTTATGTTCTTAATGCCTTATTCTAATTAGGTATATTTACATTTTACGTATGTTCTTACAATATTTGCTTCTTGAATACTTGGATCTGTCCTATAATTGTTTTATGTTCTTAATGTCTTGTTCTAACTAGGTATATTTAAATTTTACGTATGTTCTTACAATATTTTCTTCTTGAATACTTGGATCTGTCCTATAATTGCTTTATGTTCTTAATGCATTGTTCTAATTATGTATATGCATTTTACATAATTTTGCAGACTTTATCTATAAAGAGATTGAAAAGGTTGTAGAAGAGATAGGCCATGAGCATATAGTTCAAATAGTAACCGATAATGGATCTAATTATAAGAAAGCTTGCAAAACCCTTATAGAAGAACCAAAATACTCTCATATTGTTTGGCAACCATGTGCTGCCCATACCGTCAATCTTATGCTAAAAGATATAGCTAAATCTCCTGAGGTTGATGTGATAGTCAAGAGTGCCAAGACAATCTGTAGGTTCATGCATAAGCACAATAACCTCCATGATAACATGAAGAAGAACATAGGTGGTGAACTGATTAGACCAAATGCCACCTGTTTTGGGACTGTCTTCATGTTCCTTGATAGTTACCATTCGAAGAAAGATAAATTTAGGGAGTGGATGGTTTCAAAGGATTGGAAGGAGTGTCAGTGGAGGTATGAGCCTGTGTATGTGTTTGCTGAAGAGTGTGTGTCTAGTAATGTTTGGTGGAACGCACTAGAATGGGTATTGGGTTCATTGAGGCCACTTTATATGGCCATGAGGTATGCAGATACACAAAAACAATGCACACTTTCTGGCTTCAAAAAACGCATGATGCTCGCTATACAAAAGATGGAAGCCCATCTTGGCCCTGCATCAAGGTTGTACCTTACGTTCATGCGCAAGGTGGGTAAGAGGATAGATGCGATGGAAGAAGATACATTTATGGTTGCAGGTAGTGATAAATAATTCAACCTTCGCAATTTATGTTTCTCATTTTTCTGTTTTTTAATTCACGTGGCTCTATTGTTTTGCAGCTGCTGTCCTTGATCCATATACACATTACAAGCTGAACCTTTGCAACCACACCGATTATGCCACTTCACTAACAGATGCAATAGCGAAGATACTAGATCTAGTGAGTGCTCTTTCAGCCATTGATGAAGTGAGGAAGTTTAGGGAGTGCCAAGGAAGGCTTGGGACCAGATTGGCAGAAGAAGCCGCGGCAAGAATGGAGCCAAGTAATTCATGATGTTTTAGTTTTAGAATTTCCATTTTATTTCGGTTTGCATTTCTGAAAATTAATTGTTGTTATCTTGTAGCCCAATGGTGGTTTCAGTTTGGAGGGGATGTTCCTGCATTACAGAAGTGTGCAATGAGAATTTGCTCACAGTGTATCTCCTCTAGTGGGTGTGAGAGAAATTGGAGCGCTTTTGCTTTGGTGGACACAAAGCAAAGGAATCGTCTTCTATATGACAAGCTTGACAAGCTAGTTTCTGTCCGCTACAACCTAAAGGTACAAATCAACACTTCTACTTTCTACCTTGTGTTTCCTTGCATGTCTTATAATTTACTTTGTTTACTATTCAACCCTTGAAGATACGTGCTGAAGAAGATGAAGGGAAAGAGAGAGAGAGATAGATAAAGAAATTGATCCAAGTGCATTGCTAATGGATACAACAATGTTTGATGAAACAAATCCAATAATGGAGTGGTTGATTGAGGATGTAGAGGATCCAATTATGGACGGAGCTGATGCAGCTAGTGTTGTTTTTGAGAAAATAAGGCATCTCAACTCAAGCAGGAAGGCTTCTTATGTTGGTTCAAACGGTAGTAACAAGAAAAGAAAGAGGAGTGATGATGATGAGAATGAGTTTGTTGAAACTGAGAGTGAGGATGATGATGGAGAGAATGAATATGTTGATAATGTCATTGAGGATGATGATGCGGCGAGTGAGATGAGGATGGTCTACAAGATCAGCTAGAGACACAAATGCAACTTGAAGAAGAGACACAAGTACAAGTTGAAAAGGATACAACAAGCATTGGCAATTTGGAGACTCGTAGATCTAGACGACTTGCTAGGAAGAAGACCAAGCACGTCAACAACCTCTACTCGTAGATTTGGTAAGTCTCTTCTTTTTGGTGTTTCTGATTCAGGTTGATCATTTTGCAGCTTGATCTACATTGCTTTCTTTAAGTAGCTTGATCTTTTTGCAGCATGATGTTGGTTGGAGGATTTGAGCATAGAAGCTGGAGCTTTCTCATTGGAACAAGACCTACCTATGCATGCTTTCATGGATTTCTTTTGGAGCTGCTGTATGGTGTGATGTTTTGATGGATGTCTTTTGGATCTGTTTCTATGTGAAATCCTTTAAATTCTATTGCTGGTTGTAGTGAAGTATTCAAACTTTGAACTATGGTGTGATGATTGTGGACTGTCAAGTTCAGAACCAATGTGCATGAGGGTTATGTTGGACTAATGTTGTTATTTTAATTCCTAGATAATTTGTTGAACATTATATGATTACTCATGATGGTTGTTGGGTTGCTATGCTTTTGCTCTGCTAGATTTCAAGATTCTGTGATTTTTCGTTGAATTTCGGCCGAAATTCGGCCAAATTTCAGTCAAATTTTGGGCAAAAATTCAAAATTTGGTTTTACATTTTCGTCCGAAATTTTGCCGAATTTTTTGAAATGACCGAAATTCGGCCATTTCGTTCTGGGCCGAGAAAAATGGCAAACCAAAAATCAAAACACAGGCCGTGAATAGTCCTCCTTGGACCATGAGTCCATGACCAGTAGCTATGTGATGTCTTCTCTCCAATCTTGTGCTTCAATGTTTAGGCCTTGTGAGGTGCCCTACATGATCAAGGCACCTATGTAATTTTCTTGCTATTGCTAAGCTTGGTTTGCTAGGATCCGATGGATTATGTTATTATGTTCAGATTATGATGAGTTATATATTTGGTTCTCCTTTTATATTATGTTCTTAGGTAATTCATGCATGTTCTCCTTTGCTTTTTATTTCTTTGGCCGAGTAGTAGATTGTAACTCCAAGAGGGAGCGTTATGCATGATTGTGGGTTCATACCCCCTGATGTCTAGCTTGAGTGTAAGAAACATGAGACTAGGGGATGTGTTGTTGCCACCAGGGAGAAAGCAACAATGCTTGTGACCGCGGTTGCAAGGATTGTTTACCTTATGCAAAGTTCGCTAATGTTGTTGTCCGTTGCTTTGAGTTTACACTTTGGGTGGGGCTCGCAACTTAATACCACCAAGATGTTCTGGATAGATATCTCAAGGTGGATGATTAGTAAGTAGAGGTTGATGAATAAACGGTCTATTTGTCTTGGCGTACTTGTTGGGATCAAACTTATTTGTTGTGTGTGCAGGTCCACATCTTCTGCTAGCGCCAAACAAGCGGACACCTACTTGTTGATCCTCGGAGTCCTCCTGGTTTGATAAACCTTACAGTCCCCATGTAAGGGAAATCTGCTGCTGACTACATCCCCACCTTCCACTTGGGGTAACCAACGAGGGGCGAGAAGTATATCCATCAACTTGTCATCAGTAGCCTTCAGATTCTAATGAATAATGCAGACTTGATCTTCAGCATTTTGAATAATATCCGGACCGAAGAGTGATTGTTCCCCTGTTTCTGACCAATTTAGAGGAGTTCGACACCTTCGTCCATACAATACTTCGAAAGGGGGCCATCTTCAGACTAGCTTGATAGCTATTGTTGTAAGATAACTCGACATACGGGAGAGATTCCTCCCATTTCTTACCGAAAGAAATGACACAAGTTCAAAGCATGTCCTCTAGAATTTGGTTGACACGTTCAACTTTTCCCTGGGATTGAGGATGAAATGCGGTGCTGAAGGACAGATAAGTCCCCATAGCTTTGTGAAAACTTTCCCAGAATTTTGAAGTGAACAAGCTGCCACGGTCCGAGCTGATTACCAATCGAATACCGTGAAGTGAAACAGTTTTTTGACATATAAAGATCTGTCAGTTGACTAGCATTAATTGTTTCTTTGATGGCCAGAAAATGTGTCACTTTGGACAGTCGGTCAATGATGACAAGAATAGCATCATTACCTTTGTGAGATTTGGGAAAACCAGTGACAAAGTCTATTTCAACATGGTCCCATTTCCACTCAGGAATAGAGATAAGTTGCAAAGTTCTAGCAGGCTTTTGATGTTCTTCTTTGATACGCCGGCAAATATCATATTCTCCCACATAGCATGCAATGTCTTGCTTCATGTTGGTCCACCAGAATCTTTGACGGATGTCTTGGTACATCTTGGTACTCCCCGTGTGAATAGACAATGGTGTGTCGTGAGCTTCTTTCATCACCTTTTTGGTCATTCTGAGATTTTCCTTTTTATTTGGGACAAATAGGCGACCCTTGAAGTACAAGGCGCCATCTTCAGCAACAGTGAATAAATAGGGTTTACCTTCTGTAAGGTAACGTTTAATCCTTTCAACATCATCGTCATAACCTTGCAGAGTCTTCATGGTGCCCACAAGATCTGGGTTCAACAACCAGGTTACCGAGGGAACCCTGATTAACAACACGGAGGTTCATCTTTTGATATTCTTCAGGAGGGGGAACAAGGTAACCCTGAGGGACAATATGGAGGTTCAGCTTATGGAATTCCTCTTGCAAACGATCGTGAACCTTATGAACCTAGACGTGGTTGTAGTATGACTTGTGACTCAAGGCATCAGCCATTACATTAGCCTTGCCGGGGGTATATGATATATTACAGTCAAAATCTGCTATACGCTCCATCCATCTCTGTTGTCGGAGGTTCAGATCCGGTTGAGTGAACAAATACTTCAGACTTTGATGGTTGGTGTAGATTTCACAGCGATTACCAATAAGGTATTGTCGCCATTCTTCAGTGAATGTATAACTGCGGCAAGTTCGAGATCATGAACTGGATAGTTCTCTTCATGAGCACGCAGCTGATGTGAGACATAAGCAATCACTTTGCGATCCTGCATAAGGATACAACCTATTGCTTGACGAGAAGCGTCACAATATATGACGAAATCCCTTTTCGTATCCGGAGGAGCAAGTACCGGAGCAGACGTCGGTTTGTCCTTGAGTGCTTGGAAATTTTCCTGACATTTACCAGTCCACTCATACTTAACACCTTTGTGAAGCAGATTGGTTAAGGGCTTTGCAATCTTGGAGTAGTTCTCGATGAATGGACGGCAATAGCTGGCGAGTCCGAGAAAACTTCTGACTTGCTTGACATTCTTCAGGGGAGTCCAGTCAAGAATAGCTTGAATTCGTTCGGTGGTGACTGGAATACCATCCTTGGAGATCACATGACCAAGGTATGTCACTTCATCCAGCCAGAATTCACATTTGGAATACTTCACATAGAGTTTATGCTCCCGAAGCTTATCCAGTACAAGACGAAGATGTTCGGCATGTTCTTCTTTATTTTTCGAAAAGACCGAAATATCATCCAGATATACCACGACGAACTTGTCGAGGTAGTCCATGAATATTTAATTCATCAATTGAGAGAAGGTTGTC
Source organism: Hordeum vulgare subsp. vulgare (assembly GCF_904849725.1). Lineage (NCBI taxonomy): Eukaryota > Viridiplantae > Streptophyta > Magnoliopsida > Poales > Poaceae > Hordeum > Hordeum vulgare. The sequence continues at coordinate 554,424,610 of NC_058519.1, forward strand.
GGGGCATTGGTTAAGCCGAAGGACATGACGGTGTACTCGTATGATCCATAACGAGTAACAAAGGCGGTCTTTGGGATATCCTCTTTGCGAACACGGATCTGGTGGCAACCCAACCTCAAGTCGAGCTTAGAGAAGACTCAGGAACCAGCAAGTTGATCATACAGATCATTTATCCGAGAAAGAGGATATTTGTTTTGAATAGTGGCCTAGTTGATAGGACGATAGTCTTGAACCAAACGATTTGTCCCCACCTTCTTCTTAACAAAGAGAGAAGGTGCTCCCCAAGTAGAGGAACTCGGACGAATGAAACCCAGACGAAGCGAATTGTCAATTTCTTGCTTAAGTTCAAGAAGTTCATGTGGTGGCATTTTATAAGGATGTTTGGCGGTAGGAGTGGTACCGGGTACCAAGTCAATGACAAACTCCACAGCTCGAGCAGGGGGAATCCCCGGAAGTTCTTCTGGAAACACATCTTGGAATTTCCGGACAACTGGAATGTTTTCGATCCCTTTAAGAGGCGACGCATTTAATGCATTCAAGGCATATAGCCATGCCTCAGCATCTCGGACGAGATGAGCATGGTAGCTTATTAATTCGTTCAAAGGCTGTAGGAGGTGACGGTCTTGGTGGCACAAACGATTGAAGTCGTATGAGCTTTCAACCAGTCAATTCCTAGTATGAGATCAATGTTGTAAGAACTCAATAACATGGGAGCAGCAAGGAATTCCAATTCTTCAATTTCAATGGGGACATTGGGGCAGACCATGGAGGGTCGACATTGGCCCGCGGGGGTGTTTACCACTATTGGGATGTTCATCTCTTCATACTTAATGCCATGCATGAATGCAAAATTTTCTAACATGAAGGAATGCGATGCTCCTGTATCAAACAATACAGAAGAAGGTACTGAGTTAACGAGAAATGTACCCATCACGGTAGCAGGCTGGTCTTGAGCTTGACCCATATCAATGTTGTTGGCCTGACCACGAACATAAGCAGGCTTAGCATTGTAGTTGCGGTTCTAGTTGTTGCCACTGCCAGTTGAAGGAAGTGCCAGCTGATTCGGATTCTGCCTGCAGTCTCTAGCACGGTGACCTAGACGGCCCCACTTGAAGCACAACCCGTCCTCAGGACGGTAAGGAGGAACTCGAGGCGGTGGAGCTGGAAGCCTCGGCTGCCTAGGTGGCGAAGGAGGCAGACGAGGTGCAACATAGGACGGCCTCGGAGCAGGAGTAGGTGTATGGTACATGTTGTTGGGAATCCAGATCTTCCGCTTGTGTGCAGATGAGCCCGAAGATGAGCCCATGTCACGATTGCGCTTGCTGCTATCCTTGTATTCCTGCATATCAGTCTCAACCTGGATGGCCTTGTTCACGAGGGTGGAGAAATCGGCATGGTCCTAAACGAGGAGGGCCAGCTTGATGTCAGGGTGGAGGCCCTCACAGAACTTCTCTTGTCCGCGTGCATCAGTTGCAATGTCTTCTTCAGCATAGTGAGATAAGTCCAGAAATTCCTGTTGATAAGCATCCACAGCCTTGTTGCCCTGCACAAGGTTGCGGAACTCACGCTTCTTCCGGTCCATGATTCCCTGAGGAATGTAGCGAGCACGGAAGGCAGCCTTGAACTCCATCCAAGTGATGACAGTTCCAACAGGCTAATAGCACATGTGAGTGTCCCACCATTGAGCAGCGGGACCCGTCAGGAAGTAGGCGGCAAAGTTGACATAGCTTGCCAGGGGCACATTGGCAGACTCTAGCTCATAAGCAATGTCACGGAGCCAGTCATCAGCATCAAGAAGCTGAGTTGAGCTGTCGTAGATCGCAGGGTTGAGGCGGCAGAAGTCTTGTAGTGTCACGCCTTGTTGTTGGTTAATGTTTGGCCTTTGGAACTGATCCATGAGCCCTTGCATAAACTGGCAGTTCAGTTCAAACTGTTGGATCATCCCCGCCATATATTTAGGAGGCGGGGTGGTGCATCGTTGGTGGCGCCACACGAGCGGCCAGCTGGTCTAACCATCATGCTAAATATTTAACAAGGGTAGGTTAGCTTAATGTAATTACAAAAGCATTGTACGCATTCATGAAGTAATCAAGCATGACGAAAGGGAAATGCGATAGATACTTCATAGTACTTGAGTTCAATATACAGACCCATACATAAGTTCGATTACACAACATCGATTACAAATTCGAAATTTGGCAATAACCTAGACGCATTAGACGATAACCTGGACTCACTAGGCGGCACGCAGGCACGCGGTGGAAGAGTACCACAACGAGACATAGCGATAAGGCTAGATCAATGTCGGAGAAAACGATCAAATCCACGTAGCTGGCGGTGATAGAAGGTAGGAATAGGACCCTGCGTTCCGTGGTGACTCTGCTGAGGGTACCGCATCCAATCGGGGAGCAGAGGTCCAAGTGCAGGGGTACTACCCCCAACATCAGTCCACTCAAGACCTGGTGGTAGCTTTGTCCTGCTCGGCTCATGGATGTGCGCAGGGTGGACCCTCGGGTGGACTGTTGGCTGCAGCTCTGTCAACGCGTTGTAAAGACGGGCATGCGTAGCGTACAACTCCACAGTCAGAGCTTGAAAAGCACGATCCAGTGCCTCAGTGTACTGCACCAGAACCCGTGTGTCGCAGCGACGCATCACGTAGGGGGCGCATACAACAACTTAGGACCGGTTGTTGCGTTCCCGAACGCGAGCAGCGTAGGCAGCGAGATCCGACCTAGTCTCATCCCCAGCAGGAGCATACGTAATGTATCTGAAAGCAGACCCCTGCAGGTGAGGGTACGCTCCACAGAGACGGGTGATAGCGATATAGACCGCATCATGGACGGCCATCTCGATCGACAATCCAATACCACATAAGGTGTGGCGCTCGCGGGTGGAGTTTCCCATCTGATCGAAGATGCGAACCTCAGCCTGGTACTGGTATTGGTTGAACTTGCGGAAGTCCTCGTACACAGTGTACTCGGGGTACCAGCGATATCCCAACCTGGTCAATAGGTCGACCAAAATGGTCGGGAACCCAGTCGTCTCAGTGGCCAGTGTCAGGCGCACGTGATGCCTTGCGGGACGCATCTGAAAAGGAAGATTTAAGGATGTCAAGTGACAGTGGGTGTAATATATTATCAGAAGAACAACCGTAGATAGTCTAGCACTCCAGGTCGATGTGATTACGAGAACCTAATGTTAGAGTTAGTAAATTCTTTAACCCTAAAGAGAAGAGGGAGTAGAACCCAAAATATAGAAAACGAGTAAAAGATACTAATACCACCCAATCGAGATGTGGGCCCATAAGCCACAGCATCAAAGTTAGTAAGTTTTTCAAACACTAGACTCAACTTCAACCAAGGAGTTGGAAAGGGTGCTACCTACAGGCAGTCGGCTATGATACCAACTTGTGACACCCTCGATTTAATCGTACGCTAAACATACACGGAAATGCGTACCACCAAGCTCAAGGACTCAAGGGAAGATATCACAACACAACTCTAGACACAAATAAAACATACAAGCTTCATATTACAAGCTAGGGGCCTCGAGGGCTAGAATACAGAAGCTCGATAAACACACGAGTCAGCGGAAGCAAAAAATATCTGAGTATAGACATTAAACATGGGATGACTTAGAGAAGGCTAGCACAAAAGATACAATGATCGAACAAGGCGAGGCCTCTTGCCTGGGAACCTCCTAAACTACTCCTGGTCTTCAGCGGCCTCCAGGTAGTAGTAGGCACCGTCAGGGTAGCAGTCGTCGTCGGCAGGATACTCCAACTCCTAGGCTGCATCATCTGGTCACAACAACGGATCAAGGGGACAAAGGGGGGGAGCAAAACAACGGTGAGTACTCATCTAAAGTACTCACAATACTGACATCAGAACTATGCTAAGTATGCATCAGTATCAAAGGAAGGGGTTTATATGTGGACTCACTGCAGCAATGCGAGAAAGAGAGAGAATGCCTAGTCCTATCGAAGACAAGCATCTTCAAGGGTCTTGCAACAATAGACGAGAGTAGAAGAGGTAACACAATTAATAGTCATATTGTTGCAGAAATAATTAATATGAGGTCATGCCCAAAGATTCTCCCTCGACTCCCTGCAAGGAAGCAATCCTGAAGCAACTATTTCAGTTAAGTAGTAGTTGTAGTTGTATAAGATCAGGGCACAACTCCAAGTCGTCCTATAACCGTGGACACGGCTATCCGAATAGTTAATTTTCATCCTTGCAGGGGTGCACCAAGTTTCCCGTCACACTCGATAACACTCTGGCCGGACACACTTTTTTGGGTCATGCTCGGCCTCGGAATATCGACACGTCGCTGCCCCACCTAGACTCAACAAAGAGGCCAGCCCGCCGGTCTAAATCCTAAGCGCGCACGGGTCATGGGCCCAACACCCTTTGCACTCTTGCACGATGCGAGGGCGGCCAATGTAAGTCCTAGCACCCCTTATTACAAGCGCGATGCATATCGGGACCACTCGGGCGCGCGCCACTCCATTGCTGACGTCTGAAGAGCTTCGGCTAATACCACGATGCCGAGTACCCATAACTTCTCCCGCATAACCGGTTAGTGCGAAAAGGTCTCCGACCAACCCAGATCAAATACCCAAATCCATTAACATTTTAATTAACTCATCGACACATCCACGTGGGAATCCACCCGCCTAACATTTATTCATCATTGTTCCTAGTAACACGGTCAAGTAACTGTGTGGTTGTAACATCAGGGGGATCTGAGGCATCCCCTTGTTGGATGCCAAATGATGTAACCGTCAAGGTGGACTTAGAGGAATCACCCTCGAGGGTCTCACACTTGAGGGGTTGCATGAGAGAGTCATCTTCACGAGTGGTGAAGGAGGAATCACCCTCGATAACCACGACCGACTAGTTGTACTACAGAGGTATCATCCTGAGTACTTCGCGAGGTGTCACCCCTGGTACCCGATAGTAACTCTGCAGCGCCGCACAACTAAGGTGGTGTAAGTGTTGTGTCGGGTCTTGGTTCGTCGATCAAGGATCGAGACTCGACAATAAAGCGGGGCAACTGGACTAAGGGGGCAGAGGGGATGACTTCTCCACCTATACTAAACAGTTTAAAGGTGTAGTACCGAAAGTAGCAGTTCATCAAAAACAAGCTATGCATCAGATATAGGAACTAACTACAACAGTAGCAAAATACTAACGCAAGCATGAGGGAGAAAGAAATGGCGATATAGAAATGATCAAGGGGGGTTTGCTTGCCTTGTTGCTCTGCAGCAAAGGGCTGGTCGTCAGGAGGGTAGATGTACCCCGCAGCAACGTCAGTCTTAGGGTCTACAGGTAAGTAGAGGGGGAAGAAATAATAAATAATAACAACGGTGCAACGATAACCCACAAGTATAGGGGATCGCAACGGTTTTCGAGGGTAGAGTATTCAACCCAAATTTATTGATTCGACTCAAGGGGAAGCGAAAGAATATTCTCAAGTATTAGCAGCTGAGTTGCCAATTCAACCACACCTGAAAGATTTAGTGTCCGCAGCAAAGTATCAGTAGCAAGGTAGTATGATAGCAGCAGTAGCAACAGTAACCAGTAGCAGCCGAGTAACAGCAGTAGCAACAGAGTAACAGCAGCAGCAGCAACAGTAGTGGCGACAAAGTAACGTAGCAAGGACCAGTAGTAAAAGACTCATAGGCATTGGATCGGTGACGGATGATTATGTCGGATGTGATTCATCATGCAACAGTTATAACACGGAGAGATAAGTAACTAGCTCCCGTTCGTCAATCTAATGTAGGCATGTATTCCGTATGTAGTCATACGTGCTTAGGGAAAAGAACTTGCATGACATCTATTGTCCATCCCTCCCGTGGCAGCGGGGTCCTAATGGAAACTATGGGATATTAAGGTTCTCCTTTTAATAAAGAACCGGACCAACGCATTAACACTTGGTGAATATATGAACTCCTCATACTATGGTCATCTCCGGGAGTGGTTCCGACTATTGTCACTCCGGGGTTGCCGGGTCATAACACATAGTAGGTGACTACAACTTGCAAGATAGGATCTAAAACACACATATATTGGCGAGAACATAATAGGTTCAGATCTGAAATCATGGCACTCGGGCCCTAGTGACAGGCATTAAGCATGGCAAAGTAGTAGCAACATCAATCTCAGAACATAGTGGATACTAGGGATCAATCCCCGTCAAAACTAACTCTATTACATGATAGATCTCATCCAACTCATCACCGTCCAGCAAGCCTATGATGAGATTACTCACGAACGGTGAAGAGCATCATGGAATTGGCGATGAAGGAAGGTTGATGATGACGATGGCGATGATCTCCCCTCTCCGGAGGCCAGAACGGACTCCAGATCTGCCCTCCAGATGAAGAACGGGAGGTGGCGGCGCCTCCGTATCGTAAAACGCGATGAATCCTTCTCCTTGATTTTTTCCGGGCGAAACGGAATAAATAGAGCTGAGTTTGGTGGCGCTGGAGCCACGTGGGCCCCACAAGTCTGCCAGGCGCGGCCAGGGGGGTGGCCGCGCCACCTGGGCTTGTGGCCTACTGGCTCACCTCCTCCGGTGGATCTTTGCGCAGGTATTTTTCATTAATTCCAGAAAAATTCTCCGTAAATTTTCAGGTCATTCCGAGAACTTTTATTTCTACACAAAAACAACACCATGGCAATTCTGCTGAAAGGAGCCGTACGGGTTAGTTCCATTCAAATCATGCAAATTAGAGTCCAAAACAAGGGCAAAAGAGTTCGGAAAAGTAGATACGACGGAGGCGTATCATGCAACACTAAGCATGACATGGGAAAGTGCAGGTCTAGGCATGAGCTAACATAGTGCTATCATCGGGAAAATATCATATGTTATTTTTCGGTCTCTGGCTACTATCGGTCATACAAAAAACGGTGGAAAAGTTTCATGTTTGCTATGCTAGGGACGCGTGACGGACGAATGGACCGCGTATCTGCGTTCATCTCGTTCTACTGATCAACTTTCATGTTCAAAATATTTTCATGTGAGATACGGATTATTTTATATTAATTTTCAAAGACGTATTGAATATTGAAAATTAAAACAGATTTAATTATATTAGATATTAGATATGACATGAGCATAATGTCAACATGACATCAGCAGTCAACACCCGTGTTGACTAGTAAACTCACCACTCGGTCCCATACGTTATAGACACAATTATTATTAGGGTTAATTAATATTTCATGAAGTTAATTAGTGGGGTGGGACCCACATGTCATACTGTTTAGGTTAATTAATTACCAACTCTAATTTATTTTTTATTTGATCTTAAACATTATTAACTAATTAACACAGTAATTAACTAGTCTAATTAATCCATAATTATCTATTTAATTAATTAAGTAATTAATTATATATTATAACTAATTATTTATTTACTTTTTTATATATACTATTTTATTAGATATATATCTATACAATTATTTCTAATTCCAGTTTTTTACATTTTATTAGAGGGGGGGGTCGTGTGCCCCCTTTGTGAGTCACGGTGGAAGGGACCAAATGCCCAAAAACAATAATCCAATGGGGGGGGGCTTAATCCGCCCCTCGTTAACAGGAGATGCCCTAGGCCGGCCGGGGCGAGGCCATCGTGGCCGAGGCCACCACCTGCGGCCACCGGGGGTGGGGAAGGCAGCAGCACGGGGTCGTTTGGTCGTCGGAACGGCGCCGGCAACGAGCTACGCGGCGGCAAGAGAGAGAGGGGAGGAAGTGAGGGCTCACATTGAGCGTGTACAGGTGCAAAGCGGGCTCGGGGAGGCTTGATGGAGCGGCTTGGGGAAACTCCGTGTTGGAATTGTGCCCTAGAGGCAATAATAAATATAGTTATTATTATAATTCCTGTATCAAGATAATCGTTTATTATCCACGCTATAATTGTATTGAATGAAGACTCATTTACATGTGTGGATACATAGACAAAACACCGTCCCTAGCATGCCTCTAGTTGGCTAGCCAGTTGATCGATGATAGTCAGTGTCTTCTGATTATGAACAAGGTGTTGTTGTTTGATAACTGGATCACATCATTAGGAGAATCACGTGATGGACTAGACCCAAACTAATAGACGTAGCATGTTGATCGTGTCATTTTGTTGCTACTGTTTTTTGCGTGTCAAGTATTTGTTCCTATGACCATGAGATCATATAACTCACTGACACCGGAGGAATGCTTTGTGTGTATCAAACGTCGCAACGTAACTGGGTGACTATAAAGGTGCTCTACAGGTATCTCCCAAGGTGTTAGTTGAGTTAGTATGGATCAAGACTGGGATTTGTCACTCCGTGTGACGGAGAGGTATCTCGGGGCCCACTCGGTAATACAACATCACACACAAGCCTTGCAAGCAATGTAACTTAGTGTAAGTTGCGGGATCTTGTATTACGGAACGAGTAAAGAGACTTGCCGGTAAACGAGATTGAAATAGGTATGCGGATACTGACGATCGAATCTCGGGCAAGTAACTTACCGAAGGACAAAGGGAATGACATACGGGATTATATGAATCCTTGACACTGAGGTTCAAATGATAAGATCTTCGTAGAATATGTGGGATCCAATATGGGCATCCAGGTCCCGCTATTGCATATTGACCGAGGAATCTCTCGGGTCATGTCTACATAGTTCTCGAACCCGCAGGGTCTGCACACTTAAGGTTCGACGTTGTTTTATGCGTATTTGAGTTATATGGTTGGTTACCGAATGTTGTTCGGAGTCCCGGATGAGATCACGGACGTCACGAGGGTTTCCGGAATGGTCCGGAAACGAAGATTGATATATAGGATGACCTCATTTGATTACCGGAAGGTTTTCGGAGTTACCGGGAATGTACCGGGAATGACGAATGGGTTCCGGGAGTTCACCAGGGGGGGCAACCTACCCCGGGGAAGCCCATAGGCCTTGAGGGTGGCACACTATCCCTTAGTGGGCTGGTGGGACAGCCCAAAAGGCTCTATGCGCCAAGGAGAAGAAAATCAAGAGAGAAAGAAAAAAAAAGGGAGGAGGTGGGAAGGAAGGGGGACTCCCTCCCACCAAACCTAGTCCAACTCGGTTTGGGGGGAGAGTCCTCCCCCTTGGACTCGGCTGACCCCCTTGGGGCTCCTTGAGCCCCAAGGCAAGGTCCCCTCCCTCCCACCTATATATACGGAGGTTTTAGGGCTGATTTGAGACGACTTTTCCACGGCAGCCCGACCACATTCCTCCACAGTTTTTCCTCTAGATCGCGTTTCTGCGGAGCTCGGGCGGAGCCCTGCTGAGACAAGGTCATCACCAACCTCCGGAGCGCCGTCACGCTGCCGGAGAACTCTTCTACGTCTCCGTCTCTCTTGCTGGATCAAGAAGGCCGAGATCATCGTCGAGTTGTACGTGTGTTGAACGCGCAGGTGCCGTCCGTTCGGTACTAGATCGTGGGACTGATCGCGGGATTGTTCGCGGGGCGGATCGAGGGACGTGAGGACGTTCCACTACATCAACCGCGTTCTCTAACGCTTCTGTTGTACGGTCTACAAGGGTACGTAGATCACTCATCCCCTCTTGTAGATGGATATCACCATGATAGGTCTTCGTGCGCGTAGGAAAATTTTTGTTTCCCATGCGACGTTCCCCAACAGTGGTATCAGAGCTAGGTTCATGCGTAGATGTCTTCTCGAGTAGATCACAAAAGTTTTTGTGGGCGGTGATGTGCGTTTTGCTGCCCTCCTTAGTCTTTTCTTGATTCCGCGGTATTGTTGGATTGAAGCGTCTTGGACCGACATTACTCGTACGCTTACGAGAGACTGGTTTCATCGTTACGAGTAACCCCCTTTGCTCAAAGATGACTGGCAAGTGTTAGTTTCTCCAACTTTAGTTGAATCATATTTGACCGAGGAGGTCCTTGGATGAGGTTAAATAGCAACTCATATATCTCCGTTGTGGTGTTTGCGTAAGTAAGATGCGATCCTACTAGATACCCTTGGTCACCACGTAAAACATGCAACAACAAAATTAGAGGACGTCTAACTTGTTTTTGCAGGGTATGCTTGTGATGTGATATGGCCAACGATGTGATGTGATATATTGGATGTATGAGATGATCATGTTGTAATAGAAATATCGACTTGCACGTCGATGGTACGGCAACCGGCAGGAGCCATAGGGTTGTCTTTATACTAACGTTTGTGCTTGCAGATGCGTTTACTATTTTGCTAGGATGTAGCTTTAGTAGTAATAGCATGAGTAGCACGACAACCCCGATGGCAACACGTTGATGGATGATCATGGTGTGGCGCCGGTGACAAGAAGATCGTGCCGGTGCTTTGGTGATGGAGATCAAGAAGCACGTGATGATGGCCATATCATGTCACTTATGAATTGCATGTGATGTTAATCCTTTTATGCACCTTATTTTGCTTAGAACGACGGTACCATTATGAGGTGATCTCTCACTAAAATTTCAAGACGAAATTGTGCTCTCCCCAACTGTGCACCGTTGCTACAGTTCGTCGTTTCGAGACACCACGTGATGATCGGGTGTGATAGACTCAACGTTCACATACAACGGGTGCAAAACAGTTGCGCACGCCGAACACTCGGGTTAAGCTTGACGAGCCTAACATGTGCAGACATGGCCTCGGAACACATGAGACCGAAAGGTCGATCATGAATCATATAGATGATATGATTAGCATAGGGATGCTTACCACTGAAACTATACTCAACTCACGTGATGATCGGACTTGGGATAGTGTAAGTGGATCATGAACCACTCAAATGACTAGAGAGATGTACTTTTTGAGTGGGAGTTTAGCATATAATTTGATTAAGTTAAACTCTAATTATCTTGAACATAGTCTAAAGTCCACTTTGAATATATTTGTGTTGTAGATCATGGCTCACGCGACAGTCATCCTGAATTTTAATACGTTCCTAGAGAAAGCTAAGTTGAAAGATGATGGAAGCAACTTTGTAGACCGGGCTCGTAATCTTAAGCTAATCTTACAAGCTGGGAAGAAGGATTATGTCCTTAATGCTGCGCTAGGAGATGAACCACCCGCTACGGCTGATCAGGATGTTAAGAACGCTTGGTTAGCACGTAAGGAGGACTACTCAATAGTTCAATGTGCAGTCTTGTATGGCTTAGAACCGGGACTTCAACATCGCTTTGAGCGTCATGGAGCATTTGAGATGTTCCAGGAGTTGAAGTTTATCTTTCAGAAGAACGCCCGGATCGAGAGGTATGAGACCTCCGATAAATTCTATGCTTGCAAGATGGAGGAAAACTCGTCTGTTAGTGAACATGTGCTCAAAATGTCTGGGTACTCAAACCGTCTAGCTGAGCTGGGGATTGAACTCCCGCAAGAGGCTATCACTGACAGAATCCTTCAATCACTGCCGCCAAGCTATAAAGGCTTTGTGTTGAACTACAACATGCAAGGGATGAACAAGTCTCCCGGCGAGTTGTTTGCGATGCTGAAAGTCGCAGAGTCTGAACTTCGTAAAGAGCATCAAGTGTTGATGGTGAATAAGACCACTAGTTTCAAGAGAAACGGCAAGTGTTGCCAATCCGCCAAAGAAACCCAAAGCTGGACCTAAGCCTGAAACGGAGTGTGACTATTGCAAGGGTATGGGTCACTGGAAGCGCAATTGCCCCAAGTATCTGGCAGATAAGAAGGCGGGCAAAGAAAAATCAGGTATATTTGATATACATGTTATTGATGTGTACTTAACCGGCTCTCGTAGTAGTGCCTGGGTATTCGATACCGGTTATGTTGCTCATATTTGCAACTCGAAACAGGAACTGCGGAATAGACGAAGGCTGGCGAAAGATGAAGTGACGATGCGCGTAGGAAATGGTTCCAAGGTTGATGCAATCGCCGTCGGCACAGTTTCACTTCAGTTACCATCAGGATTAGTGATGAACTTAAATCATTGTTATTTAGTGCCTGCGTTGAGCATGAACATTATATCTGGATCTTGTTTATTGCGAGACGGTTACTCTTTTAAGTCAGAGAATAATGGTTGTTCTATTTCTATGAGTAACATCTTTTATGGTCATGCACCTAATGTGAGAGGATTGTTCATATTGAATCTTGATAGCGATACGCATATACATAACATTGAGACCAAAAGAGTTAGAGTAAACAATGATAGCGCCATATTTTTGTGGCACTGCCGCTTAGGTCATATTGGTGTAAAGCGCATGAAGAAACTCCATGCTGATGGACTTTTGGAGTCACTTGACTTTGATTCACTTGACACGTGCGAACCATGCCTCATGGGCAAGATGACTAAGACTCCGTTCTCCGGAACAATGGAGCGGGCAAGTGACTTATTGGAAATCATACATACCGATGTGTGTGGTCCGATGAGCGTGGAGGCACGTGGCGGATATCGTTATTTTCTCACCTTCACTGACGATTTGAGTAGGTATGGCTATGTCTACTTGATGAAGCACAAGTCTGAAACATTTGAAAAGTTCAAGCAATTTCAGAGTGAAGTGGAAAATCATCGTAACAAGAAGATCAAGTTCCTACGGTCTGATCGTGGGGGTGAATATCTGAGTTTCGAGTTTGGTGATCACTTAAGAAAATGTGGAATTGTTTCACAGTTGACACCGCCTGGGACACCACAGCGTAATGGTGTGTCCGAACGTCGTAATCATACTTTGTTAGAGATGGTGAGATCTATGATGTCTCTTACTGATTTGCCGTTATCATTTTGGGGTTATGCATTAGAAACAGCTGCATTCACTTTAAATAGGGCACCATCAAAATCCATTGAGACGACACTATACGAACTGTGGTATGGCAAAAGGCCAAAGTTGTCGTTTCTTAAAGTTTGGGGATGTGATGCTTATGTCAAAAAGCTTCAGCCTGAAAAGCTGGAACCCAAAGCGGAAAAGTGCGTCTTCCTAGGTTACCCAAAAGAGACAGTTGGGTACACCTTCTATCTCAAATCCGAGGGCAAAGTGTTTGTTGCTAAGAACGGAGCTTTTCTCGAGAAGGAGTTTCTCTCGAGAGAATTGAGTGGGAGGAAGATAGAACTTGACGAGGTTGTCGAACCTCTCATCCCTCTGGATGGTGGCGTAGGGCAAGGGGAAACCTCTGTTGTTGCGACGCCGGTTGAGGAGGAAGTTAATGATGATGATCATGAAACTCCAGTTCAAGTTTCTGTTGAACCACGCAGGTCGACGAGATCACGTGCTGCTCCAGAGTGGTACGGTAATCCCGTCTTATCAATCATGTTGTTAGACAACAATGAACCTGCAAATTATGAAGAAGCAATGGTGGGCCCAGATTCCAACAAATGGCTAGAAGCCATGAAGTCTGAGATAGGATCCATGTATGAGAACAAAATGTGGACTTTGGAGATACTACCTGAGGGACGCAAGGCTATTCAGAACAAATGGATCTTTAAGAAGAAGACGGACGCTGACGGCAATGTGACCGTTTATAAAGCTCGACTTGTGGCAAAAGGTTTTTCACAAGTTCCAGGAGTTGACTACGATGAGACTTTCTCACCCGTAGCGATGCTTAAGTCCGTCAGAATCATGTTAGCAATAGCTGCATTTTTCGATTATGAAATCTGGCAGATGGATCTCAAAACGGCGGTCCTTAACGGTTTCCTTAAGGAAGAGTTGTATATGATGCAACCCGAAGGTTTTGTCGATCCTAAGAATGCTAACAAGGTGTGCAAGCTCCAGCGATCCATTTATGGACTGGTGCAAGCATCTCGGAGTTGGAACAAACGCTTTGATGAGGTGATCAAAGCATTTGGGTTTATACAAGTGGTTGGAGAATCTTGTATTTACAAGAAAGTGAGTGGGACCTCTGTGGCGTTTCTAATATTATATGTGGATGACATATTACTGATTGGAAACAACGTAGAGCTTTTGGAGAGCATAAAAGGTTACTTGAATGAAAGTTTCTCTATGAAGGACCTAGGAGAAGCTGCTTACATTCTAGGCATTAAGATCTATAGGGACAGATCAAAACGCCTGATAGGACTTTCACAAAGCACATACCTTGATAAAGTTTTGAAGAGGTTCAAAATGGAACAGTCCAAGAAAGGGTTCTTGCCAGTTTTACAAGGTACGAGATTGAGTAAGACTCAGTGCCCAGCAACTGATGAAGATAGAGAGCATATGCGCTCCGTCCCCTATGCTTCAGCCATAGGTTCTATCATGTATGCGATGCTATGCACTAGACCGGATGTTAGCCTGGCCATAAGTATGGCAGGTGGTTCCAGAGTAATCCAGGAGTGGATCACTGGACAGCGGTCAAGAATATCCTGAAGTACCTGAAAAGGACTAAGGAGATGGTTCTCGTATATGGAGGTGACGAAGAGCTCGCCGTAAAATGTTACGTCGATGCAAGCTTTGACACAGATCCGGACGACTCTAAGTCGCAAACCGGATACGTATTTATTCTTAATGGGGGTGCAGTAAGCTGTTGCAGTTCCAAGCAAAGCGTCGTAGCAGATTCTACATGTGAAGCGGAGTACATGGCTGCCTCGGAGGCGGCTAAGGAGGGTGTCTGGATGAAGCAGTTCATGACGGATCTTGGAGTGGTGCCAAGCGCACTGAATCCAATAACCTTGTTCTGTGACAACACGGGTGCCATTGCCTTAGCAAAGGAACCACGGTTTCACAAGAAGACCAGACACATCAAACGAACCTTCAACCTCATCCGCGACTACGTCGAGGAAGAGGACGTAAATATATGCAAAGTGCACACGGATCTGAATGTAGCAGACCCGCTGACTAAACCTCTTCCACGGCCAAAACATGATCGACACCAGAACTGTATGGGTGTTAGATTTATTACAATGTAATTCACATGGTGATGTGAGGGCTAGATTATTGACTCTAGTGCAAGTGGGAGACTGTTGGAATTGTGCCCTAGAGGCAATAATAAATATAGTTATTATTATAATTCCTGTATCAAGATAATCGTTTATTATCCATGCTATAATTGTATTTAATGAAGACTCATTTACATGTGTGGATACATAGACAAAACACCGTCCCTAGCATGCCTCTAGTTGGCTAGCCAGTTGATCGATGATAGTCAGTGTCTTCTGATTATGAACAAGGTGTCGTTGTTTGATAACTGGATCACGTCATTAGGAGAATCACGTGATGGACTAGACCCAAACTAATAGACGTAGCATGTTGATCGTGTCATTTTGTTGCTACTGTTTTCTGCGTGTCAAGTATTTGTTCCTATGACCATGAGATCATATAACTCACTGACACCGGAGGAATGCTTTGTGTGTATCAAACGTCGCAACGTAACTGGGTGACTATAAAGGTGCTCTACAGGTATCTCCGAAGGTGTTAGTTGAGTTAGTATGGATCAAGACTAGGATTTGTCACTCCGTGTGACGGAGAGGTATCTCGGGGCCCACTCGGTAATACAACATCACACACAAGCCTTGCAAGCAATGTAACTTAGTGTAAGTTGCGGGATCTTGTATTACGGAACGAGTAAAGAGACTTGCCGGTAAACGAGATTGAAATAGGTATGCGGATACTGACGATCGAATCTCGGGCAAGTAACTTACCGAAGGACAAAGGGAATGACATACGGGATTATATGAATCCTTGACACTAAGGTTCAAACGATAAGATCTTCGTAGAATATGTGGGATCCAATATGGGCATCCAGGTCCCGCTATTGGATATTGACCGAGGAGTCTCTCGGGTCATGTCTACATAGTTCTCGAACCTGCAGGGTCTGCACACTTAAGGTTCGACGTTGTTTTATGCGTATTTGAGTTATATGGTTGGTTACCGAATGTTGTTCGGAGTCCCGGATGAGATCACGGACGTCACGAGGGTTTCCGGAATGGTCTAGAAACGAAGATTGATATATAGGATGACCTCATTTGATTACCGGAAGGTTTTCGGAGTTACCGGGAATGTACCGGGAATGACGAATGGGTTCCGGGAGTTCACCGGGGGGGCAACCCACCCCGGGGAAGCCCATAGGCCTTGAGGGTGGCACACCAGCCCTTAGTGGGCTGGTGGGACAGCCCAAAAGGCTCTATGCGCCAAGGAGAAGAAAATCAAGAGAGAAAGAAAAAAAAGGGAGGAGGTGGGAAGGAAGGGGGACTCCCTCCCACCAAACTAGTCCAACTCGGTTTGGGGGGAGAGCCCTCCCCCTTGGACTCGGCCGACCCCCTTGGGGCTCCTTGAGCCCCAAGGCAAGGTCCCCTCCCTCCCACCTATATATACGGAGGTTTTAGGGCTGATTTGAGACGACTTTTCCACGGCAGCCCGACCACATACCTCCACAGTTTTTCCTCTAGATCGCGTTTCTGCGGAGCTCGGGCGGAGCCCTGCTGAGACAAGGTCATCACCAACCTCCGGAGCGCCGTCACGCTGCCGGAGAAATCTTCTACCTCTCTGTCTCTCTTGCTGGATCAAGAAGGCCGAGATCATCGTCGAGCTGTACGTGTGCTGAACGCGGAGGTGCCGTCCGTTCGGTACTAGATCGTGGGACTGATCGTGGGATTGTTCGCGGGGCGGATCGAGGGATGTGAGGACGTTCCACTACATCAACCGCGTTCTCTAACGCTTCTGCTGTACGGTCTACAAGGGTACGTAGATCACTCATCCCCTCTCGTAGATGGATATCACCATGATAGGTCTTCATGCGCGTAGGAAAATTTTTGTTTCCCATGCGACGTTCCCCAACACTCCGGTAGTAGAGGCGACGGGCACGGCATGGGGCTGGCGCGGGGACGAGGTGGCCAGAGGAGGTGACCGGCGAAGTGGAGAGGAGGCGGCCCGGCGTGGTGGTAAAACCGGCGAGGAGGGGCAGGTGGTGGAGCCGGCAGCTGATAGCGGGGCAAGGCAGAGGCGAGCTCGCTCTCCCCCTATTCGATCTGGATCGGGGAGAGGAAGGGAGGCACGAGGGAGGCGAGCGGGGTTGGTGGCTCCGGTGGGGAGGTGGTCGGGGCGGGCGAGGAATGGGGTGGAGTGGCTCGGCGAGGCTGGGGTAGCGAGGGGCTAGGCGAGCGCTGCGCGCTAGGTAGAGAGCGCTGGCGTGGGCTTCGTGGTGGGGGGGTGAAGAGACGAGGGAGAGGGATGTCGGTGTTTACTCACGACATCAGCCATGGGTAGGCTAAACATGAGTGGTGGGAACCGAAAGGACACTGGCGGGCTCCGGGAACGGGGTTGGTACAAGCGAGGGACGCACGATGTACCCAGGTTCAGGGCTCTCCGTAGAGATAACACCCCTAGTCCTGACGGAATGTATAATGCACCAAAGAGGTTACAGTGAGCTCCTTGAGCTGTTTGACGGAGGAGGAAGAAGGAGCTGCCGGCTCGCATCCACTTCTCCTGTATGGGTGTGTGTGAGAGAGCAATTGACCGACCCTCTGCATGGAGGGGGATCGGGGGGTTTTATAGACGAACCCACCGACCTACAGTAGGGATAAAAGTACAAAGGAGGGACCCGCCTGGCAGCCTCGCCGGCTGGCCAAGGGGTCCACAGTGGTCTTGTTCTTTTGCTGGAGGGGCCCACCGGCTGCAAGGTCCCATCTGGCTATGGGACCCATCGGCCAGCCAATGAAGCTCTCCCGTAAGGCCGATGCAGGACACGTGTAGTACGTCCAACATCGTCTTGCGAGATTCGTCATGGGTTGCCAGTACGGTCGTCTCCACTCTTACCACGCCAAGCTTGGTAATGGAGTGATTGCTGACGGGTTGGTACTGTGCGGGGTTGATGGATCGGAGCCAGAGTAGGTCAGCGGCCATGCCGCTGACACTGTATCTGTCGTGTCCTCCAACCTTGTACCTGTGTTGACGCGTATTCACCTTTAATCGTAGAGTCTCGTCATGGCCTACGATCTGATGTGAATTGAGCTCCCTGGCCGGCTAGCGGCCTCGCTAGCCGGCCTAGGAACGGTCGTCTCGCCTCTGGCCGGCAGACGCTTCCCAGACGGCCAGAAGGAGGTAGCCGTCTCGCCCCTAGTCGGCAGGTGATTCCTAGCCGGCCAAGAGGAGTTGGTCGTCTCGCCCCTAGCCGGCAGGGGCTTGCTAGCCGTCTAGGGGGATTTGGCCGTATGGAGAGAGTTGTGGTTTCCTTTTAATCTTGAATACAAAGGACTATGAGCCTACCCCAGGGTTATCCCCCTGCTAGTAGACCCCGAAGCACGGGAGGTCCACCGCCTTAGAGAGGGAGGCCTTGCCGGCTTGAGTTTTTAGCTGACGATCTTCTTAGGCCGCCTCAAGCATGAGGCACCGGGTCGGAAGCCGGTTGGCTTCCAAGGAACGCCGCGGCTTCGCCGCAAGTTGCTATGTCGCGCCACGTGGTAGTCCCTAGCCTGACGTGATGATTACTTGAACAGGTGACTGGACTGGACCTGAGCCCTGTGTCCCGCCACGACGCCCCCTCGGCCCTCGTGCGAGCGGATCCTCTGCGGATTGCTCCACGACGGTTGGGCTCCGTGAGGCATAAATGCGCCCGTAATAATCGGAGGAAGTGGGCATTATGCGCACCGGATCCCCACCCCACGATTTATCGTGGGGGTTTAAATAGGGTGCGGGAGCGTCGAGGAGGCCATTCGCCCCCTTCTCGCCCCGCACCAACGCCCCTTCCTTCCCTGAGCCAGAGAAATAAGAGCGTTGCATCGCCTTCGCTGCTGCACGAGCCATCGCCGCCGGCCGCCACCAGGATCATCTCAGCCTCTGCCACCACCCACCATGTCCAGCAGTGCCCCCAAGAAGGGGCAGTACCGAGGCGCTTACGTGGGCAGTGACATCTGCGACGGCAACATCGACGCGTTCTGCGACCGTCACATGCTGCCTCGAGCAACCCTCGTGGCGGCGCGGGTGCCCGGCGCCAAAGCGGCCCCGACCCCGGAGAAGGGCGAGGTGGTGGTGTTCGAAGAACACTTCTACCGTGGATTCGGCCTTCTGGCTAGTGACTTATTTGCCCGCTTCCTCACCTTCTTCGGCTTGCAGCCGCATCACTTGGCGCCGAACGCCATCCTCCAGCTAGCCGCCTTCGTCATCCTGTGCGAAGGATTCCTGGGGATCGAGCCCCACTTGGACATTTGGCGGAAGTTGTTCTTCTTCAAGCAGTAATCCGTGACGATGGCCAAGGCCGAGGCGGCGAAGCTTACGTGCCCCAAGCCGATGACCCCGTGCGGCACCGCTCTGGTGCATCACGGGACGGCATCCGGGTTCCCTCACATGCCGCTGCAAGATTCTACCAAGATGTGGCAGAAGGGGTTCTTCTATGTGAAGAACGTCGACCCCTCCCATGACTACATCAATTTTCCCCCCTTCGCCATCGCTCCTCCGACGGTGAAGTTGAACTGGAAAGCGATGCTCCCGAAGCTGATCGTCGAGGTGGAGCAAATATGTGCCCACCTTGACAACATGAAGATTCAGGGCCTTGTGGGTCGTGACCTGCTCGCCACCATGGTGTCTCGTCGGGTCCTGCCTCTGCAGCGACGACCACATCTGATTTGCCAGATGGGCGGTCGACACGACCCCTGCCGGCTCTCCACCAAGAACTTTCGAGCCGGCGCGATGGCCCAGAACTTGAACCTGATCTCATCCGCCAGCATGGATGAAGGCGAGACTGGGAATGGGGAATGGTCCCCTTCGACTGAGATCATCCGGCTCCGGTGGTAAGTGCCTCCCCAAATCCCCTTTTCTTATTTTGAATGTATTGTGCGCTTCTGAGACGGATGCCGACTCCGCCCTCCAGATGTTCAAGCGCATGCGAAAGCTTCAGCCGCTGGCTGGCGATGTGGAGGCGTCGGACCCATCGGAGATAGAGGACGAAGGGGTGATGGAGCCGCGGGTCTCTCCCTTCGCAGATATGGAAGAGGCGATGGAGTCAGAGGGATCTGAACCGCCTCGTGAGCACCTTAAGCCTCTCTTCTTGAATGGACAGATGATGACGAGACGCCGCCTCCTTTGCATGGTGCAGCCTTCGGCGAGGACCAAGAGGATCTTGAAGAAGTCTCCAGCCCTCCCCTGACGCGAGCTTGCTGAAAGGCTGGCGAGTCGGCCCGACAGAAGGGCAAGGGGGTCGCCGCTGCCAAGCCGGCTGCCAAGCGCGCCGCAACGGGACCTCCAGCCGGAGGCCGAGGTGGCGGCGCTAAGAAGCAACGAGCCGCCACCGGCAGGAGGCCAGTGTCCGTCGTGGCTGGGTAAGAGATCTTCATTATCCTTTTTTGGATTCCTGTGTGAATATCGATTCCTTATTGGTTTGTATTTGGTAGGGATGCCGAAGAGGTGGAGGAGGAAACTACCTCCGCCATTGAGCGAGCCGCCTGGGCAGCTGCTGACGCTGCCAAGAAGGCACTGGACGAGGAGTCCACTGATGACCCACAAGTATAGGGGATCAATCGTAGTCCTTTCGATAAGTAAGAGTGTCGAACCCAACGAGGAGCAGAAGGCTCTGATACACGGATTTCAGCAAGGTAATTACTGCAAGCACTGAAAGTAGCGGTAACAAGTGATGGTGTAGTGAGGTGAAACATAGCGAGCAAAAAGTATCAAGTAACAAGTAGTAGCAACGGTGCAGCAAGTGGCCCAATCCCTTTTGTAGCAAGGGACAAGCCTGAACAAAGTCTTATAGGAGGAAAAACGCTCCCGAGGACACACGGGAATTTCTGTCATGCTAGTTTCATCATGTTCATATGATTCACGTTCGTTACTTTGATAGTTTGATATGTGGGTGGACCGGCACTTGGGTACTGCCCTTACTTGGTCAAGCATCCCACTTATGATTAACCTCTCTCGCAAGCATCCGCAACTACAAAATAAGAATTAAGACAAAGTCTAACCATAGCATTAAACTAGTGGATCCAAATCAGCCCCTCACGAAGCAACGCATAGACTAGGGTTTAAGCTTGTGTCACTCTAGCAACCCATCATCTACTTACTACTTCCCAATGCCTTCCTCTAGGCCCGAATATGGTGAAGTGTTATGTAGTCGACGTTCACATAACACCACTAGAGGAAAAGACAACATACATCATATCAAAATACCAAACGAATATCAAATTCACATGACTATTATTAACATGACTTATCCCATGTCCTCAGGAACAAAAGTAACTACTCACAAAGCATAATCATAATCATGATCAGAGGTGTAATGAATAGCATCAAGGATCTGAACATAAACTCTTCCACCAAGTAATCCAACTAGCATCAACTACAAAGAGTAATCAACACTACTAGCAACCTTACAAGTACCAATCGGAGTCGCGAGACGAAGATTGGTTACAAGAGATGAACTAGGGATTGGAGAGGAGATGGTGCTGATGAAGATGTTGATGAAGATGCCTCCCCTCCGACGAGAGGAGTGTTGGTGATGACGATGGCGACGATTTCCCCCTCCGGGAGGGAAGTTTCCCCGGCAGGATCGTCCTGCCGGAGCTCTAGATTGGATCTGCTCAAGTTCCGCCTCGTGGCGGCGGTGAAATCACGAAAAAGCTCCCTCTTGATTTTTTCTGGACCAGGACGCTTCATATAGCAAAAGAGGGTGGCTAGTGGGCTGTCAGGGAGCCCACAAGCCCCCACTCCGCCACCAGGGGGGTGGCGGTGTCAGGGCTTGTGGCGCCCTCGCAGCCCCCCTCGGGTAGTTCCTTCGCCTAGTATTTTTTATATAATCCAGAAAAATCCACGTAACTTTTCAGGGCATTTGGAGATGTGCAGAATAGTGGACTAGGATTTGCTCCTTTTCGAGTCCAAAATTCCAGCTGCCTGAATTCTCCCTCTTCAAATAAACCTTGTAAAATAAGAGAGAAAAGGCATAAATATGGTACCACAAGTAATATAACAGCCGAAAAAGCAATAAATATCAACATGAAAGCATGATGCAAAATGGACGTATCATCCACCCTCCGCTGGGAGAAAGCGACTCGAAAGGTGGCCGAAGGTCAACCTCAACCCAGCCGAACCGAGAAGCCCTCCAAGGAGAAGCGTTCGAAGGCAAGGAACGACCCCGCCACACGGGCGCGCGTGGAGTACCCGGCTAGCGAGCCGGCCCCGAACCGCACCCAAGGGGCCAAGACAGCCAAGTCCACCAAGCCGGCAGCCTCCACGCAGGTGGATTTCGATGTGGTCCCCGACGCGCGTGAAGCTGACGTAGCCGGCGCACCGGAGATAACCATGGAGGCGCCGGAGACGAGATGGAGGCGCCAGAGACGACAAATCCACCTCCGGCTGCAGAGACGGCGCCGGCCGAAACGTCGAGGGAGCCGGCTGCGGGCCCACCACCTGGAGATGGAACCATTGTCGTGGTCAATCGTGGCCCGACCGCGCCAGGAGCCAGACCCATCTTTGGGAGCCGGCCCATGAAGACCTGGCGCGCGGCCAATGCCGAACGTGCATCACTGCCCCGAGACACCGAACTCAGCGGTATCCCCGCGCTGGTGGCAGAGTTCTCTCGCATCCGCAAGAAGGTGTCGCATGCGGCCCTGGTGGCCAAATGCGACCTAGATCGCCTTGAAGACCAAACCTCCGTAAGTCCTCACGCCTTTGCCTTTTATTTGCTTCGATTTGGTTTTTCTTCCTTGCTCTTGCACCAGTGAGGGCGTGCCAGCGCACCCACTAGGTGTAGCCCCCGAGAATCGGGCCGGCCAAGAATTGGCCCGGCCAAATCTCATTGTGCTATGCTTGTAGTTGCTTTTTTAGTGGGGGCGCGCTAGCGCACCCACTAGGTGTAGCCCCCCAAAATCGGGTCGGCTGAGAGTTAGCCGGGCCAAATCTTATTCTTTGCTTTGTTTGCATTGCTCGTAGGAACTTCACGATGCCCAAGTGCAAGCGTACAACGCACTGCTGGCCCAGATCCAAGTGGCCGAAGGCCGAACCGGCGACCTCCAGAGCCGGCTGGACGCGGCCGTCTCAGAGTGAAACGCCTCGCGCGAGGCGGACAAGCAGCTCCACCTGCAGCTGGATCTTCTCCAGATGGAGAAGAAGGACCGCGAGGCGGCCCACTAAGCAGAGCTGGAACAACTGCACACCGCCCTTCAGAAAAAAGACTCCTCCCACACCGCCGACATGGAGCGCCTGAAGACAGTCCATCTCGAAGAGACGGAGCGTAAGGACGCCACCCTGAAGGAGAAGGAGGCCGCCTTGACCCAAGTGCAAGCGCAACTAGTGAAGGAGACGGAGGCGGCCCAGGCCCTCCGAGGCGAGCTCACCCGCGTGGCTCAAGAGAGCATGACACGGGATCGCGAGGCCCTGGAGGAGGCCCGTGAGACTGATATCCACTTCAATCGTAAGTCTCCTTTGTCTTGATTTGATATTCCTTTTTGTTGGTGTCTCCCCTCATTCCTCTTCATAACACCCCCCCCCCATTCCCCAGGGTTCTTTCCTGGGACACGGGAGGCAGCAGAAGCGGCTGTGGAGACCAGCCGTGAAGAGCGTCGTGCCGCTGGCGAAGAAGTAGACGCCAAGGCCGGCTGGTCCGTGGAGGAGATTGCCACTGGCGCCAAGGCCCGCCTGCACGAACTGGCGCGCTCCCTGGAGCAGCTCCAGAATGCAGGACTAGAGATGGTGAGGGCGCTGTGGCCTTATGCAGTGGAGCTCGCGTCCATGAGCCGGCTATCCCGCTGGCTTGAGGATGGCAGCTCCCGCCTCGATGCGTGGCGTGCATCAGCTGCGCGCGCTGGTGCATACTTGGTGCTTGGCCTGGCCAAGTCCTGGTACCGAAACCTGGACTTGGGCAAGCTCGCAGCACAGCATGCCAGCTCGGAGGAGGAGCTGGTGGCCCTGGAGGACCAGCTATAGGTGAGAGCCAGTAGCATCGCCTCCTTCGCCGCGTGGGACGAATTCGCTTGGAGCGTGACGCAGACGGCAATGTGGTCCCTGAGGACCTGTTCCATCTGCAGCCTTATGATGCCAAAGGCAGTTCTGCCGAGGCATCCTTTGAGGAGGAAGTCGCCGACTCCAGCAACGAGGCCTACACGGACACGACCGTGAAGGACGGTGCCGTAGGTACTCGAGGCGGAGAGGGCGCATCCAGCGCAGGCGTAGCCGGCGATGGTGAAGCCACCACTTCAGGAGCTGCTGCTGGGGCCATAGACGGATCCGCCGCCCATTAGCTTGCCCTTTTTGTTTTCTCTGCATTTTGTTATCAATCCAACAGTTCAACCCACTCGGGGTGTTTTATTGTAATGAACTTTGGCCGTGGGCCTCTGAATGCTTTTGAATGTGATGTATGCTATCTTATTCTGCATTGTATTCGTAAGCACTGTGCTTGCTGACTCGCGCTTTTATCTTTCGATTCCCTTTTGACTCCTTTTCATCCAGCTCCGTTGTTCTCTCTAGCATCCGCCCCGCCAGCCCAAAAGCCGGGAGCCGGTCTATGACTGGGACGGGGCTTCTGCCTTTGAAAACATTAGACCAAGATTTTTCAAAGCCATCGAGACTCTTAGACTCAAAAGCGAGCCAACAGAGGCCGGCTAAAAAGTAGGATCGAAAGCAATCAAACCAACTTGAGCCGGCAACTTTCTTTATAGTTGAACTTTTCATGCAGCCTGCCTTCCTTCTCACCATCTCGTTAGCCAGACAGACGGGAGTCAGACTGTAGCTCGTGCAAGACGGAAAGGGTTCGACCTGGCATACACAACTAAGGAAACCGTTCGGGCCGGCTAGCGAGCCCCCGAGCCCGTTGAGCTGGACCAGGGGACTCACAAACAAGTGAATAACTCTTGCCATGAATCTGAAAGAGGTGTGCCTCAAGCACCGGCTTGAAACACCCATTGCATTCATTAAAAGTCCCGAAGGGGAAGAAGATACATACATACATGCTTTTTTCTTTCTCTTGCACTCTAGCAATAGAACGGGCAAAGTAACGCCGCATTCCATGGACGCTTCGTTTCCTGGCCGGAGTCATCTCTCTTGCGCTTCCTTGGCTTCTGGGCGTCTATCAGATAGTATGCATTGTAATGCAACGCCCTGGTGATGATGAAAGGTCCCTCCCATGGGGAAGAGAGCTTGTGCCGGCCGACTGTTCGCTGGATTCTTCTAAGTACCAAGTCTCCCTCTCTGAAAGAGAGGGGCTTGATCTTCTTGTTGTGGTAGTATCTCAGCTTCTGTTGATATATAGTCGTCCGGCTCAAGGCCAGCTCCCATGCCTCTTCGAGCAGATCGATGCCGTCTTCTCTTGCCTCTTTCGCCTCCGTCTTTGTGTACAGGGTGACTCGAGGAGAGTCGAACTGAACATTCATGGGGATGATTGCCTCGGACCCGTATACCAGAAAGAATGGTGTGAAGCTGGTTGACCGGTTCGGTGTGGTACGGAGGCTCCACAGCACAGCCGACAGCTCTTCGATCCAGCAGCCGGCTGACCTGACTAATGGCGCCACCAGTCTTGGTTTGATGCCGGCCAGGATCAGGCCATTCACCCTTTCCACCTGGCTGTTGGATTGTGGGTGCGCCACCGATGCCAAGTCGAGCCGGATGCCCTCATTAGAGCAGAAGAGCGCCAAAGCACCCTTGGTGAAATTGGTGCTATTGTCGGTGATGATTTTGTGGGGGATACCGTAGAGGACAGCAATGTCCTTGATGAACCTGACGGCCGTGGGGCCGTCAAGTTTCTTGATGGGCCTGGCCTCAATCCACTTGGTAAATTTATCAACAGCAACCAGGAGATGCATCATGCCGCCTCGAGCAGTCTTGAATGGCCCCACCATATCCAACCCCGGACGGTGAACGACCATGACAAGGGGATGGTTTTGAGGGCTGAAGCCGGCATGTGGCTCTGTGTGGTGAAGCGTTGGCAGCCTTCACACTTATTGACCATGTCCACAACCTCCTCAAGGGTCGTGGACCAATAAAATCCATGGCGGAACGCCTTGGCCACCACGGTTCTAGAGGCAGCATGATGCCCACACTCACCCTGATGTATGTCTCTGAGTATTTCCTGCCCCTTTTCTGACTCGACGCAGCGTTGGAACACGCTAGTCACGCTACGCCGAACTAGCTCGCAGTTGATGATGGCGTATACTGCTGATCGACGTTGGATCTGCCTTGCCTCCACCTCGTCTTGGGGAAGCTCGCCGCGAAGAAGGAAGGCCAAGATGGGTTGATCCCACGAAGGAGCTGACACAGGAGCTAGCTCCGCCTCGACTTGAGTATCAGGAGCTTCTGCAGCCCCGCGCTTGTTGATGTAGTTGCAGCCTCGAGACCCTCTGTCCCTGATGTCGTTGTGGCAACCGGCACACCTTCTACCTCCATCACGGCCACCCACTGGGTGTCAAGCCGATAGGATTCGAGGCTTGGCGTGACTGAAGTTGTTGTTGTAGCCGGCAAAGCAGTTGTAGCCGGCGCAGCATTTGGAGTCGGCAGAGCTAGTGTAGCCGGCAGAGTAGCTGTAGCCGGCAGAACTGGCATAGCCGATGTCGTTTGTATTGAAGGATCTGCCAGCACAAAGATCGACGCCGACTCCGGAGGCGGCTTGATGGATGGCTTGTATAGTTGCTCGAGGGAGACGTTAGCTAGTATTGCTTGCCTTGTAGAGCTGATTTTGGCCAAGGTGTTGGCCGCCTCGTTGTCCGCCCTGGGGACATGATGGAACTCGCAGCCCTCGAAAGGGCCACTGAGCTGTTGAATGAGGAAGCGGTAGCTCGCCATGTTGGCGTCCCTGGCGTCCCATTCGCTAGAGACTTGCTGCACCACAAGGACCGAGTCGCCAAAGGAAAGGATCCGCCGGATACCAATTTCTCTGGCAAGCCGGAGGCCGTGAGCGAGTGCTTCATACTCGGCGACGTTGTTGGAGGCGGCAAAGTGTATCTGGAGAGCATACTTGAGTTGGTCTCCTTTCGGAGACGTCAAGACGATGCCGGCTCCCAGACCAGTTCGCATCTTCGAGCCATCGAAGTGCATCCGCCAATGAGTGGAGTCAGGAGATGGTGGCATAAATTGAGTTTCCTCCCAATCGACGAGGAAGTCAGGCACCACCTGGGATTTGATGGTGGTGCGCGGCTTGTAGCGGATGTAGTGGTCAGCCATGGAGATGGACCACTTGGCAATCCAGCCCATGGCGTCACGGTTGCCCATGATTTCTGAAAGCGGAGCAGTGCTCACCACAGTGATAGGATGCTCCTGGAAGTATTGCTTCAACTTCTTGGCGGCAAGGTAAACACCATAACACATCTTTTGATAGTGGGGGTAGTTTTGCTTGGAGGCGGACAAGACCTTGCTGAGGTAGTAGGTAGGGCGTTGCACTAAAAGTACCTTTCCCTCCTCCTTGCGCTCCACTACAAGAGCCACACTAACCACGTGAGGGTTGCCGCGATGTAGATCAGGATGGGCTCTCTTTCAGTCGGCGCCGCCAAGATTGGCAGGCTTGAGATGACACGCTTGAGGTAGCGGAAGGCTTTGTTCGCCTGGTCGTTCCACTCGAACTTCGTCATCTTCTTCATCAGTTGATATAGTGGAAGCGCCTTCTCGCCCAGCCGGCGGATGAAGCGGCTAAGGGACGCCAGACAGACGGTAAACTTCTGGACGTCGAGGATTCGAGCCGGCTTCACCATCCGCTCGATGGTTCCAATTTTCTCAGGGTTAGCTTCAATGCCACGAGCGGACACGAAGAAACCCAAGAGCTTGCCGCCTGGAACTCCAAAAATGCACTTCCCCGGGTTGAGGCGGATCTCGTATTCGCGCAGATTAGCGAATGTCTCTCGCAAGTCTTTAAGGAGACTAAAATGCTGCTTGGTCTTGATGACGATATCATCCACATAGACATGGACCGATCTGCGCAAGAGGCATTGTTTCATGTAGCACTGAAATGTGGCACCATCGTTCTTCAGATCGAACGTCATGGTGGTGTAGCAGTAGGCCCCGAAGGGTGTGATGAAGGAGGTCTTCACCGGTCAGCCGGATCCAACTTGATTTGATGGTAGCCCGAATAGGCATCCATAAAGGACACCAATTCATAGTCGGCTCTGGAGTCGGTCACTTGATCTATCTAGGGCAAAGCGAAAGGGTCTTTCGGGCACGCCTATTCGGGCTCGTGTAGTCGATACACATTCTCCACGTGTTGTTCTTCTTCAGCACCAGGACTGGATTGGCCAACCAGTCCGGGCGGAAAACCTCCATTATGAAGCCGGATGCGAACAGTGGGGCGATTTCTTCTCCAATTGTGCGCCGCTTCCTCTCAGCGAAGCGGCGCAAGGGTTGTTTCACCGGCTTGGCATCCGGCCGCACATAAAGCTTGTGCTGGACGTACTTCCTCGGAACTCCTGGCATGTATTTTGGAGACCATGCAAAGATGTACCGATTCTCACGGAGGAAGTCGACGAGCTCGTCTTCCTATTTGGTGATGAGATTAGCACCAATGGTGACGCACTGCTTGGGGTTCGTAGGGTCGAGTGGCACCTGCTTGGTTTCCTTGGCCGGCTTCAATGATCCCTTGCCGGCCGACTGGGATGGTGGATTAGGGATCGCGGGCTGCTCGGTAGCCTGAGCCACGATCCGACCGATCTGCCTCTTTTCATCATCAATCACCAGGGCGTCAGCCAGATGGGTGCTGTCGTGTGCACACTCGAGCGACTTCTTGTAGTCGTCAGCGATGGTGATGATGCCCTTTGGACCCGACATCTTCATCTTGAGGTAGGCGTACTGGGGGATAGCCATGAACTTGGCCAAAGCCGGGCTGCCCAGCAACACATGGTATGGGCTGTTGAGATCCACCACTTCGAACCAGATTGATTCTCGGCGAAAGTGCGTCTTGTCGCCAAAGAGGACGTCCAGCTGGATTTTGCCAATCGGCGAGCAGGAATGTCCCGGCACGATGCCGTGGAAGACACTGCTGGTCACCTGGAGGTCCTTCTCCTTCAGCCCAAGCTTCAACAAGGTGTCGCGGTAGATGATGTTTATGCTACTGCCACGGTCGACCAACACCCGGGAGAACCGACAAGTGAGCCTCTTGGAGGTGAAGGTGGGGTCGAGGACGAGTGCATATGAGCGAGGGTTTGGCATCACCGCAGGTTGGTCAGCCTGGCTCCATGTAATTGGCTTTTCAAACCAATGCATGAATTGGGGAACTGGGGGGACCGTGGCATTCACCTCACGCCTCTGTTGTCGGTGGTTGTGCTTGTCATCGCCTTCGCTGGTGAAGATGACGTAAGCCTCGTCTTGGTGGGGGTACTCATCATGGATACGACCGTCGTTGTGAGGCGGCGGTGGTGGAGTCAGAACCGGCCCAGGAGCCGGAGCACGAGGCGTAGCAGCTGCCATCGGGGGAGCCGGCAGACCCTCTCCTCGCGATAGTCGCTGTGCAAAGCTACACTGCCGGAGGGTATGAGTGGCCGGCTTCGCCCCAGTGTGCATCTTGGATGGTGCCTCGAGCATTTGCTCGAATGTGAGCTTGGGCTGCCAGTTGTTCTTGTTGGTCCGCTGCCGTTGAGAGCCGGCTTGGGTTGCCGGCGCATCTCCCTCCACGCTAGCCACCTGCTAGCTTGTAGAGCGTGAATCAAGTTGATCTGCCTTGCGCTTGTTGTTCTAGCCGCCTCGGTTGTAGCCAGCCGACTTGGGAGTAGACGGCTTGGGGGCAATTTTGTCCGAGGCAGTGACCTTGACCTGCATAGCGGAGTCGGTCGTGGCGTACTTGTCCGCCTTGTCCATGAGCATCGCTAGAGAGGTGGGCTCGGAGCACATGAGCTTGTGCTTGAGTAGGGTGACGTCTCGGGAGCAGTCAATGAAATATTGAATGGCTTGTACCTCATGCACTCCTTCACAGGAGTTGCACAGCTCCGTCCAACGCATGACGTAGTCGCGAAGGGGTTCGTCAGGCCTCTGGACGCACATGGCCAGCTCGTGAGGCCGACCAGGGCGTTTATAGGTGCCAGTGAAGTTGCGGAGGAACGCCTCCTCGAAGTCAACCCAAGAGTTGATGTTGCCGGCTGGAAGGCTATTGAGCCATGTCCTGGCCGAGCTGGCCAGCATGAGAGGCACGTAGTAGACTGCTACGCGCTTGTTTCCCCGAGCGATGCCGACTGTGGTGGTGTAGTCGATCAACCAGTCTTCTGGCTTGGTCGTGCCGTTGTACTTGGGGGTGTCCCGAGGGAGAGTGAAGCCTCTGCGGAATGGCTCCCCTTGGATCCGTGGGCCGAAGCATGCCGGACCAATGGGACCATCCTCCTCCAGGAGGGCCGACTACGCCAGAAGGTTGAGGCATCTGCAAGCATAGTTGTCGCTATGAGGATGCGAGGGCCGATCCGGGCTGAGATCGGAAGGGTGTCCTCGGAGCTTGTGGCGTTAGCCCCTTCCCGCCGCCTCGGAGGAGGAACCTCACGCACCGAATCCCCCTCGTCGCCAACATCCGTGTGATGCCTTCCCGGCTCGCTCTGGCGCAGGGAACGCCTGTCTACACTGCCCTCGCCCTTCCGGCCAGAAGTGCGATGCGAGGAGGAAACCTCGGCATGATGACGACCGCTGGGGTTGCGGTGTGCTCCGGGGTCGGCTCCCGGAGACACTGACTCTGCATGACAAGGGTCAAGAAGAGACTGATGCTCGTTAGAGGCGTCAAGGAGATCCTTGACCCGCTTCTCTTAAAGGATGCGCTCCTCGCCCTCCAAACTGGGCATTTCTGCCATAGCCGCCTGAGCAGCCCGCAAGTTGGCCACGGGAGTATCGTAAATGGGTTGCTTGCCACCTAGGATATCGGTGATGACCCGGCCGCGGTCGTGGACCTCGCTGCGTCGGCTAGGACCATCAACAGCCGGAGTGAGGCCATAAGCGGAGTTATACTCACACTGCGTCGCCTCCATCTGGCGCTTGGCAGCGGTGATGACAATGCCCTCCTCCAAAATCTGCCTGCGGGCCTCTTCGAGCGAGGCCCGAGCATCAGCTGGGTTTGCAATGGTGGCGATAGGCGTCTTCAAGCCGGTAAGGGCAGCGTGAAGCGTGTCTGCAGAACCCGCAGCGGGGTCAGCTGCCTCCGCTGACGCCTTGCCGTGAGGCTTGCTGGTGCCCGCACCAATTACCATCACCTCCATGAGGTTGGAGACGACATCGACGTGGTGCGGGGTAAGACACCCCACAGATGATGGTGGACCATCAAAGACGAGCACCTTGCTAGGGTACTCATCATGCGCAGACATATCCTCGAGGGAGAGCCTGCTGAAGCTGGCGCATAGCACGTCGATGTAGATGCCCTCGCCGAGGTAGCGAGGCTCATCGTCGAGGCGCAAGTCGCTGAAGAGGACGCCGAGGTGCGCAACAGCAGCGATGACAACTCTGGGGAGCGACTCGTCGTCAGACTCCTCGTCAGAGTCCGTGAGACGGCCTGGATGATCGACCAGCATCGCAGAAACCTCTGCAAGGGCAGGCTCCACGGGCATGTTGATCGATCCAGACGCGAGGCATCCTGCGGTGTTGGCGAAGGGCCCCACTCAGAGCATAACTCCGGCCGCTGCAGCGAACGGGCCCAAGGTGGGCGCCAAATGTCGGTGTTTACTCATGACATCAGCCATGGGTGGGCTAAACATGAGTGGTGGGAACCGAAAGGACACCGGTGGGCTCCAGGAATAGGGTTGGTACAAGCGAGGGACACACGATGTACCCAGGTTCAGGGCTCTCCATAGAGATAACACCCCTAGTCATGCCGGAATGTATAATGCATCAAAGTGGTTAAAGTGTGCTCCTTGAGCTGTTCGACGGAGGAGGAAGAAGGAGCTGTCGGCTCGCGTCTACTTCTCCTATATGGGTGTGTGTGTGTGTGAGCAATTGACCAACCCTCTGCATGGAGGGGGATCGGGGGGTTTTATAGACAAGCCCACCGACCTACAATAAGGATAAAAGTACAAAGGAGGGACCCGCCTGGAAGCCTCACCGGCTGGCCAAGGGGTCCACAGTGGTCTTGTCCTGTCGCTGGAGGGGCCCATCGGTTGCAAGGTCCCATCTGGCTATGGGACCCGCCGGCCAGCCAACGCAGGACACGTGTAGTACGTCCAGCGTCGTCTTGCGAGATTCATCATGGGTTGCCAGTACGACCGTCTCCACTATTGCCACGCCAAGCTTGGTAATGGAGTGGTTGCTGATGGGCTCGTACTGTGCGGGGTTGACGAATCGGAGCCGGAGTAGGTCAGCGGCATGGCCGCAGACACTGTACCTGTCATGCGCTCCAACCTTGTACCCGTGCTGACGCGTATTCACCTTTAATCGTAGAGTCTCGTCATGGCCTACGATATAATGTGACTAAGCTCCCTGGCCGGCTAGCGGCCTCGCTAGCCGGCCTAGGAACGGCCATCTCGCCTCTAGTCGGCAGACGCTTCCCAGATGGCCAGAAGGAGGTAGCCGTCTCGCCCCTAGCCGGCACGTGATTCCTAGCCGGCAGGGGCTTCCTAGCCGGCCAGGTGGATTTGGCCGTATGGAGAGAGTTGTGGTTTCCCTTTAATCTTGAATACAAAGGAGTAGGCTCGATGAGCCTACCCCGGGGTTATCCCCCCGTCAAGGGTGGTGGCGAGCGAGCATGGTACGAGGGAGCGAAGGGAAGGAGGGAACCATCCCCTCGTGGGTTTCCCTGGCGGCGGGGTGGAGGGAGGAGTGGGAGGGGGAGAGGCACCAGTTTGGGCTAGGGTTCTAGGGGATAATATATACCCCGAGGTAGTATAGGTGGGCCAGTTGGGCCGGTGTGGCTGGGCTGGCAGGGGCCGGCCCAGCAAGGGTTGGGAGGGATTTTGTTCCTTTTATTTTCTTTATTTTCTTTTTTTAATTTACTAACAGTTCTAGTTTTAATTTATTTCGAGGCCCTAAATTAACTTCAAAAATGTCCGCTTCAATTTTACAAAAATGTTAGGGAATATTTGCAACCCATCCAACATGTTTATTTTTAGTTTCTCAAAACATTTAAAAATCACTTTTTGGACGAACTAAATTTGCAACGGAATTGAACGGGGTTTGATCCAACGCGAGTTTAACAATAATAATCACGGTGATGTGGCATCATTAGCGTGGGATCACTCTAGCTTAATTACATACACTACTGTAGCAAAAGCTGAGGATGTCACATTGTTGATCGGAAATAATGTAGAATCTCTCGAAAGCATAAAGCGTTGTTTGAAAGGAGTTTTCCAAAAGAAAACCTGGATTAAGCTACTGATGTCCCACAAGCGTATGGGATCGCAGCAGTTTTCGAGGGTAGAGTATTCAACCCAAATTTATTGATTCGCTCACAAGGGGAAGCTAAAGGATATTCTCAAGTATTAGCAGCTGAGTTGTCAATTCAACCACACCTGAAATATTAGTGTCTACAAGAAAAGTATCAGTAGCAAGGTAGTAATATAGCAACGGCACCAGGAAAATCTTTGGCAATTCCCAGTAGTGGTGCCAGAAAAGGCCATGTTGACGGGATGTTAGCGCCAACAAAGTCTCGCAATAGGTAACAGCGGAGTAGCAAGGAACAGTAGTAGTAGCAGCAACAAAGTAACAAGTAACAACAGTAGTGACAACAGCAGCAAAGTGGCCCAATCCCTCTTGTAGCAAGGGACAAGCCTAGGCAAAGTAACATAGCGAGAACAAATAGTAAAAGATTCATAGGCAGTGGATCGGTGATGGATGAGTGTGACGGGTGTGATTCATCATGTAACAGCTATAACACGGAGAGATATGTGACTAGCTCCAGTTCATCAATCTAATGTAGGCATGTATTCCGTATGTAGTCATACGTGCTTAGGGAAAAGAACTTGCATGACATCTATTGTCCATCCCTCCCGTGGCAGCGGGGTCCCAATGGAAACTACAGGATATTAAGGTTCTCCTTTTAATAAAGAACGGGACCAACACATTAACACGCGGTGAATACATGAACTCCTCATACTATGGTCATCTCCGGGAGTGGTTCCGGCTATTGTCACTCCGGGGTTGCCGGGTCATAACACATAGTAGGTGACTACAACTTGCAAGATAGGATCTAAAAGACACATATATTGGCGACAACATAATAGGTTCAGATCTGAAATCATGGCACTCGGGCCCTAGTGACAAGCATTATGTTGGGGAACGTCGCATGGGAAACAAAATTTTTCCTACGCGCACGAAGACCTATCATGGTGATATCCATCTACGAGAGGGGATGTTCGATCTACGTACCCTTGTAGACCGCACAGCAGAAGCGTTAGTGAACGCGGTTGATGTAGTGGAACGTCCTCACGTCCCTCGATCCGCCCCGCGAACCGTCCCGCGATCAGTCCCACGATCTAGTGCCGAACGGACGACACCTCCGCGTTCAGCACACGTACAGCTCGACGATGATCTCGGCCTTCTTGATCCAGCAAGAGAGACGGAGAGGTAGAAGAGTTCTCCGGCAGCGTGACAGCGCTCCGGAGGTTTGTGGTGATCTTATCTCAGCAGGGCTCCGCCCGAGCTCCGCAGAAACGCGATCTAGAGGTAAAACCGTGGAGATATGTGGTCGGGCTGCCGTGGCAAAAGTCGTCTCAAATCATCCCTAATACCTCAGTATATATAGGAGGGAGGGGGAGGGAAGAGGCAGCCTCAAACCCTCAAGGTTTGGCCGAAATTGGAGGTGGAGGAGTCCTACTCCAATCCTACTTGGAGTAGGATTCCACCTTCCCACTTGGAAACTCTTTCCACCTTGTGTTTTTTCCTTCTCAAACCTTATGGGCCTTAGTGGGAACTTATTCCAGCCCACTAGGGGCTGGTTTATCTCTTCCCATAGCCCATGAGACCCCTTGGGGAGTGACATCCCTCCCGGTGGTCCCCGGCACCCCTCCCGGCACTCCCGGTACACTACCGATGAGCCCGAAACTTTTCCGGTGACCAAAACAGGACTTCCTATATATCAATCTTTACCTCCAGACCATTCCGGAGCTCCTCGTGACGTCCTGGATCTCATCCGGGACTCCTAACAACATTCGGTAACCAACCATATAACTCAAATACGCATAAAACAACGTCGAACCTTAAGTGTGCAGACCCTGCGGGTTCGAGAACTATGTAGACATGACCTGAGTGACTCCTCGGTCAATATCCAATAGCGGGACCTGGATGCCCATATTGGATCCTACATATTCTACGAAGATCTTATCGTTTGAACCTAAGTGCCAAGGATTCATATAATCCCGTATGTCATTCCCTTTGTCCTTCGGTATGTTACTTGCCCGAGATTCGATCGTCAGTATCCGCATACCTATTTCAATCTCGTTTACCGGCAAGTCTCTTTACTCGTTCCGTAATACAAGATCCCGCAACTTACACTAAGTCACATTGCTTGCAAGGCTTGTGTGTGATGTTGTATTACCGAGTGGGCCCCGAGATACCTCTCCGTCACACGGAGTGACAAATCCCAGTCTCGATCCATACTAACTCAACTAACACCTTCGGAGATGCCTGTAGAGCATCTTTATAGTCACCCAGTTACGTTGCGACGTTTGATACACACAAAGCATTCCTCCGGTGTCAGTGAGTTATATGATCTCATGGTCATAGGAACAAATACTTGACACGCAGAAAACAGTAGCAACAAAATGACACGATCAACATGCTACGTCTATTAGTTTGGGTCTAGTCCATCACATGATTCTCCTAATGATGTGATCCCGTTATCAAGTAACAACACTTGCCTATGGCCAGGAAACCTTGGCCATCTTTGATCAACGAGCTAGTCAACTAGAGGCTTACTAGGGACAGTGTTTTGTCTATGTATCCACACAAGTATTGTGTTTCCAATCAATACAATTATAGCATGGATAATAAACGATTATCATGAACAAAGAAATATAATAATAACTAATTTATTATTGCCTCTAGGGCATATTTCCAACACATTAAGCATAGCCAAGTAGCAGCAACATCAATCTAGAACATAGTGGATACTAGGGATCAATCCCCGTCAAGAACTAACTCGATTACATGATAGATCTCATCCAACTCATCACCGTCCAGCAAGCCTACGATGAGATTACTCACGAACGTTGAAGAGCATCATGGAATTGTCGATGGAGAAAGGTTGATGATGACGATGGCGACGATTTCCCCTCTCCGGAGCCCGAAACGGACTCCAGATGTGCCCTCCAGATGAACAGGATGTGGCGGCGCCTCCGTATCGCAAAACGCGATGAAACCTTCTCTCTGATTATTTTTCCAGGCGAAACAGAAGATATAGGACTAAGATTAGGGGCGGTGGTGCCACGTGGGCCCCACAAGCCCTCATGGCGCGGCCATAGGGGGTGGCCGCGGTCCAGGGGCTTGTGGCCCACTGGCACGCCCCCTCACGTGGAACTTTGCGCAGGTATTTTTCTTTTATTCCAGAAAAATCTCCATAAATTTTCAGGACGTTCCGAGAACTTTCATTTCTGCACAAAAACAACACCATGGTAATTCTGTTGAAAACAGCATCAGTCCGGGTTAGTTCCATTCAAATCATGCAAATTAGAGTCCAAAACAAGGGCAAAAGAGTTCGGAAAAGTAGATACGACAGAGACATATCAGTTACTTGAACATTGAGCATCAAGATCTATGGAGATAGATCAAAGCGCTTAATAAAACTTTCAACGAAATGCATGCCTTGACAAGTTTTTGAAGGAGTTCAAAATAGATCGGCAAAGAAGAAGTTCTTGGCTGTATTGTAAGGTGTGAATTTGAGTAAGACTCAAAGCCCGACCACGACAGAAGAAAGAGAAAGGATGAAGGTTGTCCCCTATGCCTTTGCCTTAGGCTCTAAAGTATGTCATGTTGTGTACCGCACGTGATGTGTGCCTTGCCATGAGTCTGTCAAGGGGTACAAATACTGATCCAAGATTGAATCACTGGACAACGATCAAAGTTATCCTTAGTAACTAGTGGACTAAGGATTTCTCTCGATTATGGAGGTGATAAAAGAGTTCGTCGTAAAGGGTTACGTTGATGCAAGCTTTGACACTAATCCGGATAACTCTCAATAGTAAACCGATTCATATAGTAGAGCAGTCGTTTGGAATTATTCCAAATGGCGCATGGTAGCAGCATCTATAGGATCACATAGAGATTTGTAAAGCACACACAGATCTGAAAGGTTCACACCCGTTGACTAAAACCTCTCTCACAAGCAATACATGATCGAACCCAGATGTATATGGGTGTTAGATTCATTACAATCACATAGTGATGTGAACTAGATTATTGACTCTAGTGCAAGTGGGAGACTGTTGGAAATATGCCCTAGAGGCAATAATAAAATGGTTATTATTATATTTCCTTATTCATGATAATCGTTTATTATCCATGCTAGAATTGTATTGGTTGGAAACTCAAATACATGTGTGGATGAATAGACAACACACTGTCCCTAGTGAGCCTCTAGTTGACTAGCTCGTTAATCAAGGATGATCGAGGTTTCCTAGCCATAGACAAGTGTTGTCACTTGATAACGTGATCATATCATTAGCAGAATGATGTGGTGGACAAGACCCAAACTATGAACGTAGCATATGATCATGTTAGTTTATTGCTACTATTTTCTGCATGTTAATGTATCTGTTCCTATGACCATGCGATCATGCAACTCCCGGACACCGGAGGAATACCTTGTGTGTATCAAACATCACAAACTTACTGGGTGACTATAAAGGTGCTCTACAGGTATCTTCGAATGTATTTGTTGGGTTGGCATGGATCAAGACTGGGATTTGTCACTCCATGTGACGGAGAGGTATCTCAGGGCCCACTCATTAATACAACATCACAACAAGCCTTGCAAGCAATGTGACTAAGGAGTTAGTTACGGGATCTTGTATTATGGAACGAGTAAAGAGACTTGTCGGTAACGAGATTGAACTAGGTATGAAGATACCGACGTTCGAATCTCGGGTAAGTAACATACCGAAGGACAAAGGGAATAAGATACGGGATTAACTGAATCCTTGACACAGAGGCTCAACCGATAGAGATCTTCGTAGAATATGTAGGAGCCAATATGGACATCCAGGTCCCGCTATTGGATATTGACCGAAGAGTGTCTCAGGTCATGTTTGCATAGTTCTCGAACCCGCGAGGTGTGCACACTTAAGGTTCGGTGATGTTTTGGTATAGTTGAGTTATAGGTGTTTGTGACCGAAGGTTGTTCGGAGTCCCGGAGGAGATCCTGAACGTCACGAGGAGCTCCAGAATTGTCCGGAGGTAAAGATTAATATATAAGAAGTCCTGTTTTGGTCACTGGATATGTTTCGGACTCATTGGTAGTGTACCCGGAGTGCCGGGAGGGTATCGGGGGACCACCGGAAGGGGTGTGACGATCCAAAAGGCTTCATGGGCTGTGAGAGGAGGCATACCAGCCCCTAGTGGGCTGGCCAAAGCCTTCCCTAAGGGCCCATGCGGCCGGAGTGGAGGAATAAGGCAAAAAGCCAAAAGGTGGAAAGGGTTTCTAAATTAGGAAGGAGTCCTAATAGGATTCCACCTCCCTTGTGGGAGGTGGATTCCTCCCTTGTTGGCTCGGCCGACCCCTTCTCCTTGAAGTAGGGGCCAAGACTGCCTCATATATATACTAGAGGTTTTAGAGGTGAGGGCTAACCCTAATTGCCACGTGTTCCCTCTACTTCTCCCTAGATCAGTTTCTCCTCTAGTCTAGTTCGGCGGTGCTTAGGCGAAGCCCTGCTGGATTAGTTCACCACCACCACCACGCCACCGTGTTGGACAACTCATCTACCTCTCCGCCCCTCTTACTGGATCAAAAAGGCGGGGATCATCATCGAGCTGTATGTGTGCTGAACGCGGAGGTGTCGTCCGTTCGGCACTAGATCGGGATAGATCGTGATGAGATCGTGGGACGGGCTATGATTTGGATCGCGAAGATGTTCCACTACATCAACCGCGTTATATGTGCTTCCACTTAGCGATCTACGAGGGTATGTAGATTCACTCTCCCCTCTCGTAGATGATCATCACCATGGATAGGAATTGCGTGTGTGTAGAATTTTTTTTATTTCCCATGCAACATTCCCCAACATGCACATACCCAAAAGAAATATCTTTTTGAATACAAGTATATGTTTAACGACATACCGAAGAAGACAAAAGGTAACCATACCTTTTATACCCAAGATGATGATATACCTACGTATCTAATTGTCCATATGACTTTCTATGTTATGTACAAAAGAAATGCATGTATAAAAACTAAAGTTGGGCATGTACCATGGAGCATGCATGGCCTTAATTAATCATTAATTGCTGATTTTCTCTATCTTATCTAATCTAGACATTAAGTATCCATTTCAAGCAATTATTCTTTCCTAATAAAGAGCTAATGGGTTTACCTATTATTATTAATATTAATTACAGATGTACGGATCTCAATGTAATTCAATGATTTCTAGGTGAGGTGTCCCGACACCTAGGTGCCACAAACGGGCGTAGGTAAAGATTGCTTTTTCTTTCTGAGATTTTTTTAAACTTGCTTGGAGTCCGATTATGTGACACATTAGAAGGAGCGGACGAAACAGTTTGCTGGGCCGTGGCCCATGCCCACATCGGTGCCTCGCGCGACACACAGCGCTGTCCGCTTGTTTGCTTCCCCGGTGGGCCGTCCCGTTTCACGAGAAGCCAGCGAGCACACGGACTACGATGTTCTCGCTCGATTCGGAGGAGGATACCTGGCGATTCGTTCCGGCCTATATAGATCACTTGATCCTATAGAGATTGGCCTGACCCTGCTGTGCCTCACACGATCGACCGGCATACAAGCCTTGCAGCTCGGAGATTGATTGACGATCGAGGACGACGAACGCCGATGGGGTCCTGGCTCTCTTCCCCGGCCGCCGCTGACGCCGCTGCTGTCGGCTTCCGTTCCCGTGCCCGTGAGGC
The DNA here is from genome assembly GCF_904849725.1 of Hordeum vulgare subsp. vulgare. Classification (NCBI taxonomy): domain Eukaryota; kingdom Viridiplantae; phylum Streptophyta; class Magnoliopsida; order Poales; family Poaceae; genus Hordeum; species Hordeum vulgare. The sequence continues at coordinate 554,464,418 of NC_058519.1, forward strand.
AAAACAGTGAGTAGTTTACTCCTCCTCCCGGTTTGGATCCTACCTACGATCGAACTGAATGTGCATGCACTGATGTATGTCAATGTTTATTTGTGGTGACAGGAGCCGCGACACCGGCTATGCTCGCATATACACCCTCCTCGCCCTCCGTCATTACAACTCCAGAAACCAGGTATATATGTACCTTGTTCATAACTTAGCAGTACTATTTCTCTAGCTGAAAAAGACGTCAAATCAATCCAGGTGTCTTGTTAATTAACTCTTGATCATTTAAACCCACCGGGGACGACAATGCAATGAAAATCCGGTGGACGAGCTGGATAATTAATTTTCATCAAACCCACAGGGGACGACGATGCAATGAAAATCCTGTGGACGAGCTCAATAATTATTTTTTACATATTGAGTGTGTATGCATATGCATGTACATGTATGTATGTGTGATGTTTGAGATGCGTATCTGCAGGATGCTATGTTCCATCCTGCCAAGGAGCCCATGGAAAATCCCAAGGCCGCATGCGTTGGTTTCAGACAAGATTTCTGGTACCATATTGGCTTTTGGGCCAGCCGAAGGGATGCCATCACCGATGAAGAGCAACAATACTTTTTTGCCGAACTACGCTTTGAGCGCCGCACTAGACGTCTAGTCGTCGAAACATGCATTCTTTTGGGTATTTGAATCTAACCTAGTTAATTTTTCTATAAATTATACTCAGGTTAATTAGCATGCATCATGCTAACCCCTTCCCTATATATTTTTGTGTTTGACAGAAAAGCCGCTCTGCCGTTTTAGAAGCAAATGTGCGTTTTGCCCAGATAAATTTCAGATTTTACACCCAAGGGACACGGAGTTTACATGTGGAAAGAAGAGGCACAAAAGGAAATTCTTCAGGGAGGAAGAGATGCTTGGCAGGGCTTTCATGCGTAGACACGCTAAACAAGAGAAAACCTTTAGCTAAGCTGGAAAGATTCAACTCTTTGCTAGACTTGCCGGACTACATTTGGATAGCTATGTATTGTCTCATTTTCCAACTAACGACAAGTATATCACTGAATGTAGCATATCAAAATCTAGTTTTTTGCTTTGATAAAGGATGGATTTTATTGCCTCAAACTAGAGCATCAAGAGTACACAAATACAATGATCACACGTCCAGCCTCTCCATAGCTAAGATACACACAACCAACATCAACGCACGCACACACAAAATACAACAGCAAATAGCAAAATCATATAAGATCAAAGCTATGCGTAAGCGAGGAAAAAAACAAAATGCTTATTTACACGGTTAGATGGTCTGAAATGAAGTGGTGACGGATGTCAATGCGTGAAGTTCAGGATTGTGAAATATTTTGATCGCACCCTCACCATCACCTTGGAATACAATGTTGTTACTAGTAAGCATGCACGTGCAACGCACGAATAACCGTACATAAAAAATTCCTTGTTCATAAATATGGTGAATTTCTCCGTAAAGAACATATGAGATAATTAAAGTAAACTTGAAATGCACCCTCTACATGACCTATATATACTTTGGAATTCCTAAATTTACCATTTGGTCTTGCCAAACCATGTAAGATATATTTACGTAATAATAAAATATGTAATACTTTTGCCCGTCCATAAACAAATTTCTTAAAGTTGTTATAAATTAACCACTATGACATCCATAAGTAAAGAAAACGATTTGATTTTCTTTTAAAGCTGCCATCATGCTTTGTTGTTTTATTAGTGGTTATACCCATAATAATCATAGATGCAAAAGCGCCACAGTTGACAAGAGACCAGGGTTTGATCCCCAGCTTCCATGCTTTTTCTCTCCCTTTTTGTCACACACGTCCTTCCCTCACCTATGCATTTATGGGCCGACCAATGTGTGGGGCTTGACTCCCCTATTTTTTTCAAAACTTCTGAGATTTTAATATTTGTTTTGACAAATCATAATATGTATGTGAGCTCAATTTTTTTTATGAAATTGTAAAGTTTCCGCAGATCCAAAAAATGTTGGTGGTTTTGCAAAACTGTTCATAAATTATAAAGAAACACGATTTGAAAAAATGGTCAGCAAATAAAATCATGTTCATGATTTTTATAAAAATTATTGTATATTAAAACATATTACGGAAACCGAAAAAATGTCCATGAAATTTTAGAAAATGTTCACCAAAATACAAAACAAAAGGGAAATTTAAAATTTGTTCCCTAAATTTAGAAAAAAGTTCATTGATTTAAAAAATATTTGTCAAGTCAAAACTATGTTCATGAATTCGAAAAATGTTCATGCATTTCAAATAATGCTCGTAAACAAAACTAATGTTCGTGATTCAAGTATGGTCAATTTCAAGTATATACGAATAACCGTACATAAAAAATTCCTTGTTCATAAATATGGTGAATTTCTCCGTAAAGAACATATGAGATATTTATTGTCTGTATATTCCCTCCGTTCCTAAATATAAGTCTTTTTAAATAATTCTATGCACTACATACGGATGGATATATATACACATGTTTTAGAGCGTAGATTCACTCACTTTGACCTATATGTGATTTATATTAGAAATTGTAAAAACACTTATAATTATGAATGGAGGGAGTAGTCAATATAGAATCATTTCCATAATGTTTATTTTTTCTAATGCAAATAACCCTCGAAGCCCACACCCACCCCCGAAGCCCACTACAGCCGTCCCAACAACCCACCCCCGAAGCCCACTACAGCCGTCCCCCAGGGCAGGCCGACACCCACCTCCGAAGCCCACTACAGCTGTCCCAACAACCCTCCTCAAAATGATCAAACCACACCCACCTCCAATACCCTCCACTACACGCACGCCCGTAATTACCTCGAACCTCCAGCCCCGTTTTCGTCATTACACCAGCACACTCCGTTGTCACATGCCGGTGGCTTCCACAACACTCACACCACACAGCACTGGGCGGCGGCTAGGGTTCTAACCCACCATATCCTTCCTCCAATCCAACCCAGCCTCCTCCTAGATCCGATCTCCTCGACGACGACCCCTCACAGCTCCTCGCCGCCGCCGCCGCCAAGAAGGCCGCTGATGAAGAAGGTGTTCTCCCGCTTCGACATGGACGGGGACGGCAGGATCTCGCCCTCGGAGCTGGCGGCCGTGTCGCGTGCCATCGCGCCGCCGGCCACCGAGTCGGCAGGGGGTCGGGAGGTGGGATCCATGATGGACGAGCTCGACACCGACCGCGACGGCTACGTGGACCTCGGCGAGTTCGCCGCCTTCCACGGCCGCGGCCGCGGGGAGCGTGAGCTGGACACCGAGCTGCGCAATGCCTTCGATGTCTATGACATCAACGGCGACGGCCGCATCTCCGACGCCGAGCTTAGCAAGGTCCTGTCCCGGATCGGCGAGGGATGCACCGCCAGGCCCCGCACCCAGCGTCGTCCCTGGCCGCCGATTGCGTCTCGTGTTGCCGCTGATGGTCAATAGAGGAGAGGGACCCCGTAGACGCCGACGAAGGCAGAGCCTGCTGCATCCCGCATGGCCGCTGCTGCTCGATGGAGGAGAGAGACCACGCCGCCCGTCGACGTAGGCTGAGCCTGCTGCACCCCGCTCTGTTGTCGCTGCTCGATGGAGGAGGGTTGTGTGCCGCCGGGCGTGTGGGTACGCCCACATGCTAACAAAATTTATCATACAAGTTTAACTTTGGCTGGCTTTTATTCTGTTTATCATCTTATTCATGCTCTCTGTGGACACTCCAGACTGCAGAAGTGGGAAGTGTACGCAGACGATACATCTAGTACAGAACAAGAAATTTGAGGGCTCGTGGGTTGGTTGCATTGCCATTGACGCTAGTGAAAGTTGGCTGGTATTCGGCACATCTAGCTCATACAGATACTTTTGTTAGCTGTACCCAAGTTTTTCGTATACACTATGTATCTTACTTTGTTTTGAATTGTACTATTCCCAGGCATGTGGTACTTCTATGTGCTGCCCTCCAAGCTTGAGTATTGATATGCTATCCTGTTGTCATGAGGAGTCCATTGGAGACTCTAGAACCAGAAGAGATCTTTCTTTCTCTCATGATTAGAAAACACACTTATTACTGGTCATGTGTGCTTGCACTTATGATGCATTGACTCAAGAAATAGAAGAGATCTTTCTATTTTCTGAAGTCAATCTCAATTGTTCACCTATCCTTTTATACATGAGTAGAAGTCCTAATAAGAGAAAACAGACTATGGTACCTAAACAGTAGTAGATATCAATATCAATATCTGAGCTATAATGATTACTTGATCTTTATGACATGGACGATGTGTTTGACAACACTATTAACTTGTAAGGTCTGCTTGTTCTTGCTATATATTGCATGTGCTAGATAGCTCCTATCCAAACTTGTAGAAGTCTGCGTTAGTAGGACTTATACTTAATTTTTAAATTCTCTATTTTGTTATGTGGGTTGATGACACCAGTTAATCATACTCTCTCTCTCTCTGTCTGTGTGTGTGTGTGTGTGCCCAGGAAGTGGCATGGACCCTCAGCTATCGCGAAGTTTGATCTTGTGGAGGGCGAGAATACCGATTGATGGATGTATGGAGCTTATAGTGCCACTTGGTCCTAACTGGTAAGTTGGTGGTGTGAAGTGTTGTCTCATTAGTTGTTTGTTTTGGCACTATATAGTAGTCAACTCCAGTGGATGTTTGTTTTGGCACTATAGTAAGGTCTGCTTGTTCTTGGCGTGTTGTCTCATTAGTTGTTTGTTTTGGCACTATATAGTAGTCAACTCCAGTAGTTGTTTGTTTTGGCACTATAGTAAGGTGTGCTTGTTCTTGCTATATATTGCATGTGCTAGATAGCTCCTATCCAAACTTGTAGAAGTCTGCGTCAGTAGGACTTATACTTAATTTTTAAATTCTCTATTTTGTTATGTGGGTTGATGCCACCAGTTAATCATGCTCTCTCTGTGTGTGTGTGTGTGTGTGTGTGTGTGTGCCCAGGAAGTGGCATGGACCCTCAGCTATCGCGAAGTTTGATCTTGTGGAGGGCGAGAATATCGATTGATGGATGTATGGAGCTTGTAGTGCCACTTGGTCCTAACTGGTAAGTTGGTGGTGTGGAGTGTTGTCTCATTAGTTGTTTGTTTTGGCACTATATAGTAGTTGATCTTTGTTCTCTCTCCGCCCAGGTTGTGGTGTGGTTCAACACCGGCTACATCACCATAAAGGACATGGTGGTCACCGGCATGCCCATCAAGATCGTCGGCGTTGCCGCTCTCATGGTCCTGCTATTTTCTGAAGTCATGTGTGCTTGCACTTATGATGCATTGACTCAAGAAATAGAAGAGATCTTTCTATTTTCTGAAGAGACCTGTGCACAATATAGCTGGGCACTATTATACCTAAAGGTGACTATGAGTTCTTGTTATCATATAATTCATATCTGGAAAAGGTAACAAGACTCATGTTGCTTGCAAACTGCTACATGGTTACCATTCCTTGCAGTCCTATAGGATAGCTCATGTATTATGGAATCAAGGGCGTAAGGTTCTGGCGTTGGCGCTGCAAAGCCGTATCAGCGAGGTGAACCTTGATTTCTTAAGAGGCAGTTTTTTAGCATACATTTATGTGGACTAACATATGTTGTCCTTCTCCTTTCAGGTTTTTGCAGTGGATATACACCCAGGTATATTGTTGGTGTATCATAATATCTGTACAAAATTGTCTTATATTTCCTGCTGCTGTGTTTAATACCGGGGTTGCTCTTTAGCTATATGATGTTTGGCTTTTCCACTAAAAAAATAGCTACTCCCTCCAATCCATATTATTTTCGCTGATTTAGTACATGATGTTTAGTTTTTTTTTATCGAATGATGTTTAGCTTCTTCTACTACCTTCGTGGAAATATGTTTTGCCGCCTTAACTACTGCATATGGGTCTGCTGCTTGGGAACATGTATGTATGTTATGTTATCCTTGTAAATATCTTAACCTGAACCAAGGTTTGTCTTTGTAATTATGTTCACTTTTTGGGGGCATAGAAGCATTGCGTTTTCTAAAACTTGCTTACACACGAGGCTGCGATTATTTTTTAATTTATGAATTCATAAGCATCAAATCCTTAAATATATCCTCATGCTCAGATGATGTTTGGGGCATGGGGCCTGGCTCCCCCGAAATAATACATGGTTTGCCTTTTGAGTTTTGAAAAGTAAATCTGTCATCTTAAGTGGCGGCTTTGTTATATCGTGGTATGATATGGTAATTTTAGTTTGTTCTCTTAACATTCTTTATTGCTAAACCTGCAGCTGCCAAAATTGGGGAAGGAATATTGCTGGATCATGGAACAGGTCTAGTCATTGGTGAAGCTGTTGTTGTTGGCAATTGGGTTTCATTAATGCAGGTGCCATGCATCACACTCTTCTTGCTATTTTTTAATTTAAAATAAAGTACTATTCAATACAAATTTTAATTCCATCCATAGTTTAACTTCTTTTCCTTCTTGCTTGGTTGTTGGCCCTCTCACAATATCTTGTTTGCTATAGTTTCATTTGTCCTTGTGCAAATAATTGAATATTTCTTCCATGTGCTTTTACTATACTAAATAAATGGATAACATGATTCAGATAACGAAGTATCTATCTGCACACCACTTTAAAAACTTTTGGTGAATATTTTTTGTTTTTGTATACAACTGTGAATCATCCAACTCACATCAGGTGGATAACTTAGTGGCTCGAGGAAACATTCCAATTCTGTTGTACGAGATACTATAATAAATAGTAGCAAAACATGAGGGGTGCTTGTTTTGGCCTTTCTTACCATGCGTGTTTACCTTCAGTTTTGTAAAAGCTTTTGTGACAAATGTAATCCTCCCTTTGGTTCGATATAAATATATAACCGAAGTATGGCCTTCCTATGTGTGTTCCCATGGTGGTTTCTATTTGGTCCAAATTTAATTATAGAAGGTTCCTAATTGTTCTTTATGAAAAGCCATAGCAGGAATGGGAGTTCACCAGCTTACCAGGTAGGCCTTTGCTACAGGGTGTTACGCAGGACTTGGATAGAAAAAATCCAAACCTAGATCATGTATTCTTATGGATGTATGAGTCATCTCACTGTAGGCGGGGTGTGTTTCTCTTGCGCAGAACTTACTTTATTTTATGCTTTGTCAGTGTAATCTCCAATTTCATTCGCATGTATATCATTACTCTTTTCCTGGTCTTGCAGATGCATCATGTCAAGCTTTTCAGCATTGCAAATTAGAGGTTTTGATTGATACATGAATATTATTGGAATATTTGGTGCATTGAAAAGACTATGGGTGGAATTAACACTCTGAATGGATGTATGAAAGAAATCAAGGATTCTCTGTCGGCTTCTCTTAGAGCTTCTACTAATTTTAATAAGGTAATATTTAAGATTTATTACAATAATGTATTTATTTTTTATCCTAATCACTTATCGTCTATACTATTGCACACAAAAAAACTTGCATGATTAAATGGGGGAGGAACTTAAAGAATTGGAGGGAGCAGTGTGTGTCTGTTAGATTGATTTGTAAATCTTAATGTCTACTTGCTCATTTCATAGGACTAATTCACTGATGCACGTTGAATACTCTAACATATACAAGTGGATTTTCACATATGATTGTAATATTAGTCAAGACGTGCGTTGCACGTGCATGCTACTTTGAACTCGCGTCGAGATTGAACTGATGCTAGTATGGACATTGCACTTACTGTTTGTTTCTAAGCCGCCGTTATTCAGTCCAAAGAAACTTGCACTTACAGTTTGAAGGGTTCCCGCAGTTTAGATTGATGTAATTTATATCTGGTTTCATGGCATTATAGTAAAATAATTTCTGTTTTTTTTCAGACGGGTATAAAATGTTATCATGTCAGTAGAAATTACACAATACACACCAACAATGTACTTATCAGAAATTAGTAAGCATGCACGTGCAACACACGTCTAAAAAAAGGATTCATATGGTATCATAGTAAAATAATTTCTGATTTTTTTTCAGACGGGTACAAAATGTTATTATGTCACTCAAATTGTATTTTCAAAATTGTGACATATTTGTGATCCAACACACCTATCATAATCTATAGTAAAACATATTTGAGTTTTTTTATCGAGCAATTTATCGGTGTCTTATATAAAACAATATGACTTTTATTTAAAAAAATATGAGAACGTGTGTAACATAAGATCGAGAAACATGTCTCCGCACAAAATTCACGACCACACAATAATTGTTAGAGGAATATGTTTTAAAAACCAGGACTAAGCACGTCTTGATGGTCCATCTTTTGAAGCAATGAAAGTCCATCTATAGATGCGATCTATGATGCTTCCTTCAATGTATGTGATATTGTTTTGAGATTCATTTTCTCCAAACTTTAAAATATGCACCAAAAATCGCTTCCTCATTTCAAAACAGTCCTACATATGCATTAGACAACATTGTTATAACAAGTTTGTATGTGCAATGTGTATACAAATAAGCATGGTGTAAATACTCACCTGGGGTACAGGAAAATATAGCTTTCGATCGCACAATGAGTGCATGTAGTTAAAAACCAAATACCCCGACAAGGCACCGCATGTATGAAATAAACACATAATGTGCGTTGAATGAATGAATTATTTAATATTATAATGCATTAAAAAGATTCATACCAGTGTGAGTTTGTTGGAACAACCGGAACTATACATTCCCATTTAGAGATATCATCCTTGAATGCAGGGTTTGCAACTTGGAGTGCGAGGTTTAGGTTACTGACCACGGTTTTAAGTATATTCTTTCCCAAAGTAGGTATTGGTATCGGATCAAAAATTGAGATAACTTTTTTATCTTGATCCAAGACAAACAATAGAAACAACCCAAAAATATCTAAGGCAATAAAATCTGCAATGATGCATACATTTATAAATACATTAAATATTAATTTAAACCAAATAAACCACTGTTATAAATGAAAAATTAAAATCTTACCATATCACACTGTGAGATACGATACTCATTGCTGTCAGGCCAGCTATGAAACAATCGTTTAAACGTAGCACTGTCCATATTTTCATGATGACTTGGGTCTCGTGCATAGTGGAACATGGACTAAAATAAAAATAAGAAAATAATAGTGCTATGAGGAAAAAAATGTAAAACGCAATTATAGTAACTTACACAAAAGTTTAGATCCATGTAGTGAGATGGAATGTCTCTGAGAAGCTGGACTTCGTGGCGTGCTAGTATCCGCACAGCCATGTTAAAGCAATGAATATCCATATATTCATCATTGTTTAGTATGTTTTTTATTTGTCTCAACTTTAAGCTGATAGGGTAAGGATCAGAGCTTTTCACCCATTCGCTCCTGTAAAATCAAATTTTTGTCAATTATAATGACATCAGAGTAATTTATTAGAATACAAAATGAACTAAAAGAGCATGGCTTACTCTAGTAAAGCGTCATCATCAACCATACTGATGAACAAGCACAGTTCGTCTATTAAGTCATCGTTTGTTGGGTTGACAGACGGTGAAAGGATATATGACTGTGAGATGAGCTCAACATCTGATGATGTATTCGATGTTTTGAGATTTTGAGGGGGTTCATCCAGAATCATACAATCCGTGGGATCTATATTGTTTTCCTCATCTTCCATGTCTCGATTTCTTATATTATCATCGTTCAATTCCGAGTCCACTAAAATGACAACTAGTTTTGTTCTAAAATTTGTCATATGATCCTATTAAAATAGAAATAAGAGTTAAGTAATGATACAACATAGAATAAATATTACATAAAATTTATTTGCGTAGGAGTGTTAGACAAATCATTTCCAGTGAAGTACTCCATAAAATTTATCATCCAGAGACCACAAGATGACCTATATATGATTATAGAAATTAAATATATCCATTATTTTTTTATCAATTTTATAAGTGTTTTATATACAAATGATTTTATAGAAATTAAATTAAATTATAGATATTTAATAGCTGCGGTTACCGTCCGGCTAGATTTGGTTAGGGTGTGGTACTTATCCATGTGTTTTTCTCCATGAATGCTGTGACGTGCATTGCACTGAAGTTGACCCACCACAATGATAGCAAATGTCGTATGCTGCTGAGGTGCTTTCCTCTATGAGATGTTTGTTTGTTTGCAGGACATGCTTCCCTGTACCTAATAATAGTGTAAGTGTAGACTATTTATATAATGTCTGTGTCCTACACATGTCTACTCTTTTTAACAAAAACAATGTTTCCTCTGCTCAATGATCATCAGATTTTCCAATGCATACTCTATCTGGCTCTGAGAATGAGTTCAACCAAGATGAGCTACCATTTGCACGGGTAATGGTGATTCTCCAAAACTATATTTTTATGCTGTATTTAGAAATAGAGTTTAAGATATTCCGCATATATGTAAACATAGAATTCTCACTTCTACTAATTGTAGTTATTCTAGAACCTGAGACGACAAAGGATCACATTCTTACAACATATGTCTTAATATTAATGGTTCAGATATCGTGAAGGAGAAGGAGGTGCCGGAAGGGGATGGGAGCAACAAGTTGATTCGAAAGAGGTATACCCATCTGTCTGCACACTGCTCTTAATACATTCTTCCCTTGGCCATGCTGTAATGTTTACGTCTTTCCACTTATCAAATTTTAGTTCAATTTGAAGTGATGCATATTGGAATACATTTTCCAGTCCTTCGAGCTGTTGCATGAATAAACGACAACGTATTAGCATCACAACCGAAGAATAACAGAAATCGTCTTATCAAAAGATGGTGCAGTGGGACTAATAACTAACCATAGCAGTGAGGTCTTTGCGGTTCATTCCTGGGCCTAGCGAGTCGAGCACCTGGATACGTCGCACCCCGCTATTTATAACTGCTAGGTACCAATGAAAGTCTTTAATGTTTACTGGAACATGTATCTGTAAATAGAGTTTTTGTTAGTTTAGGTCCCATCTGTAGAAACATTCATCCATGATTGAATTCATAGTAATATGTAAGGAACTGAGACTCACCATATCATGTTCCAAATAAGTTGTAGCTCTGTCTAACACCCATCTTAGTGTGTCATCCCGTATAAACTTAAATTCCTTTATCAGCTTAGAGATGCATGCATTCTCTAAGAACACACTTCCACCTGTCCTCATCTTTAGATGCTCTTTAGCACTTATGCAATGTATGTATGCGTCTATGATCTGCAATATGAAGTGCACACCTTGGTTATAGGACAAAATAGAAACTCGTGTTCAAATAGCATCGTCTCGTCATAAAGCTACATATACTTACTTCGTCGCAAAGAAATTTTCCGGGGAATAAAATACGTTCCAGCTTCTTCTTTGGAGATTTGAGTCGTCAATGCTCACTAAAGTCCTTTTATCATTTGGTTCAGACATGATATTTTCAATCACGGACCAATCATCGCCGGTGCAGGCGTAATCTATCATGATGGAAGTAATAACATTTATTAATAATGAGGAAAACAAATGTAGCAAAACCAGGGCATAGAAAGATTTGTCCGTGCCTTCTGGAGCCACCACGTAGTCTTGTGCCTTCTTAGGTTTGTTATGCAGTCGGATAGGCTTCCATGTTTGCGCGGGCGTTGGCAGCTTGTCCCCTATAATTTCTGCCCCTTCCCTGCCGGACGTTTGTTCTAATTCTTCATCCCCATATGCCTCCATTTGTTTACTTGTTTAGTTGTTTGTTAATTCCTGAGAGCAACATTACAAAGAATCATCTGTATGCAAGATATAATAGAATTAGAATTAGAACAGTTTGGGACATAGTTGGAATTGAAAAGATACCTCTGTCCCTTTGGAGAGTTCAGAATCAGTGGACTGCGTGCTCTTATTTTCCTCCAATTCATCTTTGCCGGCTATTCCATTTGAATCTGCCAGCTTATCCCCTATAGTTTATGCCCCTTCGGTGCCCCATGTCTGTTCTAATTCCTCGTCCTGAACTTGATGCATTTGTTCACTTGTTTTCTTGAAGGTTAATTCCTAAGAAAAGTTGACTTTCGCATTAGAACTATTTATTTAGGACATAGTTGAAAAAGAAAAGATGACTTTGCCACCTCGGAATGAGTGGACTGTGTGCTCTTCTTTTTCTCCTCTTCATCTTTGTCGGCTCGTACATTTGAATCTGCCAAGTTGTCCCCTATAGTTTCCCCCCCTTCGGTGTCGAACATTTGTGCTAATTCATTGTCTTGAGTAGGCTGCATTTGTTCACTTGTTCCCTTCCTTGTTAATTCCTGAGAGCAACATTACAAAGAGTAATCCCTATGCAGAGTATAATATAATTAGATTAGAACTATTTGGGATACTTTGAAAAGAAAGCATGCCTGTGTCACTTCGCAATCAGTGGCATGCGTGCTATTCTTTTTCTCTACTTCATCTTTGTCATTTATTCCACTTGATTCTTCCTTGATTAGTAACTGAAACACACAATAATATAATATTATACAGTATGTAGTCCATATAAAAGAGAGAATATTATGAAGGTGAGTAAATAGTTGTATATTTGATATCATAGCACAAATTACATATTGTTTTGTCCCGCTAGGATAACAATAATAATGACATGTGAAAATATAATAATGACCTCATTAATATGTATGTTTTCTGTATCATCCATGATGGCTTGTTGTTCTATTGTCTTTGATGACTCGGGGTTCACATCCTCGTCTTTCGTTATCATGCCTTCAATCTGCATATTTTCCGCATGCTTGTCCTTGCCTTCCTCGTCCATGTTTTCCTGAAAACCAAAGCATATATTAGTATTAGCTAAGCTGGAAAGATTCAACTCTTTGCTAGACTTGCCGGACTACATTTGGATAGCTATGTATTGTCTCATTTTCCAACTAATGACAAGTATATCACTGAATGTAGCATATCAAAATCTAGTTTTTTGCTTTGATAAAGGATGGATTTTATTGCCTCAAACTAGAGCATCAAGAGTACACAAATACAATGATCACACGTCCAGCCTCTCCGTAGCTAAGATACACACAACCAACATCAACGCACGCACACACAAAATACAACAGCAAATAGCAAAATCATATAAGATCAAAGCTATGCGTAAGCGAGGAAAAAAACAAAATGCTTATTTACACGGTTAGATGGTCTGAAATGAAGTGGTGACGGATGTCAATGCGTGAAGTTCAGGATTGTGAAATATTTTGATCGCACCCTCACCATCACCTTGGAATACAATGTTGTTAAGAGATGAACCATAGTCTCCATGAGTTTGCCTCATCCATATGAGTTTTTTAAGCACAACAATAAGTGGCTGAAATGTACTTGTATCCAGTGTCGGATAGGGAGACGGAGTTTGCCTTCTGAAAAGAGACCAAAGATGTCCAAGGACTTTACAAGTGTTGTTACAGAATCGGGTGCTGGGACAAGGTGCTTCTCTGCAAGGCCAAGATTGGAAGGGGTTCATCTCCTCCGTATCTTCTCATGGAGTCCATTAGTGACACGGCTGCGAACATATAGTTTAGAGGGTTCATTTTTTAGATTTACTATTTTACATTTAAATATGAAATAGTTATCTCACATCTAAATCTTTAACTATTGAATCTTTCATGTCTTTAATATTCGCACACACGTGATCTCGTGCTTGGGGAGCTCCTATTCCACGCGTTCAGCGTCGCGGAAGCCAACCGGCGCCTGCTGGAACGGCAAGTGGGCCGGCCCATGTGACTCGCCCCGCCTGATCGATCGCTAGCTCGCACGACAGCTGTTTTGTACTGTCGCAGTTGACCAATTGACTGGTCAACCGTTGACTTTAATAATAAAGAAGAAGAAAAAAATCATAAAAATGAAAAAAGTTCATCGATTTTAGAAAAATTTCATCCAATTTGAAAAGAGTTCACCGAATTTGGAAAAAAAGTTCATCAATTTTAAAAAAATTCATCGAATTTGAAAAATAATAATCGATTTTAAAAAATGTTCATCGAATATGAAAAGAAGTTCATCGATTTGGAAAACAATTCATAAAATGTTAAAAAAGATCATTAAACTGAAAAAAACTTCAAGAATTTTAGAAAAATAATCCACGCATTTAAGAAAATAAATAAAAAACAAAAACTCAAATAAAACATCAAAAAAAGTAGCGGACAGGAAGAAACAGAAAAAAGAGAATTAAATGGACGAAAGGAAAAACTTAGTCACATATATCGTGATGGCCTAGTGGTTACTGTGGTCTCAGCCAAGCATTAGGTCTTGTATTCTATCCCGCAGCGTAGCATATTTATTAACACAGAAAATCGAAGCCAACTAGGCCGGCCCATGCGTTAAACGGGGGTGCGTTTTGCAGGCGCCTGTCCTTTGCTCTAAATAGGTAATTCCTCGTGCTTGTCCTTTGTTGCGTTGTCTCGTCATAGAGATGGGCTTCTTTGTTACGTGAGCTATCTTTTATTTTTCCTCTTTGTTTGTTGCATTTACCAGCGATTTCTTTTGCAACAAAATGCATGTGTAGTGTTGTGGATACGTGATAGGCTTTTCTTCCTTTTAGAGCGAAGTGTAGGTGTCAGCCTCTTTTATATGCTTCTCATGTTCCAGCTTTTGGCTAGAAGTTTGCGACTGTTTTTTTTTCTTTGCTTTTTTGATGATTTTCTTTTTCAATTTTCAATTTATTTGTTTCCTTTTCCCTTTTGTGTTTTTTGCTTTTCAATTTTTGTTTGGTTTTTGTTTCGTTTTTATTTTAATTATCTCTATTTTATTTTTGGACCCAGTTTTAAGTTCATCCGTGGCTCACAACTGACGGCTAGTCTTTTGAGTCCCAATTGCGACTCCACCTCAAACTCACAACTAAAGTTTAACTTTTTCTTATCCAGTCGCAAGTCTGTCATCGATTCACAACTCTGCCAACTTTTTTTGTCCTAGTTAATTGTCCAACCATGACTGAGAACTAAGGCCAACCTTTTTTTGTCCCAGTTGTAAGTTTACCGCCGACTCGTAATTGGGCCTAACCTTTTTTGCTGTTCCAAGTCAACACTTGACTCGCAACCAAGTCCCAAGCTTTTTTTGTCGTAGTTGCAAATGCACCCTCAACTTGTAACTAGGGCCAACATTTTCTCCTAGTTGCAAGTTCACATTAGAATGGCAACTCGGGTCCCACCTTTTTGGTGCAAGTTATAAGTCCATGCTTGACTCGCAACTAGGGGTCGATCTTTTTGTCCAAGTTGCAAGTTCATACTTGACTCGCAACTAGGGACTGACATTTTTGTCCCAGTTGCAAATCCACCATCAACTCGCAATTGGGTTTCACCTTTTTTTGCCCTAGTTGTAATCCCACCCTTCACTCGAAACTGAGGCCCGACCTTTTTTTGTCCTAGTTTCAAGTCTACACTTGAGTCGCAACCGGGGTATGACCTTTTTTCTCATTTGCAAGTCCATCCTCGACTCGTAACTAGGGCCCAATCTTTGTTTGTCCCACCTGCAATCCCACTCTCGAATCGTAACTAGCCCCCGATATTTTTTGTCATAGTTGCAAGTCCATCCTCGACTTGCAACTGGGGCTCGATCTTTTTTGTCCTAGTTGCAATCCACCCCCTACTCGCAAGTGGGCCTCGATATTTTTTTGTCATAGTTGCAAGTCCATCCTTGAGCCCAACTGGGGCCGAACATTTTTCTTCCAATTGCAAGTCAGACTCTCGACACACAATTATGAGCTGACCTTTTTTTTGTCTCAATTGCAAGTCTACTCCTCATTCACAACCAGAGACAACCTTTTTTGTCCCACTTGCAACTCCACCCTCTACTTGCAATTGGGGCCCGAGCTTTCTTAGTCCCAATAGCAAGTCCACACTTGACTCACAACTTCAATCTAACAAATTTTATGAACATTTTTTTGTACATTGCATAACATTTTTTTTAGATAATGTCATGATTTTTTTTTAAATGCAGGAAGTTTTTTTTAGAAAATTTTCACAAATATTTCTTTGCATGTTAGCAAACTTTTCTTTATTCTATACTACATTTATTAAAAACATGACAGATTTTATTTTGAAATGCATGAACATTTTGTAAATGTTAAAACACTTTTTTATTGAAACTTTATGATTAAAATAATAATACACGCAATGTATTCGTAATTTAAAAAAATGGAATTTCAAAAGTGTCCACATTTAAAAAAATTCAAGGATTCTCAGAAATTGTTCATGTTTTTTAAGTTTTGTTCAAAAAGAGTTTGTTCGGAATACCAAATTTGTTCTTCAAAAAAATGTTTGGAACTATAAAGTATATTCACATTCAACAAAGATTGTTCAAAATTTTAAAATTGTTTGTGTTCTCGAAAATATTCGAAATTACAAAACTATCCATAATTTTCAAAAATGTTTCAACAAATTGCAAGATTGTCTTCTAATCTCGAAGCTATTATATGGTCTTATACATCCTCTCTTACTAAATGTCAATAACAGCTATTTGTAGGATGTTGTGGATCCGAGGTTTCATGCCAGATCCAGCACCGTCTCCGTCAGACACGATGGTGGTGGTATGAAGCTTGAACGTCCTCTTAAGCTACGGGTTGGCCACCTTTTTTTTCTAGATTTGATGGAGTTATTTGCACGGAGATATTATAATTAGGGTAGTATGTGTAGATTAGATTCATTTTTCGTATTTTTATATGTTAGCAACAAGTTTGAAGCTAACCGTCATAAAAAGTCTAAACCATGTATAAATTTTTTTTATGTCCATGTCGCTGTCCTCTACGGTTCTTAAAGAGGGAGACCCTGATCTATCATGAGCATGCTTGAGGCGTACTCACTTGAGCGCCACTCTTTCTCCGGGAAGAACTAAGTTTGATCCCTGGTTCTAACAGTTTTTTTCTCCCCCTTCTCTTTTTTTAGGAACTTTTTCTTACTTTATTAGCAGCAAGCATGCACCTTATTTGTCCAAGCACGAGTTCATAGGCCAGCCAATCTTTTTATTTCAATTTATTTGTTTTCTAAATTAAATAGGTATTTTCCAGAAATCCAAATTTTAACAGTTGCGAGTTCTGAAAAAATCATCAAATGTTCTAGAATCCAAAAAAGGCTTTGGGGAATCATAAAATGTTTACGGATTCAAAAATTGTTGATGATTTCAGAAAAATGTTGGCATATTATAAAATAATTCACGATATTTAAAAATATATGCAGCAAATATAAAACGTTCATAATTTGGAAAATGATCATGTGTTTAAAATATATTCGTGAATTTTAAGAAAATATCTATGAAACTTTAAAAAAATGTTCACATAAACTAAAAAAATCATGAATTTCAAAATTTGTTCTCCAATTTCAAAAAAACTTCAACGATTCAAAAAATGCTCACTAAGTAAAAAACTATGTATGCATTTCACAGAAAAGATAAGTGGGCATCAAAATGACAAAATACGATCACATGGACACCGCGGCCATCATTAACTACGGTGGGGATAAAGATAGATGGAAACATGATGAACCACCATACTAAAATATAAAAATAGAGGATGCTCATATGTTGGGGTATTGAGCCATATTTATTTTGATAGGGCGTAATATTTATATATAATACATAATGCTTCTTCCTCCCTCAGGATCGTCACGTTTGGATCACGGGATGGATCGTAACATATTTGGAAATGTCTAAAGGCATGGTATTTCATATAATTGTATGTTGTGCTGCCTATGACTTTCCCCGTAGCCTTAGTATAGTCATCATTTTCTCTGTAATATCCTTCATCTTAAATTAGAAAATATGAACCATTGCATTCTGCTAAAATTTCTCATTATTATTTGATTTATCCATAGGCAAAAATTCTTCTAGAAAAAATTGTAAATTTCATGTAACAAGTTAAAATAGAATCTTCTCAGTTGCAATTGGAAACATGTCACATGACTACCGAACTGGCATTGTTTGCAAATTCTATAGTTGACAATGCTGATGTGTATCTTTGACACCATTCATTTGAACCACCAAATAATAGAAGTTGTTTGATTGATAAAATGTTTTTCAATTTTTTAAGCACACCTTTATTTATTTTGTATTCTCTGTAATACATGGTTTTTTGTGCTTTTACAAAATGTCGAACCACTAAAAAATTGCATGCCCCGTTGCAACGCACGGGCCCTTGTGCTAGTATGTATTAACGATGTATCTGACCGACGAGAACGTCTAGCAGGCACCAACGTGATATGTTTTTTTTCTTCAAAAAAAACTCCTTGCTTTATAATACGTAATCATATAAATGCCCGTTATATTGAGTAAAAGGCTTTTGTGAGAGATTTTTCTTTAGTTCACAAGTTTCCAACACCAAATAGGACTCAATTTAAAGTTTCCGTCGAATTGCACAAACAAATGAAAACTCATGTGCCATCAGAACTTATCATTCAAATGTTGTGCGCTCTAGACACCACGACACAGCGACACGCGCGTTAGAGTACATACGAGAATTCTTTTATACTCCCTCCGTCCTAAAATTATTGTCTTAGGTTTGTTTAGAAATAGATGTATCTAAATACTAAAACGTGACTAGATACATTCATATCTAAACAAATTTAAGACAAGAATTTTGAGACGGAGGGAGTACTAAACTGGACACGCACGGTTGGGTCCCGTGAAGCTTGCATTTTTTCGTTTCGCGTGTGTGCTGGAGCTCGTTTGTTGCCCAGATTTCTTTTCATCTCATTTCTCTTATGCTTTTTTTTCCTGGTTATTTTTAGGTTTTTCTTTGTTTCTTC
Organism: Hordeum vulgare subsp. vulgare; assembly: GCF_904849725.1. Taxonomy (NCBI): domain Eukaryota; kingdom Viridiplantae; phylum Streptophyta; class Magnoliopsida; order Poales; family Poaceae; genus Hordeum; species Hordeum vulgare. The sequence goes on from NC_058519.1 coordinate 554,483,139, forward strand.
TCTTTCTTCTTTCTTCATCATTTTTTGTTCAATGGGCTGATTTTTCTTCTGAATTTTTAACATACTTACTGAACATATTTTAAGATAGCCTTCAGTATATAATGAACATGTTCTCAAATGCGCGTGAACATTTTTTAATGTACGATGATCACTTTTTTGACGTATAGTGAACATTTTTTAATGCATGATTTCTTTTTTTACAAATGATGAACATTTTCTAAATATAATTCTCTTTTGGTAATATATGTTGAACATATTCTAAATGAAAATTCAACATTTTCGTAATATATGTTGAACATTTTACATAATGCGCGGTGATGAATTTTCTTAAGAATGCCCAAGATCTGAAAAATATAAAAGAAATACGAAAACCATATACAAGAAAAAACAAAAGTGGCCTAAAGTAAATAAAAAAAAAGTGCGCGCGTGATATTTGGTTCGATCCCCCGCGGGCGCGCGAGCGTTTACTTTTTGACTTTTTTTTTGGCATGATCCATTTATGTCAAACAAGGTTAGATATACTATTATACACGGTAGACTATTTTGTAACAAACTACACCAAACATGATACTGACATACAAAAATTATAAAAGTGGTACTAATTCGCATGCACATGCACTGCCTTAATTGTGGTACCTCCCTGTAATTAACTCAATCTAGTAGTTGTTGCCGGCAACTTCTACTGGTATGGTTGTAGAAGATGCAGTCAGAAGCTTTTTTGTGGGTTTGGTTGCTTTCATCCTGTCTAGTTTGCCTTCGATAATGAGATGCAATCTATGTGTGAGAACATGACACCAGTCTATTGTTGTGCAACAACGATAGCGAGATTTTTGGCCCAACACATGTAGCTGTTGGAATCGTGGAAAAATGACGGGAACAACACATATTTGACTTCTATTTGGTGGTGCTTTTCAAGTATATGGTCCCGAACTTTGGAATGAAAATCTAAGTTCTGACCCGAGTTGCTTATGCCTCACAAGTTTTGGTTTTGCATAATATACTTTTTGCCGACGTTTTTTATGTGTGCGTGTGTTTGTGTTGGTTGTGTGCATTTTTATTATGCAGAGGTCCAATGTATACTCATAGTGTTTGTATTTACATGATTGATGATTCATTTTAGTTAATAAAATTCACCCTTGTCAAAAATTTAACATCGTATTAGCATGCATGTCCTCTAGAATGACTAGTGAGGTGGGGCCCTTTACGTAGGTTTCTCACATTTCTGATATCACCTCATGCCACCCTTGTTGGCAGGAGGGCAGGAAGCCAAGAAGCGTAGCATAATTCTTCAGATTGATGCGGCAGAATCTGGGACGGCCACGAATCCTCTCTGCAAAACAAGTTTCAGATTCCGGGTCGGCCACGCGCCCTTGAATTTTTGTCCAAAAAACCCCCTCTCGAACGTCATTGTCAGAAAAAATCACATGCAGCCGATAAAAACGGAAAGGACCCCCTCCCCGCGTGGCGGCAGGCGCGCCAGGTGGCACGGCTGGGCCTGCCGCCACCAGCTCAGGCGGCCGGCTGCGGATCCCGTTCCCACCACCGCCCGAGGCGGCTGGGGCCTGCCGCCACCACACCAGGCGGCCGGTCGGGAATCTCGGCTCCTGACTGACTGCGCTAACTCCGAGGCTGCAGCTGTATTTTTTCCCGCCATATGCACGCGATAAAGGCTGATTGCACTAACTCCCAGGCTGTGTGCTGTATTTTTTCCCGCCACATGCACGCGATAAAGGCGGACGAGCAGTGCAATTTTTTCCCGCCTAAGTTTCCCGCGTTATTTTTCCGTCTAAGTTTCCCGTGTGGATCGCTTAAGTTTCTCGTTTTCGCGCTGGTTTTCCCGCGTAAGTTTCCCGCGTAGACATCCGGCAGAGCCTATAAAAGGAGGCATGGAGTGAAACTCTCTTCACTATCGTTCAGCCAGACTTCAAAGCACCTGCACCTCCATAGTCAGTATGAGTTTGCCTTGTTCGGATCAGAGCATTAGGCCTAGGAAAATGCAGAGTGCAAGCTTGCCTCGGGGGGTGGAAGCACTTCGATGTCGGTGTGGTGATCTCTGCAAGGTGAAGGAGGTGACGGATTTTTCAGATTGGTTGGGCATGAAGTTTTTCATGTGCGCCAATTATGAATCTGATCCACCCGAATCTATTTCTGCATACATCAGGCCTCCGGTATGCTCAAGTCATCCAAATTATTGTTTACTTGAATCTGATCCATCCTGTAGTCTCCTTCTTGTTGGGGAACGTCGCATGGGAAACAAAAAATTTCCTACGCGCACGAAGACCTATCATGGTGATGTCCATCTACGAGAGGGGATGTGTGATCTACGTACCCTTGTAGACCATACAGCAGAAGCGTTAGTGAACGCGGTTGACGTAGTGGAACGTCCTCACGTCCCTCGATCCGCCCCGCGAACCGTCCCGCGATCAGTCTCACGATCTAGTGCCGAACGAGCGGCACCTCCGCGTTCAGCACACGTACAGCTCGACAATGATCTCGGCCTTCTTGATCCAGCAAGAGAGACGGAGAGGTAGAAGAGTTCTCCGGCAGCGTGACGGCGCTCCGGAGGTTGATGATGATCTTGTCTCAGCAGGGCTCCGCCCGAGCTCCGCAGAAACGCGATCTAGAGGAAAAACCGTGGAGGTATGTGGTCGGGCTGCCGTGTAAAAGTCGTCTCAAATCAGCCCTAAAACCTCCGTATATATAGGGGGAAGAGGGGGAGCCTTGCCTTGGGGTCCAAGGACCCCTAAGGGTTTCGGCCGAGCCAAGGGGGGAAGGTCTCCCCCTCCAAACCGAGTCCAACTTGGTTTGGAAGGTGGAGTCCTTCTTCCCTTTCCCACCTCCTCTTTTTTTTTCTCTTTGATTTTCTTCCTATGGCGCATAGGGCCTTCTTGGGCTGTCCCACCAGCCCACTAAGGCCTCGTGTGCCACCCCCAAGGCCTATGGGTTTCCCCGGGGTGGGTTGCCCCCCCGGTGAACTCCCGGAACCCATTCGTCATTCCCGGTACATTCCCGGTAACTCCGAAAACCTTCCGGTAATCAAATGAGGTCATCCTATATATCAATCTTCGTTTCTGGACCATTCCGGAAACCCTCGTGACGTCCGTGATCTCATCCGGGACTCCGAACAACATTCGGTAACCAACCATATAACTCAAATACGCATAAAACAACGTCGAACCTTAAGTGTGCAGACCCTGCGGGTTCGAGAACTATGTAGACATGACCCGAGAGACTCCTCGGTCAATATCCAATAGCGGGACCTAGATGCCCATATTGGATCCTACATATTCTACGAAGATCTTATCGTTTGAACCTCAGTGCCAAGGATTCATATAATCCTGTATGTCATTCCCTTTGTCCTTCGGTATGTTACTTGCCCGAGATTCGATCGTCAGTATCCGCATACCTATTTCAATCTCGTTTACCGGCAAGTCTCTTTACTCGTTCCGTAATACAAGATCCCGCAACTTACACTAAGTCACATTGCTTGCAAGGCTTGTGTGCGATGTTGTATTACCGAGTGGGCCACGAGATACCTCTCCGTCACACGGAGTGACAAATACCAGTCTTGATCCATACTAACTCAACGAACACCTTCGGAGATACCTGTAGAGCATCTTTATAGTCACCCAGTTACGTTGCGACATTTGATACACACAAAGTATTCCTCCGGTATTAGTGAGTTATATGATCTCATGGTCATAGGAATAAATACTTGACACGCAGAAAAACAGTAGCAACAAAATGACACGATCAACATGCTACGTCTATTAGTTTGGGTCTAGTCCATCACGTGATTCTCCTAATGACGTGATCCAGTCATCAAGCAACAACACCTTGTTCATAATCAGAAGACACTGACTATCTTTGATCAACTGGCTAGCCAACTAGAGGCTTGCTAGGGACAGTGTTTTGTCTATGTACCCACACATGTAAATGAGTCTTCATTCAATACAATTATAGGATGGATAATAAACGATTATCTTGATACAGGAATTATAATAATAACTATATTTATTATTGCCTCTAGGGCATAATTCCAACACTCCTCCTCTCTGCATGTACTATCGTTGGATTGACACGGAAATGCCGGACTAGGCGGTGACTGATATTCGTAAAAGAGGTCGCCGTGCATGGGCTAGCTTGGACTTGGAAGAGCGCCGTGAGAATGCTGAAGCAGAGGACAAAGCAGAGCAGAAGAAAGAGTGGGAAGAGTACTGTGTGGAGCAGAGGGCTTTTATTGATGAGATGAAAAGGAAAAATCAAGAAGAGAAACTTCAGCTGGAGGAGGTTTACAGACAGCGGGAACAGGCCCATGAAGCTGAGAGGGAGAGAAAGAGAGAAAGGGCTCGTGCGACCAAGGGAGCAGAAGAAGCTGGTGATGGAAAAGGAAAATATCCACGTTGGACTTAGTAGATTTATTTTATTGTATCTTAATTTGTGTTAGTTGTATCTTAATTTCTGCAAGTTGTATCTTAATTTCGGCAAGTTGTATCTTATTTTCAGCAATGTGTATCTTAATTTCGGCAAGTTGTATCTTCATTTCCGCATTGGGTATCTTAATTTCAGCTACGTGTATGTTCATTTTATCCCGTCATTTATTTCCCGCCTTGCTTTCCTTCCATTTTTTCCTGCGTATAGCTTTGTCGCCATTTTGTTCCCGCCTCGCTTTCCCGCCATTTATTTCCCGCCTCGCTTTCCCGCCATTTCTTTCCCGCCATTAGTTATTCGTCTCGCTCTGCTGCACCTATAAAACCCCCTCCAAACCAAGGTGGGTAAGGAGTGTCCTGAAAATGTCTCATTATCCTTTCGATCGTAGTTTTCACAATGGTATGTCCGAGCGTCTTCTGCGCTTAGCTAGCAATTTCAAGGTAGATAATAGAATAGTTTCATGGGACGAACTCATCAGTAGTGACACGCTACTTAATGAGGTTGCCCACGCATTAGCTAGGAAGGGGTGGCCTGCAAGGACATATGAGGAGATTCGGAAAGAACTTCTGCGGTTGAATGAAAGATGGAAGAAGAAAGGCCAACACATACGCGGTGGAGGTGGAGTAAAACATCCTTTTTTATGAATTGACGATAGTGAGGACGAAGACGATATCTTCATGCCGAGTACCAAGGCCAAGAGCGCATCATCGACGAAGGACAAGAGCGCATCATCGACGAAGGCCAAGAGTAGCGCTTCGTCAAAGGGCGAGAGCTCTGCATCGTCGAAGGATGACGACGACTTTATGTAGTTTTTTTTATGAACTCTACATCTTAATGTATCTTATTTTATGTATGTTATTTTATGCAAGCAACTTTAAATTGAAAAAATGCGTCGAAATATATCAAGAACTTTTATTTCATCAAACTACATAGATATCTTGTACGTACATCTGAAAGTTTGAAACTGACATAGAGAGATACAATAGTTCGCACACATAGATAGACGAATCACCCTATGCGACGACGACCAGCTGGCCTTGCCCGACGACCGGAGGGTGACAAGCGTTCAGGGGGTCTGTGTTCACGAAGACCACGGCCGTACTGTCCCTCGTGTTCCTGTGTCTGCGACTCATGCATAGGTGGTGGAGTCTGAAATCCATATTGAGATGATGATTCCAAATTATAGGTGAATGGCTGTGACTTGAATTGATATAAGATGGACCAATAACGTCCTCCCCGAAAAAATCATTTAGCATTCCTGGGAGCATGCATTGAGTATCATGGGTTTCTGTGAGTATTTCTTTGTGTACGCCACGCTGGGTATGTTCATCTTCCCATGATGGATCATTAATTTCCTACGTCGAAAAACTGTTTGTGAAAAATAGTTATGTAAGATGAAAAATTATGTGTAAATAGAAGTTATGTAATTGCTTATTATAAGTGTACATACCTGACCGCTGTTGTAGCTTTGTGCTGCCTCGCTTGTCTCAGCCCAACGATTCTCCTCGAGCATCCTAATCCCTCGCGTGGGCGGATATGGCTGAGATCCTTGAGTGTGTGCGCCATATGGTGTATATGCATCCTGCTCCACGAAATGAGTCTGTTCGGGCGTCGAACCTAAATCTGGAGCATGTACCTGTGATGTCTGCCCATGTAGTGATAGAGACGAGTCATGTCGTGGAAGTGTCGGTGTAGTACTAGGACCCTCTCCCCACCGCATGGACGACGACAGCGCCGCACTCGGTCTAGCTGACCTCGGTTCTGGAATGTTGTATGCTCCAGTGGCAACGTCGTTCTCTGTACCGCATCTCGTAAACCTTGTGCTGACGAATTCACTAACTCTTTTAAAGAAGGACCTGCCTTTAGGATCAATTCCCTGGGCTCGCATTCCTTCCCTCGCCATAGGTTGTACTTGGGTGCAAATATCAATCTGAAAAAAATTGTTGTTGGTTGGTTGAATTGTTCATGAAATGATGGAACTGAATAGCAAGATATTGATGATTACCGTGGAGTCACGATAGTAAGCTGATGATGTGTCTATCTATCTCTGCAACTGTTCCATATGCGTTGGATGTGTTGGCATCGTAGGTGGTTCACTCGTCAGTCTAGTACGCGTGCTCATGCGATACCAATTATAGTACGCTTCTGTCGTAGTTGCATCGTACGGTCTGCATAAATAAATAATTACATCACATTATGTATTTTATAAGTACATAATTAAATTAACATGAGTAAAATTACCGTTGCTGAGGCACTATATTTTGTAGAGCTTCATTATTCCATTGGTTTATCCATTGAATGTTTTTTGCATTCCAGTCGACACCAGATCTGCCCATATTGCTCATCCTGAAATTTAGATAACAAAACAAAAAAATTCAAGAACCGGGGATGGAATATCTATTTAGCTAGGTCACATCTTACTTACTTATGAGTTTCTTCATCGATACATCTTGGAACCGGTGGTGGAATATCTTGATGTAGACCGAACTGTCTCATGACACGGTCAGGATTGTACGGTTCCACAAACCACAGATAGAGTAAATTGCAGCGAGTCAACCAAAAGGCACTATCTCTCACGCATTCCACTGGGATGCGTTGCGAACCAAATACCATATGAATGTGTGCCTCAGTCCACGGGTTCCATGTTATTAGTGAGTCGTTAAGAAGCTCAAACTAATCATGGTATATGGGGTAACAATTTTTTGCAATTTTATTAGACCATTTTTTTTGACCCAGCATCCACCGGCTAGACATAGTTACAACGCCCGCATCATAGTCGTATGGGGTTGTCGGTTCTACTATCTGCGGTCGTCCTACAGGTAAGTATTCCCAGGACCACAACTGTAGACACTCGTAGGAGACACAAAGTAATGGAGCTTTAGATGTGAATGAAGTTTTTTGACTGGCATCACACAACCCTCGGTATGTGTGAGAAAGCATAGCAGAACCAAAGCTATATGGTGGATTTTGGGGTAATGGTTCGTCCACTATCTTTGCGGCAAAATAGATGACACCAGGCAAAACTACCTCCCCGTGAGAATTAGGAAACATCACACCAAATAGCCACAACAAATATGAAAACAAGTGTCTCTTCGTTGTCTCAGGATCAGCATAGGTAGATAAAATTTCGAAGTTAGTACGAAGCCAGCTGAGTGGGACACCTCGAGGCGGACCAGAACGATCTGATATGGGCATTTCGAGCCTTGGACGGCCCGAGACATCGGCTCGCCAAGTAGGAGAAACTCGTGGATGTACCACTGGCACACCTCTAATTGGTAAAGCTGTGATCATTGACACATCTTTTAGAGTAGGTGCAAGCTCTTCACAGCGAAAGTGAAATGTGTGGGTCTCCGGTCTCCATCTATCAACGAGGGATGTCAAAAGGGATGGGTCGGTAGTAAAACTACCTGGACGAGCTGCAAGGTTCGCAAAATGAAGGAGTCCATAAGCCTCAAGGTGTTCAAGGAAACGATTATGTATTGACCAGGGCGTCTTTATGGTTCGAAGACGGAAGGTCTGAGGAGGATTTTCATGATTTGGATTTAAGAAAAGCTGGCAACGGTGGTGGTTGTCGTGATAACCATGCAAAAGCTGGGGCATTTCAGCCATAACCTGCAATCACGACGAAATGAAATTAAATATTCTGAAGATTACATCACCATGAAATGATATTCAATATTCCGAATATTACTTCACGACGAAATGAAATTAAATATTCCGAAGATTACATCACGACGAAATGAAATTAAATATTCCGAAGATTACATCACGATGAAATGAAATTAAAATACATAGCATGATTACATATCACGCAGTGTTGTTGTTACGATACGGACACTCTCTACGCGAGTGACCAGCACACCTACAAACGCGGCATCGCCTTGGTTCTCCCAACTGGCTGTGGTCCATGTCATTGAGATGACGCCTAGACTGACGCCGTCCCTTGGTGGTTCGCATCAATGCGGGATCTGGAACCCATGTGGTCCCTTCTGGCCATAATTGCTTGTAGTTCATATCAATGCCCCATGCCCAAAACTCACCGTTCCAAGTGTTGTACAAATTGTGCATGTTGAAGTATGGTGATACGTATGGCTCGACACTAATTTTTTGATCTGCAGCTGCCCGCAATACGTGACTGCAAGGGTATCCCAGAAGCTTGGGCTTGTTGCAAGTGCACTCACACGAGGTTGTGCCAAGCGTCACAACTTGTTTTTTTGCTCCCCTGTGGTGACCCTTAACAAACTTTGCTCGCACACTAACTTCCCATTTATTCCTAAGTGCATCTACCTTCCTGCACCCATGTCTTTACGACTTCTTTGCTTTCTCATCAAGATGTCTTTGCATCTTCTCAGACCAGGGCTTATTCAAATCAACTAGTGCCTTGGCGACGGTGACTCTGTCTACAAAGTATGACACAGTCCGGTTCCAAGTTTCATCAATTAGTGCTGTGATAGGTAGTGCCCTCACCCCTTTAAGAACACCATTGTACACCTCGGACATGTTGCTTGTCATTATACCGTATCTAGCGCCAGTGTCGTGAGACTGCGCCCACTTGTACAAATTGGGACAATTCTCACTGATCCACTGGCTCAAATTTATTGATGTGTGACGACCCCTCCGGTCTTCTCTCGCCGGGAGGGATGCACGCTCGATCTCACCATTGATACCTGCCCAGATAGCATTCATTTTTGCTGCAGTTTTCTGCATGCACATCCTCTTGAATAGCTTGAACCAATCTTTGTTTTCGAATTTCGAATAAAAATTAGCCGCCAAATGTCTCATGCACCACCTTGTCTCCAGATCGGGCCACCCTCAATCTAGATCTTGTGAAGCCTTAATTATCTCGAGCGCGCTTAATAGTCCGGTGTTGCGATCAGAGATGATGCAAACCCCTTCCCGATCTTTGATGACCCCCATCTTCAGGCAACACAGGAACCATAGCCAACTATGTTTGTTTTCGCTCTCCACTAGTGCATAGGCAATAGGAAGAAGTTGATTGTTTGCATTAGCTACCATCGCCACTAAGAGTGTGCCCTTGTACTTTCCAGTGAGAAATGTACCATCAATTAATACAACCGGACGACAATGCTTGAATGCTTGTATAGTCTGGGCGAATGCCCAGAATAAGCGGTCTAGGATTTGCTCGTCCGGGTTCAATGGATTTGGACGTTCTTTCCGGAAAACTTGAGTCCCCCTGTTAGCAACTGAAATCTGATGCAGCATTCTGGGGGCAAAAGAGTACGCCTCCTCATAGGTTCCATATCTACACATAATAATTTATATTGTACCATTTATACTGTACATCTACAATATGTCATTCATACCTCTGGTTTAATAAGGATATCCTTCCGAATACAAAATATCACCACTATAATATCAGCGATTTCAACCTATTATCATATGAATAAAAATATTACACACATAATTTTTTTCCCTACTAGCAAAAGTTTTAAAATACATAGTGCATGCATATACATATCACGAATCATATATCTACGGGGTTGATAAATTATCACATAAAAAATATTACACACGCCTCTTGCATGTAATAATACTAATATAGTTAACATATTATTACATTTTTTCGGGTGCTTTCTAAATACCAGTTGCATGCAAACACGAACAAATCACCGGTAATATATGAACAGAGTCGACCTATTATCACATGAACACAAATATGAACAGAGTCTCATACCTTGATCTTCAACTTAGTAGTTCATATCGCATGACAAAATAGTTCCACAAAAGTGATAATACGCTCCCTAAGACAAAAGAAAACACATACTTAGAAACTAATCAAACAAAATAAAAACATCATGCATGCAAAAACGACCAACACAAATGGAAAGCTCTTACCTTGATCTATCTTTTCTCGACTACAACGTCTTCAAAATAGTTCCACAAAAGTGATAATACACTACCTAACACAAAAGAAAACACATACTTAGAAACTAATCAAACAAAATAAATACATCATGCATGCAAACACGACCAACAGAAATGGAAAGCTCTTACCTTGATCTATCTTTTCTTCAACTACAACATCTTCAAAATCTAACTTTAAACCGTCCTAAATCGCCACTTAGACCTTCATATGGAGTAGCTCTTGAGAGAAAGAGAAGAGAGTGAGAAAGAGAAAGAGAAGAGAGTGACACAGGAGGCAACGGCAGGAGAAAAGAGTGAGAGAGGAGGCAGCGGCGCAATTCGCTTATAAAGAAGAAGTTTCGCACTATTTCGTCGGTGGGAGGGGGAAAATTCCCACTGTTTCGTCGGTGGGAGCGGGAAATATTTGTATCAGCCTGGGAATCAGCGCATATGGAAATCAGCGCAGTCAGCAACAGTGCGACATGTCTGTCCGCGCGGAAATAGTGTCGGCCGCCTCCTCCCGAGGCGGCAGGGCCTGCCTGGCCGCCTGGTGCCGAGGCGGCAGGACCCACCACGCTATCACCGTTCCGTTGCCGCGTTGCTAAAACGGGAAGCTGCTTCGGCCGCCTGGGCTCGTCGCGGCAGGCCCCAGCCACCTGGGCTCGTGGCGGCAGGTGACGCGTGTCGCCTGGAGCGCCTGCCGCCATGGAGGGAGGGGGTCTTTTCGGCATATTTCGTTTACAGGTGGTCTTTTCTGGCAATGACGTTCGAGAGGGGGTCCTTTTGGACAAAAAATCCGCGCTCGTAGGTGAACTTGTCATGGCAACGTACGACATCGACTCATCCCCTTCTTTTATATACTAGCAAAAGGGCCCGTGCATTACAACGAGAGAGGACACTAAATAAATGTTATGAAGTCACGTATCAAACGCTAATGACCAAAGGTGGAAGATTAATTTTTGCCTACTTTAATCTTGCAATTTTTCTGCTCTTTTTATTGAATTTATTCGGGGCTACAACAAAGTAAATGGGCTCATTACTTCTGAATTTTTGACACTACGATCCACAACGCTCGTGCCATCCCATATATCTCTTCCTAATAATAAAGCGCCCACCGCTTCTGTCGTCCGTCGTCGCGGCGCTTTTACAGATAAGCCCTTGTGCTTTCGGATATTCAACCCGCAGTCCTCGGCGATAGAAGAAAAAACTGTTTGAGTTTATTTTCGTCAACCCTCTATGCGCGTTCGGCTGCACATCGAGCGGCGGCCCTCCCGATCCGATTGGGACGACGCACGACGATGATGGAAGGGCTCCGGGAGGCAGGGGACGGCGGGAAGTGGCGGATCAGGTCGGGATCCATTGCAGCGACGCGTAGTGGAGGCCCTCTGTGCGTGTTCGGGTGCATATCGAGCGGCGGCACTCCCGATCCGATCAGGACGATGCAGGACGACGATGGAAGGGCTCCGGGAGGCGGTGGATGGAAGGAAGTGGCGGATGTCAGCACGAGGCGGATCAGGCGGGATCCATCACGGCGAAGGGTAGTGGAGGCCGCCAACGGCGGCGCTCCATGGCCATGGCTGCTCGGCCTCCTGGTAATAAAGGACAAGGTGGATGGTGAAAAGAGAAGGGAGAGTAGGGCAGCACGGCTACGTGTTGCTTCTCCGGGGACGGTTCTGCTAGCCGGATTCAGGTTTGTGTCCGGATTTTTCTTCTCCTGGCTGCACAATGGGGGTGGATCAGCTGGGGCATGCTTCTACATTGAACGACGTTGCGTGTGAGGCCCCTTTCTTTGGCTATTTTCCTTGATTATTAGTCTAATTGCATAATCTCATGCAACAACCCCGTGGTTCTTGCTCGAATCACTTGGTCTGTTTAGGATTTTCTTTGGTTCTTGAACTATTCGGTTTCAATAACTCTCGGGCATAATTTCCCATTGAATGTGAGTCCTTGGCATGAGCATGTAGCTAGATAGTGATTCATTTAGTGAATATGTGCTTATGTGGTGCAAGTGCATTTTTTTTGCTTTAGCTGATGGTGTGCTTCGATATACGCCTGATCTCCTCTTTCTGGATATAGTTCTTTTCTTGATTTTTTCTTTTGAGGGGCTTTGCTTTCATTTAGTTTTTTATAATCAGGATATCATCATATACATGTTAGTATTCTTATTAAGAAATATACTTCCTCCGTTCCTGGTAGAAGTAGCTTGACATTGTTTGTTTGGACTGTTCAATTTTTACAAAAGATGTCATGGCTATCTGATTTGGCTGGATGTTCATCTACTATTAGATATTTTACTTTACACTATGTCCTTTGTCTCACACACTCAAGAATTTGAAGTTTATTTTCATAAATAATGCATGGCCAGAACTTCAGTCTATTTTCTGTTCTTAGTGTTCAGAGTTTACTATTGTTTACATCTAAGGAAGTGTTTACTTCAGTTCAATTATTTTCTGCTAGAAATAATGTTTATCGTTTATCTTCCTTTTCTAGCCAACCTCCGATGCCCACCACATAACAAGAAGCACAGTTTTTCCATTACAAAGACCATGTACATTAGGTTAGGTGAATTGAAACTCTTTGCTTCTATTCGATTTTAAGGACCTTCACAATAGTTGTTCTGGGTACTCTGTGATAGAGTTAAAGTATGAGCATGCATGTTGTCAAATAATGAGCTGACCAAAGTACTTGGACCCTTCAGATTTTAGTCTCCTATATAGCTGAGTATAAGACCGTACATAATGGATCCTACTATTTTTCTACATTACCAAATTACCTACCATCAAATATTTTCTATGTGTAAGTTGCTCATTATCTCTCCCTAATAATAAAGCACGTAGTGCTTCTGTCGTCCGCCGCGTCCGTCCTGGCATTCTTGCATAAAAGCCCCTGACGTTTTGTGTATTCAACCCGCACTACAAATTTAAGTGGAAAAAATGTTTTGCTTTTACATAAACACCCCTCCCTGCGGTTAGCACCTTATCCACACGCGGCCGCTCTGGTGGCCAGAGGTGGGTCGCCGCCGGGCACGCGCCGCCACCGGCGTCCACGATGCAGGAGCCAATGAAGGGGTGATGCATCGTGGCGGGCGTCTGTGCCGCCCGAGCCCAAGAATGGGTCGAGCCGTCATGGCGGGTGTGCGTTTGCTTCGCCCGAGCGCAGGAATGAAGAATGGGCCAAGGCGTCGCGGAGGAGGTCGTTAAGGCGGCCGGCATGCTCGCTTGGGGCGCGGGACCAAGCACGGCAGCACCGACAGTGCCGTCGTGGGGCTCAAGATGGACACACTGCTTGGGCGGCACAACGACAGCACGGCCCTCCTCACGGACTGCGCGCTGTCGGTGATGCTTTTCCGGGCCTCTAGCACCGCCGCTGCCGGCTGAGCCTGGCCATCCACGAGGACACACGAGCACCGGCGTCGTTCCTCAGCCTTAGCTTGAGCGTCCTCGCTGCCACCGGTGACGAATACTGGCAACCTAAAAATTGACGATGACAGTATCGAAAACCTACGTACAATTGATTTACTTCAAATTGATACCAGCAATATATAAGCATCTATTTCTAGCATTGAGAGCTTAATTATCCCCAATGCAAGCAGTCCATCTAAGCATGCAAAGGTATCATGCGTGTGCCTAGAATTAGTGCTTTATTTTCTTAGAATCTGTGTTCATACATCAGACAGTTGTATTATAATTTAGAAAGATCTCAATTAGGCCATTAATTTTCCTTAGTTATTTCCACACTAACATAGTTTAGAACTTATTGATGTTTTCATGGTTTTGTTGATCCAGAGTTGATTTGAGATGTACATATTGACACATCTGTATCACATCCATCAACAAACGACCAGAACCTCAGACCTTCATCTACAAAAGACCCTCGTGATCACAACGATACAAAGTATGACAGTACTCCCGAACAATTTGCACCAGTACTAGGGACATCGGGGTTATCTCGCCACTGCTAGTATTGAAGCAATTTCGAACATCCTTCCTTCTAAGATACTAAGAAATCTGAATGATAACGATGTGCTCGAGAATCCCCTGGAGCTCAACTCCCCTGAAACTCAAAGCAGATAGGAGGCACCAAGACAGAACTCCGTCACATCGGCATCATAAAGATCCCAAAAATATCCGCGTGACCTAAATTTTTTTGACTAAGAAGAGGAGTAGAATAAATTATTACGTCAAGATTCCTCACCAGAGCATAGAAGAGGAGAAAAAGAATCCTACTCTCCGATGTATAACTAGACTCAAAGTAGTTTTTCACTGGACTCGACTCGGCCAAGTTCGATCAATCAAGGGGGCTCCTAGGTCGGTACTGCTCTGGTACCAACTTGTCACGCCCAAGATGCGATCCTATCCTCAATTTGGCACAAAGGCCTCGTTAGGGATAGAAGCGCATCTCGTCGTGTCGCAAGAATGGATATCGTTACAAGTACATGTACTCAGAAGAAGAGATATATATATAGAATTGGCTTGCACTCGCCACAAGCTACATCAGAGTCACAGCAGTACATTACATATTCATCAAGAGTAAGAGCAGGGTCCGACTACGGACGAAAACAAACGACAAAAGAAGAACGACGTCCATCCTTGCTATCCCAGGCTGCCGACCTGGAACCCATCCTAGATCGATGAAGAAGAAGAAGAAGAACAAGCAACTCCAAATGAACAATCAACGCGCTCGCGTCAAGTAACCTTTACCTGTACCTGCAACTGGTGTTGTAGTAATCTGTGAGCCACAGGGGACTCAGCAATCTCATTTCCAAAGGTATCAAGACTAGCAAAGCTTTCTGGGTGAGGTATGGTTAAGTGGTGAGGTTGCAGCAGCGGCTAAGCATAAATAACGGACGTGAACTACTCATCATCAACTGAATGATCTTGAACACATATCTACGTCAGACATAACCCCACCATGTCCTCGATCGGAGAAGGGACTCACGAAAGAGACAGTCACGATTACGCACACAGTTGGCATGTTTAATTAAGTTAACTTCAAGTTATCTAGAACCAGTGTTAAACAAAGTTTCCACGTTGCCACATAACCGCGGGCACGGCTTTCCGAAAAGATTTAACCCTGCAGGGGTGCTTCAACAAGTCCATCACAAATTACCACAAGCCACATAGAAATCCTCAATCACGAAGCTCGCGATCTCGACGGATTCCCTAGTGGAAAACCTCAACTCTGAGATTACCCAAAGCATCACCGGAATCCCGATGCACAAGATATCTCGTCAAAGGTAAAACTAATCCAGCAAGGCCACCCGGTGTGTCCACGAACCCGATAGGAGCAGCGTATCTTGTTCTCAAGACACACCGTCTATGCATAGTGGACGATAGCCAAACCTCGAGTTGCCCCGAGGTGGCACCGCCGACTGCTAGGTGGGTGGACCAACACTCATGCGGAGCACTGGACCGGGGGGGTTGATTAAATTATCCTCGGGGTCCGGAAAGTCCCTGTGCAATTTTATTAGGTGATTAGGCAAATGTAGTACCAAAGTTGGGCCTTGCCAGACCACCTTTAATCTAAAACGAATTATCAAGGGGGTCCCCATAACAACCCCGATCGTGTTAGGAGCGCTCAAATATGGAACATAACATCGGTAGCCGAAACTAAAGGGGCAAAGGTGGAACAAAACACCAGGCTAGAAAGGCCGAGCCTTCCACCTTTACCAAGTATATAGGTGCATTAAATTAATTAGCAGTTAATATGGTGATATGACAAGGGACCCATGTTATCACATGGAAGCATCTACACCTGCAACTAGCAACGCTAACACAGGGGTAAGCAAGCGGTAACATAGCCAATCAGTGGTTTGCTAGGTTGAACAGGTTGAAGGTTTTCATGGCATTGTTGAGAGGCTGATATTTAACATGTCGTAGGCAACGAGACATAAACGATAGAAGCGATAAAACTAGCATGTCAATGATAGTAATGGTATCTGGTGAAATGGTCATCTTGCCTGAGATCCCGCTTGGAAGAAGAATGCCTCCGTGAAGCAGACGAACCGACGTAGTCGAATGGGTCCTCACAATCCGGCACGCTGCGGAACTCTATCGAAACGAAGCAAACCGGAAACACAAATCAGCATGCGATATACACCACACGATGCACAACACAAATGATGCATGAGCAGCTGAATACATGCAAGTCACGGCATGACAATTCACACAAACAAACACTACACATTAAGTGAAGTTCAATATGCAACGAGTTGCATATTGACAAAACTCCACGTTCATTTATTTAGTTCTATCCCGATTATATACACGGCAATAATAAATGTGGTTAAACATGGCAAGAGGTGAAGCGTAATTAAACTACTTATCTAGGCATTTTTAATGAGGTCGGAAATGACATATAGCATCTCCGAGACGACCTCACATGTTAATTTACAATTCTGTCCAGATCTGAACTAACACATTTAATTAGTTGTTAAAGAGCAAAACAAATAGGTTCACGTGATTCTACGCATCATTTCAAGCAATCTACACATATAGATCATCTCCAATGGAGCTACGGATCAAAAGTTACAAGCACCGCAGGATATGATGGCATGAATGCAATATGTGTGCAACGATGCACACGAGCACTTCAAAACATACAACCAGCAAGAGAAAATGAAACTACACGAGATTCTAAGCAAGTTTCATGTAGGACACGATCAAATCGGAGCTACGGATCAAAAGATACGAGCAAAACAAGAAATCACTACAATCTGCCAAAATCAGCCACATAGCATTTTCTACGCCCCACAACTACGGGCTACACAACTCCGATAAACTCAAGCAAGGCATGACACGAAAGAGGGCAAGAAGCACTACTACAAACAACTAACAACAACTACCATGGCATCATGGAACTCTAGGAAAAGAAGACACAAAATGACATCTCACACACTATTTCAGACTTAGTGAAAATTACACCTCATGAAAGTGCAATTTTCGATCTGAAGCCATATTGACAGCAGAAAAACCCATAGCTACAGGACTCCAAATGGCATGAAAATTCATAGCATGCTAAATAAACACAAGGGCTATAACTAACTCCATTGCACCAACGTCAAAAGAGCTACAAATCACAAGATAGAATCAAAACAAAACAGCAACAAAATATAACAGATTCCTGACTTAGAAATATTTCAGCACCTCCAAATCAGCACTATTTCTAGCAACTTGAGAGCAAGCAAACCACACCTAAACATGCATTTCTATTGCAACCAAAAATATCAGGGGCTAGTCTAAACACCCAAGAACAACTCCCTAGTTGACAACTTAATCAAACAAAGCACGGAATAAATCCTACGAATTAAACAAAAGGGCATCACGGCAAAATATCGCGCGAATTAACTTGCTCAAAAGCTAAAACTAATTGCACAGAAAAATCCCATGGATTTTTATACCCCATAAACATGTAAAATATGTGGGGTTGCAACAACAAAATATTACCACACGTAAATGCGAGAAAATAACCTATACACGGGAAAATAAACTAGCGGCAATCCCTACACGCAAAAATACCAATGGCTACTCTAAAATACATGGCAATGGGGTTCCTAAAATGTGAACATTTCTACCACGGCATTCGGACAACCCGGACACGCACGAGAAAATAACACGGGACCAAACATATTAGGAAAGCACGTTAATCTATGCATACGACACGCTAAACATTGTCAAACAAATATGCAAGTTGCAAATTCGGATTCTACACGCAAAACTACATGATTTTCATATATTGCTCGCTCCGACCCGACATACGGATAAATATCTACGGGCTTTTGAAATATAGCATTTATCTGAAAATACTAAATTCCTAGAAAAATCCTAAAATGCTACGGGCCAAAACTAGGCATGCGCAACTTAGTAAAACACACCAGAGGCAACATATAGGCGCGGGGAAGAGCAGGTCGAGGCTCACCTCGCGGCCTTAGGCGCATACGGAGGCGGTGCTGGCAGGCCTCGGGGCAGCTCGTTGGTGGGCCTTGGGGCGCTGATGAGCCGGTTGGCTGATGGGCCGGCGTGGCCCAGGCGCTGCTGCGCTAGAGCGGTCAACGGGCGAGCGCCTTCGTCCTCCCGTGCTCAGCATGAGGCAATGGCGGCGGCTCTAGGCGGGGCTCGATCCGGCGGGGGGGGGGAGGCCACAAGAGGCGGGGAACGGGCGGATCTGCCCCCGCGCGGCCGGATCCCGACATCCACGACGGCGAGGACTCCGGGCGGGGAAGCGGCTCGCTGGAGATGGCGGTGGCGGATCCGGGCAGGCGCGCAGGCAGGGCTGCGAGGGTCCGAGGGCGGCGGCTCTGGCGCACGGGGAGGCAGCGGCCGGCGAGGGTGGTGCACGGGCAGGGGAGGCGCTCGGGAGGCCGGCGGCGCGCGGCACCACGGGGCGTGGCTCGGGACAGGGGTGAGAAGGCGGCGGCGCGAATTCGGGCCCAGGGCGGGCCGGCTGCGGGCTCGGGCGGGGCCCCGGCGGCTGGGGCTGGAGGGAGGAGAGAGAGTGAGGGGGGAATTAGGGTTTGAGGGGCACGGATCCCGAGGTGGAAGGAGGGGGTTGATTAAAATGGAAGGGGAGGTGTGTTTAAATAGGAAAGGGGCTAGGTTAGCCGGAATTTCGTTCCGGATCCAACCGTGCGGTCGGATTCGGACGATTCCGAACGCAGGAACGGTTACGAAGACATGTAGAGGGGATATCCGGAGACGAGAGGGAGAACGGGCGGCGCGGCAACGAATTTTAAAACAACGAAAAACGTCCGATGATAGACCGAATACGGTGCCGCTACGGTCGACCGTTCGGGTACCAGACGGACTCCGATCGCGACGTAATTCGATAGGCGGCCTAGCTATAACTAATCACGACCGCATGCCAAGTTTCACCCCGATCAGAGAAAGTTTTACGCACACTTTTAAAACAGGGTTTGGAACGATGCCGCGGCGCGTGCGTGTGTGGTCGGGCTCAGAACGGACAACCACGAGAACCGGCAACTAACAACGGATGCAAGTTTTGAAAACGGGCAGCAACGAAGATGCCGATGCAATGCAGATGATGCGCATGAAGCGATGATGATGCGACAAATGTAAATACCCACACGACAAAAACAGAAAGAAAGGGGAATCTTTTGGAACGTCGGCATCGGGCTGTCACAACTCTCCTACACTACAAGAGGATCTCGCCCCGAGATCCAAGAATGAAAGGGGGAGAGGATGAGAAAGCGAGAGGTAAAACTTAGTCGCTTCTTTGACAAACGAGTGAAACCAACGATCCTTGAAGGTAGCAAAGAGATGAGGAATGATATGAGAAAGAAGCAAGAATTCACGGAAAATTTTGGCAACACTTCGGTAGGAAAATGGGACAAAAAATTCGATAAGAAGAGAGAATTACACAATATTCATAACAAACAACTAAATAGAGCAAGGGACACCATGATCTTGATAGAACAACAAGATTGACCCAAATGAGCAACATCACAATGCCTCCGGAACAATAGAATAGGAACTAGCTCAAGCGGAAGAAGAGAATGAAGAAAGGAATGACAACTATCATCACGATAGAATTGAAGAGCTTCCGGATAGAAGAATAGACGGAGTAGTTGGAAAACCAACAACGAAAAGAACAAGATAGTAGTGGGCTTATGAAAATCATCTCAACAAATATGAGGTGACAAACAACCACTAAAAGAAACAAGGATAGATTGGGAGCAACAAGAATCAAAACTTCTTACACCAAGAGGGTGCATGAGAACTGGGATTAAGGACAAGCATCATGATAGCACAATCCATAGGAAAAGCTTTAGGTAAAATCCAAACCAAAATAGCTCAGTGAAGAAATCATGGGTTGAAAATATCTCGTGAACATAGAATTGGTGGGTTTAATTATCTCATTCTTGAAAGGAAATCTCTTCGAGGTTCCTACACTAACAAGAATGCTATAATACCACCTCAAAGGATAAAGGAAGAACAATTGCACATAGAAATGCAAGAGAAAGGATACTTGAGGTTCTTCAACAAGAATCTTGAAGAACACTTTGAGAATGAATTGACACCTTGATGAACCACCATGAAGGACCACCATATACAAATGAATGATGCAAAGATATGAAGGTAGAAGGAATAAGATTATGACCTTGCCAAGATTTAGATGAAGCCTCACAAAGAGATACTAAAAGAACTTGGAACTCCAGAAAAGAAATATAAGCACATGAGATAAAGAATTGATATGATGAGCCACTACGGAAGAAGAATTCGGATTACTATGAAAAAGAATAAGAATTATGTTATGCTTATCCTTCATCAAGTTAAATTGATGACAAGCAACGGATTTAGCGTACCACTTATTCTTCTTGAAAGAAACTTGAAGAGAGAGATAGGTAAGCGCCACTTGAAGCATAATTGAAGGAAGCACCCGTAAGAATTCACAATTGAATGGGGATACCAAGAATGCATGGAAACACATGAGAATGAAGAGATCATGATCCACCTAACAGAAAACTTGAATAAGCACCGGAATAATCGAGAGACGAACGAAGAGGCAACAATTGAGAAGAATTGAGGATGAAGCTGAAAGCTGAGAACGAAGAATCTTCTAAAATGATAGCCTTCAGAGGAACGAAAATGAAAACAACTCAGAAATGCACCAGATCGCAAGAAAAGGATACTCATGATTAACAACAATTAAGATGATGGCACCAAGCTGAAATGACAATCTTCACAAGAATAGAGCAAGATTTGAGTTAAACACTCCTTCGAATTGCAAGCTGAGAATGATGACGAGAACAACACCAAGAATTACCGAGACACTCCGGAATAAAGAAGAATGAAAGGTTGAGCCAAATATGAGAATGAATTCGAATAGATTTTGGAAAAGGGATATGACTGATGAAATATATACTTACGTCATAGTTGAAAAGAATTAATGATATCCGGGAAAAGATTAAAAGAGCCAGGAATGATCCTGGGAAAGAACCTGTGGGTTATGGGCCCACTCGAAGAAACCACCGTTAGAAAAGATTGCTAGAAAGAGGGATATTGCACCGTACAAATGAAACTACATGAGGTTAGCACCTCGAAATAATTGAAAAGATTGGAAACAAAAACTTCTAAGATAGCTTCAACGCTCCGGATCGAAAAGACAAGAATAAATAACAAGACAGGCTCATAAGAATTCCCAACATAGGGAAGAATTACAAATATGAATAGGATATAATGAACACTCACAACTGAATTAAATTCACCGGTAAGGATGACAAGAATGAACAGATATGACACGAAGCTCCTGAGAATCTTCACAATGAATCACCGGATAGAACACGGAAGAAAAGATAGCGGAAGCAACAATGAAATGAATGCACTTGTATGAAAACCAATCACCAAATACAAAGGGTGGGAGGGCGGGGAAAACAAAAGACAACTTGGAACAGATGGATGAACTCCGGAAGAAATGAGAGATTGATCTTGCAAAATTGGAGAGGATTGAAATACTTGAAGAGAAACACACCGGTTGAAAAGGATTAACATGAAGACTCCGGTTGACAAGAATTGATAAGACAACTGATTGAGCAAAAGAATTAGCATTCACATAGAAATATGAGAACACCTCTTAGGTAAGATCTGAAATCACCACTTGACATCGAAGCAACACAAATTTGTTGGAAGATCGTCCTATAAGTAACTACTTGAATTCCCACCTATGAATTCCCGAAATATTTGGTCATGCAATCTGGTACACGGATACAAGGAGTAATAATCACACAACTCCTATACTAACCCGTCAGCTGTATCACATCCGTCAACACACAACCAGAACCTCGGACATTCATCTACAACAGACCCTCGTGATCACAACGATACAAAGTATGGCAGTACTCCCGAACAATCTGCACCAGTAATGGGGACATCGGGGTTATCTCGCCACTACTAGTATTGAAGCAATTTCGAACATCCTTCCTTCTAAGATACTAAGAAATCTGAATGATAACGATGTGCTCGAGAATCCCCTGGAGCTCAACTCCCTTGAAACTCAAAGCAGATAGGAGGCACCAAGACAGAACTCCGTCACATCGGCATCATATAGATCCCAAAAATATCCGCGTGATCCTAAATTTTTTTGAGTGATAAGAGGAGTAGAATAAATAATTACGTCAAGATTCCTCACCAGAGCATAGAAGAGGAGAAAAAAGAATCCTACTCTCTGATGTATAACTAGACTCAAAGTAGTTTTTCACTAGACTCGACTCGGCCAAGTTCGATCAATCAAGGGGGCTCCTAGGTCGGTACTGCTCTGGTACCAACTTGTCACGCCCAAGATGCGATCCTATCCTCAATTTGGCACAAAGGCCTTGTTAGGGATAGAAGCGCATCTCGTCGTGTCGCAAGAAAGGATATCGTTACAAGTACATGTACTCAGAAGAAGATATATATATATATATAGAATTGGCTTGCACTCGCCACAAGCTACATCAGAGTCACAGCAGTACATTACATATTCATCAAGAGTAAGAGCAGGGTTCGGCTACGGACGAAAACAAACGACAAAAGAAGAATGACGTCCATCCTTGCTATCCCAGGCTGCCGACCTGGAACCCATCCTAGATCGATGAAGAAGAAGAAGAAGAAGCAACTCCAAATGAACAATCAACGCGCTCGCGTCAAGTAACCTTTACCTGTACCTACAACTCGTGTTGTAGTAATCTATGAGCCACAGAGGACTCAGCAATCTCATTTCCAAAGGTATCAAGACTAGCAAAGCTTTCTGGGTGAGGTATGGTTAAGTGGTGAGGTTGCAGCAGCGGCTAAGCATATATTTGGTGGCTAAACTTACGAGTACAAGAAATAAGAGGGGGAAGAAATACGCATAACGGACGTGAACTACTGATGATCAACTGAATGATCCTGAACACCTACCTACGTCAGACATAACCCCACCGTGTCCTCGATCGGAGAAGGGACTCACGAAAGAGACAGTCACGGTTACGCACACATTTGGCATGTTTAATTAAGTTAACTTCAAGTTATCTAGAACCAGTGTTAAACAAAGTTTCCACGTTGCCACATAACCGTGGGCACGGATTTCCGAAAAGATTTAACCCTGCAGGGGTGCTCCAACTAGTCCATCACAAATTACCACAAGCTGCATAGAAATCCTCAATCACGAAGCTCGCGATCTCGTCGGATTCCCTAGTGGAAAACCTCAACTGTGATATTACCCAAAGCATCACCGGAATCCCGATGCACAAGATATCTCGTCAAAGGTAAAACTAATCCAGCAAGTCCACCCGGTGTGTCGACGAACCCGATAGGAGCCGCGTATCTCGTTCTCAGGACACACCGTCTATGCATAGTGGACGGTAGCCAAACCTCGAGTTGCCCCAAGGTGGCACCGCCGACTGCTAGGTGGGTGGACTAACACTCATGCGGAGCACTGGCCCGGGGGGTTGATTAAATTATCCTCGGGGTCCGGAAAGTCCCTATGCAATTTTATTAGGTGATTAGGCAAATATAGTACCAAAGTTGGGCCTTGCCAGACCAGCTTTAAGCTAAAACGAATTATCAAGGGGTCCCCATAACAACCCCGATCGTGTTAGGAGCGCTCAAATATGGTACATAACACCGGTAGCCAAAACTAAGGGGGCAAAGGTGGAACAAAACACCAGGCTAGAAAGGTCGAGCCTTCCACCTTTTACCAAGTATATAGGTGCATTAAATTAAATAGCAGTTAATATGGTGATATGACAAGGGACCCATGTTATCACGTGGAAGCATCTACACCGGCAACTAGCAACGCTAACACAGGGTTAAGCAAGCGGTAACATAGCCAATCAGTGGTTTGCTAGGTTGAACAGGTTGAAGGTTTTCATGGCATTGTTGAGAGGCTGATATTTAACATGTGGTAGGCAACGAGACATAAACGATAGAAGTGATAAAACTAGCATGGCAATGATAGTAATCGTATCTGGGGAAATGGTCATCTTGCCTGAGATCCCGCTTGGAAGAAGAATGCCTCCGTGAAGCAGACGAACCGACGTAGTCGAACGGGTCCTCACAATCCGGCACGCTACGGAACTCTATCGAAACGAAGCATACCGGAAACACAAATCAGCACACGATATACCCCACACGGTGCACAACACAAATGATGCATGAGCAGCTGAATACATGCAAGTCACGGCATGACAATTCACACAAACAAACACTACACATTAAGTGAAGTTCAATATGCAACGAGTTGCATATTGACAAAACTCCGCCTTCATTTATTTAGTTCTATCCCGATTATATACACGGCAATAATAAATATGGTTAAACATGGCAAGAGGTGAAGCGTAATTAAACTACTTATCTAGGCATTTTAAATGAGGTCGGAAATGACATATAGCATCTTCGACACGACCTCACATGTTAATTTACAATTCTGTCCAGATCTGAACTAACACATTTAATTAGTTGTTAAACAGCAAAACAAATAGGTTCACGTGATTCTACGTGTCATTTCAAGCAATCTACACATAGAGATCATCTCCAACGGAGCTACAGATCAAAAGTTACAAGCACCGCAGGATATGATGGCGTGAATGCAATATGTGTGCAATGGCGGACACGAGCACTTCAAAACATACAACCAGCAAGAGAAAATAAAACTACACGAGATTCTAAGCAAGTTTCATGTAGGACACGATCATATCGGAACTGCGGACCAAAAGATACGAGCAAAACAAGAAATCACTACAATCTGCCAAAATCAACCACATAGCATTTTCTACGCCCCACAACTACGGGCTACACAACTCCGATAAACTCAAGCAAGACATGACACGAAAGAGGGCAAGAAGCACTACTACAAACAACTAACAACAACTACCATGGCATCATGGAACTCTAGGAAAAGAAGACACAAAATGACATCTCACACACTATTTCAGACTTAGTGAAAATTACACCTCATGAAAGTGCAATTTTCGATCTGAAGCCATATTGACAGCAGAAAAACCCATAGCTACAGGACTCCAAATGGCATGAAAATTCAGAGCATCCTAAATAAACACAAGGGCTACAACTAACTCCATTGCACCAACGTCAAAAAAGCTACATATCACAAGATAGAAGCAAAACAAAACAGCAACAAAATATAACAGATTCCTGACTTAGAAATATTTCAGCACCTCCAAATCAGCACTATTTCTAGCAACTTGAGAGCAATCAAACCACACCTAAACATGCATTTCTATTGCAACCAAAAATACCAGGGGCTAGTCTAAACACCCAAGAACAACTCCCTAGTTGACAACTTAATCAAACAAAGCACGGAATAAATCCTACGAATTAAACAAAAGGGCATCACGGCAAAATATCGCACGAATTAACTTGCTCAAAAGCTAAAACTAATTGCACAGAAAAATCCCATGGATTTTTCTACCCCGGAAACATGTAAAATATGTGGGGTTGCAACAACAAAATATTACCACACGTAAATGCGAGAAAATAACCTATACACGGGAAAATAAACTAGCGGCAATCCCTACACGCAAACATACCAATGGCTACTCTAAAATACACGGCAATGGGGTTCCTAAAATGTGAACATTTCTACCATGGCATTCGGACAACCCGGACACGCACGAGAAAATAAAACGGGACCAAACATATTAGGACAACACGCTAATCTATGCATACGGTACGCTAAACGTCATCAAACAAATATGCAAGTTGCAAATTCGGATTCTACGCGCAAAACTACACGATTTTCATATATTGCTCGCTGCGATCCGACATACGGATAAATATCTACGGGCTTTTGAAATATAGCATTTATCTGAAAATACTAAATTCCTAGAAAAATCCTAAAATGCTACGGGCCAAAACTGGGCATGCGCAACTTAGTAAAACACGCCACAAGCAACATATAGGCGCGGGGAAGAGCAGGCCGAGGCTCACCTCGCGGCCTTAGGCCCATACGGAGGCGGTGCTAGAAGGCCTCGGGGCAGCTCGTTGGTGGGCCTTGGGGCGCTGACGAGCTGGTTGGCTGATGGGCCGACGTGGCCCAGGCGCTCCTGCGCCAGAGCGGTCTACAGGGCGGGCGCCTTCGTCCTCCCG
Source organism: Hordeum vulgare subsp. vulgare (assembly GCF_904849725.1). Lineage (NCBI taxonomy): Eukaryota > Viridiplantae > Streptophyta > Magnoliopsida > Poales > Poaceae > Hordeum > Hordeum vulgare. Next base: position 554,509,514 of record NC_058519.1, read on the forward strand.
TGCTCAGCACAAGGCCATGGCGGCTGGCCGGCGGCGGCTCCAGTCGGGGCTCGATCCGGCGGGGGGGGGGGGGGGGGGGGGGGGGGAGGCCGCAAGAGGCGGGGAACGGGCGGATCTGCCCCCGGGCTGCCGGATCCCGGCATCCACGGCGGCGAGGACTCCGGGCGGGGAAGCGGCTCGCTAGAGATGGCGGTGGCGAATCCGGGGAGGCGCGCAGGCGGGGTGACGCGGGTCCGAGGACGGCGACTCTGGCGCACGGGGAGGCGGCGGCCGGTGAGGGCCTGCGGCGAGAGTGGTGCGCGGGCAGGGGAGGCGCTCGGGAGGCCGGCGGCACGCGGCACCAGGGGGCGTGGCTCGGGACACGGGTGAGAAGGTGGCGACGTGAATCCGGGCCCGGGGCGGGCCGTTTGCGGGCTCGGGCGGGCCCCCGGCGGCTGGGGCTGGAGGGAGGAGAGAGAGTGAGGGGGGAATTAGGGTTTGAGGGGCACGGATCCCGAGGTGGAAGGAGGGGGTTGATTAAAATGGAAGGGAAGGTGTGTTTAAATAGGAAAGGGGGCTAGGTTAGCCAAAATTTCGTTCCGGATCCAACCGTGCGGTCGGATTCGGACGATTCCAAACGGAGGAATGGTTACGAAGACATGTAGAGGGGATATCCGGAGACGAGAGGGAGAACGGGCGGCACGGCAACGAATTTTAAAACAACGAAAAACGTCCGAAGATAGACCGAATATGGTGCCGCTACGGTCGACCGTTCGGGTACCAGACGGACTCCGATCGCGACGTAATTCGACAGGCGGCCTATCTATAACTAATCATGACCGCATGCCAAGTTTCACCCCGACCAGAGAAAGTTTTATGCACACTTTTAAAACAGGGTTTTGAACGATGCCGCGGCACGTGCGTGTGTGGTCGGGCTCAGAACGGACAACAACGAGAACCGGCAACTAACAACGGATGCAAGTTTTGAAAACGGGCGGCAACGAAGATGCCGATGCAATGCAGATGATGCGCATGAAGCGATGATGATGCAACAAATGTAAATACCCACACGACAAAAACGGAAAGAAAGGGGGATCTTTTGGAACGTCGGCATCGGGCTGTCACAGAGCTGCTGGATGTCATGTGGTCGAGTTCAGGTATTATTACTTCCTGAATTTAGAGTATAATTGACGTGTTTAGGTGGGATACTGATATGGTTCTCTTTCTGGATTTCGGATCAATTCAGGAGTCGTTTTGTACAACAGAAACTTGAAACATCTTCTACTGAAGAGAAGAACATGCTTTTTTCCACAAATACTTCCTCAAGTATGAAGAAGAGTCCGTCTCAGATTTCTTTTGGCTCGGTTGGGTTGTTCAGGCTGAGGCGACACCAGCTATGGACATTATGTATGAAACAAATAGCTCTTTCACTGGCTATGTTAGGATGGACTATGGGCTGGAAGGAAGCCACAAAGTCCAGTCGAGTCAGAAGTCTGAACGAATTGTCTAGTAATGTGTAAGTGATCGCAATATGAATTTAAAATTGAGAAAATGATGTGCTATTAGTAAAATCATTACATCTAGCATGGATTCAAACCAATAACTGTGCGTACTTACTTCTATGTTGCAAAGTCATAGTGGTGCACCTCAGCGAATAAAGTAGGAATAATTCATTCCCCACCTCTTTGTTTATTATTGATCATTGTTGCTTCATATGTTTATGTCGGTGAATACTCACAACATATGCCATGGGTAGGCTAAAGTCGGTGAGAACCGAAGGGACAACGAAGGGCGCTGGGAACGAGGTTGGTACTAGCATGGAACGCACGATGTACCCAGGTTCAGGGCTCTCCGTAGAGATAAGACCCCTAGTCCTGCCAGAGTGTTTGATGTGTACGAATGGATTACAATGTCACTCAAGGAGCTGTGTTGGAAGGAGGAAGAGGGGAGCAGTCGGCTCGTCTCTGCCTCTCTCTATGTGGTTGGTGGATGTGAAGTGTTGTTCGACCGTGTGTGATCCCCCCCTGCATGGAGGGCAACCGGGGGGTTTTATAGACGAACCCACCGGCCTACAATATGGATAAAGGGTACAGGAGTGGGACCCGGCTGGCAGCCTCGCCGGCTGACCAGGGGCCCACGAGAGTCTTGTCTTGTCGCTTGAGGGGCCCGCCGGCTGCATGGTCTCGATTGGCTGTGGGACCCGCCGGCTGGCCAATGAAGTTCTCGCATAAGGTTGACGCCGAGCATGCGTTGTACGTCGAGCGTCGTCTAGCGAGATTCGTCATGGGCACGTAGTACGACCGCCTCCACTGTTCCCCATGCCGAGTGTAGTAATGGAGTGGGAGTGTGATGGTCCGACACTATGCTAGGTGATGGATCAGAGCCGGGGTAGGTCATCGGCGTGGCCGCCGACACTCGTACCTGCCGGACACTCCGATCCAGTACCTTTGCTGTCGCATAGCTACCTTTAATCGTAAGGTCTCATCCTGACCTACGATCTGATGCGACTTGTGATCCTCGGCCGGCTAGCCTGCTTGGCTAGCCGGCTTGGGCATGGCTGCCTCGTTCCTAGCCGGCTGGCCTGACCAAGCCGGTCAGGAAGAAGTAACCGTCTCGACTCTGAGCCGGCAGGGGTTGCCTGGCCGGCCAGAGAGATGTCCGCCTTGTCCTCCAGCCGGTAGGCGTGGCCTAGCTGGCCAAAAGACTTGGGCCTTGGGAAACTGTGTTTGTTCATATCCTTTGGGCGGGAAATGAAGGAGCAGGCTCGATGAGCCTACCCCGGGGTTATCCCCCCGACAGTAGTCCCCGAAGCTGGAGGGGCTTGCCGCCTGCGGGCGGGCGGCTTCACCGGCTTGATGATTTGTCTTGGTATTTCTGCCGCCATTCGTGATGGGGTGGGCCGGCTCCGAAACCGACTGGCTTCAAAGCGACGCCTCGGCTTCGTCATAGGTCGCCCGGAAGACGCCACGTGCCACCTCCGGCCTGACGTAATGATGGTGATTACTGGTGACGGGACCGGGCCCTCGGTCCCGCCACGACGCCCCCTCGGCCTCCGCGCGAGAGATCCTGTGCGGATTTACTCCGCGGCGGTTGGGCTTAGGGAAGCGTTACCGCCCGTAATACACGGGTGTTAGAGCATATATCTCCATATGTGGTTTTGGTAATTGATGACAATTCCTATGGACTAATGGTTGCCTTAAGTTATATTTATAGGATTTGTCCATAGGCACTTCTTGAAGTCCATCTGTTGGGTTCAAGGAGTTTATATGATGACCAAGGTGGTATTCAAGGTATTATCCAAAGAATGGTCATAGAGACACATGGTCGATCAAGATCTCAGACAAAGAGTAAATCAAGATGATCAACACACAAAGCGTACAAGATGTACCGAGAGGGATCAAGTGATCCCATGGTATGGTAAGCATTGTCCATTACATGTTTGTGTACTAATCCATGGTCTTCGTGAGAGTTCTATGTGGGGGTTAGGTGTGTTTCCATGGGCTTGCGTCAAAGGGAAGATCTCATACAACCCATGAAGTATGACGTCAAGTTGTGATCGTATTATCCAAAGAATGGTCATAGAGACACATGGTTGATCAAGATCTCAGACAAAGAGTAAATCAAGATGATCAACACACAAAGCGTACAAGATGTACCGAGAGGGATCAAGTGATCCCATGGTATGGTAAGCATTGTCCATTACATGTTTGTGTACTAACCCATGGTCTTCGTGAGAGTTCTATGTGGGGGTTACATGTGTTTCCATGGGCTTGCGTCAAAGCGAAGATCTCATACAACCCATGAAGTATGACGTCAAGTTGTGATCGTATTATCCAAAGAATGGTCATAGAGACACATGGTTGATCAAGATCTCAGACAAAGAGTAAATCAAGATGATCAACACACAAAGCGTACAAGATGTACCGAGAGGGATCAAGTGATCCCATGGTATGGTAAGCATTGTCCATTACGTCTTTGTGTACTAACCCATGGTCTTCGTGAGAGTTCTATGTGGGGGTTAGGTGTGTTTCCATGGGCTTGCGTCAAAGGGAAGATCTCATACAACCCATGAAGTATGACGTCAAGTTGTTTGGATAGCTCTTGTCGTCCTGAATCCAACAAGCTTGGGTTTGCTCGATTCGGAGCTCGTATGCGAAAGTTATGGATGTTTCAGTGGCGAGCGGTAGTACCGCTGGACCTAGCGGTAGTACCACTGGACCTAGCGGTAGTACCGCTGGCTGGCGGTAGTACCGCCCCTGGTCAGCGGTAGTACCGCTCCAGGAGCTAAGTACCGCCTGCCTAGCGTTTGTACGTGGACGGACCTTTTTGCGAAGACTTTCTTGGCGGTGGTAGTGCCTTTGCACTACCAGGGGCCCAGCGGTAGTACCACTGGGGCCAGCGGTAGTACCGCTGGGGCCAGCGGTAGTACCACTGGAGTGCCAGCGGTAGTACCACTGGAGTGCCAGCGGTAGTACCGCTGGAGCTCGGGCAGAGAGTGGGGGTAACGGTCTGATTCCTTCCCCCACTATATAAAGGGGGTCTTCTTCCCCCTTGGCTTTATCCATCCGTTGAGCTCTTGTTCTACCTCCATTGTTGACATTCTTAGAGCTTGCTTACTCTCAATCCCTCCAATGATTCTTGCTTGTTCTTGAGGGAAAAGAGAGAGGAGATCTAGATCCACATCTCCACCAATCACTTTCTCCTCTATGTGAGGGGAACCCCTTGGATCTTGATCTTGGAGTTCTTTGTGAGATCCTTGTTCTTCCTCTCATATTTCTCCATAGCTTTCGTTGTTGTGGAGGGATTTGAGTGTGAGGGACTTGACCACTTCGTGTGTTCTTGCCATTGCATTAGTTGCATCGATTTGAGTTCTCCACGGTGATACGTGGAAGTGAAGTTTGAGAAGCTTATTACCTTTGGTACTTAGTACCCTAGATATTGTTCTTCGCGGATGCTTTGGCGTCCTAGAAGCTTGGTGGTGTCTCGGAGCTCAATCATTGTGGTGTGAAGCTCCGGGCAAGCGTGGGGGTCTCCAATTAGGCAAGCGTCGGGGTCTCCAATTAGGCAAGCCCCGAGCAATTTGTACGGGTCCGGTAACTGCCCCCAAGGGTTGCCACATGTACGGGTTCGGTGACCGCCCCCAAGGGTTGCCATTTGTACGGGTTCGGTGACCGCCCTCAAGGGTCCCTTAGTGTAATCACGACATCTTGCATTGTGCGAGGGCGTGAGGAGATTACGGTGGCCTTAGTGGCATCTTGGGGAGCATTGTGCCTCCACACCGCTCTAACGGAGATTAGCATCCGCAAGGGTGTGAACTTCGGGATACATCATCGTCTCCCCGTGCCTCGGTTATCTCTTACTCGAACCCTTTACTTATGCACTTTACTTTGTGATAGACATATTGTTTATTGTAATATATCTTGCTTTCACTTAGTTGTTTATCTTGCTTAGCATAAGTTGTTGGTGCACATAGGTGAGCCTAGTTGTTTGTAGGTTTTTTGCTTGACATATTAAACGTTAGTTTTATTCCGCATTTGTTCAAGCCTAAACCTTAATTATTTTAAAGCGCCTATTCACCCCCCCCCCTCTAGGCGACATCCACGTCCTTTCAACGGGGTTAGTGGGGTCCCGTGCGCATCGGATCCCCTGCCCACGACGCTTCATGGGGTTTAAATGGGATGCAGGGGTTCCGAGGAGGCCATTCGCCCCCTTCTTGCCCCCGCATCGACGCTCTCTTCCTCCCTGAGCCCAGAGAGAAAGAGCTCGCCTTCTTCGTCTTCCTCGCCTTTTCCGCCGCAGAGCCACCAGCCCCTTCGAGCTTTAGCCGCCCGCAGCCATGGTCGGCGGCTCCACCTCAAAAGGGGCCTTGTCGCAGAAGGCCTTGTCGGAGGGAGCCTGGTTGGGCAGCAAGATATGCGAAGGCCACATCGAGGCGCTCCGCCATCATCGGTTGCTGCCCCAGCCTCCCACGTGCTGGTGCGAATCCCCGGCGCCGAGACCGCTCCCACACCCGCCATGGGAGAGATCGTGGTCTTGAATGAGCACTTCTACCGGGGCTTCGGGCTTCCGCCCAGCGCCTTCTTCTCCGAGTGGCTTCACTTCTTTGGCCTGCAGCCGCATCACCAGGTGCCGAACGCCATACTTTGGTTGTCGCCTTTGTGATCCTATGCGAGGGCTTTGTGGGGATCGAGCCCCGCGTCGATCTCTGGCACAGCTTGTTCTTCTTCAAGCAGCAATCCATCGCCATGGAGAAGTCTGAGGTGGAGAAGCTCGCCGGACCACGCCTGATGACGCCGTGCGAAGCCGTGCTGGTGCATCACCGCTCAAAGTCGGGCTTCCCCCAGATGCCGCTGCAGGAGTCCATCAAGCAGTGGTAGAGGGGCTTCTTCTACGTGAAGAATGCCGACCCTGCCCAGGACGCCCTCAACATGCCCCCGTTCAACATCGACCCGCCGACGAAGTTGAACTGGGCGGCGAGGACCCCCAAGCCGATTCCCGAGGTGGCGCTGATCTGTGCCCACCTCGAGATCCTGGAGAAGAGCGGCCTCCTCGGCCGCGACCTGCTCACCACCATGGTGACCCGCCGGATCCTGCCGCTGCAGAGGCGGCCACATCTGGTCTGCCAGATGAGCGGCCGACATAATCCCTGCAGGCTGTCGACCAAGCGGTTCACCCCCGGTGCGGTAGCGCGAAGGGTGAACCTGATCTCCACCGCCCGCATGGACGACAGCGGGAACTGGTCGTGGGGGATGACCCCCTTCAACAGGTCTCGTCCGCCTCCAATGGTAAGTGGTTCCTTTGTTCTTTGTTGTTCGTCTTGCGACTGGCCGTCTCGCTGAGCCGGGTGTCGAATCCTTTTCCGCAGATGTTCGAGAAGCTGCAGGGATCCCTCCGTCCGCCCGCTCCCGACGTGGATGTGTCCGACGCCTCGGAGATTGAGGACGAGGGTGTGATTGAGTCCCGCTCGGACTCCTCCGCAGGCTCGGAGAACGCCCTAGAGTCGGAAGGGACAGAGCCGTCTGGTGAGTACCCGCGGCCCTCCGTCGCAGACTGGACGGATGACGACAAGACTCCCTCATTCTTCTCTGCTGCAGCCTTCGAGGAGGACTCTGACGGGGTGGAGGAGGTCACCAGCCTGCCCCTGACGCACGGCCGGCGTCAATGGGCCGGGGCAACCGCCGCTGACGATGCGGACGGGAGGAAGGGCAAGGGTGCCACAGCATCCAGGCCATCTCCTAAGAGGCCGGCGCCAGGTCCTCCAGCCGGAGCACGGGCATGTGGCACCAAGAAGCGTCGTGGTGCCGGCCGGAGGCAGGTGCCTATGGTCGCGCGGTAAGATTCCCTCCCCCTTTTCTTCGTTTATCTTGTGGGAAGCTTTGTTCCTTCAGAACTTCGCTCGATAGGGAGGCGGAGGACGTGGAAGAAGACACCGCCTCCGCAACCGAGCGGGCTGGCTGGGCAGCAGCCGATGCTGCCTAGAGGGAGCTTGAGGAGCAGTCCAAGCGCCGGTGGGACGCGGCCGCGAGGAAGACGACTGTGGGCCAGTCTCGCCCCAGCCGAGCCGAGAAGCCGGCGGAGAAGTGTGCGAAGGCTAGACATGACCCCTCCGCGCATGCTCGCGCGGAGGAGCCAGCTAGCGAGGCGGCTTCGAGGCACGCCCCAAGAGCTGAGTGGGCCCAGCCCTCCGAGCCGGATGCTTCGGCGCCGGTGGACTTGGAGACGATCCCCGACTCCCCCGGGGACGAGGCGGCGCCCGACGCGCAGGAACTAATCCTGGACGCGCCGGACACGACCCCTAATGCGCCAAGGGTGGCCATGGATGCACCGGATGCGGCCCATCCACCTCCCGTTGAGGAGGCGGCGTCGGTCGTGATATTGGCGGAGCCGGCACTGGGAGTCGGCGCCATCATCGTTCCCCACCACGGTCCAGCTGCGCCGGGAGCTGGAGGCCGGGTCGGGAGCCGGCCCATGAAGACATGGCGGGCGGCCAACTTGGCGCGCGCACGACTGCCCGCCGGTACTGTGCTCATCGGTGTCCCGGAGCTGGTGTCGCTGTTTTCCAGCGGCCGGTCCAAGGTGGAGCAGCCGGCCCGCGTGGTGTGCGGCGACATGGAGCGCCTGGAGGCCCGTACCAGGGTAAGTGCCTCATCTTGGGTTTGAATTTCTCCTTCTTCTTCTTCTTGCGTCAGTGGGGGCGCGACAACGCACCCACTGGGTGTAGCCCCCGAGAATCAGGTCGGCCGATCGTCGGTCGGGCTGAATCTTTTTGAAATTCTTTTCTTGTTTTGCTTTTTTACTGGGGGTGCTCTAGCGCACCCACTGGGTGTAGCCCCCGAGAATCGGGCTAGTTAAGTCTTAACCAGGCCGAATCTTATTCCTGCTTCTTCTTTTGCTTTTTGGCAGGAGCTTTATGATGCTCAGGCGTAGGCTTATAATGAGCTGCGGACTCAGGACCAGGCCGCTGATGGCCAGATCGCCGAGCTCGAAGTCCGGTTGGGCAAAGTTGCCATGGAGCGGGATGCTCTGCCTGGCGCTCGCAACCGGCTCCAGGAGCAGCTGGCTCTTCTCCACACGGAGAAGAAGGAGCTCGAGGCGGCCAGCCGGGTCGAGCTAGAGCAGCTGCGCGGCATGCTGCACGAGAAGGAGGCCTCCTATTCTGCCGACGTCGATCGCCTTGCGTTAGTTCATCTCAAGGAGATGGCGCTCAAGGACGCCGCCTTGAAGGAGAAGGAGGGGGCCCTTGTCCAGATGCAGTCGCAGCTGGCCAAGGCCCTGGAGTCTGCGGCGGCTCTCCAGGAGGAGGTTGCCCACCTTACTCATGCGAGCAAGGTGCGGGAGCTCAAGGTCCTGGAGAGCGCCCATGAGACAGATGGCGCCTTCCATCGTGAGTCTCTCTTTTTTGTTTTGTCTTGAGCTTTCTTGTCGTCTCCTCTTCTTATTCACTTTTGCGCCCTTGTTTTCCTGTCTCAGGTCTCTTCCCTGCGACCCAGGTCGCAGCCGGAACAGCCGTCGAGGTGAGCCGTGAGGAGCGCCGCGCGGCTGGGCAGGAGGTAGATACTACCTCCGGCTGGAGCGTGGAGGAGATCGGGGTGGGCCTCCGGGCCCGCCTGCACGCCCTGGGCGAGTCTGTAGCTCAGCTCCAGGTTGCAGGCTCGTCAATGGTGGCAACCCTATGGCCGGATGGCATGGATCCGGCGTCGATGAGCCGACTCGCCCGCTCGCTTGCAGCTGGCGAGGAACGCCTAAATGCCTGGCGCGCCTCTTCCGCGCGTGCTGGAGCCTATATGGCCTTGCGCTTGGCCAAGTCGTGGTATCGGAACCTGGACTTGGGCAAGCTCGTCGCTCAGCGCGACGGCTCGGAGGCAGAGCTGCAGGCTGTGGAGGAGGCGCTACGCGTGAGGGCCAGCGGCATCGCTGATTACGCCGCTTGGGACAAGCTCGTTTTGGAGCGGTGTGAAGATGGCAGTGTGATCCCTGAAGATCTGCATGGCCTTCAGCCCTATGACCCCGATGGCAGCTCCGGCGAGGCGGCACGCTGTGGATTCTGCTGCCGCCTCCAGCGGTGCGGCGTACGCCGACTCCGGTGCGGATGGAGCCGGGAGCCCTCGTGAAGGAGACGGCGCAACTGCCTCGGGAGGAGCCGGGGATGGTGAAGCCACCACTTCAGGAGCAGCGGCCGGGGCAACCGATGAGGCCGCAGCCCCGTAGCCGGTGTCCTGTTTGTTGTCTGCAATTTCTTGTCAGTCCAACAGTTCCACCCACTGGGGGTGTAATGAACGTCGGCTGTGGGCCAATGCATTTTGAATGTATGTATTCAACATTATATTCGTATTGCCATGCGTGCTGTTTTATATCTTTGTCTTTTGATTCCTGGTTGACTCCTTTTTCTCCAATCCTTGTATTCCCAAGTTTCCACCCCGCCAGCTCGACAGCCGGGAGCCGCTCTGTGACTGGGTCGAGGTTTCTGGCCTTAGAACACAAGACTTAGATTTTTCTAAGCCATCAAGACTTAAAGCTTAAGACATAAACCAGCAGAGGCCAGCCTGAATGAGATCGTAAATTTGATCGAGCCAACCCGAGCCGGTGACCCTTTTGTAGTCGAACTTTGCATGCATCCGGCCTTACCTGGCGTCGCCTCGCAAGCCGGACGGCCGAAGCCGGTCCGCAGGCTGATACGAGGTGACCAGGGATCGGTTCGGCTTACACTATGTGTTCTTCTACAATATAGGGAAGGCGTCCGAGCGGCTAGCGAGCCCCCGAGCTTATTGAAGCCAGCAAGGGGCGTACGCAGTGTAGCCCTCGAGCTTATTGAAGCCAACAAGGGGCGTACGCGGTGTAGCCCCCGAGCTTATTGAAGCCAGCAAGGGGCGTACGCGGTGTAGCCCCCGAGCTTATTCAAGCCAGCAAGGGGCGTACACAGAGTGAGCACTCTAGATATGAATTCTAAAAAGAAGCATGTGGCATGCTCTTTCTATTGCATTCATTTGAGGATCCCTGAAGAGGGAGAAAGATACATATGCATGCTCTTTCCATTGTTTGATACTTGCCTTCTAGCAATAGAACGGGCGAAGCAACGCCGCATTCCATGGACGTTTCGTCTCCCGGCCGGAGTCGTCCCTCTTGCGCTTCCTTGGCTTTTGGGCATCGATCAAGTAGTAAGCGTTGTTGTGCAACGCCCTACTGATGATGAAGGGTCCCTCCCATGGGGATGAGAGCTTGTGCTGGCCGGCAGTGCGCTGGATTCTTTTGAGAACAAAGTCTCCCTCCTGGAAAGAGAGAGGCTTGATCTTTTTGCTGTGGTAGTATCTCAGCTTATGTTGATAGATGGCCGTCCGGCTCAAGGCCAAGTCCCTTGCTTCTTCGAGGAGGTCCACGCCTTCTTCTCTTGCTTCCTTCGCCTACGTTTCCGTGTATAGGGTGACCCGAGGCGAGTCGAACTCGATATCCGTGGGAATAATAGCCTCGAACCCGTATACGAGGAAGAACGGAGTGAAGCCGGTCGACCGGTTGGGCATGGTGCGGAGGCTCCATAACATAGTCGGCAGTTCTTCGATCCAGCAGTCGGCCGATCTGACAAGTGGTGCCACCAGTCTTGGCTTGATGCCGGCCAGAATCAGGCCGTTGGCCCTCTCCGCTTGGCCATTTGACGGGGGATGTGCCACTGACGCCAAATCGAGCCGGATGCCTACCTTGGAACAGTAGAGCGCCAGAGCGCCTTCGGCGAAGTTGGTGCCGTTGTCGGTGATGATGATGTGGGGAATGCCATATCAAATAGATATGTCCATGATGAACTTGACGGTCGTGGGGCCATCAATCTTCTGGATAGGTCTGGCTTCGATCCACTTGGTGAATTTGTCGACGGCTGCCAAGAGATGAGTCATTCCACCACGAGTTGTCTTGAAGGGTCCTACCATGTCCAGCCCCCAGACAGCGAATGGCCATGACAGGGGGGTGGTTTTGAGGGCCGAAGGCGGCATGTGGCTCTTTGCACTAAAGAACTGGTAGCCTTCGCATTTATCGACCAGATCCACGGCCTCCTCGAGGGTCGTGGGCCAGTAGAATCTGTGGCGGAACGCCTTGGCCACCAGGGTTCTAGAGGCGGCATGATGCCCGCACTCCCCCTGGTGAATGTCTCTCAGGATCTCCTGTCCCTTTTCTGATTCAACACAGCGTTCGAACACGCCGGTCACGCTGCGTCGCACCAGCTCGCGGTTGATGATGGCGTAGGCTGCAGACCTAAGTTGGATCTGCCTCGCCTCTGCCTCGTCTTGAGGAAGCTCGCCGCGATGGAGGAAGGCCAGGATAGTTTGAGCCCATGACAGAGCCGACACAAGGGCTGGCTCCGCCTCGACCTGACTGTTGGGGGCTTCTGCAGCCCCCGAGCTTGGTGGAGCAGTGGTCGTAGGCTCGAGACGAGGTGTCTCTGGTGCTGGTGTGGCAGCTGGCTCGCCGTCTACCTCCATGACTTTCACCCACTGGGTATCGAGACGACAGGATTCGAGGCAAGGCGGAGCCGGAGTTGTTGTTGTAGTCGGTGCCGCTATTGGAGTCGGCATGGCCAGCGTAGCCGGCACAGGAGTTGTAGCCGGCGTAGCTGGTGGAGCCGACGGTGCTTGCACCGTGGGCTCAGCCGATGCCGCTATTGGAGTCGGCATGACCAGCGTAGCCGACACAGGAGTTGTAGCCGGCGTAGCTGGTGGAGCCGACGGCGCTTGCACCGTAGAGTCAGCCAACACTAAGATCGACGCCGACTCGGGAGACGGCCTGATAGACGGCTTATGGAGTTGCTCGAGGGAGACGCCGGCTGGGATAGCCTGTCTCATGGAGCCAATCTTTGCCAGTGTATCAGCCGCCTCATTGTCTGCTCTAGGAATGTGGTGGAAGTCGCAGCCCTCGAAGGGGCCGCTGAGCTGCTGGATGAGGAAGCGGTAGCTTGCCATGTTGGCGTCCCTGGCGTCCCATTTGCCAGAAACTTGTTGTACCACCAAGTCTGAGTCGTCGAAGCATATGAACCGCCGGATGCTAATCTCCTTGGCGAGCCGGAGGCCGTGAGCCAGTGCTTCGTACTCGGCGACGTTGTTGGAGGCGGCGAAGTGGATCTGGAGAGCATACTTGAGCTGGTCTCCTTTCGGAGACGTCAAGACGATGCCGGCTCCCAGACCCTCCGCATCTTCGAGCCGTCGAAGTGCATCCGCCAATGCGTAGAATCTCGAGGCGGTGGCTCGAACTGGGTCTCGGCCCAGTCGACTAAGAAGTCGGCCACCACCTGAGATTTGATGGCGGTGCGAGGCTCGTACCGAATATCATGGTCCACCATGGCGATGTACCATTTGGCAATCCTGCCCGTGGCATCACAGTTGCCCATGATCTCTGAAAGTGGAGCAGTGCTCACCACAGTGATGGCATGCTCTTGGAAGTATTGCTTCAACTTCTTTGCAGCAAGGTAAACACCATACCACATTTTTTGGTAATGCGGGTAGTTCTGCTTGGAGGCGGACAAGACCTCGCTGAGGTAGTAGACAGGGCGCTACACTGGCAGCGCCTTGCCCTCCTCCTTGCGCTGAACTACCAACACTACACTAACCATGCGAGTGGTCGCGGCAATGTATATGAGTATGGGTTCCCTTTCGGGCGGTGCTGCCAAGATTGGCAGGCTCGAGATGACCCGCTTGAGGTCGCGGAAGGCTTCGTCCGCCTGGTCGTTCCATTCGAATTTCGTCATCTTCTTCATGAGCTGGTAGAGTGGAAGGGCCTTCTCGCCAAGGCGGCTGACGAACCGGCTAAGGGACGCCAGGCAGCCGGCGAACTTCTCGACGTCCAGGATCCGAGCGGGCCGCACCATTCGCTCGATGGTGCCAATCTTCTCACGGTTCACCTCGATGCCACGAGCGGATACGAAGAACCCCAAGAGTTTGCCGCCTGGAACCCCAAAGACGCACTTTTCTGGGTTGAGCCGGATCTTGTACTCGCGCAGGTTGGCGAACGTCTCCCGCATGTCGTCGAGGAGGCTGAAGTGCTGCTTCGTCTTGACGATGATGTCATCCACATAGACATGGATGTTTCTGCCGATCTGTGGCAGTAGGCATTGCTGCATGCAGCGTTGGAACGTCGCACCAGCGTTCTTCAAACCGAACGTCATGGTGGTCTAGCAGTAGGCCCCGAAGGGCGTGATGAAGGAGGTCTTCAAGCGATCAGCTGGATCCAGCTTGATTCGATGGTAGCCTGAATAAGCATCCAGAAACGACAGCAATTCGCAGCCTGCAGTGGAGTCGATCACTTGATCTATCCTAGGCAACACGAAAGGGTCTTTCAGACATGCCTTATTCAGGCTAGTGTAGTCGATACACATTCGCCAGGTGTTGTTCTTGTTCAGCACCAGGACTGGATTAGCCAACCAGTCCGGGTGGAAAACCTCCATGATGAAGCCGGCTGCAAGGAGACGGGTGATCTCTTCTCCAATTGTGCGCCGCTTCCCCTCGGCAAAGCGGCGCAAAGGTTGTTTCACCGGCTTTGCATCCGGTCGCACGTGAAGTTTGTGCTCGGCGTACTTCCTCGGAACACCAGGCATGTCCTTGGGGGACCATGCGAAGATGTCCCGATTCTCACGGAGGAAGTCGACGAGCTCCCCTTCCTATTTGGGGCTGAGACCAGCCCCAATGGTGACACACTGCTTGGGGTTGGCAGGGTCGAGTGGGACCTGCTTGGTCTCTTTGGCTGGCTTGAAAGAGCCCTCGCCGGCCGACTCGGATGGAGGAGAAGGAATCGCCGGCTGCTCGGTGGCCTGGGCCACGAGCCGGTCGATCTGCCGCTTCTCCTCAGCGATCACCAGGGCGTCGGCGAGGCGGCTGCTATCTTGGGCACACTCGAGCGACTTCTTGTAGTCGCCAGCAACAGTGATGATGCCCTTGGGACCCGGCATCTTCATCTTCAGGTAGGCGTAGTGCGGAGTAGCCATGAATTTGGCCAGAGCCGGTCTGCCCAGCAGCGCGTGATATGGGCTGCTGAGGTCCACTACCTCGAACCATATGGACTCTCGGCGGAAGTGAGCTTTGTCGCCGAAGAGGACGTCCAACTGGATTTTGCCAATGGGCGAGCAGGACTACCCAGGCACGATGCCGTGGAAGACAGTACTGGTCGCCAGGACGTCCGTCTCCTTGAGCCCGAGCTTGAGGAGAGTGTCGAGGTAGAGGATGTTGATGCTGCTGCCGCCATCGACCAGCACCCGGGAGAACCGGCAGGTGAGCCTCTTGGAGGCGAAGGTGGGGTCGAGGACGAGCGCGTATGAGCCAGGGTTGGGCATCACCGTAGGATGGTCCACCCGGCTCCATGTGATTGGTTTGTCAGACCAATGCATGTACTGGGAAACCGGGGGAACCGTGGCATTCACCTCACGCCGTCTCTGGCGCAGGTTGTGCTTGTCGTCGCCTTCGCTGGTGAAGATGATGAATGCTCCGTCTTGATGAGGGTAGTCGTCATGGAGGTGGTCGTCGTCGCGAGGCGGCGGCGGTGGAGCCGGAGCAGGACCAGGAGCCGGTGGTTGTTTGTGATATTTCAAAAATATTCGAGCGTTACAGAAAAATATGTTATATTTCCAAATATATTTAAATGTTGTATCTCTACTATTAAAGGGGGATCTGTCGTCGTGATGGTTCGACCAGAGCGATGGTTCGACCTCTCGTTCACTCGTCCCCCCTTTTCATCCTTCCATCGATTTTTTTATCCCTTCATAAACCAGTCAAAAAACCGCACCCAGGATCCCGCTGCACTAGAGAACGAACCCACGTTTCCCACCCCTTGTCGCTAGAAAAAAACTGCCACGTTTCCCACCCCCACCTCTCCCCACCGGTGGAGCACCCTTGGATCAGACACCGGATACGTGGCTCCCCACGGCCGCCCTCCCTCTCTCTTCACCCCACCCCACAGCCGCCGACCTCCGTCCGTGGCCGCGAGCGAGACTGGTAGGCGGGACACCGTTCCACGGCTCCGGAGAGCCCGCCCGGGATCCATCCGTTCGTGGCGCCGGCGACGAGAATATAGACTGCTCCACGGGTAAAGATCGATCCACGCCCCGCCCCTGCTCCTCTCCCCAGCATTTATGGTTCTCGTTGTACTGACGCGCACGCGTTCCTCCGATCTGACAGCGCCGGCAATCGGGTAGAGACAGGGCGGCGGGAGCTTGGAGAAGGCGAGGTGAACTCCTCTTCTTCTTCTTTCTTCTTCTTGCCGCCCCACGCAGTAGCTTCTTGTCGGGGAGGAGGCGCCTACTGGTAATTAGCTCTGCTCTGCCCCTTTCTCCCTCCCCCCTGCGCGCGAGGCTCCCTGGTGCCCGCCGCTTATTGTTCTTGTGCTCCTTGTGGCCAAGGACTGGATCACGGAATCATGGCGCAAGCTTGCGCCTTTGCCTTTCCCGTGGGGTGCCATCTGATTCCATTCCCCTTTTTCTTTCACTGTTCGGCGAATATCTCCCCTTGTCGGCATGGAACAGGGGAAAATGCCTTTTTTTCCTGGTCACATCCACGAGCATGGTATATTAGTACCTACCCAATTTTGCAGAAAAGCCTGACAAAATATGTTGCTGCCAGCGTTGCAATCAGCCATGGTCATGGACACCACCGACCCGGGCTACTGGCTCAACTGGAAGTTCGTGCTCTGTGCCACCTGGGTCTACTCCTGCATGGCACTGGCGTGCTACCTGATCTGGAAGTACGAGGGGCCCAGTTTGCCGGTCGGCAATGACGAGGGGGTCGACAGAGAGGAGGCGCGGCCCAGGATTGGACCCGGAGCTGTGTATCTTGAGGATTGCTGGAAGCCGTGCCTTCATGACATCCATCCTGCTTGGTTGCTGGCTTTTCGCCTTGTGTCGTTCTTGTTTATGGCTTCGGTGATTATCTATGATGTTATTGTCGATGGGTGGACCGTCTTCCTTTACTACACTCAGTAAGCTACTTCATCTTTCCTCGTGTTACTGCCTCTAAAGCAAATTGTCCATTTCAAGTAATATTCATAAAATTATTTGATTCTGTTTGTTCTCTACATTTGATAGGTGGACCTTCTTGCTTGTCACCCTGTACTTTTGGGGTATGTTGTTTGCTACAATGAACTTATTTATGACCACTTATTCGTGCTTACACATGAGAATGACAACAACATATTCTGCCAAAAATTGAAACATTGCCAATATGATTTTTGTTTTGTTTTGTATAACATGCAATTTTTTGTATTGTGCATGCTTGCTCATTGCCTATTTTGCTGGCACTTACTAGGTGATACCTCTAACGTGCACCTTTTTCATCTTTAGCTTGGCTCGGTGCTTTCGGTTTATGGATGTTATCAGTACGCTTGCAAGACGGATAAATCTGATGCAGACCATGGTTCTTATATCATTGCTCCCACGGAGGAAAGTACATAAAACAATTCCATCAAAAGTCCTTGTTTGAATAAAACACATGATGGTCGGGAAATTGCGGGATTTTGGGGCTACCTGTTTCAGATCATGTTTCAGGTAACTCGTCATATACACCTGAGTACAAAGTGCACATGATTTTCTGAGTTTTAATTGTTGAACAGTAGGTGTGTTGTGATTGATGCAAAAAAACATAATCTGAAAGTGTAATTGCTTGACATTTAATTCTTCTACATTATTGTAGCTATTCGCTTAACTAAAAGCATTATGAACTGTGGCCGGCTGATGAACGGTGATGATTACAGGTTTGGTGTTTGTTACCCACCCATTTTTGATCTGCTTGTTTTCAGACAAATGCAGGTGTTGTGATGCTTTACGGATATGGTGTTTTGGTTCATTCTGTATCCTTTCCTTGCATGGAATCAATACCAAATGAGTTTTGTGAGTTTTCAATCAGAGATTTTACAAAGTGTATTCTCTTGAACCTTTTATCATACTAAGGTTATTATGTGATGGGATACTGTAAAAGAAGAGGTTATTCTGTGAGGCATGCAAAAGAAGGGTCAGGGAATAAGATTAGGCCATTAGGATCCTCGGATCAGATCGAAACCAGGGAAATCATCACGAAGCCATACATATACTATAAAAAAAAGGATTGTAAGTAGTAAATTGAGAGTTTTGGAGTTCCCCGTAGTTGCATAAAAAATGTGCAGCTTAGTATTTAAGTTATCCATCCATTTCCTCCAACATCTATCCATTTCCTCTGCCTCTGCCGTGCCGCCGCTCGCTCATCGCCGATCTGACTCGACTCGACTCACCCGGGAAGAACACGCACACACCAAGCAAGCAAGCAAGCAAGCGCCCCCCCCCAGCCGGCTGCTCTCCTGCCTGCGTGCAAGGTACCCCGCCGACCCTTGTCACTTGTCAGCAGCGGTCTGGAGAAGATCCAGGCTCAACTGCAGCCTGGACCCAAGTTTCTTGCACTTCTCTGTCTCTTTTATCGGCGAGGAGCTTCCACGGTAGTAGGTTTGAGGTTAATTTCATTCATGGTGACCCCTGGCCCTCATCTGCTCCGAAAGATGAAGAAGATAGCCAAGCCAGGCTTTCATACAGAGCCACACGCGTGCTGTCATGAACTTCCCTGCAACTTGGCCCTCTCCTGAACTTTCAGCTTTTACAAAATTCAGTCCAGCTTGGCCCTCTCCTCAACTTTCAGCCGTTATAAAATTTTAGTCCAGCTTGGCCTCTCCTGCAGTTACAGTTTCTATGAAATCGTCAGACTCGAGCTCTTGTCTTATGTTCAGGCAGACTAGAGCGCGGCGCCGCCTTGCTGAATGTTCCTGCAAGCTTGACGAGGACTGCTGACACCATAGCAACCGAGGATAATGAGCTGGTGTTGCCTCCCAAGAGCCAAGAAGCAGCAGCACAATCTCTACTCCCACAAACAACAGGAGATTCTTCACTCCAATACCAGCATAAGCGGTAAGACTTCTCTTTTCATTGTGAAATTTACTGCACCGTCGTCCGACAGAGTTTACGGATTTATTGTTATGAATTTGTGATGCCTTCAGCCCTTCATGCAGTATTCTTCCATCAGTTGGTTTTTTGTTCCCACACAACTACAGTTTATTTTAATAAGGAAAATATACCCCCGGCCTGTGCATCTCGACTATGCATGCAGCCATACACAACTACAGATATGCCGAAGCTTAATGTTCATGTTTACGCTTTACTTATCATTCTTCATCAAAACTTTGGAGAAATAATTAACGACACGTCCTTACCGAGTGTTGCTGCTTTCAGGCATTTCGGCCGAGAAGAACATAAGGCTCTTCTCCTATGCGCAGTTGAGATCAGCAACAGACAACTTCAACCACAACAATAAAGTCGGCCGAGGTGGATTCGGGACAGTATATAAGGTGACATTTTCATCTCCCTATTATGTGGGAACTGCTCTCTCAAACTTGTTTGCTCGAATCTGGCTGATCAGTATATCCATGTTCCAGGGAACCCTACCAAACAAGCAAGACGTCGCAGTCAAGGTTCTCTTTGCCGAATCCAGACAGGGCATCAGAGAATTTTTGATAGAAATTGATGTTATCAGCAATGTGAAGCACCCTAACCTGGTCGAATTGATCGGCTGTTGTGTTGAAGCAGATAATCGCATTTTGGTGTATGAGTGCCTAGAAAACAGTAGCCTTGACCGTGCACTGCTGGGTATGAACCTATTATTATGTGACTATATTAACATGATCATTGTATTTGTGACTTGACAGTTTACCTTGTGCGTCCGCAGGTTCTACCAGCGATCCTCCTAATTTTACATGGAGCGTAAGGTCTTCCATATGCATTGGTGTTGCTAGAGGTCTTGCATACCTGCATGAAGATATTAAATTGTACTCTATCATACTAAATGTTGAATTAGTTTAGTTTTAGTTTTGGAGTACTTAATATTGTCAACATATAGCATAAAACATGCGAAAGCTACCTCTCCATTCATGTTGCTTTGAGAATCACCAATTCACTTATTGTTTTGAAGAGCGGATGTGGACTCCGGTTGAGAGGTTCGCGAAGAACCCCACGACGGTCACTGCAAGATTGGCACACTTCAGGTGCTTGCTGAATGAGAGAGGGGTCGCCGCGGCACCGCTGGCTGGATATGGCCGCACAGCTCCATCAGAACCATGATCATGTATAGGGCAGTGGGATATTCATAACGGTGGTAGATACCATTCATACAGATACAGGAATAACCATCAGCCGAGGCATCCTTTTCTTCACCGGTCTGGGCAATGAAGCCCAGATATATGTACTGATTCAGGAAATTCTGTGATGCAAGGGGGCCCCTTTTAACGTGGTAACTGTATCCTGTGTGCAATATGCTCACCTGTTTTACTTTTGGTGTGCGAAAATCTTTAATCGGGTGAGAAGATACACACCCAGATAACTGCCTGGATACATAATGAATTGCCCACGACATTCCAATGGAGAAACCTTAAGCTCAGGCTGAAAAGAGCAGTACTTCACCCGCAAAAAAAAGAGCAGTACTTAGTCAGCCTCGCAATGAAATAATAAAGCAGAAACTTGGAAGCAGTCCACGCGGCTAAGCGAGACCGCAGCATTTCTGATGGCTAATCCTCGACTTATGGAGCATGTTTATTATATTGAGGTTAGTCATGGAATCATGGTTCTTGTACATTGACTGTGTATCTGCTATACGGTTCTGTCACGGCGACGTGGCCATGTGACAGCCGATGTACCCAAGCCAGGCACCCCAGTATATGTTGTTAAGGTAAGAAGTGTGTTATATTTCTTCTGATCCAGCCTTATTTTTTTACCTTGCATAAGACTTGTATGATTCTTGCTGATGTTATAATTTCCATTTACCTGTCATAGTCTTTTGGGTTTGAGACAGATCTCAGATACCATACATAGGGGCAAGCATTTTGTGTGTTAGTGTTTGACCACCGGGCTATTGTTTCTGGCCATCCTCTTGACAAGGGCATTGTCCTCCGGCCTCTGGAACCGGCACCCATCCAACACCTTGACCGTGAGTTCATGGTGAAGACCAGGCGAAGGAAGGTGAGACATACATCTAGATATACTGAACATACATACAATGTTAGCCTCTTTTGAAGTGGTGATAGAATTAATCGCATGCACACCCATTTTCCAGGGCATGAGCGAGGATGTTAGCATCAACAAGTTCTTTGACGAGGCCATGATGAACGAGCCGGCGCAACAAACTGCAGATATCAACTTGATGATGTAGTTTGATGATGGAAGCACTTGCAATTGTCCATTGTCCTTTTGCACTGGGAACATATCAAGTACTTCCATGGGGCTATCATGACGTGATCTTCAAGGAGACGCAATTTGCAACATTTTGATGGTTGGGTATTGTTTATAACGGATCATTGTAGACCAAGTACCATTTGTAGTCATGTATGTACCATCGCTCTAACATCTACGTCATCTAATCAGTTAGTGTAACCATCGACTGAGAGCTGAGACTGGTGTTGAATTTTGATATGCGATGACATCTCCAGGGTGATGATACCTTTTCGTGTTTGATCTTTTCTTTACATACTACAACCACCGTAGCACTGAGCATCTTTTCAAGATTATGGAGGATAGTTCTGTTTCTTGCCTTGCCTATTTGATCTGTGTTTTTATCGGGATGAATTACTGGAGGTAATGTGCCTTGGTGGTGTATGTGTATGTGTATCTTTATGTCCATACTATGTCAGACTTAATGTTTTTGTTAAATTTCATGATTTGTACTCTGTTACTATCCCCTCCATTCCATATTGCGAGCCTTCTATTTCCGGCATGCATGGCATAGGATGGATAAGGGCCCATTTGGTTTGAAGGTGGGGGATGGGAGTTTAGGGGCGAGGAGATTAAAAGTCATTGGTTAGAGATTGGGAGTTAGAGTGAAGACTTAATGTTTTTTGTTAAATTTCATGGTTTGTATTCTGTTACTATCCCCTCCATTCCATATTGCCAGTCTTCTATTTCCGGCATGCATGGCATAAGATGGATAAGGGCCCATTTGGTTTGAAGGTGGGGGATGGGAGTTTAGGTGCAGGGAGATTAAAAGTCATTGGTTAGAGATTGGGAGTTAGAGTGAAGAGGGAAATGATGTGGTTAGCAAACTCAAAATCCATATCTCTACTATTAAAGAAAAATATGTCATAGTTGTGATGGTTCGACCATCCTCTCACCCCCTTAATCGCTTGCAGAAAAAAAGAATTATAAAAAAAAGGAAAACACAATAGGAGTCTCACCCGTGAACGCATCTCCCACGCTCTAACCTCACTGATCCCTTCACCCATATTCGAGTCTACCTCGTGCGAAAACCTCCACCCCACACCCCACTCTCCTCACGTTGCCCCGCGCTACACGAGCGCCATCATCTCGTCGGCAGCCCTTCCCATAACCCAACCTCCCTTCCGTTCCCAACCACCTCACCATGCCTCCCGTCGTGGCGACACAAGGCGTTGCGCCTCCTTCCTTCACGCGACACAAACTGATGGATCTCGCTGGCTCCGTCCTCCTCCATAGCGAGGCGCCGGACCACGCGCCTTCCTCCTCGAGACACAACCAGATAGATTCCCACCTTAGCCTTCCATTATAATTGTTGTTTTATGTGCGTGCAGCTGGTCGAGAGAAGAAAGATGTTGCATTCTTGGGTCTGAAGTTTCCTTTTTGCGGGTTACTCTGCAATGATGTGCACTATTCTCGAGTACAATGTGGTATTTTGATAAAGGATCGGAAGCCAGCGTGCTGCATTTTGCTGGTGATTTTTTTCCAGGGTAGCATGCCATGCTTCTTGCCATACTGGTGGCAGTAAGAGGTCGGTACTTGTGATGTGCATTTAAATGATGTCAAGAAGACTTGATTTGATGCATCTAACTCAATATATCAGAAAATGAATCTTGAATAGTCACATCATATGCAGATTCCTCGTGCTCTCATTCCATGTTATATATGCTTTTCTACTGAAGTTTTCATCAACTTCGCTCTGTTCATTGGTATCAAGTTAGGGAAAAAGATGACATTCTGTCTTCTTCCAATGAGCAAGGCTGATAAACAGAATGAATGTACATGGTTTTTTCTTGGGGGACGCAAGTAGAAAGTTGTTTCTATGTCTTCTTTCATGAAAAGGGTTTTTTCTTCTTTCATGAAGAGGGTGCTTAAGGAGACACAACACGTGGATACACATATTGTTGACGCACGGCCTCTAAGAATTTAGCTTTTTCTTCCATGATTTTTCAAGTTCAAAAAAATATTCACATTGGTTGTTGAAGAGGGAAGAAACGAAAGAAATAGTCAGTGTTACTACATGAATTGAAACTACATGCCATCATATTTCACATAAAATTCCAAATCAGCATCATCATTTGATCAATGTGTTTATATATCTTTTGTTAACCTGTTGCAACACACGGTCATTCAACTAGTATATATATAAACCTAAATGTTGGGGGGGGGGGGCGCGCACGCGCTATCAAGCGCGCTGGAGCGGCCGCACTCTAGCTGTCCATCTGACGTGACATCACGATACTGAGACACGTGTGGGGGAGCGAAACCGATCAAGTGGGACAGTGGGAGGGAGAGAAGATGGGTTTGTCTCGTTTCCCGGCCTCGCCGTTCCCCTTGTAGATCTCGTTCCGCACGGTGACAGGGAGAGAAAATCTTAGGGATTCAGTGCGAGCGTCGCCGACGAGAACCTGATGACAACGACGAACGACGGCGACGCAGACCGGTGAAGCCAGCACCACAACGGAGGGAGGAGGGCACCAACAAGTCGATCAGGCGTAGAGCGACTCGTGCGCGTGATGGGAGAAGAGGAGAAGGATGGGGGCCGTTGGTTGTGCGCGGCGCCGAGGTTCTCTGCTACATCTACGACCACAGGTAAGTCATGGCGCCTCGGCCTCCATAATTTCATCATCTCTAACGGCGACGAAGGGGGGGACGGAGGTGGATGTAAATCACGAAAACGGAAGCAAATCGGGTGATGGAAAATCACGAGCTGCCGTGTGCGTCCACCTGGAGCAGAGAACACAGGGATAGAGCTCCTGGGTGTGACTGGAGGAGCCATACTATGAAAAGAAAGAAAAAGGAAAAGGAAAGAAGAGTGAAAAGAACAAAAAAGGTATGCACTGAAAACAACGAAGGTGTAGCCCTGGTGGACTTCTGATGGTAAAAACAACGATGGTGGACTATTTTAAAATAGTACGTGGTATTTTAAAATGTATTTAAATATTATAAAAATACTATATGGCATTTCAAAATTTATTTAAATATTATAAAAATAGTACGTGGCATTTTAAAATATATTTAAATATTATAAAAATACTACGTTGCATTTTAAAATTTATTTAAATATTATAAAAATAGTACGTGGCATCTTAAAATATATTTAAATATTATAAAAACGGTTTGTGGAATTTTAAAATATATTTAAATATTATAAAAATAGTACGTGGCATATTAAAATATATTTAAATATTATAAAAATAGTATGTGACATTTAAATATTATAAAAATAATACGTGCCATTTTAAAATATATTTAAATATTATAAAAATAGTACGTGTCATTTCAAAATAGTACGTGCCATTTCTAAATCCATGATTATCTCTTCGAAATTCGTGAATTTGTTTCTCACTTTTCTTATTTCCGTAAATATTGTGAAGTCCGAGAGCGAGATGGGCTTGACTGGGCTGGCCCAGTCATTTTCGCGCGTGTCCCTCGCAGCGCAGCCCAATCCCGGTCAAATGAACAATTCCGATTTGTCAAACGAACCCAGGGTTTTTTTTAGATTAGGATTGCATAGTTTAGGGTGCAATCGACAAGGATTTTGAATTGAAGGTTCATTTCGCCGAACCTCTATAAATTCAGGGTTTAAAATGGATTTTTTCCGATTGAGGGGGGGTTCCTGGTGCTCGATGACGGCTGCTCATGTACCATGTTAATTAATATCGGCTTGACATTTGTTAGTTTTTTGTCAGAGTGTCATGCTGTGTGTCTTACGGTCCGCAACGGTTAGTTAGTATATGTTTTGAATTACTCTACGTACAGATAGAGCAGTAAATACAATGATGTACTACAAAGACAATAAGATCGACTCGCGGTTATATGACGCGCGTGCATGTCTAAGCGCATCCGTCACATCAGACCTAACAGGCCCGAACTAGCTCACTCTCACCTTCCTCTTTCGCTACATCCCCTCCTCTTTCCACTTCGATTTCAATCAAATTGGGACGAGATGTCAAGCTCCGGGGGCCACTCCAAGTTCAACCTCAACTAAAACGGGAAGCTTGCTATCCGCATTACCTTGGAGCGGTCCACGGTGGTCACTGGGGCGGCTTCGGATATGCACCGTCATCGCCAATGGTGGACCCAGAAATGAAATGATGGATGTGCACACCTTAAAATGTGAGGTCTATTTTAATTGGTTTGGATAGTCCTTTAAAATTAACAAATTTTTACATAGTAAAATAATGTCTCTTAAAATTCTGGGTGTACCATGGCACACCCGACACACCCCCTAGGTACGCCACTGGTCACCGCTTTTGCGTCGGTGCAGTATGGACGCCGGAGCTAGCCCCTCCCGGCCCACTCACAACTCCGTTAGGGCAGCACACTCTGCTTCGTCACTGCGTTGTCCCCTTTCCCTGTGGGCCGTTGCTCCACGCGGGTAGCATTGGGTGCTAATGCCCGCGCCGCCGGCCTGCACAACAGGCAGGGGGAGGGACGTGATAGAGTTGTCAGTGCGCCGCCGCTGCGCGTTGTTGGCGGAGCCCGACGAAGACCATCGGTCGTTTGGGTGTACCGTCAATCACTGGCAACGACGGAGACGGACGCTCACCGCCTACGATGGAAGAACCCGGAGGCGCTCCGGCTTTCCATTGAGCAGCCGGAGGGCGAGGCAAACAAGGTAGTGGAGGAGGCGGCTCGGGTCGCCAAACTGAAGCGGTAGCACGACAAGGTCGTCCGCCAGATGAAGGGGTGATCGTCCTCTTCGATTCCTCGTCCCACGACGGCGACGACCACATGTCCACCTTCGACAATGACGACCAAGATTCTTCACCGGACACGAAGGCCTGCTGGCATGCCGGTGACCGGAAGGGCAAAGGGCCGATGCGAAAGTCTTTTACGCGAAGGCATTCCTTCTCCTAGGTTTATTATTGTTTTCAGTTGTTGAAGTTAGGAACTTGTTCAGCGACGGACTCCAACAATATTTTTTATGATGTACAGTTTGTTCATGTGCATTTGATTGTTCTTTGATGCTGAATTCATAGTGTGTTGTATGATAACATAGAATAACTCATCACGTTACATATGTATAATATAGATATATGGTGTCAGATACAAGGTATTTTTATTTGAATAGGAAAATTTAAGCCGTGTTCAATCAATGTTCATGAACATGTGTACACGTCCGCCAAAGTTTGATGGAACGGATTTAGAAAGTCCGGCTGTAAAAGCGGAGGAGCGGCCGAGAGCTGGAGACCAATGCCGCCAGGCGATTGCACACCGCCACACAACTCAAGACACGGAAGCCGTGTCCGGCTACAGCACGGATCCTTCCGTCGGTAACGCAAAAGCAAAGAGGCGCCATATAGTTCCCGAACGACCTACCAAACACAGAAAAAAGCACTGCATATCGATCAAAACTCTCGTCATTATTCCTCAACACCATGGCCCAAGGCGAATGCAGTTGCTCGTGGCCGTCGTTCATGAAGTTCGTCGGGGTCGTGGTGCTGTTATTCGGTGGCACCGGAGCTCTACTATATCCTCTTCTGTGGCCAATGGTGTCGTCACGAAGCCCCGAGTACACGGTGGCCATCACCAGCGTCGACGGCCTGGATCTCCGCAGCGGCCGGCCGGCGCTCAGCCCGGTGTTCGGCATCGCCCTGCACGTCGACAACACCCGCGAGAAGGTCGTCCCGGCGTGCGTCGGCGTGGACTCCTACGCGGCCGTGTCGTACGGGGACGTGCTGCTCGGCGAGGGCAGCGTGCCGCCGTTCTGCGCCGGGATAAAAGCGGTGGGCGAGGTCGCGGCCACGGCGTGGGGCATGGACGTGCACCTGCCCCACTTCCTGCGGGACCGGCTCGCCGGCGAGCTGGAGAGGGGCCAGGTGGTGGTGGACGTGGCCGTGAGGACTCCCGGCGGCGGCGGATGCTTCGTCAACGGATGCCTGGACAAGGTGCTCTTCTGCAAGGCCAAGATCGGAGGGGGTAGTCCATCCCGGTGCTTTGTTGCGAACCCCGTCTCAGCGGCACCACTACAAAAGGATAAAATAAATTTGCGGGTGTAATAAAGGATACTCTCTCCGTCTCATAACATAAGACGATTTTCGACACTAGTAGTTTGGGACTTTAGTTTTTAGTTTATTTTAGCCTGTTGGAAGGATGCGTGATGTCTGGTTGTAATTTTGTATTTTCAACCAAGAACCGTGTTTATGGTCGATGTTGATTATATTCGTTCAGTCAAGAGCTATGTGGTATATTAGATATATTGAGTTAATTACAATAAGTGCATGTTTTGTTGATATGCACTACAGCACTAGCTATTTTTGCGGGTGAGAACTTATATTACTCATCAACTCATAAACTTACAATCATCAGCAGCTAGCTGGACAGTTTTTTCAGGACCAGAACCTCGCCATGTCATGGTTCTAACTTCGGTGCGAGAAAGTCTTGCTAGACTGTCGCTAACCTTATTTTAGTTACAAAGATTAGAAAGATGTCTAATCTTTGTAACTAACGAAGAGTAAACTGATCTATCCACTTCTTTAGCCTGAACAAGCTTCACTGCCACAATTGAGTCCATCTCAATAGAGACCGGGAGATCACTTGTTTGCTGTGAAAAGGAGAGCCCTTCCATGCGTGCATACAGCTCCGCTTCAAGAGCAGCTCTGCACGAGAACAATTGTCTACACGCCGAGAAAATGATGTTTCCCATGTCGTCCTAAGTACCATGCCCGCCCCAGCTTTATTTTTAGATCCAAATGCCCTAAAGGAAACTTTGTTTTGAGGCAGCTGCCCCATTATACATCAACCGTAGGAGATGATATGCACTCAGATTGCAAGGGAAAAGAAACGCTCCAATAGCAATACCCTAGCAAATATCCCAGCACGTTTCCAGAAGGCAGTGTATTAAACACGCTGAGACAAGATAAGCAAATAGGCAGAAGAATTTAGGATTAAGGAAAACAATTTAGAATACCAGACTATTTACAATTCCAGACTCATTTCCCAAATATTATTCCTGACAGAACAGGGTAATACATACTGATATCCCAGAATGTACCCGGTATTCATTACCCAGCTCAATTTCTTCGGTATAAACCCACTACGACAGTCTCAACTAAACAAATGAGCAGACGAATCAACAGGTACTATGTACCAACAATCAAGCAAAGAACTATGGAAGCTAAGGCAACATCCTTCACCATCGTCGGCGCATTTGGCTGCCAAGACGAAACGCTTCAACTACCTTGCCGACGGCCTGGGTGGCCGGGCATGTGGCTGCTGTCCCGGGGGCGAAGGGATATGGCTCTGCGAGTGCTGTAACATCTGAACCATGGATGGTGTCTGGTAGGAGTGAACAATGGTGCTGCTCTCCGTCGAGTCCCCGCGTGTCGTCGCTCGCTGCCAGGAATGCGAACTCAGTCCAGATAGCATGTACGCCCGCCCTGAAGCTTCATAAAGCTGGCGACTTGCCATCCTCTCCTGCATCTCCCTCAGCTCTGCGTCAAGGGCCAAGGACAGACGGTCCCCGCTCCTGCTTGCAAAGGACACAGATAATCTCCTCCGGCAGTCCTCCAGAATGGTCACAGCCTCAGCGAGAGCACCCCTCTCAGCAGCAGACCTCGCAGATTCGATAGAATCAGCGGCCTGTATGCGGTTCCTCTCGCGGTCAACCTCAATGGATACATGTTCAGATATGGTGGATGTCGGCCTGTTGATCTTTACCTCGTCAACTTGAAGCTTGATGGTCTCATTTGTTAAATCCCTGTAAGAACAAGCAACCTTTAACAGTGAGGTCTGTTCACGACACTGCGGGATGTTCACCGACAGCAAAATGTCTCTCTCCTCATCAGCATACAGATGACCAATATCAACTGAACAGCTCCGCCCATCCCTTGCCATCATGCTTGGGTAGCTACCAGATTTGATGGAACAGAGTTGAACACCAGGATGAACACATTCCATGTTAAGTCGCATCTCCTGCACGACAACACTAAGAAGCCCACCAATGCATTGAGCAAACGCATCCTGCATCACGCCTTCATCTTCGATAAAGGAAAATGTGCCACCAGAAGCTTCAGCAATTGAATGCAGGGAGTCTGAATCATGGTCTGCTCCAAATCCAAAAGCATGAATAGGCAACATACGCCGTGTATCACTCAGAATAGACAGCGGGACAAGTGAGCTATAATCTTTCGAGCCCCCTCGAACATTTGAGCAAATGTTGTAGGTATCTTGCCCGTCAGACAGAAGAATGATGCTGCACACTGAATTCTTATAGCTGCGATCCTCAATCACCTTCGTGGCTTTCTTAAGTGCATCAGCAATGTTTGTGCCACCACCAGCACCAAGCGAGTTAATAGCCTGCAAGGCCTGCTGCCTGCCATAATGTGACATTCTCTGAAGGTGGAACAGCCTTCGGGCAGAAGATGAGAAAGCAATTACAGAAAGGCGATCAGATGGACCAAGGTGTTGAATCACAAAGCCCATTGCTCGCTTTAGCAGTGCCAGCTTGGTGCCTGCCATGCTGCCACTAATATCGATCACTGTGACAAGATCAACAGGAGCACGTCCACTTGGGGATCTAACTGAGCTTTCATTGACCAATCTGCCTGTGGCCTGGTCTGGGCTAGCACTGGGAGCTTTCAGATGGATCAGAACAGAAAATCCATCATGAGTTGATGACTGCGGAATGGATGAGAATTCTGGATATGTACTGATTTCTGCAGTCTTCTTAGACCGAGAGTTAAGGCTGTCAGTAGCTTCTGTTTGCTGTAAAGGTTCATCATCATTGAAGTCTGTTGGCTCAGAAGTATGTAAACGACGAACTCCTCGCTGACGGTTTGGAACTTGATGGAGAAGAGCCACATAGGCATCTTGTTGTGGCAATTGGACTCCATTAATTCCACGTCTTCCATCAGGAATGTGGGAAGAGAGTGAGCGATTCAAGGGTATCTCTTTCCACTTTGCCCGGCAGACTGGGCAGACATGATTCCCATGTTTCACATTGGATGAGATGCAGTGAAAATGGAACTTATGAGAGCATTCTGCAGTGAACAAGGCTTGACCATGGCCTGATCTCATAGAGTCAAAGCATATTGCACATTTCCTCTGTTCAAGTACAAAAACAAAATAGAGATCAATATAATTCCATCAAAATCTACCCATAAATACATAAATAAACAGCGTCTTGGATGTCACATATGTATGTTGTTCGGCAAATGATCAAAGCTACATTGCATACAAAGTGAACTCATTAACTCAAAGGATATCCTACACAAAAACGCAAACTGCAGGCTGTACTCCTGATCAAATTAGAAGAAACAAAATACATAATCCTTACTAAATACACCCTCCGTATCATTCAGATCATTATATTAGTGCTCTAAACGATCTTAAATTTCTTTACAGAGGGAGTACAGGACACTACATTGGAAGTACTTCAGTTTCTGTTGTAAAAAGTTCAGTTTTCATTTATTTTATTTTTGAAACTGAGTTTTCATTCATGAAAAGTCGGCGAGCATGCTCAACAAAATGTCAGCCCAATGAGGAGCATGCTCAACAAAATGTCAGCCCAATGAGGTAATCCTTACGAGGTTACTTGTTGAATTGGCACACATATGGTCAAAGAAAGCATGCAGTTGGCAGTCAAGGCATCACCACACATAAATAATTTAAACAAAAAAAACTATTTCATCAATTTGCACATGTTACAATGGATAGTGCATAGTGTCAAGTTGGAACGTTTGCCCTGAAGAAAGAACTCTGGTAGTAGCATGAAAGAGTGGGGATTAAAAAAGTTTAGTTTTTAGAAAATGACAGTATTTATTTCCACATTTGGCAGCATAACAACAACAAAATGCATCAGCATGACCACAAGTTCTCCGAGTCCTGCGAGTCTAGAGGGTAGCATTGTGTTCTAAGAGAAGAGATCGGGAGCTAGAAAGGAAAAGAATTTAGGGTTATTGTGGATGGTCTTTTGGCTTGATGAGTATGAGCTAGACACACAGTTACATAAACAGAAATTCCGGCACTGTTTCTGTTTCCAGCAGAAACAGCTATTCAGACTATGTATCTTTTCTGGGGCAGAGTTTTCGCTTCCACTCTGAACTTTTCTGTTTCTGTTTCCGGAAAATGCTCGCCATTTACATTTTTGCTTGAAACGGACATACATTCAGTTCCATTTTGACCCTGACAACACTAGCCTACATTCAAGTTAGTTTATGCAGTTTCCCCCCGCATTGCATAACATGTGCACGAATGCACCACTGCCCCTACGCATATTATTATGGGGAAATAAATATGGACTTGCAGATACGAAAAGTCATTTTTTTCTGTATCTGGGTCTGTTACCACCTTACATACAAGTAAAAGAGAGAAGAGAATGGCACGAATCTGTCAAACCACAAATCAAACTCCACTATAAAAATAGGGTAAACCAACGTCAGTTTCACTTTGTTTATGTTTGGCCCGTCATCATCAAGAAGATTTAATTGGCTGTGCTAACTATTATACAAAGATAAAGAGGTTAACGGTTTCATGAATTTGACAAACCAAGATATTTTACCAAGAAAGTGAAACTGTTTGTATCAAACATGAAGGAGGTAAATGTCCGCATCAACTTTTACAAACATAACGTGGTTAACTATTTCAATTTGCCTGAACCAAATTACAAACCAAGTAAACCCTTTGAACAGGGCCCAGCCGCCTACCACCAATTCTCAAAGCAAAGAAAAGAATCTGATGTTATCCCCACATGTTGTTATAATGAAGCAATTGACCGTGCATCTTGTATATATTATCACCACCATAAGTTTCAACCCTACATATTTAAGTTCAATGGTTTTGCAAATGGTAAAGACCAACTTTGCATGCAAAGTAAACTCACCAAACTCAGGACATAACCAACAAGAATGTGATACCTAACAAAAGAAGCAAACAAACCTAGGTGCAGGCTGTGCTCCGGTCCAAATTAGAAAGGAAAAGAAAAGGAACACACACACAAGCACAAATTTGTGATTACACGCATCCGAAGTAATTCAATTCCTGTTCTACAAAAGTTCAACTTCTACACGGAAAAGCGCACAACAAAATGTCAAGTAAAGAGGCGCAATCCTCGTGAGGCTGCTTGTTGAATTATGATATACGCATGGTCAAACCATGCATGCAGTTGCAGATGCAGTTGGCAGCCAAGGCCCATTCACCACAAAAAAATGATGCTAGCATAAAGAAGAAACAATTGCATCAATTTGCATAGCTGGTGCCAAGTTGGAAGCGTCTGCCATAAAGACAGAAAGCTGGTGGTAGGAGGAAAGAGTTGGGGATTTGCTTCACGTGACGGCGCCACCACGGGCAGGTGATGAGCAAAGGAAGCAAGCTTTCCCCGGTCCTTTTCAGGGGAGGGGCAAGTGGAATTCATTAATGGTGGGACGCAATAGGAAAGTGGTCCACGTTACACGGCAATTATATCCGATGCAAAGTCAAATATGGATCAGCTTAGAAGATAATGGTGCTGAGCAGATCACGGCTAGCACAACTGACAGAGGAATTGGAAGTTTGCTATGTGCTGCCGAGGGAAAGAAGTGAGCGGTCCAAAGCCACAGCAATACTAGTACGTACTGCAGAGTTGGAAACATGACTGCACATGTATGAACTGATTCGGAAGGGGCGCACGAAACGAAGCAGCGACGGCGGATCACGAGGAGAATGGCTGCACTCAGAAACAAAGTCGCTATTCCAAGATCGAATCAGAAGAACAGATACTGTATTTATTTCTTTATTTATGTTTTTTGCGTTAGAAACACAGGGTAGTAGTACTGGTATTATCTTCCGGAAATGGTACAGTAGTAGTAACGGAAAATGGTAGCTCACCTTGGAGGAGGACCTGCTCCCGGACTTGGACCTCCGGAACGCGGCGCCGGCGCCAGCCACCGGCTCGTCGGGCGGCGACCCCACCGTCACGGCCGCCTCGCCGCGGCATCCGCCCGCGCCCGCGCCCGACGCCGCCGGCCTCGGACTCGGGTCTTCGCCGTCGCCGTCCGCGGGCACCTGCACGCAGAGACGGAGGGCCAGCGCCCTCTTGGCCTTCCTCCACGCGCCCTCCATCGCCCGCCGCGCGCCGCGATCCCAATTCCCAGTTCCCAAACCCGAACCAACACAGCTCTCTCCGCTCCGCCCGGGCCTGCCTCTCTTATACCGCCGCTATGCGGCTTCGGTGGAAACTGGAGGGGAGGCGGCACGGCATTAGGGACTGGAGGTGGAGGTGGAGGTGGAGCGTTTGGGTGCGGCTTCTTCTCTCCCCGTCCTTTGGCCTCGGTTTGACCCGCGGGAGGGAGGGGAGGGGAGGAGAGGGGAGGGAGGGAAACGTGCAAGGGATGGATACGCAACGGAGGGAGGCGGAGGAGCACAGGTCTGGTCAGGTCAGCGTCGTGGGGGTTTAAATCCGGTGACGACGGGGGTTTGGCTCCTTTTTTTTTTTTTTTTTTTTTTTACGGCAGGCAATCAAGTGACGACCGGGAGAGACGGCCTGGCGGTGCATTCAATTCTGGCTCCACCCTGCCAGTGGAGCGGCTGAACGGGGACGGCACCATATAAATTCATCTTTTTTTGTCACGTTTTAACTCTTAACCAACCGGTGCAACTCTTTGTGTGTGTGTGTGTGAAGTAACTGGTGCAACCTCCGTCGTATTTACATTCACACTCATCCGTATTGCGAGAGGTTCAATTTTGTCCATCAATTTGACTTGCAAGTCTTCCTCTCTCAAAAGGAAAAACTGTGTCTGTTTTGTCATAAAAATTATGCATTTCTATTCATTGTAAAATGTAGTGACACGCTGTATGAAAAAAATAGTGACGAGCGGTGTACTGGCATATATTTAATATACTATCGATGAAAATGGTAGTCGAATTTCAATCACGGAAAATGAGGACATCATGCAGGTAAGGAAAGAGGGAATTAACTCTTTCGAGCCGGCGGTTGGATCCAGCTGTAGGACGAGTTTATGGCAATGGATATCCATATCCAAAGATATCTTCTTATCAACCCACTTTAATACCCGTGGACACAAATTGACGCTCATGCCCCTACCGCCGCTTGGGCCACGAGGCTACCTTCCTTCGTTCATTGTAGCAAGTTGTGCGCGATGTGGTATTGTACCTATTCTTTAGTAAGGGGATTGCCCGGAACCCGGCCTAGTCCTGGCGTCAGCACTACCATTGGGTATATCTGATGGATATCCGGTGGGTACAATATATAGCATTTCCATCATAAAAACGTAGAGAAATTAGTCACCCTGGACATAGGACGAGTGGCGGTTTGGTTGTTGTGGGCTACCACTGGTTTCGGGAATTAGGGATTTTTGGTTAGGAGCGTAGAGGTTATGTTAGAGATATGCCTCAGAGGCAATCATGTATGATGATATTTCTTATATGTTTATGAATAAATATAGTCCTTGGACATTGTCAATGATGTATATCAACAAGCACGTGACTTGTATGTGAGACTATGCATTGTATGATGATTGTCCTAAATGGTCCCTAATCGAAAGGATTGTGTGGACGCGCAACCATTCACATTAACATATGGCATGGCACATAGTTCGGTCTCACTAACCATGTAGCATTGGATGCTAGCCGGATAATATGGACTCAGAAAGATCTGGTCGCATTCGACGTAGTCGGATCCGAGTCGAGATAAGGTATGAGTTGGACAGACCCAACTATGAGACACGGCGATAGGTCATTTGTGAGTCTCTAGTACAACATATGTTCTATGTTCTAAGACCTGAGCTGGCGCATGTACTCGGGATGGTGACAGACTTGCTTTGGGCCGACCAAACGCTACTCCTTGACTCGGTAGTTACAAAGATAGGTTTCGGACTTGTCATGACCCATGTGGGGATACATGGTCGATCAAGATGGGATTTGACCCTCCGATCAGGAGAGATATACTCTCGGTCCCTCGTGTGATCTGACCTGGATAAGCATGACCATGCGATAGAGGATTATGAGATAATTCGAATGTTGGTCGGATTCACCAGAACGAGAAAGAGGTCGTGCTGCAACAAGGATGATCATGTCGCCTTGTGCACGAAAACATACATCGGGTGGCAAAGGGAACGTAAGTATGAAGTACAGGTTCACCTAACCATCTCATCAAACACTTGGAGTCGGCACACTATGCTAGAGGCCGCTACCGACTAGCCAAGTCGGATGTGATCTCAATCGCGACCAAGTGAACGGGAACCTAAGGGGTCGCGCACTTAAGTAAAGACATGGGCCTTAAGATCCGTGTGAGGCCCAACAGTTGAACTCGCGCCGGATGCCTATATATAGTAGAAGCGTGGCACACTTAATTAGCTGATCACTTTAACGACGTCATTAGGGCTTTGCATCTGTTGCAACTAGCCACCTCCACCCGCCTCCGACCGTGTGCTCGGACCTAGCAGTCCGCCGCACAATGTTCCTCCTGCATGCACGGATACCGTTAGAGGCGGTGCACTTGCACCGCTCCAGTGAACCTATACGTGGGATCCGACGACCGGCTGTTCGTGGGAGACGATCCGGCAATCGGCTCTTCGAGGGAGATCGAAAGAGGAGGAGATGGACCACGTAGACGCGTTGTCCCAACTCTACTTCCACTACACGGCACTGCGCGCCTAGTTGTAGCGATTTGTGATCCATCTCCGTAGCATGTTCTTGGTTGTTCTACGCGTAGAAAAATTATAATTCCCATGCGATGCACCTACGATAGAACCCAACAATGGTATTAGAGCATCTGCTAGTGGTTTTGGTTTGAGATCGGATGCATATTTGATATGTGGAGGCGGCGGATGAGATCCATTGTCGTTCTTGAGATCGGCTATGTGCTAGGTTGATGAGATCAACTACACATCGGGATCGTTGAGGCCATGTTTTCTTTCAATCGGAGTCGATGAGGTTGTGACACAACCTACCCTATCGGTCGGTTTCAGCCATCGGGGTTAACAGTGAAACCTAAATCCGAATCGGTACGCAATGATCGATAAGATTGGATAGGTCAGAAAAGTTGGCGTGATCGGGGTACAAATTCGATCTGTGATTTCCGAAACGTCGGGCGCTGCCCCTTCGAACCCCTCCCGCTAACCGGCTAGCGGGACCGCCGTGTGTGTAACGTCGTGTATTTCGTACATGATCACACAAACCGGTAATATGCGATTCTATGCATAACTTTTTTTGCAGGGTTAATGTGAATAGTATGGCTCATATGTATGTGATGCATATGTGTAATTTAACATGACCTGCATGTCATGATTGTCAGTCGGCAGGAGCCAAATTGTTGTCATTATATTGTATAACGACCTATGTGTCGACTTGTGTGTCTCTATAAATTCATTACTAGTTGCAGTGGTTGGAGGACAGAGATCAAGTTAGAGGCTTTAGTATCTCCGCATGACGAACAAGATGGAGTTCTGCCAAGGTCATCGGAGTTGGAGCCGACCTGGACGGATGTCCATGAAGGAGCCATATTATTTCACATATTTATGTTTATATGTGATTGATATTGCTTCTTGTTTCTATGCATGTTAGAATGGTAGAAAGATCCCTCGTTAATATCAAGCACATTGCCATTCCGGATGTTGCACCTTCGCACATCAAGTACGTCTAGTAGTGGGCTCATAAAATTGAGGTGCTACTAGTTGTCCTTGAACTAGAGGGTTCGTGTCGGACACGAACATGCACTGCATCCCGTAAACTTGACAAGGCTATCAAAACGGTTTTGGGCCTTGTGGAGAAGAAGGTTGGGAGGTGGGGTATAAGATACCTACTCGACCGACATGAGTCGTATAGAGATACGATTAACAAGGAGTTGCTTACCGAATAGGCAAGTTGGCTAGGAGTGATGCTAAAGCTCACTAGTCGCTTGCGCTAGTCGGATCCTGAATCATTGACAGTTTGCGGAGGGATGTTGACTTAAGTGGGAGTAGTTCTCTTTTAGGCTTGAATTACTCTACATAAACACATTGCTTAGTGACTACATATTTTTCTATTGTAGATCAATGGCACTAGCTGCTCAAAACTTTGCATTGAAATCAATTCTAGAAAAGAATAAACTGCATGGAATAAACTTTACCACCTGGTATAGAAATTTGAGAATTGTTCTCAAGCATGATAAAAAGGAATATGTTCTACAGGATCCACTTCCAGATGTACGTGCCGATAATGCTAATGCCACAACCAAGAATGCCTACCATAAAATCATTGATGAATCTAGCGAGACCAACCGCCTCATGCTGGTTTGTATGGATCTCGATTTGCAACTACATTTCAAAGATATTGCGACTTTCGCGATGATCGAGAGTCTCAAGAGCATGTTTCAGGTGCAGGCTAGGACTGAAAGGTTCAACGTCTCATGATCCTTGATGGATTGTAAGTTGAAGGAAGGTGATCCACTGAGACCACATGTGATCAAGATGATGGGATACGTGCAAGCTTTGGATTGGTTGGGCTTCCCGCTCTTGGATGAGCTGGCGGCTGATGCAATTATGGGTTCTCTTCCAACTAGCTATGGGACATTTATCTCGAACTATCATATGCACGACATGGATAATAATCTCACCGAACTGCATGTGATACTCAAGGTGTCGGACCAGGATAGTAAGAAAGGCACGCATCAAGTGTTGATGGTGCAGAACTCGGTAAAGTTCCAGAAGAGTTGGTCCAAGAAAAAGGGTAAGGCGAAGGGCACGAAGAAGGTTGTCTCCACCGCTGAGCCGAAGTTCGGACCGAACTCAAAGACCATTTTCTTTCATTGCAAGGAAGCTGGTCACTAGAAGAGGAACTGTAGCAAGTGGCTTGCTGAGCATGGCAAGAAGACCGGAGATGCTTATTCAGGAAAATGTAACCTTGTTACATATGTTATAGACATTTACTTTGCAGACATACCTAGTAGCTCTTGGGTATTTGATACCAAATCAGTTGTTCATATTTTCAACTAGATGCGCGGGCTAGTAAGAACCAAGCGTGTGGCACAAGGGGAGATTGACATCAGGGTCGGCAACAAAGCCAGATTTTCTGTGTTGGTGGTTGGCATGATGCAGCTCCAACTTCCGTCTGGATTTATTTTGTAACTGAATAATTGTTATTACATTTCCGCACTTAGTCAGAACATTATTTCTACCTCATGCTTGACGAGTTAGGGTCATGAATTCAATTTAATGGACAATGGTTGTTCATTTTATTTGAATGGAATGTTCCATGGCTATGCACCCATTGTAGATGGGCTATTTATTTTGAATCTAGAAACGGAACCAGCCTATAACGTGAATGTCAAGAGACATAAGCCTAATGAGATAAATCCGACATACTTCTGGAATTGTCGGCTTGGACACATTAGTCTGAAACGCAGGAAGAAGCTCCATGATGATGGACTCCTAACTTCTTCCAACTTCGGGTCGTTCAAGACATGTGAATCATGCTTTCTAGGCAAGATGAATAAGTCTCCTTTTGCAAAGAGTTGCGAAAGGGCGTCCGAGCTGTTGGAGCTTATACACACTAATGTGTGTGGTCGAGTGAGCACAACGGCCAGAGGTGGCTATCGGTACTTTGTGACTTTTATCAATGACTTGAGTATATATATATATATATATATATATATATATATTGATGAGGCACAAGTCAGATTTTTTTTAAAAGATCGAAGAGTTTCAAAACGAGGTTGAAAATCAGCTCGGCAAGATGATAAAGCTTCTGCAATCACATTGTGGAGGTGAGTACATGAGCCATGAGTTTGATGATCATCTGAAAATCCAACGTATAGTACCTCAGCTCACACCTCGGGTACACCGCAAAGAAACGACATGTCAGAACAGGAAATCAAACCTTATTGGACATGGTCGGTTTACCCTTGTCATTCTGGGGATACGCTCTAGAAAGTGTAGCTTTCACACGTAACAGGGTACCATCAAAATTCGTAGACAAGACACCACATGAGATGTGGACTCGGAAGAGTCCTAGTTTGTCTTTTCTAAATATTTGGGGTTGTGAAGCATTTGTCAAGCGACTCATGTCGCACAAGCTTAGACCCAAGTCGGATAAATGCATATTCATGGGATATCCAAGGGAGGATACAACTTCTACAACTCAGAAGAAAAGTAAGTGTTTGTTGCTCGGAACGGGGTTTTTCTAGAGAAAGAGTTTCTCAGTTGGGAAGCCAGTGGGAGAACTATGCGACTCGAAGAAATTCGATAGCCACTCAGGGATGACTCGGCTAGTGATGATATTATACCGGAGTCGGTCACAGAACCCATAGTGGAGATGTCACCGGAGCCACAGAGGTCAGATAGATTGCGTAGAGTGTGTGATGTGTTGTTTCTATAAATCAACGAGCCGACCACGTATGTTGAGGCGATGGTGATTCCAGATTCCGAGGCATGGCTAGAGACCATGAGATCCGAGTTAAAGTCCATGGATGACAATCAAGTCTGGGACTTGGTTGATCCGCCGCCTGGAGTAGTAGCCATTGGTTGCAAATGGGTCTTTAAGAAGAAAATCGATGTGGATGGAAATGTTCAGATCCACAAAGCTCAGCTTGTCGCTAAAGGTTATGAACAAGTTCAAAGAATTGACTATGACAAGACCTACTGGCAGGTAGCGATGCTAAAGTCAGTAAGGATCATACTAGCTATAGTTGCATATTTTGATTATGAGATATGGCAGATGGATATCAAAACGGCTTTCCTTCATGGAAATTTGAAAGAGGATGTATACATGATATAGCCTGAAGGTTTTGTCAATCCAACTAATGCTGGTAAAATATGTGAAAGGACGTGGATGTCGCCTAGAGGGGGTGAATAGGCGCTTTAAAATAATTACGATTTAGGCTTGAAGAAATACGAAAAAATTAACGGCTAATTAGTCAAGCACAAAACCTAAAATAACTAGGCTCACCTATGTGCACCAACAACTTATGCTAAGCAAGATAAACAGCTAAGTGATAGTAAGATATATAACAAGAAACAATATGGCTATCATAAAGTAAAGTGCATAAGTAAAGGGGGCGGGTAATAGATAACTGAGGAATGCAGAGACGATGATGTATCCCAAAGTTCATAGCCTTGTGGATGCTAATCTCCATTTGGAACGGTGTGGAGGGACAATGCTCCCCAAGATGCCACTAGGGCCATCGTAATCACGTCACACCCTCACACAATACAAGATGTCGTGATTCCACTAAGGGACACTTGAGGGTGGTCACTGGACTCGTACAAACAAGGTTGGGGCAATCTCCACAACTTAATTGGAGGCTCCAACAACACCACGAAGCTTCACCACAATGGATTGTGGCTCCGAGATGACCTCAAATTCCCGGGGCAATCTCTAAAACCTAATTGGAGACCCCGACGCTTGCCCAAAGTCGTACACTACAATGATTGAGCTCCGAGGCACCACCAAGCTTCTAGGACACCAAAGCACCCAAGAAGTACAAGCTATAGGGTACCAAGCACCTAAGATTAATAAGCTTCTCAAATTTTCACTTCCACGTATCAGTGTGGAGAACTCAAACCAATGCAACTAATGCAATGGAAATAACACACAAAGTGATCAAGTCCCTCACACTCAAATCCCTCCACAACAACAAAATCTATGGAAGAATATGAGAGGAAGAACAAGGAGATCACAAAGAACTCGAGTATCTAGATCCAAGGGATTCCCCTTACATAGAGGAGAAAGTGATTGGTGGAAATATGGATATAGATCTCCTCTCTCTTTTCCCTTAAGAACTAGAAAGAACCATTGGAGGGATTTAGAGTTAGCAAGCTCTAAGAAGGTCAACAATGGGGAGAGAACATAATCTCAAGAGTTAGGGAGCAATGGGGGAGAAAACCCCCTTTTATAGGCATCCCCAAATCCAACCGTTATGCGCACACGTCGTGCACAAGTGGTACTACCGCTCGGTTGAGCGGTACTACCGCTTAGTGTGGTAGTTCCATGAAAAAGCATGCAAACGGCCTACCTAACGATACTACCGCTGGTGATGAATAACCAATATGAGAGCGATCAAATAAGCGGAAGTGGGGCCGAAATTGGAGGACGGCAGTACCGCCCAAGCGGTACTACCGCTCTACTCCGAGCGGTACTTCCGCTGAAAATTGGCAAGGGCACCCGAGGAAACCATAGAGCTTAAATAAGTAGTAGTAGCAGCAGTACTCGAGAGCGGTAGTACCACCCGAGCGGTACTACCGCTTCCACCGCAGCGATACTTTCGCTTAACAAAGAAAAACAGTCCTCACACTAAAACTGCCATAACTTTCGCATTCGAGCTCCGAATTGAGAAAACTCAAGCTTGCATGGTTATATTAAGAAGAGGTAGTTATGAAAATGCAAATGATATAGAGATGTGAAACTTCTATTAATGAAAAACCGATAAAAACGCCAACATCAAAAACATCATAGAAGATGCACATGAACTCCATTTTCGATGAAATTGAGCTTGTCATGAAGATGAACATAAGCTCAAGAACCCACATAGACAAACGCCAACCAAGAACCATGAAATAAGATGATGCCAAGAATGTTATGGTTTCAGCTCTCAACATATGGTACAATCAAGCTACTTACTTGAGAGCCCCCCTTGATAGTAAGACAATCTATCCTATAACCCAGTCTCCCAACTAACACACTAAGACCGGTAAAATAGAAAACCTATCAAGGACAAACCTTTCTCGTGCGCATAGTCCACTTGAGCTAGATGATGGCGATGTTGTCCTTCTCAAGTTGGACCACCTTTCTTGATTGCGCCAACTCGATGAAGACTAGTAGATTGCTCCCTGATACATCTCCAACATATCTATAAATTTTAATTGTTCCATGCTATTATATCATCTGTTTTGGATGTTTTATATGCATTAATATGTTGTTTTATATTATTTTTGGGACTAACCTATGAATCTAGAGTCTAGTGTCAGTTTCTGTTTTTCCATGTTTTTGAGTATTGCAGATAAGGAATATTAAATGAGTCCAAACGGAACAAAATCTTCGGAAGGATTTTTCTTGGACCTGAAGAAACCCAGTAGACTTGGAGTAGGAGACAGGGCACCTGCCGGGAGGCCACAAGCCTGCAGGGTGCACCCTAGGGGGTGGCCGCGCCCCTGGCTTGTGGGTCCCCTGTAGGACTCCTAACCCTATTATTTGGCCTGTAAATTCCAAAATACTCCCCCATTGCAAAAAAGAGACACGAAAATACTTTTCTGCCGTCGGGAGCCTCTCTTCCCATGAGATCCAATCTGGGAGCCTTTTCCGATAATCTGCCGGAGAGGGAATTGATCATCGAGGGCATCTACATAAACTCCATTGCCCCTCCGATGATGCGTGAGTAGTTCACCATAGACCTATGGGTCCATAGCTAGTAGATAGATGACTTCTTCTCTCTCTTTGATCTTCAATACCATGTTCTTCATGATCTTCATGGAGATCTATCCGATGTAATACTCTTTTGCAGTGTGTTTGTCGTGATCCGATGAATAGTGAGTTTATGTTCAGATTATCTATGAATATTATTTGAATCTCTTCTGAATTATTATATGCATGATTTCATATCTTAGCAAGTCTCTTCGAGCTATTGGTTTGGTTTTGGCCAACTAGATTGGTAATTCTTGCAATGGGAGAAGTACTTAGTTTTGTGTTGAATCTTGCAGTGTCCTCACCAAGTGACAAAGTAGGGGTAGCGAGGCATGTATTGTATTGTTGCCATCGAGGATAAAAA
Source organism: Hordeum vulgare subsp. vulgare (assembly GCF_904849725.1). Lineage (NCBI taxonomy): Eukaryota > Viridiplantae > Streptophyta > Magnoliopsida > Poales > Poaceae > Hordeum > Hordeum vulgare. Next base: position 554,551,906 of record NC_058519.1, read on the forward strand.
GATGGGGTTTTCATCATATTGCTTGAGTTTATCCCTCTACATCATGTCATCTTACTTAATGTGTTACTCTGTTCTTCATGAACTTAATACTCTACATGTATGCAAGAGTCGGTCGATGTGTGGAGTAATAGTAGTAGATACAAAATCATTTCGGTCTACTTGACACGGACGTGATGCCTATATGCATAATCATTTCCTTAGATATATTCATAATTATTCGCTTTTCTATCAATTGCTCGACAGTAATTTGTTCACCCACCATATTATTTTCCTTTATGAGAGAAGCCTCTAGTGAAACCTATGGCCCCCGAGTCTATTTTCCATATTGTACTTTCAGATCTATAAACAAAAAATACAAAAATATCTTGCTGCAATTTATTTACTTTTGTTTCCACAATCTTTATATCTATCTTTATCAGATCTCATCCTTGCAAATAACTCCGAAGGGATTGACAACCCCTTTTTAGCGTTGGGTGCAAGAGTTTGGTTATTTGTGTAGGTACTACGATTGGGGCCTTGCTTCTTCCTCCTACTGGATTGATACCTGATACATCTCCGACGTATCTATAATTTTTTATGGTTCCATGCTATTATCTTGTCAAACTTTGGATGTTTTGTATGCCTTTTATATCTTTTTTGGGACTAACTTATTAACTCAGTGCCAAGTGCCACTTCCTGTTTTTCCATGTTTTTGACCCTTTTTAGAGGAGAATCTTAAACGGTGTCCAAATGGAATAAAACTTCTGAAAAGATTTTTTTCCGTAACAGAAGATACGCAGGGGGCGTGAGAACCAAGGCAGAGGCCACCAGGGGAGTCCACAAGCCCCCTAGGCGCGGCCAGGGGGGGCATGCCTAGCAGGCTTGTGGGCCCCCTGTGGCTTGTCTGCCCTACCTCTTCCGCCTATAAATTCCTGAAAAATCCAAAACTGCGCGAGAGATCCACGAAAATACTTTTCCGCCGCCGCAAGCTTCTGTCTCCACGAGATCCCATCTAGGGCACGTTCTGGTGCCCTGCTGGAGGGGCGGATTCGGATACGGAGGGCTTCTTCATCAACACCATGGCCTCTCCGATGATGCGTGAGTAGTTCACCATAGACCTTCGGGTCCATAGCTACTAGCTAGATGGCTTCTTCTCTCTCTTGGATCTTCAATACAAAGTTCTCCATGATCTTCATGGACATCTATCTGATGTAATCTCATTTTGCGGTGTGTTTGTCGAGATCCGATGAATTGTGGATTTAGGATCAGATTATCTATGAATTTTATTTGAGTTTCTTTTGATCTCTTATATGCATGATTTCATATCCTTCTAATTCTCTTCGAGTTGTGGGTTTTGTTTGGCCAACCTGATCTATGATTCTTGCAATGGGAGAAGTGCTTGGTTTTGGGTTCATACCGTGCTGTGACCTCACCCAGTGACAGAAGGGGTAGCGAGGCACGCATCGTGTTGTTGCCATCAAGGATAAAAAGATGGGGTTTACATCATTGGTTTGAGTTTATCCCTCTACATCATGTCATCTTGCTTAAGGCATTACTCTGTTCGTCATGAACTCAATACACTAGATGCATGCTGGATAGCGGTCGATGTGTGGAGTCATAGTAGTAGATGCACACAGTATCGGTCTACTTGTCTCGGATGTGATGCCTATATGTATAATCATTGCCTTTGATATCGTCATGACTTTGCGCGGTTCTATCAATTGCTCGACATTAATTTGTTGACCCACCGTAATATTTGCTATTTTGAGAGAAGCCTGTAGTGAACACTATGGCCCCCGGGTCTACTTCACACCATATTTTCAGCCTTACACTTTTACTTCGTTGCACTTTCCGCCTTTAGATCTCACTTTGCAATCAATCTTGAAGGGATTGACAACCCCTTTTATAGCGTTGGGTGCAAGCTTGTTTGGGTTTGCGCAGGTACTCTGGACACTTGGCTTGATTCTCCTACTGGATTGATACCTTGGTTCTCAAAACTGAGGAAAATACTTACTGCTACTCTGCTGCATCACTGATACGTCCATTTTGCATCATGCTTTCATGTTGATATTTATTGCTTCTTGGGCTGTTATATTACTTGTGGTACCATATTTATTCCTTTTCTCTCTTATTTAGCAATGTTTATTTGAAGAGGGAGAATTCAGGTAGCTGGAATTATGGACTAGAAAAGGAGCAAATCCTAGTCCACTATTCTGCACATCTCCAAATGCCCTGAAAATTTACGTGGATTTTTTCTGGAATATATTAAAAATACTGGGCGAAAGAACTACCGGAGGGGGGCCACCAGGGCCCTACAAGCTTGCCCACCGCCACCACCACCCTGGTGGCGCAGGGCAGGCTTGTGGACCGCCTGAAGGCCCACTAGCCCCCCTCTTTTGCTATATGAAGCGTCCTGGTCTGGAAAAAATCAAAGGGTTTTTTTTTCGTGGTTTCGCCGTCGCCACGAGGCGGAACTTGAGCAGATCCAATCTAGAGCTCTGGCAGGACGATCCTGCCGGGGAAATTTCCCTCCCGGAGGGGGAAATCGTCGCCATCGTCATCACCAACACTCCTCTCGTCGGAGAGGAGGCATCTTCATCAACATCTTCATCAGAACCATCTCCTCTCCAATCCCTAGTTCATCTCTTGTAACCAATCTTCGTCTCGCAACTCCGATTGGTACTTGTAAGGTTGCTAGTAGTGTTGATTACTCTTTGTAGTTGATGCTAGTTGGATTACTTGGTGGAAGAGTTTATGTTCATATCCTTGATGCTATTCATTAAACTTCTGGTCATGATTATGATTATGTCTTGTGAGTAGTTACTTTTGTTCCTGAGGACATGGGATAAGTCATGTTAATAATAGTCATGTGAATTTGATATTCGTTCGATATTTTGATATGATGTATGTTGTTTTTCCTCTAGTGGTGTTATGTGAACGTCGACTACATAACACTTCACCATATTTGGGCCTAAAGGAAGACATTGGGAAGTGGTAAGTAGATGATGGGTTGCTGGAGTGACAGAAGCTTAAACCCCAGTCTATGTGTTGCTTCGTGAGGGGCTGATTTGGATCCACTAGTTTAATGCTATGGTTAGACTTTGTCTTAATTCTTCTTTTGTAGTTGCGGATGCTTGCGAGAGAGGTTAATCATAAGTGGGATGCTTGTCCAAGTAAGGGTAGTACCCAAGCGCCGGTCCACCCACATATCAAACTATCAAAGTAACGAACGCGAATCATATGAACATGATGAAACTAGCATGACAGAAATTCCCGTGTGTCCTCGGGAGCGTTTTTCCTCCTACAAGACTTTGTTCAGGCTTGTCCCTTACTACAAAAGGGATTGGGCCACTTGATGCACCATTGCTACTACTTGTTACTTGTTACTTTTTGCTTGCTACGTTTCACCTCGCTACACAATCACTTGTTACCGCTACTTTCAGTGCTTGCAGTTATTACCTTGCTGAAATCCGTTTATCAGAGCCTTCTGCTCCTCGTTGGGTTCGACACTCTTAATTATCGAAAGGACTATGATTGATCCCCTATACTTGTGGGTCATCAAGACTCTTTTCTGGCGCCGTTGCCGGGGAGTGAAGCGCCTTTGGTAAGTGGAAATTGGTAAGAAAACGTTTATTTACTGTGCTGAAATTATTGTCACTTGTCACTATGGAAACTGTTCCTTTGAGGAATTTGTTCGGGGTATCTTCACCACGAACAGAAGCACGAGGAGTTGCTCCTCAACCTGAGGTACCTACTGAAAATATCTTTTTTGAAATTCCTTCGGGTATGCTTGAGAAACTGCTGGCTAATCCTTTCACAAGAGATGGATCTTCACATCCAGACTTGCATCTAATCTATGTAGATGAAGTTTGTGGTTTATTTAAGCTTGCAGGTTTGCCCGAGGATGAGGTAAAATAGAAAGTCGTTCCTTTATCTTTGAAGGATACGGCGTTGACATGGTATAGTCTATGTGATGATACTGGATCATGGGGCTACAATCGGTTGAAATTGGAATTTCATGAAAAGTTCTATCCTATGCGTTTAGTACATCGTGATCGGAACTTTATTTATATTTTTTGGCCTCGTGACAGGGAAAGCATAGCTCAAGCTTGGGGGAGGCTTAAATCAATGCTATATTCATGCCCCAATCATGAGCTCTCGAGATAAATCATCACTCAAAACTTTTATGCTCGGCTTTCTCATGAAGATCGTACCATGCTTGACACTTCTTGTGTCGGTTCTTTTATGAAGAAGGATATTGATCACAAGTGGAATTTATTGGAGAGAATCAAACGCAACTTTGAATATTGGGAGCTGGAGGAATGTAAGGAGTGAGGTATGAATTTCCAGCTTGATTGCGTTAAATCTTTTGTTGAGACAAACACTTCTAGAGATTTTAGCGCTAAGTATGGACTTGACTCTGAGATAGTAGCTTCTCTATGTGAATCTTTTGCTGCTCTAGTTGATCTTCCCAAAGAGAAGTGGTTTAAATATCATCCTCCTGTAGAAAGCAACATAGCCAAAACCAATCTAGTTGAGGAGAAAATCATTGCTTTTAGTGACCCTATTGTTCCTTGTGCTTACACTGAGAAACCACCATACCCTGCTAGGGTAAAGGATTATTCTAAAGCTCCAACTGTGATACGTAGGGGTTACATTAGATCACTTGCACCCCCTAAGGAGATTAGAGTTGAACCTAGTGTTGCTATTATCAAAGATCTCTTAGCCGAAGACGTAGATGGGCATGTTATCAAATTCTGTGAGGACTCTGCTAGAATTGCTAAACCTCACACGAAAGACAAACACGGACCTGTAGTTGGCCTGCCCGTTGTTTCTGTTAAGATAGGAGATCACTGTTACCATGGTTTATGTGATATGGGAGCTAGTGTTAGTGCAATACCCCGTTCTCTATATGATGAAATCAAAGATGAGATTGCACCTGCTGAGTTAGAACCCATTGATGTCACTATTACGCTAGCTAATAGAGACACTATCTGCCCTCTAGGAATTGTGAGAGACGTAGAAGTCCTGTGTGGTAAGACGGAGTATCCTACTGATTTCCTCGTCCTTGGTACTGCACAAGATAGCTTTTGTCCCATCATATTCGGTAGACCCTTTCTCAACACTGTCAATGCTCACATTGACTGCATTAAGAAGACTGTCACAGTAAGTTTCAAGGGTGTGTCTGATGAATTTAACTTCTCCAAGTTTGGAAGACAAACCCATGAAAGAGAGTCGTCTGGTAGGGATGAAATCATTGCTATTTCCTCTATTGCCGTACCTCCTACGGATCCTTTAGAGCAATATCTGCTTGAGCATGAAAATGATATGCATATGGAGGAGAGAGATGAGATAGATAGAATTGTCTTAGAACAATATCCTATTCTCAAGAATAATCTGCCTATTGAACTTCTTGGGGATCCTCCCCCACCAAAGGGTGATCCTATGTTCGAGCTTAAACAGTTGCCTGATACTCTTAAGTATGCCTATCTTGATGAGAAGGAGATATATCCTGTCATTATTAGTGTTCTCCTCTTAGAGCGCGAAGAGAAGAAGTTACTAAAAACTCTGAGGAAGCACCGCGCTGCTATTGGATATACTCTTGATGATCTTAAGGGTATTAGTACTACTCTACGTCAGCACAATATTAAAACCGATCCTGACTTTAAACCAGCTGCTGATCATCAAAGGAGATTAAATCCTAAGATGAAAGAGGTCGTTAGAAAAGAAATATTAAAGCTTCTGGAAGTAGGAATCATTTATCCTGTTGCTCATAGTGATTGGGTAAGTCCAGTACATTGCGTACCTAAGAAGGGAGGTATCACCGTCGTTCCTAATGATAAGGATGAACTAATCCCACAAAGGATTATTACCGGCTATAGAATGGTGATAGACTTCCGGAAACTGAACAAGGCAACCAGGAAAGATCATTATCCTTTGCCATTCATCGACCAAATGCTAGAAAGGCTATCAAAACACACACACTTCTGCTTTCTAGACGGTTATTCAGGTTTCTCGCAAATACCTGTTGCACAATCTGATCAAGAGAAAACCACTTTCACCTACCCTTTCGGTACCTTTGCCTATAGGCGCATGTCTTTTGGCTTATGTAACGCACCTGCCACCGTCCAAAGATGTATGATGGCTATATTCTCTGACTTTTGTGAAAATATCATCGAGGTTTTCATGGATGACTTCTCCGTTTACGGGTCTTCCTTTGATGATTGCCTCAGCAACCTTGATCGAGTCTTACAAAGATGCGAAGAAACCAACCTCGTCTTGAATTGGGAGAAGTGCCACTTTATGGTTAATGAAGGTATCGTCTTAGGACACAAAATCTCTGAAAGAGGCATTGAAGTTGATAAGGCTAAGGTTGATGCAATTGAGAAAATGCCTTGCCCCACAGATATCAGAGGTATACGAAGTTTCCTAGGTCATGTTGGTTTCTATTGAAGGTTCATTAAAGACTTCTCTAAGATTTCTAGGCCTCTTACCAACCTCTTGCAGAAGGATGTTCCTTTTGTTTTTGATGAGGATTGTGAGGAAGCCTTTGAAATACTTAAGAAGGCTTTGATAACCGCACCTATTGTTCAACCACCTGACTGGAACTTGCCCTTTGAAATCATGTGCGACGCTAGTGATTATGCTGTTGGTGTTGTTCTAGGACAAAGAGTTGACAAGAAGTTGAATGTCATTCACTACGCTAGTAAAACTCTAGACAGTGCCCAAAGAAACTATGCCACTACGGAGAAGGAATTTTTAGCAGTCATGTTTGCATGTGAAAAGTTCAGATCTTACATAGTTGAATCCAAAGTCACTATTCACTCTGATCATGCTGCTATTAAGTACCTCATGGAGAAGAAGGACGCTAAACCTAGGCTGATCAGATGGGTTTTCCTCCTACAGGAATTTGATTTGCACGTCGTTGACCGAAAGGGTGCTGATAACCCTGTAGCAGATAACTTGTCTAGGCTAGAGAATGTCCTTGATGACCCACTACCTATTGATGACAGCTTTCCTGATGAGCAACTAAATGTCATCCGCACTTCACTTAGTGCATCGTGGTATGCCGATTATGCAAACTATATCATAGCCAAATACATACCACCCAGTTTCACCTATCAACAAAAGAAGAAATTCTTCTTTGATTTGAGACACTACTTTTGGGATGATCCTCACCTTTATAAGGAAGGAGTAGATGGTGTTATTAGACGTTGTGTGCCTGAACATGAACAGGGACAGATCCTGCAAAAGTGTCATTCCGAAGCCTACGGAGGGCACCATGCTGGAGATAGAACTGCCCATAAGGTATTGCAATCAGGTTTCTATTGGCCCACTCTCTTCAAGGATGCCCGTAAGTTTGTCTTGTCTTGTGACGAATGCCAAAGGATAGGGAACATCAGTAAGCGTCAGGAAATGCCTATGAACTATTCACTTGTCATTGAACCATTTGATGTCTGGGGCTTTGATTATATGGGACCCTTCCCGAGTTCCAATGGGTACACTCACATCTTAGTTGGTGTGGATTACATTACTAAGTGGGTAGAAGCTATCCCTACTAGAAATGCCGATCACCACACCTCTATTAAGATGCTTAAAGAAGTCATATTCCCAAGATTTGGAGTCCCTAGATACTTGATGACTGATGGCGGTTCACACTTCATTCATGGTGTTTTCCGCAAGATGCTAGCTAAGTATGATGTCAATCATAGAGTTGCATCTCCTTATCTTCCTCAGTCTAGTGGTCAAGTGGAGTTGAGTAATAGGGAGATCAAGTTGATTCTACAAAAGACCGTCAATAGATCTCGAAAGAACTGGTCTAGCAAACTTGACGATGCACTATGGGCTTATAGGACTGCTTATAAGAATCCCATGGGCATGTCACTGTATAAAATGGTTTACGGTAAGGCCTGTCATTTACCTCTTGAGCTGGAACACAAACTTATTGGGCAATCAAAGAGCTCAACTTTGATTTCAAACTTGCCGGTGAGAAGCGGTTGTTTGACATCAGCTCGTTAGATGAATGGAGAGCCCAGGCATATGAGAATGCCAAGTTGTTCAAGGAAAAGGTTAAGAGATGGCACGACAAACGAATACATAAACGAGAGTTCAATGTAGGTGATTATGTCTTGCTATACAATTCTCGTTTGAGATTCTTTGCAGGCAAGCTTCTCTCTAAATGGGAAGGTCCCTATGTTGTCGAGGAAGTATATCGTTCCGGTGCCATCAAAATCAATAACACGGAAGGAAATTTTCCTAGAGTGGTTAATGGGCAAAGAATCAAGCATTACATCTCTGGTACTCCCATAAATGTTGAGACCAATATCATCAATGTCATAACTCCAGAGGAGTACATAAGGGATGTTTATCAGCCTGTTTGAGACCTTGAAAATGAAGATGTATCTGTTTCGGTAAGAAATTGGACTCCGATACTTTTCCAATAGGAAATTTCTTCCGTTTTGGAATTTTTGGAAAATTAGAAAAATAAAAAGCAGTCCGGAGAGCGAACGAGGCGGCCACAAGCCCTGCCACCGCCCCTACCCCCCTGGTGGCGGAGGGCAATCTTGTGGGCACCTCGTGTGCCTCCCGGACTCCGTTTTCTTGCGGAGGACTCCTTCTGGCCTAGAAAAAAATCAATATATAGTCGCCCGAAGGTTTTGATCTCCGTATCGCGCAGTTTTCCTCTGTTTTCGTTTCGAGCTTGTTGTCTGCCGTAGATTTAGAGCAAAGATGTCTCAGGAATCTGTTGGGGACAATGATATTCACCATGCTCATGAGGAAGTAGATGTTGATCTGAAAAGAGTAGAAGTCACGGAAGCCAGGGACCAAGCTAAGGAGAAAACCCAAGCTGGGGAGGAGGTTCAACCTATGTTCAACATTGAAGACGTTGAAGGGGTAGACTTTCTCCAACCCTTCCTCCACGTGATGTCTCCATCCTTGATTGAACTCTTGAGGTTTTGCGAAACAACTCGTGCTCGCAATATTTCTCTTTCTCGTGAAGTTGTTTTGCTGGAAAACCATGTCACAGATCTCAAAGGTATAAATCAAAGATTGATAGCTCTTTTGGAATCAAAGGCGACAACAACACCACAATCACCACCAAAGGAAGACAACTAAGCATTGGTATGGTCAATCCCCTTGGCTTCTGCCAAGCTTGGGGGAGTTGCCCTGGTATCGTATCACCTTTATATCTTTTGCTTTTACCTTTGTTTTAGTTCTTTCCTTTTCAGTTTTTATTTCTTCTTTTAGAGGAATAAGTCTTTAGTTTTTAGTTTGAGTCTTTTTCTTTTGTCTCTGCCCCGATGTATTCGAGCTTACAAGCTATATAATAAAGAGTGTCTTAGTCAAGGGCTTTGCTTTGTGCCATGATCAAAAGTATGAAAAGAGCGATAGCATGAAAGACCATGAGACGATCTTATGGAAAGTGATAACTTCACTTATGACACATACGATGATTGAAACTTGTTGAGAATAAATCAACATAGACCTCAGTCATTGTTGCAATTAATAAGAAGTAATAAGGAAAGAGAGGTTCACATATAAATATATCATCTTAGACACTTTTTACAATTGTGAGCACTCACCAAACTATTACATGCCTAGGAGTAGATGTTGGACAAGGAAGACAACATAATGAATTGTGTTTGCTTGGTTCCACACAATGTTATATGATTAGAGATCCCTTAGCATGTGACGATTGCTTCCACCTCATATTAGCCAAAACTCCCGCACCAAGTAGAGATACTACTTGTGCATCCATAAACCTCCAACCAGTTTTGCCATGAGAGTCCACCATACCTACCTATGGATTGAATAAGATCCTTCAAGTAAGTTGTCATCGGTGCAAGCAATAAAAATTGCTCTCTAATATGTATGATCTATTAGTGTGTGGAAAATAAGCTTTGTACGAACCTGTGATGAGGAAGACATAAAAGCGACAGACTGCATAATAAAGTTCTTTATCACAGGAGGCAATATAAAGTGACGTTCCTCCGCACTAAGAGGACACACATTCAAACCTCAAAAGCGCATGACAACCTCTGCTTCCCTCTGCGAAGGGCCTATCTTGTACCTTTACTTTTTACCCTTGTAAGAGTCATGGTGATCATGACCAATTCCCTATTTTTGCCTTTGTCTTGGCTACCGTCACATGCTTGGGAAAGATCTATATTCATATATCAACTTGGGGTTGAGTACTCATGCTTTATTGTTGTTGACTTTATCCTTGAGGTAAACCGTTGGGAGGAAAAACTATAAGCCCCTATCTTCCTCTGTGTCCAGCTGAAACTTTGACACCATGAGTACCACGTGAGTTGTAACAATTGTGGAAAACGAAAGAGATGATTGAGTATGTTGGTTTGCCTTACAAGCTCTTATTTGACTCTTTCTGATGATGTGATAAATTGCAATTGCTTCAATGACTATGGACTATTGTTGGTTACTTCTCGGTAAGGTTTTTGCTTCATGCTTTGCTTTGTGAAGGAATTGTTACTTTCCCATAAGAATCTTTCTGATATATTGTTGTTCGATGTGTGATCATGATGCCCTCGTGTTCGTATTATGTTTTATCGACACCTTCGTCCCTCAACATGTGGACATGTTTATGGAACTTGGTTTTCGCTTGAGGACAAGCGAGGTCTAAGCTTGGGGGAGTTGATACGTCCATTTTGCATCATGCTTTCATGTTGATATTTATTGCTTCTTGGGCTGTTATATTACTTGTGGTACCATATTTATGCCTTTTCTCTCTTATTTTGCAAGGTTTATTTGAAGAGGGAGAATTCAGGCAGCTGGAATTCTGGACTGGAAAAGGAGCAAATCCTAGTCCACTATTCCGCACATCTCCAAATGCCCTGAAAATTTACGTGGATTTTTTCTGGAATATATTAAAAATACTGGGTGAAAGAACTATCGGAGGGGGGCCACCAGGGCCCCACAAGCTTGCCCACCGCCACCACCCCCCTGGTGGCGCAGGACAGGCTTGTGGGATGCCTGAAGGCCCACTAGCCCCCCTCTTTTTCTATATGAAGCGTTCTGGTCTGGAACAAATCAATGGGGAGCTTTTTCGTGGTTTCGCCGCCGCCACGAGGCGGAACTTGAGCAGATCCAATCTAGAGCTCCGACAGGACGATCCTGCCGGGGAAATTTCCCTCCCGGAGGGGGAAATCGTCGCCATCGTCATCACCAACACTCCTCTCGTCACAGGGGAGGCATATTCATCAACATCTTCATCAACACCATCTCCTCTCCAATCCCTAGTTCATCTCTTGTAACCAATCTTCGTCTCGCAACTCCGATTGGTACTTGTAAGGTTGCTAGTAGTGTTGATTACTCTTTGTAGTTGATGCTAGTTGGATTACTTGGTGGAAGAGTTTATGTTCAGATCCTTGATGCTATTCATTACACCTCTGGTCATGATTATGATTATGTCTTGTGAGTAGTTACTTTTATTCCTGAGGACATGGGATAAGTCATGTTAATAATAGTCATGTGAATTTGATATTCGTTCGGTATTTTGATATGTTGTATGTTGTTTTTCCTCTAGTGGTGTTATGTGAATGTCGACGACATAACACTTCACCATATTTGGGCCTAGAGGAAGGCATTGGGAAGTAGTAAGTAGATGATGGGTTGCTGGAGTGACAAAAGCTTAAACCCCAGTCTATGTGTTGCTTCGTGAGGGGCTGATTTGGATCCACTAGTTTAATGCTATGGTTAGACTTTGTCTTAATTCTTATTTTGTAGTTGTGGATGCTTGCGAGAGAGGTTAATCATAAGTGGGATGCTTGTCCAAGTAAGGGCAGTACCCAAGCGCCGGTCCACCCACATATCAAACTATCAAAGTAACGAACGTGAATCATATGAACATGATGAAACTAGCATGACAGAAATTCCCGTGTGTCCTCGGGAGCGTTTTTCCTCCTATAAGACTTTGTTCAGGCTTGTCCCTTGCTACAAAAGGGATTGGGTCGCTTGCTTGACTGTTGCTACTACTTGTTACTTGTTACTTTTTGCTTGCTACGTTTCACCTCGCTACGCAATCACTTGTTACCGCTACTTTCAGTGTTTGCAGTTATTACCTTGCTGAAATCCGTTTATCAGAGCCTTCTGCTCCTCGTTGGGTTCGACACTCTTAATTATCGAAAGTACTACGATTGATCCCCTATACTTGTGGGTCATCAATCACCCTTTCCTCTTCAAGGGAAAAACCAACGCAAGCTCAAGAGGTAGCAAGAAGGATTTCTGGCGCCGTTGCCGGGGAGCATCAAGTGAAGCTTATCCAAGTAAGTGTCGCAAACTCATCTCTTGCATTTACTTTTTTTTGCCTCTCGTTTTGCTCTCCCCCACTTCTGAAAAACAAAAATTTACAAAAATATTTGCCTTTTCGTTTGCCTTTCCTTTGCTTGTGTGCTATGTGCCGTCAATATGCTTGCATCTTCGCTTGCTAAAAATATATTGATATGGATCCTCATCCACTTGCTAATGTCTTTAAGAGATCCAATTATGTTGAACCATTTGCTAGTGAGTTGAGTGCACTTGACTTTCTCTATGAAGTTTTCTTGAGATGCGTGAATCTGAAAATCGTGATGAAGAAATTTATGAAGTGATTCACGAGGATTCCTTGAATGAAAAGGATGATTGCAATGATTTAATTATAAATTCTATTAATGACAATCATGCTAAAAATATGCAAAACCCTAAGCTTGGGGATGCCAGTTTTGCTATGTCCACTACTTGTTGCAATGATCATGATTGGGGTAATGATTTTTCTTATGATCTTGAAAATTTGTTTAAGCCTCATGATGAATATGATATTTGCATGCATGTGGATCATGAAAAGAATATCCTATGTGATAGGTATATTGTTGAATTTGATTATGATCCCACAAGCAATTTTTATGAGAGAGGAAAATATTGTGGTAGAAACTTTCATGTTACTAAATTACCTCTCGTTTTGTTGAGATTGATATTGTCTCTTTCTTCTTCCTTGCATATGGTAATTATTGCTTGTCCTTATAATTTGTTTCCCTATAAAATACCTATGCATAGGAAGTATGTTAGACTTAGATGTGATTTTCACATGCTTTATGATGCTCTCGTTGTGCTTCAATTCTTGTCTTTTGTGTGAGCATCATTGAATTATCAATCCCTAGCTAAGGGCGTTAAACAATAGCGCTTGTTGGGAGGCAACCCAATGAATTTATCTTTGCTTTTTGCTTTATGTTTTGTTGTGTCCACACCATAATAATTATGTTATGATTGTGTCTTTTGTGTTTCTTTTTGTGTTTGAGCCAAGTAAAACCTTTATGACTAGTTTGGTGATGGTTGTTTGATCATGCTGGAAAAAAAACTGAAACTTTTTGCTCACAAAATTATTTTTCATTTTTATCGAGAAAGAGATTTTGAGTTGATTCGTTTTGCTGCTGGTTGATATGCCTTTTTCCGAGGCTGTCATAATTTTTCATAATTTTTAAGGTTGCTACAGACTGTTCTGTTTTTGAGTATACAGATTGCTACAGACTGTTCTGTTTTTGACAGATTCTGCTTTTGTTGAGTTGGTTGCTTGTTTTGATGAAACTATGGATAGTATCAGGGGTACTAGCCATGGAAAAGTGAGAATACAGTAATATAACACCAATATAAAAAGAAATCAAGATTTCTACAGTACCTCAAGAGGTGGTAGTTTGTTTTCTTGTGCTAATGATATCACGAGTTTCTGTTTAAGTTTTGTGTTGTGAAGTTTTCAAGTTTTGGGTGATGTTCTCATAGACAAAGGGATAAAGAGTGGAAAGAGATCAAGCTTGGGGATGCCCAAGGCATCCCAATCCAAATTCAAGGACACCAAAAAGCCTAAGCTTGGGGATGCCCCAGGAAGGCATCCCCTCTTTCGACTTCAATCCATCGGTAACATCACTTGGAGCTATATTTTTATTCACCACATGATATTTGTTTTGCTTGGAGCGTCTTGTATCGTAGCAGTTTTTTCTTTTTGTTGTGTCACAATCATCCTTGCTGCACACCTTTTGAGAGAGACATGCACTCATCGTGAATTTGCTAGAATACTCATTGTGCTTCACTTATATCTTTTGAGCTAGACAATTTTGCTCTTTGTGCTTCACTTAGATCTTTAAGAGCACGGCGGTGCGTAACTTGGTAGTTGGCTTGTGCTATGAAAGTAGTCCCAAAGCTGATAGGTACCCAAAGAGGATACAATAAAACTTCCATCTTCATGTGCATTGATTAGAAAGAGATTTTTGATTCCTCTCAATTAGTTTTGAGACGTGGATTCGGTAATATTAAGAGTTATGTTACTAGGGTGTTGTGAATCTAGAAATACTTGTGTTGAAGTTAGTGATTCCCGTAACATGCACGTATGGTGAACCGCGATGTTAGGAAGTCGGAGCATAATTGATCTATTGATTGTCATCCTTTGTGTTGCGGTCAGGATCGCGCGATGGTTAACACCTACCAACCCTTCCCCTAGGAGTATGCGTTTAGCACATTGTTTCAATTACTAATAAAAACTTTCGCAATAAGTATGTGAGTTCTTCATGACTAATGTGAGTCCATGGTATAGATGCACTTTCACCTTCCACCATTGCTAGCCTCTCTAGTACCGCGCAATATTCGCCGGTGCACAAACCCACCATATGCCTTCCTCAAAACAGCCACCATACCTACCTACTATGGCATTTTCGTAGCCATTCCGAGATATATTGTCATGCAACTCCCACCGTTCTGTATCATGACTTGTGCCGTCACTCTCATATTGCCATTGCATGATCGTAAGATAGCTAGCGAGATGTTTCAACCTCATACGCTGTTGGGGATATTATGTGTTAATAACCCGCCCTAGTTGGGCCGGGTGAGAAAATCAGGCGATTCACCTGAGCGTGGTTTGGGCCTTGGCCTGCCAAGACCAAAGGTTGTATGGCGGTTTATAATTTTCGGAGGTCTCCAAGCTTTAGGGGATGGCGACTTAGAGACCGCAGAGGTCACGATTTGTAGGAAGGAAAGTACCCTTGTAAACCCTAGGGGTTCAACCTGTATATAAAGGCGAGTCCCAGGGAAGAAGAGGGCAGGTTAGAAATCATCGAGTGCTAGGTTTGGTAATTACGCCCTCCTTGTAATCGAAACCACATCAATACAACTTAAAGCAGGACGTAGGCCTTTACCTCCTCACGAGGGGCCGAACCTGGGTAAATCATTGTGTCTCTCCCGCTCAACCCCTTTGAGTCGCCACCAAGGTGCGATGGCTCCAGTACTAAGTCCTTTCACGAGGACATCTGCCGTGACAAAACCACGACAGTTGGCGTCCACCGTGGGGCCTACGCACGGTGGAGTTGAGTTCTCAAAGGGAGACCTACCAGGGTTTGGGAGTTACGCGACGGGGCTCATGACCCGGAGCCGCCACGGGAAGATCTACATCGACAACCAGCAATGGGGGCCCGAAGCAGACTCAATCGAATCTGGTTACAGGGTCCCCTTCGGCAAGATCAACATCTTCATCGGCATGATCGGATCATCCGTGCCTGAGCCGGACATCTCCACCGACATCGTCGAGCCGGCCAGGTACGTTCGCCCAGTGGTGACGTTGAAACTGACTCGCCCGGTTTTTGTTGGGTTCACGCAGGGAACAGAGGAGCCAGAACGTTCGGCGACCCAGGAAACTACGCCGGTCAACTTTGATGACGAATCATCCATGGGCGATTCAGATTCAATCCGGTCTCTACATGGGGATTGTCTTGGGGGCTTGTCGCTAGCCATGGACCCCGAAGTCCTTGGCCGAACCCGCCGCCAGATCGCCATTTATATGGCAGGGGCGACTCAACCTTCGCAAAACCCTACGGGAGGCGATGGAACCGGCGAGACGTCCAGAAGCCCGGCCGCTGTCCTGGTGGAATTAGCGGCGAAGATCACATGGCTGATGGTGACTCCCCTCACACCAGAAAACCAGGAGGGGATAAACGTGGAGCTGGCAAAACTCACAGAGGCAGTGGCAAAGGCTCATCGGGATGCCGAGGTGGAGTCCGCCAGGATCGAGACTCGATAGGCTCAAATTGCGGCCGAAAGGATGCGCTTAAATACTGACAACTGGCGGCTCGAAAGACACCAGCGCGCATCCGATGCCGTCCATCAACGGAGACACCAAGGTCGCCTGCCCTATGACCTCAACCCGACCCACCTGTTCGACACTCCACGAACCCCCGGGGCGGGAGCCACCCCAGGGGGAGGGCCGGGTCAACCGCCTAACCCGCCGGTCCAGACGGCCGAGGATCGCATCCCCCGATTCCACACGCCTCAAGGACACTTTTCCAACCCGGTGGACAATGTCCTCGCTGCAACTCGCCATTTGGAGTCTCTTTCGATCCACGGCAACACCCCTGCCGAGATAGAGGCAAGGAACGCCATCGAGATGTTGAAGACGGCGGTGGTTCAAAATGCCCAGTTCTCACATAGCCTAGATAAGCTGCATTCCACCTCCCAGGCGAGTTACACCAGGAGTCGGCTAGAGGACCAGCCCACCGTGAACAGCGGGCTGCGACCCGTCCCTCAGGACAACCCGCCTGATCATCAGAACCCGCCGGGCCGGGATCTCCCGAACACCCAAGTCGCCCCGGCCCCTCTCGTCTGGAGCGGTGGGCGAGTGGGGGTGCCATGCTTGGACCCCGCCCTTCGTAATGAAAGGATGTCCAAAGATTTTAAGGGACTGATAAAGGTGCCTAACTACACCCCGGACCTTGAGCCGGCATCATGGGTCGAGAGTTATGAAATCGCCATGGACATGCTCGACGTAAATGAGGCAGTTTGCGCCAGGTACTTCATGATGATGCTCGAGGGGTGAGCACGTACTTGGTTGAAAAACTTACCCCCCAACTCCATCCAGACCTGGGCTGAGTTAAAAGAGCGATTCATCAAGAACTTCCGAGGAACTTGCAAACGTCCGATGACGATCGTCGATCTGCAGCATTGTGTTCAGCGCCCTGATGAGTCGGCCCACCATTGGTCACGGCGGGTTGCGGAAATTATCCATTCGTCAGACGGTATTACAGCGGCTCAGGTTGTGTTGATCCTCGAGCAGAATTGCCACTATGAACCCTTGGTGCAAAAATTAGGGCGACTCAAGCGAAAGGTCCAAGACATGGGAGAACTGATGGACACCCTCACTAGGTACGCTGAAGCGGATGACACCAAAGATCCTGGCGAGGACGGCAAGGCCAATTCGCGCAAGAAGGGCGAGTCATCCAAAAATCATACCCGGTTCCAGGGACGTAATCGCCAAAATCAAGGAGCCAACGGCAAGCGAAGACCGCAGGAGGAGCCCTCGGATTTAGTCGCCAACACCAACACCAACACTGGCAACCAACGCCAGAAGAAAAACAGGGGCTTTAGCGGGAAGAGGCCGCGTAACTATGAAGAGCTACTCAAAGGCCCTTGCCCGCACCATGCCACGGCGGACGGTCCGGCGACTCACTCCTGGGAGAACTGCTTCGTGATGCGGGAGTTTCGGGCGGAGGCGATCAAGAAAAGCCAAAGCGATGACCCGGACCAATGCCAGGAGCAGTTCGCCGCACCCAACCAACGACAGAACCCCTTCGGCGGTTTTCTCGAACAGGGGCCTCAGGGAGGCCCGCAGCCAAGCAGCGGCCAATATCCGGTACATCATCAGCGGCGGTATAACCCACCAGGAGCCTTTCAGCAGCCGCCCCCACAGGTTTCTGCAGCAATCCCAAACAGTTAAGCAATGGCCAGTATCACGTTTTCACCACCAACGCTTGCAGACGTGATAAGAACGTGAGTCACCGGGCTTACAGTGTGCCTGAGCCGGCCCTTCCCAGGTACCTCCACTGGTCTGAACAAACCATATCGTGGAGTAGGGAGGATCACCCGCCAAGAGTTGACAATCCGGGCGATTTAGCGTTGGTCGTGGCTCCCCAAGTTGGGGGCTACGCCCTGTCCAAAGTGCTAATGGATGGTGGCAGCAGCATTAATATCTTATACTTTGACACTTTCCAAAGGATGAACCTATTGGAAAAGGACCTGATGCCTTTAACCACGGTTTTCCATGGAATTGTCCCGGGCAAGTCGGCCTACCCCATAGGCCGAGTCAGACTAACAGTAGCGTTTGGAATGGCGCGGAATTACAGGTCCGACTCACTGATCTTCGAGGTGGTCAAATTGAAAAGCCCATACCATGCGTTATTTGGGTGGCCGGCTTACGCCCGCTTCATGGCTCGCCCGTGCTATGTTTACCTTAAGCTCAAGATGCCCGGTCCCAAGGGACCCATCACGGTCGAAGGGGATAGAAGAATTGCAAAGGAATGTGAAGAAGGGGACGCGGCTTATGCGGAAGTCGCCTGCGCTGCGGAGGAGCTCAAACACCATCGGGCCAATGTTGACCCGGCAGACATGTCACCCCTGAAGAAGCCAACGAAAGATGTTTAGTCGCCCCTCAAGTACAAACCAACGGATGACACTAAGACAGTCGATTTCGTTCCTGGCGACTCATCCAAGCAGTTCACTATCGGGACGGGTCTGGACCCCAAATAGGAAAGCGCGCTCATCGAATTCATCCGTGAGAATCGGGACATCTTCGCATGGAAACCCTCTGACATGCCTGGTGTGCCGAGAGAATTCACTGAGCACCATCTTAATGTTGACCCAAAGGAAAAACCTATTCAGCAATATCTTCGCAGGTTTAACGAGGAACGACACAAGGCGATCGGGGAAGAAGTCGCCCGTCTCTTAGCCGCCGGATTCATCGTGGAAGTTTTTCACCCCAAATGGTTGGCTAACCCGGTTTTGGTGCTCAAGAAGAACGGTACCTTCTGTATGTGCATTGATTACACGAACCTCAACAGGGCTTGTCCAAAAGATCCCTTCGCTCTTCCCCGCATCGACCAGATCATCGACTCGGTGGCGGAATGCGAACGATTGTGCTTTTTGGACGCCTACTCAGGATATCACCAGATCAAGATGGCCGTGGAGGATCAAGAGAAAACAGCTTTTATAACCCCCTTTGGGGCCTTTTGCTATGTGTCCATGCCTTTTGGACTCAAGAGTGCGGGGGCGACTTATCAACGCTGCATCCAGAATTGCCTTCACAGCCAAATCGGTCGCAATGTCCACGCCTATGTCGGCGATATTGTGATCAAAACCCGCCAGGGGGAGACGCTACTGGAGGATCTCAAAGAAACTTCCGATAATTTGCGGGTATATCAGATGAAACTGAATCCCACCAAGTGTGTTTTTGGTGTTCCTGCAGGGAAATTGTTGGGCTTCCTGGTGTCAGAGCATGGCATTGAAGCTAACCCGGACAATATCGAAGCAGTTACATCCCTTGGAAAGCCGGCAAACGTTAATCAAGTTCAACGACTGGCGGGTCGCATTGCAGCTCTGAGTCGCTTTGTAAGTCGCCTGGGTGAAAAGGCGATTCCTCTTTATCAGTTACTAAAGAAATCTGACCAGTTTGTTTGGACAAACGAGGCAGACGAGGCACTCGAAGCTTTGAAATGGCAATTGGTTAACCCGCCGGTCCTGGCCGCCCCGGCTGAAAAGGAGCCCATGCTTTTGTATATTGCAGCAAATTCCAAAGCAGTAAGTGTGGCGGTGGTTGTTGAAAGAAAGGAAGAAGGGAAGGAGTACCCAGTGCAACGCCCGGTATATTTCATCAGTGAGGTGCTAACCCTTTCCAAGCAACGTTACCCACACTGGCAGAAGTTAGTGTATGGGGTGTTTATGGCGAGTCGGGAACTTAAGCATTATTTCCAAGAACATCCTATCACAGTGGTTAGCTCTGCTCCCCTTGGGGACATCATCCAGAATCGGGAGGCAACAGGGTGAATTGCCAAATGGGCAATTGAACTTGGGCCGCATCACGCGCAGTACACCCCCCGCACCGCCATCAAGTCTCAGGCTTTAGTTGATTTCGTCAATGACTGGACGGAGTTGCAGGCGCCGGAAGACAGGCCTGATCTCACTTACTGGACTATTTATTTTGATGGATCTAGATAGCTGGAAGGCTCGGGGGCTGGTGTGGTACTGGTATCCCCTCAAGGAGATAAATTCTGTTATGTTCTCCGACTCATGTTTCCATGCACTAACAATGTTGCAGAATACGAACTTTGCTTCACGGTTTGCGACTTGCCAAAGAGATGAATCTAACGCGAGTCAGGTGTTTTGGCGACTCTGATTTGGTGGCGCAACAAGTTTCGGGTACTTTGGATTCTCGGGACCCCATGATGGCGGCTTACAGAAGAGCTGTGTCTGACGTGGCGGGTCATTTCCATGGTTATCAGGTGGACCACATTGATCGGCGCCTCAACGAGGCGGCTGACGCCCTCTCACGACTTGGTTCCCAGCGAAAGCCAGTTCCTCCCAATGTCTTTCTGGACATTTTGCAGAAACCATCCGTGATTTTACCATTGGAGGAGGAGTTGGCAATACCGGATCCTGAGTCTCAGCTCGTGGTGGCTCTCCACGCCATGCCGGATTGGGTTCTTCCCTATCTGGCTTATCTCGCCCGGGGTGAGTTACCAACAGACGAAGTTTCGGCCCGTCAAATCATTCGGCGCAGCAAATCCATGGTGATCATCAATGGCGAGTTATATAAATGAAGCGCTTCTGGAGTCTTTCAACGATGCGTTTCCTCCGAAGAAGGATGCATAATCTTAAATGACATTCATTCCGGAGATTATGGGCATCATGCCGGGTCGCGCTCTCTAGTGTCAAAAGCTTTTCGTCATGGTTTCTTCTGGCTGACGGCTCACGCAGATGCAGAGGATATAGTTCGTCGGTGCGAGGGATGCTAGCGATATGGACGACACGCTCATGTGCCGGCTCAGGAATTAAGAATGATTCCCATCACTTGGCCTTTTGCGGTATGGGGGTTAGACATGGTCGGCCCCTTTAAAATGTCTTCCAATAAGAAAACCCATTTACTGGTGGCGGTTGATAAGTTCACCAAGTGGGTTGAGGCGGAACCTATTGGAAATTGCGATGCGGAGACAGCGGTCAAATTCTTGAAGAAGCTGATCTTCCGGTTTGGATATCCACATAGTATCATTACTAATAATGGTACTAACCTGTCCCAAGGGGCGATGCAAGAGTTTTGTCGTCGAGAGCATATCCGGCTTGATGTTTCTGCGGTTGCTCACCCACAATCTAATGGGCAGGCGAAACGGGCGAATCAGGAGGTCTTACGAGGAATTAAGCCCCGAGTCATGGCTCCCCTGGACAAAACCCCAGGATGTTGGGTCGAAGAATTGCCTTCGGTGCTGTGGAGTATCCGGACCACCCCGAACCGGTCCACGGGTTTTACCCCTTTCTTTCTGGTTTACGGAGCAGAAGTGATTCTTCCTACTGACATAAGGCATGATTCGCCTAGAGTCGCCGCATATGTGGAGCAAGACAATGAGCTGGTGCGTCAAGATTCCTTGGACGCTTTAGAAGAGGCACGTGACCTGGCTGCGGCCTGTTCGGCCATCTATCAACAGGATCTACGGCGCTATCACAACCGCCGGGTTAAGAGCCGGACCTTTCAGGAAGGCGACTTCGTTCTTCGGTTGATACAAGATCGTGCTGGCATGCATAAGTTGTCACCACCATGGGAAGGACTGTTCGTCGTCAGCAAGAATCTTCGCAATGGCTCTTATTATCTGGTGGATCTTCGGCCTAACCGGCCAACCACGGAGGTTGAGTCAACTTGCCCTTGGAATATTGGCCACTTGCGGCCTTATTACACTTGAGCTCTTAAGCTCTGCATTTTGTAAGTTTTTCAGTTTCATTATGAAGTAATAAAATTAAAATGCTTCCCGACTTGGGGGCTTCTTCATTAAAGATCAATTTTGTCATCCTGTTGCGACCTTATGAGCCGACAGAATTATCATCTTAGGGTGTGTGCTTGAGCTTTCTGACTCGCCCCATCCTGTCGCGACCTTATGAGCCGACGAAACCATCATCTTAGGGTGCGGGCCTGAGCTTTCTGACTCGCCCCATCCTGTCGCGACCTTATGAGCCGACGAAACCATCTTAGGGTGTGTGCTTGAGCTTTCTGACTCGCCCCATCCTGTCGCGACCATATGAGACGACGAAACCATCTTAGGGTGTGTGCTTGAGCTTTCTGACTCGCCCCATCCTGTCGCGACCTTATGAGCCGACGAAACCATCTTAGGGTGTGTGCTTGAGCTTTCTGACTCGGCCCATCCTGTCGCGACCTTATGAGCTGACGAAACCATCTTAGGGTGTGTGCTTGAGCTTTCTGACTCGGCCGATCCTGTCGCGACCTTATGAGCCGACAAAACCATCTTAGGGTGTGTGCTTGAGCTTTCTGACTCGCCCCATCCTGTCGCGACCTTATGAGCCGACGAAACCATCGTAGGGTGTGTGCTTGAGCTTTCTGACTCGCCCCATCCTGTCGCGATCTTATGAGCCGACGAAACCATCTTAGGGTGTGTGCTTGAGCTTTCTGACTCGGCCCATCCTGTCGCGACCTTATGAGCCGACGAAACCATCTTAGGGTGTGTGCTTGAGCTTTCTGACTCGGCCCATCCTGTCGCGACCTTATGAGCCCAGGAAATTGCTATTTTTATTCCTTCATGGCATTGCCGCGAAGTTTTCCAAACCTTTTTCCTGATTCATCTTGAAAATATTTGTTGTCATTTATCTGGTTTCACATATGTTTTTTCAAGCTTAAAACAGGTTGATGATCAAAATCATTTCATCCATGGCGGATTGAGCATTATAAAGGATTTTCAAACGACGGATCAAATATTTCAAATCGCCTTAAGGGCGGTATAAAGATTCTTTCGAGAGTATCACAAAAACAGTACCGACTCATGAAAAAGACCTATTACATGGCTCCCAGGCCAAATCGATGAAGTTTATTCTGCTGGCGCCCTTGGATCATTTTGCTGCGAGCTTTGGCCGACTTCAATTTGCAAGTCGCCCAGTACCCAGTTGCACTTGGCCAGAGCCGCGAAGTCATCTTCATCGGTCAGGATTGATGCAAGATCTGCGTCCAAATCAAAAGGGTTCTTGGGTCGCCGTGGAGTTAAGCTGGTCGTCACAAAGATTGGCGGTTTGACCTTGTTGTTCTTGCTGTCATAAGCAGCCTGATACTTTGATAAGTCCAAACTTGCAGCAAGTTGAGTCGCTGCCAGCCGGGAGTCCTTGACGACACGCTGATAGTACTCTTCAACGAATTCTGACCCGTCATCTTTGAGTTGAGGAAAGCGTGTTGCCACCTCTTCTGGGTTGATCTCTGGAGCATACGCCAAGCAGCGACTTAAGGTAGTCAGTACTCCCTTCCGGGCGGCTGACCGAGTCAACTCGCCAATCTGAGGGGGAAGCGTAGATAGGCAGCCAAGCATCTTCTTTATGGAAGTTATAGGCTCCTTGGCACCCATCACAGCTTTAACAGTTAATACACTACCGGTATACACCTGCTGTGTCAGCGTGTAAATCGCCTTCAATATCAGCACGCAATCATCCTGAAGGTTGGCGGCTCTCAGACCTGTGCAAAGGGTCATGATAATCAGCGACTCACAATAAGAATTATTGGTAAAAAAGAAAAAAAAAGAAGAAAAAAAAGAGAAATCAAAAGTTTGAGTATTTTACCAAAGACGGCTTGCGCCATGTTTGAGATATGTCGCTTCAAGCCGGACAGTTCTTGTTGTACAGTAGCCAGCCTGGCTTCAGCCTTCTCTGCTCTTTTTGTTGCAGCATCTTGGTCAGCCTGAGCCCTTTTTAAATCGGCTTTGAGTTTTTCCATCTCAGCCAGGACCAATTGATACTTCTCCTCCGACTTAGCTCGGGCATCTTGCTGATCAGATAAGTTTTTCTTTAAATCGCCAAACGCCGATTCAGTCTGAGTAAGAGTTTCCTGTTGAAAGTACATGATAAAGGGGCAAGTCTCAGAACTATTGCAAGCAATATCCCTGACACTTGGGGGCTAATGTATAATTTTTTCAGATAAAATTATACAATATCAAGACCCGTCTCATCTTTTTACTGATGACCCGGCCCTTGGGGGTTACTGGTCGAAAGTTTTTTCTAATATATCAAGACCCGGCTCATCTTTTTACTGATGACCCGGCCCTTGGGGGTTACTGGTCGAAAGTTTTTTCTAATTCATCAAGACCCGGTTCATCTTTTTACTGATGACCCGGCCCTTGGGGGTTACTGGTCGAAAGTTTTTTCTAATCTATCAAGACCCGGCTCATCTTTTTACTGATGACCCGGCCCTTGGGGGTTACTGGTCGAAAGTTTTTTCTAATCTATCAAGACCCGGCTCATCTTTTTACTGATGACCCGACCCTTGGGGGTTAATGGGAGTAATATAATGTATAACAAAGCTTACCTCATATTTATTCTTCAGCATCCGGAGCAGGCTTTTCTCCATCTCATAACTCGCCTCCAGGCGACTCGCAAAACCAGAGCAGAGTTCTTGGAATTCCAGATGTTCATATTCAGAAAGCTTAGCCTTGGAGAGTCCAAATTCAGGGATGTTTTGAGAGGATGATGGTGCATGCTTTGATAAAACCGTTGTGGCCGGTTTAGAGAAGTTGGTGCTAGTGATAACCACAACATCCAGGTCTTCTGCTGCCGTCAATGGACTTGGCGGCTTTGGGGCATCCGTTGTGTCCTTGGGCGAGTTAGGAAGATCCATTTGATCCTCAGGCTCGCCCTGATCCGGGTCATCTTGGATTGGCGCTGACTCTTTGATGGGATCCGAAATTATGACAGGAGTTGACCCGCTGGTCTTCCTCTTCTTCGCCTGTGCCCTAAAAAAGGGGAACAACGCATTAAAAAACTGGTAATTCATTATCCTCAGATTCAAAGTAAAATTGTCAAAGGACTTACCCAGGGACTCGAATCATTGGCGGAAGTGTCGACATTACTGAATCGCCAGATGTAGGAGGAGAATTCTGCAAGAACTATACGTCAAAGATATAGGTGGATTAGGGATGCAATCCAAAGAAACATGAGGAAGTATCATTCATGGGTACCTCGTTTGGTTTCCTCTTGTTCTTTGCTGGTAAGCCGGACACCAGATCACCGGGGTGACTTCGGGTCTTCTGATTTGAGGTATGTTGTGCTTTCTTCAATAGAAAATTGGGGTCCAAACAAGCATTTGGATGTGAGAAGGGAACTTTCCCACAAATTCTCCTGGTCGGCTTAAGTGGAGAAGGAGATGAATCGGAGGAAACAGAAATTACCTCTACAGAGTCCTCCTGGCTTTCGTTGTCTTCATTCTATTCAATAGAGGCAGAGGCATAAATACAAAGTTAACAATAGAGGATGGCGAGTGAAAAAAGGATAGGTTTTTACCTCTGAAGGTGTGTCGCCGACTTGAGATTCATCGGCTTCGGATGGCTCAGCCACAACAGCTTTGCCTTTGCCCTTGGTTTTCTTTGAGGGCGACTTAGCTTGCTTCATGGCTGGCCTTTTGGGTTTCTTGGACCAAAATTTATCACCTTTCTGGAATGGTATATATTATAAAAGTCCACAACTTGAATGAAACATAAGAAATAGAGACAAAGGGCGGGTTAAAATCGCTTACCTTGGGCGCCGGATTAATTTTGCAGAAGGGTTTGAGGCCGATTTGGCCACATTTTCCCGCAGGCTCGCCGGTCAGTTTCTTGATGATGGTGACAATATCCTTTTTCGTTAAAGCCGTATGGAAATAACATTGAGGATGATCTAAGGTGCCATCAAACTCGCACATTAGCCCGTCCCGGCGACTCAAAGGAAGGATCCGCCATTCGACCCAGCAGCGAATCAAGTCGACAACAGTAAGGCCGTTGTTCGTCAAAGATCTTAACTCGGACAATACTGGGATAAAATCTGATTCATCCTCTTCGGTGAGCTTGTCCGGAAGTTTGAAGTTTGTTGGAAGGCGGTCTTTCCTATAGCCCAGAATCTTGTTTCCTCCTGCGGGTGAGGTCTCTTGACAGTAGAACCAAGACTCGCCCCAGCCTTTGGGATGGCTTGGCATGGCGAGTGAGGGAAATGGGCTATCCCTGCGTCGCTGAACATTTACACCGCCAAGTTCCAGGCTGGGACCATTGTGAAATATCGTCTGGCGATTTAGGTGGAAAAAGTACCAGAATAAGGGGACTAAGGGTTCCATCCGCAGATAAGCCTCACAGAACACTTGGAACTGGCATAGGTTACTTATCGAGTTAGGTCCTAGATCCTGGAGGCGGACGTTCATGAAAGCCATGGCGTCTCTAAGAAACTTTGATCCGGGCGGCTTAAA
Source organism: Hordeum vulgare subsp. vulgare (assembly GCF_904849725.1). Lineage (NCBI taxonomy): Eukaryota > Viridiplantae > Streptophyta > Magnoliopsida > Poales > Poaceae > Hordeum > Hordeum vulgare. The sequence goes on from NC_058519.1 coordinate 554,578,148, forward strand.
ACCTCGCTCAAGGTGTTCAACGAAAACAACTATCTCCCCTTCTTTGGGGTTAGGGAGATCTTCTCCGAACCCGGTACGCCAGCCGATAACATTCTAAGGGTCCAAGTTGCCCGTTTTCACATAATCTGCTAGTATGGAGTCATCGACTTTCGTAGGGAGCCAGTCACTTTTGAAGACGGCGCCCATGCTACAAAGGAGTAAAGTATGGGTGAATTTACACGCCTTGAATATCTACCGTAAGGGGTGAAATAAGTTCATTTGATTCACCAAGTAATTTCTTCACGGACTAAGGGAAAAGCTTGACCCGCCATATAAAGATCCGGGTTAGGTTACTATGGCGAGTTACGAAGTTTGGCTATTCACAAGAATTATGTTCTAAAGGTGTCGGAGACATTTGTTCAAAACGGTGAAGTGTGAAGACTACAAACAGCTTTACGCAATGAGCAGGTAAACTATGGCTCTACTGGACAGTCGAAAAAACAAGAGAAAAATGACTGGATGCAGCAATTTACTACCAGGATAAGGTGATATCGTTCGTTTGACGAAATATTGTTCTAAAACATGCAAGTCAAGGGCAGATAAATGAAGGTATTAAAGACATTGGCCATCTCATCGACGTTTGCATTAATCAGTCGAGGACATGCAACATATATTCATGAAGGGCATCAAGAACATGGCGATGTTGAAACTTCGAATAGGGATGGGATATGTTCTTAAATGAGCGATGATCTAACCTGATGATTTCGGTCGGCAGTGATCGACGGCGACGGAGGCTGTTGGAGTAGCACGGAAGTCTTGTCGAGCGCAGAGATCTTCGGCAGCGACGGAGTGCTTTGCAGACAGCGAAGTGGTCGACGGTGACACGGTGGTCGACGGTGCCAAGCAGATCGGCCGCGGTACGGAGCTTGACGGCGGCGCCGAAGCTTTCGAGCGACGACAGGAACTGCGGTCGACGGCGGAGCCTTCGGAAGGCGGAGTGGTTTTCTCGCTGTGATAATGGGGAGGACATTGATGAGACTGGAAGGAGGGAAGCGCCAGTCCTGTCCCCCCCCCACCTATTTAACAGGGCGGGCGCTGGAATCGAGGTGCCGTGAGCGGGAACCGCCGGAGGATAAAAATATTCGCTATAATGGCGCTCCGAAAATTTGCGGATAACGACACCAAAGGATCCGTTGGGATTATGCCAGTCTTCCCGGAATTCAAGGGATAAAAGGAGGCCGACGAGAAATGGTTTGGCGATTTAAAGATTTTCAGCGCCAGATGGCGGGTGAAAGTTTCTGACGTATAGAGAAGAATGAAGAATGAATTGCCTTTAACAGAGCAGAAATATTGGCGTGAAAAGAGTTCAAGTCAATCTAGGGCCTAATGTTGGGGATATTATCTGTTAATAACCGGCCCAACAAATCAGGCGATTCACCTGAGCGTGGTTTGGGCCTTGGCCTGGCAAGACCAAAGGTTGTATGGCGGTTCATAATTTCCGGAAGGTCTCCAAGCTTTAGGGGATGGCGACTTAGAGACCGCAGAGGTCACGATTTGTAGGAAGGAAAGTACCCTTGTAAACCCTAGGGGTTCGACCTGTATATAAAGGCGAGCCCCGGGGAAGAAGAGGGCAGGTTAGAAATCATCGAGTTCTAGGTTTGGTGAATTACGCCCTCCTTGTAATCGAAACCACATCAATACAACTTAAAGCAGGACCTAGGCCTTTACCTCCTCACGAGGGGTCGAACCTGGGTAAATTGTTGTCTCTCCCGCTCAACCCCTTTGAGTCGCCACCAAGGTGCGATGGCTCAAGTACTAAGTCCTTTCACGAGGACATCTGCCGTGACAAAACCACGACATACGCCAAGCTAGATCATTCCACATCCCGGTACACTGCCGGAGGCATTTCCTATAGAGTCATCATCGTTCTAAGCTTTGAGCTGTGAATAAATAAAAGTGTGATGATTGATGACCCACAAGTATAGGGGATCAATTGTAGCCTTTCTCGATAAGTAAGAGTGTCGAACCCAACGAGGAGCTAAAGGTAGGACAAATATTCCCTCAAGTTCTATCGACCACCGATACAACTCTACGCACACTTTACGTTCGCTTTACCTAGAACAAGTATGAAACTAGAAGTACTTTGTAGGAGTGATAAGATAGGCTTGCAAGAAAGTAAAGAACACGTAAATAAAACTAGGGGCTGGTTAGAAAAAGAAACAAATACGAGTGTCTAATGAGTGTGGAAAAGTGGTGGTAGGAGTTGCGGAATTGTCCCTAAGCAATTGACTACGTTACTAGATCGATAGCAAATATCATGTGGGAGAGGCCTCTGCTAGCATGTCATCCCTTACTTCGAATTCTATGCACTTATGATCGGAACTATTAGCAAGCGTCCGCAACTACTAACGTTCATTAATGTAAAACCAAACCATAGCAATAAGATATATTGGTCCCCCTTCAATCCCATATGCATCAATTTATATGCTAGGTTTGAAGCTTCTGTCACTCTAGCCTGCCAATACATAGTCCTATCAACATACAACTAAACCTATGGTGTGAACCACGTGCGCGATCATATGATGGGCACCAAAGGATAGCAACATAACCACAAGCAAATTAAACCAATCATAGCAATTCATCAATCACCGATAGGACAACGATAATCTACTCAGACATCATAGGATAGCAACACATCATTGGATAATAATATGTAGCATAAAGCATCATGTTCAAGTAGAGGGTACAGCGGGTTGCGGGAGAGTGAACCACTGAATATAGATGAGGGAAGATCATGCAGATGTTGGTGAAGATGACGGAGGTGTCGGTGTAGATCGCCGTCACACGATGATGTCCCGGGCGGCGTTCTGGCGCCGCCAGGAGAGAGGGGGAGAGAGCCCCCTCCTTCTTCTTCTTCCTTGACCTCCTCCCTAGATGGGAGAATGGTTTCCTCTATGGTCCATGGTCTCCATGGCGGCGGAGGGGCAAGAGCCCCCCCCCCCCCCGAGATTGGATCTCTCTCTCTGTGTGTCCTTCTATTTCTGCGCTCCTAGATTCTGTGTTTCACCGTTTCTTAAATTCCCGGAGATCCGTAACTCCGATTGGGCTGAAATTTTAACACGGTTTTCTTCCGGATATTATCTTTCTTGTGGCAAAATAAGGGCTCCAACCGCCTTAAGGAGTGGCCACAAGCCTGCCTGCCACGGGCCCACCCCCTGGCCGCGGTGACAGGGCTTGTGGGCACTCCGTGCATCGCCTCGAGTTGATTCTTCTTCCCAAAAATCATAAATATTTCAAAAAAAAATCCCCGTAAGTTTTTATTACGTTTGGACTTCGTTTGGTATGAATATTCTGCGAAACAAAAAACATGCAACAAGCAGGAACTGGCACTGAGCACTGGATCAATATGTTAGTCCCAAAAATAGTATAAAAAGTTGCCAAAAGTATATGAAAGTTGTAGAATATTGGCATGAAACAATCAAAAATTATAGATACGATGGAGACGTATCAATGACCATCATTATTAGAGCATTGTCCCATGTGAGGAAATAATAATAAAAAGAGGCCAAAGTTGCCCAAAAAAGAGATATGGAAAGAGGCCAATGAGCCAAACAAAAAAAAGAGAGAAAAGAGAGAAGGGACAATGCTACTATCTCTTTCCACACTTGTGCTTCATAATAGCACCATGTTCTTCATGATTAAGAGCCTCTCGTTTTGTCACCACCATATGCTAGTGGGAATCTTCATTATATAACTTGGCTTGTAAATTACAATGATGGGCTTCCTCAAAATTGCCCTAGGTCTTCGTGAGCAAGCAAGTTGGATGCACACCCACTAGTTCTCCTTTTGAGCTTTCACATACTTATGGCTCTAGTGCATCCGTTGTATGGCAATCCCTACTCATTCACATTGATATCTATTAATGGGCATCTCCATAACCCTTTGATACGCCGAATCGATGTGACCATCTCCTCCTTTTTGTCTCACAACCTCCACCACACTCTATTCCACCTATAGTGCTATATCCATGGCTCACGCTCATGTATTGTGTGAGAGTTGAAAAAGTTTTGAGAAAGTAAGAGTGCAAAAACAATTACTTGGCCAATACCGGGGTTGTGCATGATTTATATTAGTTGTGTGGGGATGATGGAGCATAGCCAAACTATATGATTTTGTAGGGATAACTTTCTTTGGCCTTGTTATTTCGAAAGTTCATGATTACCTTGCTAGTTTGCTTGAAGTATTATTGTTTTCATGTCAATAGCAAACTATTGTTTTGAATTTTACGGATCTGAACATTCATGTCACATGAAAGAAGTTACAAAGGACAACTATGCTAGGTAGCATTCCACATCAAAAATTTAATCTTTATCACTTCCCTACTCGAGGACGAGCAGGAGTTAAGCTTGGGGATGCTTGATACGTCTCCAACATATCTATAATTTTTTATGGTGCCATGCTATTATCGTGTCAAACTTTGGATGTTTTGTATGCCTTTTATATCTTTTTTGGGACTAACTTATTAACTCAGTGCCAAGTGTCAGTTCCTGTTTTTTTCGTGTTTTTGAGCCTTTTCAGAGGAGAATTTTAAACGGTGTCCAAACGGAATAAAACTTCCGAAAAGATTTTTTCCAGAACAGAAGATACGCAAGGGACGTGAGAACCAAGGTAGAGGCCACTAGGGGAGGCCACAAGCCCCCTAGGCGCGGCCAGGGGGCCCGCTCCTAGCAGGCTTGTGGGCCCCGTGTGGCTCGTCTACCCTACCTCTTCCGCCTATAAATTCCCAAAAAATCCAAAACTGCGCGAGAGATCCACGAAAATACTTTTCTGCCGCCGCAAGCTTCTGTCTCCGCAAGATCCCATCTGGGGCACGTTCTGGTGCCCTGCCAGAGGGGGGATTCAGATACGGAGGGCTTCTTTATCAACACCATGGCCTCTCTGATGATGCGTGAGTAGTTCACCATAGACCTTCCGGTCCATAGCTAGTAGCTAGATTGCTTCTTCTCTCTCTTGGATCTTCAATACTAAATTCTCCATCATCTTCATGGAGATCTATCTAATGTAATCTTATTTTGCGGTGTGTTTGTCGAGATCCGATGAATTGTGGATTTATGATGAAATTATCTATGAATCTTATTTGAGTTTGTTCTGATCTCTTATATGCATGATTTCATATCCTTGTAATTCTCTTCGAGTTGTGGGTTTTGTTTGGCCAACCTGATCTATGATTCTTGCAATGGGAGAAGTGCTTTGTTTTGGGTTCATACCGTGCGGTAACCTCACCCAGTGACAGAAGGGGTAGCAAGGCACGCATCGTGTTGTTGCCATCAAGGGTAAAAAGATGGGGTTTACATCATTGGTTTGAGTTTATCCCTCTACATCATGTCATCTTTCTTAAGGCGTTACTGTGTTCGTCATGAACTCAATACATAGATGCATGCTGGATAGTGGTCGATGTGTGGAGTAATAGTAGTAGATGCAGACAGTATCGGTCTACCTGTCTCAGATGTGATGCCTATATGTATGATCATTGTCTTAGATATCGTCATGACTTTGCGCGGTTCTATCAATTTCTCGATAGTAATTTGTTCACCCACCTATTTGCTATTTTGAGAGAAGCCTCTAGTGAACACTATGGCCCCCGGGTCTACTTCACACCATATTTTCAGCCTTACACTTTTACTTTGTTGCACTTTCCGCCTTGAGATATCACTTTGCAATCAATCTTGAAGGGATTGACAACCCCTTTATGGCGTTGGGTGCAAGCTTGTTTGTGTTTGCGCGGGTACTCTGGACACTTGGCTTGATTCTCCTACCGGATTGATACCTTGGTTCTAAAAACTGAGGGAAATACTTACTGCTACTATGCTGCATCACCCTTTCCTCTTCAATGGAAAAACCAACACAAGCTGAAGAGGTAGTGTTAGAGCATATATCTCCATACGTGGTTTTGGTAATTGATGACAATTCCTATGGACTAATGGTTGCCTTAAGTTATATTTATAGGATTTGTCCATAGGCACTTCTTGAAGTCCATCTGTTGGGTTCAAGGAGTTTATATGATTACCAAGGTGGTATTCAAGGTATTATCCAAAGAATGGTCATAGAGACACAAGGTTGATCAAGATCTCATATAAAGAGTAAATCAAGATGATCAACACACAAAGCGTACAAGATGTACCGAGAGGGATCGAGTGATCCCATGGTATGGATTTGTCCATAGGCACTTCTTGAAGTCCATCTGTTGGATTCAAGGAGTTTATATGTTGACCAAGGTGGTATTCAAGGTATTATCCAAAGAATGGTCATAGAGACACAAGGTTGATCAAGATCTCAGATAAAGAGTAAATCAAGATGATCAACACACAAAGCGTACAAGATGTACCGAGAGGGATCGAGTGATCCCATGGTATGGTAAGCATTGTCCATTACGTGTTTGTGTACTAACCCATGGTCTTCGTGAGAGTTCTATGTGGGGGTTAGGTGTGTTTCCATGGGCTTGCGTCAAAGAGAAGATCTCATACAACCCATGAAGTATGACGTCAAGTTGTGATCGTCATCAAGATTGCGATGTGCAAGTTCAAGTGGATCATCACGAAGCTATCATGCTTGAAGCTTGCCGTCCATTGTGGTGGCAATGGACTTGTGAAGATATGCTGAAGAGTGGCTCACCCATAGTGAGTATGGGGGAGCAATCAATTAGTCTTCATCAAGCCAACGCAATCAAGAAAGGTGGTCCATCTTGAGGAAGCCAAGATCATCATCATCTAGCTCAAGAGGACGAGGTGCAAGGTATAGGTTTGCCCTTGATAGGTTTTCTATTTAGGATAGATTGCTATACTATCAAGGGGGGCTCTCAAGTGAGTAGCTTGATCATATCCTTCGTTGAGATCTCAAACCATTTGCATCCTTGCATCATACTTCTTGGTTCTTGTTTGGTGTTTCTCTTTGTGAGTTTTAGAGCTTATGGTCATCTTCGTGACAAGCTCGAGTTCATCGAAAACGGAGTCCATATGCATCTACTATGATGTTTTCGATGTTGGTGTTTTTGCCGGTTCTTCATTCATAGAGGACTCACATCTCTATATCATTGCCATTTTCATATCTGCATGGTCTTAAGATTTGGATAGCTCTTGTCGTCCTGAATCCAACAAGCTTGGGTTTGCTCGATTCGGAGCTCGTATGCGAAAGTTATGGCTGTTTCAGTGGCGAGCGGTAGTACCGCTGGACCTAGCGGTAGTACCCCTAGAGTTGGCGGTAGTAACGCTGGCCCTAGCGGTAGTACCGCTGGCTGGCGGTAGTACCGCCCCTGGTCAGCGGTAGTACCGCCCCTGGTCAGCGGTAGTACCGCTCCAGGAGCTTAGTACCGCCTGCCTAGCGGTTGTTCGTGGACGGACCTTTTTGCGAAGACTTTCTTGGCGGTGGTAGTGCCTTTGCACTACCAGGGGCCCAGCGGTAGTACCGCTGGAGTGCCAGCGGTAGTATCGCTGCAGCCAGCGGTAGTACCGCTGGAGTCAGCGGTAGTATCGCTGGAGTGCCAGCGGTAGTACCGCTGGAGCTCGGGCAGAGAGTGGGGGTAACGGTCTGATTCCTTCCCCCACTATATAAAGGGGGTCTTCTTCCCCCTTGGCTTTATCCATCCATTGAGCTCTCGTTCTACCTCCATTGTTGACATTCTTAGAGCTTGCTTACTCTCAATCCCTCCAATGATTCTTGCTTGTTCTTAAGAGAAAAGATAGAGGAGATCTAGATCCACATCTTCACCAATCACTTTCTCCTCTATGTGAGGGGAACCCCTTGGATCTTGATCTTGGAGTTCTTTGTGAGCTCCTTGTTCTTCCTCTCATATTTCTCCATAGCTTTCTTTGTTGTGGAGGGATTTGAGTGTGAGGGACTTGACCACTTCGTGTGTTCTTGCCATTGCATTAGTTGCATCAGTTTGAGTTCTCCACAGTGATACGTGGAAGTGAAGTTTGAGAAGCTTACTACCTTTGGTACTTAGTACCCTAGATATTGTTCTTCGTGGATGCTTTGGCGTCCTAGAAGCTTGGTGGTGTCTCGGAGCTCAATCATTGTGGTGTGAAGCTCCGGGAAGCGTCGGGGTCTCCAATTAGGTTGTGGAGATTGCCCCGAGCAATTTGTACGGGTACCGGTAACCGCCCCCAAGGGTTGCCACGTGTACGGGTTCGGTGACCGCCCCCAAGGTTTGCCATTTGTACGGGTTCGGTGACCGCCCTCAAGGGTCCCTTAGTGGAATCACGGCATCTTGCATTGTGCGAGGGCGTGAGGTGATTACCGTGGCCTTAGTGGCATCTTGGGGAGCATTGTGCCTCCACACCGCTCTAACGGAGATTAGCATCCGCAAGGGTGTGAACTTCGGGATACATCATCGTCTCCCCGTGCTCGGTTATCTCTTACCCGAACCTTTTACTTATGCACTTTACTCTGTGATAGACATATTGTTTATTGTAATATATCTTGCTGTCACTTAGTTGTTTATCTTGCTTAGCATAAGTTGTTGGTGCACATAGGTGATCCTAGTTGTTTGTAGGTTTTGTGCTTGACATATTAAACGTTAGTTTTATTCCGCATTTGTTCAAGCCTAAACCTTAATTATTTTAAAGCGCCTATTCACCCCCCCCTCTAGGCGACATCCACGTCCTTTTCAGGTAGCAATACCTTGGTTCTCAACAAACCGAGGGAAACACTTATCTTCTTTGTTGCATCGCCCTTTCCTCTTCAAGGGAAAACCAACGCAAGCGCAAGAGATAGCAAGAAGGATTTATGGCGCCGTTGACGGGGAGGATACATAGCAAGATCAAGCCTACCAAGTATCCATCACAAACTCATTTCTTGCATTTACTTTATTTACCATTTGCCACTCGTTTTCCTCTCCCCCACTTCTAAAACAATTTTCAGAAAATACCAAAAAGATTTGTCGTTTTATTCGCCTTTTTCTCGCCGGATCTCTTTTTGTTTACTTGTGTTACCATGTGCCTTCTATTTTCTTGAATCTTTGCTTGCTAAAAATCTATTGATATGGATCCTCATCCACTTGCTAATCTTTTCAAGAGATCCAATTATGATGAACCAATTGCTAGTGAGTTGAGTGTACTTGATTATCTCCATGAAGTTTTGCTTGGGATTAGTGAATCTGAAAATTGTGATGAAGTGATTCACGATGTTTCCTTGAATGAAAAGCATGATTGCAATGATATTGTCATAAATTCTATTAATATCAGTTGTGCTAATGATATGCAAACCCACAAGCTTGGGGATGCTATATTTGATGAGTTTGCCATGACCACTACTTATTGCAATGATCATGATTGGGATGATAATGCTTCTTATGATCTTGCTAATTTATTTAATACTCTTGATGAATATGATATCGAAAGTGGATTTGGAAGATTGTCAACTTTAGGTAAAAAAAGATCCCACATATTTGGAGAGTGTTCAATCTTATGAATTTTTTGGTAAAAGTGGGTTTGGAGAGGTCATGACTTTAGTTAATGTTAACCCCACTACCTTGGAAGATTGTAAGACTTTTATGCATGTGGATCATGAAAATAATGCTTTATGTGATATCCATATTGTTGAATTTATTCATGATGCTACTGAAAATTACTATGATAGAGGAACATATGCTTTTACATACTGCAATAATATCAAATTTCTTCTCTATGTGTTGGAAATTTTGAAGTTATACTTCTTTTGCCTTCCTATGCTAATTGATTCTTGTTCCCATAATTTGTTTGCTCACAAAATCCCTATGCACATGAAGCGGTTAGACTTAAATATGCTTTCCATGTGATTCATTATGCTCTCTTTATGTTTCAATTATTTACCTTTATGCGAGCATCATTGAAATCGTTATGCCTAGCTAGGGGCGTTAAACAATAGCCTTGTTGGGAGGCAACCCAATTATATTTTTATGCTTTTGTTTTTGTTTATGTTTTTTAGTTCTAAACACATTATTACCTCTGTAATAATTGTGTTTTCTTGTTTTAATTAGTGTTTGAGCCAAGTAAGACCTTTGGGATGGCCTACGGTGTTTGCAAGTTGATTTTTCTGAAAAACAGAAACTTTCTCTCTCAGTCCAGGAATTTTGTAAATTCACTGGCACATTATTTTCATATGAATATTTTACACAAAATTTATATACAAATTTCCCTCATTGTCCTAATATTTAAGAATTTGTTAAGTTACATAAGTATTCGAAGTTTATAGATTGCTACACACTGTTCTGTTTTTGACAGATTCTGTTTTCTTTGTGTTGTTTGCTTGTTTTGATGAATCTATGGGTTGTATCAGGGGGTATGAACCATGGATAAGTTGAAATACATTAAATATTACATCAATATAAATAACGAATGAGTTCACAACAGTACCTAAAGTGGTGATTTATTTTTCTTATACTAACGGATCTCATGAGTTTTGTGTTGAGTTTTGTGTTGTGAAGTTTTCAAGCTTTGGGTAAAGATTTTATGGACTGCGGAATAAGGAGTGGAGAGAGACTAATCTTGGGGATGCCCAAGGCATCCCAAGACATATTCAAGGATAACAAAGAGCCTAATCTTGGGGATGCCCCGGAAGGCATCCCCTCTTTCGTCTTCAGTCATCGGTAAATTTATTTGAGGCTATATTTTTATTCACCACATGATATGTGTTTTGCTTGGAGCGTCTTGTATGATATGAATATTTAATATTTAGTTTGACACAATCATCCTTGCTGCACACATCTTTTGAGAGAGACACGCTGAATCTTGAATTTATTAGAATACTCTTTATGCTTCACTTATATCTTTTGAGCCACGCAATGTTGCTCTAGTGCTTCACTTGTATCTTTTAGAGCACGGCGGTGTGGTGTTTTATGGAAATTATTAAACTCTCTTACCTCACTTATATTATTCTGAGAGTTCTTTAAACAACATGGTAATTGGTTTAGGTTATGAATTTAGTCCTAATATAATGGGCATACAAGAGGGATATAATAAAAACTTTCATATTAAGTGCATTGAATACGACGAGAAGTTTGATTCCTTGCATATAGTTTTGAGATATGAAGATGGTAATATGAGAGTGATGCTAATAGGTAATAGTGAATTAGAAGAAATACTTGTGTTAAAGCTTGTGTTCTTGTAGCATGCACGTATGGTGAACCGTTATGTGATGAAGTGGGAGCATGCTTTGTTTGATGATTGTCAACCTTTGTGTGGAGGTCGGGATCACGCGATGGTTAACTCCTACCAACTCTTCCCCTAGGAGCATGCATCTAATACTTTGCTTCGATAACTAATAGGCTTTTGCAATAAGTATGTGAGTTCTTTATGACTAATGTTGAGTTCATGGATTATACGCACTCTCACCCTTCCACCTTTGCTAGCCTCTCTAGTACCGCGCAACTATCGCCGGTACATTAAACCCACCTTCCTCAAAACAGCCACCATATATTGTCCTCAAAACAGCCACCATATCTACCTATTATGGCATTTTCATAGCCATTCCGAGATATATTGCCATGCAACACCACTGTCTCGTTTTTATGACACGCACCATCACTTTCATATTGCTTATAGAGTCATATTTTGTTCTAGTTATCGAGTTGTAATCTTTGAGTTGTAAGTAAATAAAAGTGTGATGATTTGCATTATTAGAGCATTGTCCCGTGTGAGAAAAGGATGATGGAATCTATGATTCCCTCACAAGTTGGTATGAGTCTCCGGACTTTACAAAAATAAAAGAGGTCAGTGAAGCCCATAAAAAACATAAAAGAGGCCAAAGAAGCACATCTAAAAAGGGAAAAAAGAAAAGAGGGGAAAATGAGAGAAAGAGAGAAGGGACAATGCTACTATCTTTTTCGACACTTGTGCTCCAAAGTAGCACCATGTTCTTCATAGAGAGTCTCCTATTTTGTCACTTTCATATAACTAATGGAATTACATTTTTTGCACAACCACTTAGTTTCCTTTTTGAGCTTTCATACACTTATAGCTCTAGTGCATTTGTTGCATGGCAATCCCTACTCTCTCACATTGATGGGCATCTCCATAGCCCGTTGATATGCCTAGTTGATGTGAGACTATCTTCTCCTTTTTTTGCAACCTCTACCATACTCTATTCTAGCTATAGTGCTATATCCATGGCTCACGCTCATGTATTGCGTGAGAGTTGAAAAGGTTTGAGAACATAAAAAGTGTGAAACAATTGCTTGAGTTTCATCGGGGTTGCGCATGATTTAGATACTTTGTGTGTTGAAGATGGAGCATAGACAGACCATATGATTTTTTAGGGATAACTTTCTAAGACCATGTTATTTTGAAAGGAAGCAATTGCCTTCATAATATGCTTGAAGTATTATTGTTTTATGTCAATATTAGACTTTTGTTTTGAATCGTATGGATCTGAATATTCATGCCACAATAGAGAATATTACATGAATAAATATGTTAGGTAGCATTCCACATCAAAAAAATTGTTTTTATCAGTTACCTACTAGAGGACGAATAGGAATTAAGCTTGCGAATGCTTGATACGTCTCCAACGTATCTATAATTTTTGATTGTTCCATGCTATTATATTATCTGTTTTGGATGTTCTATATGCATTAATATGTTGTTTTATATTATTTTTGGGACTAACCTATTAATCTAGAGCCTAGTGCCAGTTTTTGTTTTTTCCATGTTTTTGAGTATCGCAAATAAGGAATATTAAACGGAGTCCAACCGGAACAAAATCTCTGGAAAGATTTTTCTTGGACCAGAACAAACCCAGGAGACTTGGAGTAGGGGGCAGGGCACCTGCAGGGAGGCCACAAGACTGCAGGGCGTGCCCTAGGGGGGTGGCCGCGCCCCCTAGCTTGTGGGTCAACTGCAGGCCACTAACCCTATTCGTTGGCCTATAAATTCTCAAATATTCCCCATCGCAAAAAAGAGCCACGAAAATAATTTTCCGCCGTCGGGAGCCTCTGTTCCCATGAGATCCAATCTGGGAGCCTTTTCCGGTAATCTGTCAGAGAGGGAATTGATCACGGAGGGCATTTACATCAACTCCATTGCCCCTCCGATGATGCGTGAGTAGTTCACCACAAACCTACGGATCCATAGCTAGTAGCTAGATGGCTTATTCTCTCTCTTTGATCTTAAATGTCATGTTCTTCATGATCTTCATGGAGATCTATCCGATGTAATACTCTTTTGCGGTGTGTTTGTCGAGATCCGATGAATTGTGAGTTTATGTTTAGATTATCTATGAATATTATTTGAATCTCTTCTGAATTACTATATGCATGATTTCATATCTCAGCAAGTCTCTTCGAGTTATTGGTCTGGTTTGGCCAACTAGATTGGTAATTCTTGCAATGGGAGAAGTTCTTAGTTTTGGGTTCAATCTTGCGGTGTCCTCACCTAGTGACAAGAGGATATAGATCCAAGGGGTTTCCCTTACATAGAGGAGAAAGTGATTGGTGGAAATATGGATCTAGATCTCCTCTCTCTTTTCCCTTAAGAACTAGCAAGAATCATTGGAGGAATTGACAGTTAGCAATCTCTAAGAAGGTCAACAATGGGGGGAGAACACAAGCTCAAGAGTTAGGGAGAAATGGGGGAGAAGACCCCCTTTTATAGGCCTCTCCAAATCCAACTGTTATGTGCACACGTCGTGCACAAGTGGTACTACCGCTCGGCTGAGCGGTACTACCGCTTAGTGTGGTAATTCCATGAAAAAGCATGCAAACGGCCGACCTAACAATACTACCGCTGGGGATGAATAACCAATATGAGAGCGATCAAATAAGCGGAAGTGGGGCCAAAACTGGAGGACGGCAGTAACGCCCAAGCGGTACTACCGCTCTACTCCGAGCGGTAATTGAGCTGAAAATGGGCAAGGGCACCCGAGGACACCATAGAGCTTAAATAAGTAGTAGTAGCAGCAGTATTCGAGAGCGGTAGTACCACCCGAGCGGTACTACCGCTTCCACCGCAGCGGTACTTTCGCTTAACAAAGAAAAACAACCCTCACACTAAAACTGCCAAAACTTTCGCATTCGAGCTCCGAATTGAGAAAACTCAAGCTTGTATGGTTATCTTAAGAAGAGGTAGTTATGAAAATGCAAATGATATAGAGATGTGAAACCTCTATGAATGAAGAACCGATAAAAACGCCAAGATAAAAAAACATAATAGAAGATGCACATGAACTCCATTTTTGATGAACTTGAGCTTGTCATGAAGATGAACATAAGCTCAAGAACCCACATAGACAAAAGCCAACCAAGAACCAAGAAAGAAGATGGTGCCAAGAATGCAATGGTTTCAGCTCTCAATGTACGATACAATCAAGCTACTCACTTGAGAGCCCCCCTTGATAGTAAGACAATTTATCCTATAATTCGGTCTCCCAATTAACACACTTAGACTAGTAAAATAGAAAACCTATTAAGGACAAACCTTTGTCGTGCGCATAGTCCACTTGAGCTAGATGATGACGATGTTGTCCTTCTCAAGTTGGACCACCTTTCTTGATTGCGCCAACTCGATGAAGACTAGTAGATTGCTCCGTGATACGTCTCCAACGTATCTATAATTTTTAACTATTCCATGCTATTATATCATCTGTTTTGGATGTTTTATATGCATTAATATGTTGTTTTATATTATTTTTGCGACTAACCTATTTATCTAGAGCCTAGTGCCAGTTTCTATTTTTTTTATGTTTTTGAGTATTGCAGATAAGGAATATTAAACGGAGTCCCAACGGAACAAAATCTCCGGAAATATTTTTCTTGGACCAGAAGAAACCCAAGAGACTTGCAGTAGGGGGCAGGGCACCTGCGGGAGGCCACAACCCTGCAGGGTGCGCCCTAGGGGGGTGGCCGCGCCCCCTAGCTTGTGGGTCCCTTGTAGGACTCCTAAACCTATTCTTCGGCCTATAAATTCCCAAATACTCCCCCATTGCCAAAAAGAGCCACGAAAATACTTTTTCGCCGTCGGGAGCCTCTGTTCCCGTGAAATCCAATCTGGGAGCCTTTTTCGGTAATTTTCCGGAGAGGGAATTGATCATCGGGGGCATCTACATCAACTCCATTGCCCCTCCGATGATGCGTTAGTAGTTCAGCACAGACCTACGGGTCCATAGCTAGTAGCTAGATGGCTTCTTCTCTCTCTTTGATCTTCAATACCATGTTCTTCATGATCTTCATGGAGATCTATCCGATGTAATACTCTTTTGCAGTGTGTTTGTCGTGATCCGATGAATTGTGAGTTTATGTTCAGATTATCTATGAATATTATTTGAATCTCTTCTGAATTATTATATGCATGATTCCATATCTTAGCAAGTCTCTTCGAGCTATTGGTTTGCTTTGCCCAACTAGATTGGTAATTCTTGCAATGGGAGAAGTGCTTAGTTTTGGGTTCAATCTTGCGGTGTCCTCACCCAGTGACAAAGTAGGGGTAGCGAGGCACGTATTGTATTGTTGCCATCGAGGATAAGAAGATGGGGTTTTCAACATATTGCTTGAGTTTATCCCTCTACATCATGTCAGCTTACTTAATGCGTTACTCTGTTCTTCATGAACTTAATACTCTAGATGGAGGCAGGAGTCGGTTGATGTGTGGAGTAATAGTAGTAGATGCAGAATCGTTTCGGTCTACTTGACACGGACGTGATGCCTATATGCATAATCATTGCCTTAGATATCTTCATAATTATTCGCTTTTCTATCAATTGCTCGATAGTAATTTGTTCACCCACCGTATTATTTTCCTTTATGAGAGAAGCCTCTAGTGAAACCTATGGCCGCCGGGTCTATTTTCCAGATTGTATTTTCAGATCTATAAACCAAAAATACAAAAGTATCTTGCTGCAATTTATTTACTTTTGTTTGCACAATCTTTATATCTATCTTTATCAGATCTCATCCTTGCAAATAACTCTGAAGGGATTGACAACCCCTTTTTAGCGTTGGGTGCAAGAGTTTGATTATTTGCGTAGGTACTACCATTGGGGCCCTGCTTGTTCCTCCTACTGGATTGATACCTTGGTTCTCAACAAACTGAGGGAAATACTTATCTACTTCGTTGCATCACCCTTTCCTATTCAAGGGAAAACCAACACAAGCTCAAGAGGTAGCACTCCCCCATACTCCACTATGAGTGGGCCACTTTTTAGTACATCTCACAAGTCCATTGCCACCATAATGGATGACAAGCTTCAAGCATGATCTCTTCATGATGCTCCACTTGAACTTGCACACCGCAATCTTCCGTTGGTTGAATGAGATCTTCCTCTTGACGCAAGCCCATGGAAACACACCTAACCCCACATAGAACTCTCACGAAGACCATTGGTTAGTACACAAAGCGTAATGGACAATGCTTACCATACCATGGGATCACTTGATCCCTCTCGGTACATCTTGTATGCTTTGTGTGTTGATCAACTTGATTCGCTCTTTGACTTAGTCTTGGTCAACCTTTTGTCTTTATGACCAATCTTTGGACAAAACCTTGAGTACCACCTTGGACATCATATAAACTCCTTAAAACCAACAGATGGACTTCAAGAAGTGCCTATGGACAAATCCTTCAAATATAACCCAAGGCAACCATTAGTCCATAGAGATTATCATCAATTACCAAAACCACATATGGAGAAATATGCTCTAACAATATGCAAGCCCAAGAGATCCATTTATGGATTGCGGCAAGCAGCTCGGAGTTGGAATATTCGTTTTGATCAAGTCAATGTTGACCTTGGTTTCATCAAGAACAAAGAGGATTATTGTCTATACAAGAAGTCTAGTTGGAGCTCGGTAGTATTTTTGATCTTGTATGTGGATGACATACTTCTGATCGGAAATGATGTTTCGATGTTGAACGCAGTCAAGGAATCATTGAATGGCATGCTTTTTATGAAAGACCTTGGTGTTAGAGCATATATCTCCATATGTGGTTTTGGTAATTGATGAAAATTCCTATGGACTAATGGTTGCCTTAAGTTACATTCATAGGATTTGTCCATAGGCACTCCTTGAAGTCCATTTGTTGGGTTCAAGGAGTTTATATGATGACCAAGATGGTATTCAAGGTATTATCCAAAGAATGGTCATAGAGACACATGGTTGATCAAGATCTCAGACAAAGAGTAAATCAAGATGATCAACACACAAAGCATACAAGATGTACCGAGAGGGATCAAGTGATCCCATGGTATGGTAAGCATTGTCCATTACGTGTTTTGTACTAACCCATGGTCTTCGTGAGAGTTCTATGTGGGGGTTAGGTGTGTTTACATGGGCTTGTGTCAAAAGTAATATCTCATACAACCCATGAAGTATGACGTCAAGTTGTGATCGTCATCAAGATTGCGATGTGCAAGTTCAAGTGGATCAGCACGAAGATATCATGCTTGAAGCTTTCCGTCCATTGTGGTGGCAATGGACTTGTGAAGATATGCTGAAGAGTGGCTCACCCATAGTGAGTATGGGGGAGCAATCAACTAATCTTCATCAAGCCAACGCAATCAAGAAAGGTGGTCCATCTTGAGGAAGCCAAGATCATCATCATCTAGCTCAAGAGGACGATGTGCAAGGTATAGGTTTGCCCTTGATAGGTTTTCTACTTAGGATAGATTGTTGTACTATCAAGGGGGGCTCTCAAGTGAGTAGCTTGATCTTATCTTTCGTTGAGAGCTCAAACCATTTGCATCCTTGCATCATACTTCTTGGTTCTTGTTTGGTGTTTCTCTTTGTGAGTTTTAGAGCTTATGGTCATCTTTGTGACAAGCTCGAGTTCATCAAAACCGGAGTCCATATGCATCTACTATGATGTTTTTGATGTTGGAGTTTTTGCCGGTTCTTCATTCATAGATGACTCACATCTCTATATCATTGGCATTTTCATACCTGCATGGTCTTAAGATTTCTTCATTCATAGATGTTGGAGTTTTTGCCGGTTCTTCATTCATAGATGACTCACATCGCTGTTTGGATAGCTCTTGTCGTCCTGAATCCAACAAGCTTGGGTTTGCTCGATTCGGAGCTCGTATGCGAAAGTTATGGCTGTTTCAGTGGCGAGCGGTAGTACCGCTAGAGTTGGCGGTAGTACCGCTAGAGCTTGCGGTAGTACCGCTGTCCAGCGGTAGTACTGCCCCTGGCCAGCGGTAGTACCGCTCCAAGTTTTTAGTACCGTCATCTTTGCGGTTGTACTGCGTCGGACCTTTTTGCGAAGACTTTCTTGGCGGTGGTAGTGCTTTTGCACTACCATGGGCCCAGCGGTAGTACCGCTGGGACGAGCGGTAGTACCGCTGGAGTGCTAGCGGTAGTACCGCTAGCTCACGGTAGTACCGCCCGTGGTCAGCGGTAGTACCGCTGGAGTGCGAGCGGTAGTACCGCTGCAGCCAGCGGTAGTACCGCTGGGCTCGGGCTGTAAGTGGGGGTAACGGTCTGATTTGTTCCCCCACTATATAAAGGGGGTCTTCTTCCCCCTTGGCCTTATCCATTCGTTGAGCTCTTGTTCTACCTCCATTGTTGACATTCTTAGAGCTTGCTTACTCTCAATCCCTCCAATGATTATTGCTTGTTCTTGAGGGAAAAGAGAGAGGAGATCTAGATCCACATCTCCACCAATCACTTTCTCCTCTATGTGAGGGGAACCCCTTGGATCTTGATCTTGGAGTTCTTTGTGAGCTCCTTGTTCTTCCTCTCATATTTCTCCATAGCTTTCGTTGTTGTGGAGGGATTTGAGTGTGAGGGACTTGACCACTTCGTGTGTTTTTGCCATTGCATTGGTTGCATCGGTTTGAGTTCTCCACGGTGATACGTGGAAGTGAAGGTTGAGAAGCTTATTGCCTTTGGTACTTAGTCCCTAGATATTGTTCTTCGTGGATGCTTTGGCGTCCTAGAATCTTGGTGGTGTCCACGAGCTCAATCATTGTGGTGTGAAGCTCCGGGAAAGCGTCGGGGTCTCCAATTAGGTTGTGGAGATTGCCCCGAGAAATTTGTACGGGTACAGGTAACTGTTGGAAATATGCCCTAGAGGCAATAATAAAATGGTTATTATCATATTTCCCTGTTCATGATAATCGTCTATTGTTCATGCTATAATTGTATTAACAGGAAACAGTAATACATGTGTGAATAAATAGATCACAATGTGTCCCTAGCAAGCCTCTAGTTGGCTAGCTCGTTAGTCAATAGATGATCCTGGTTTCCTGATCATGGGCATTAGATGTCATTGATAACGGGATCACATCATTGGGAGAATGATGTGATGGACAAGACCCAATCCTAAGCCTAGCACTAGATCGTATTGTTCGTATGCTAAAGCTTTTCTAATGTCAAGTATCTTTTCCTTCGACCATGAGATTGTGCAACTCCCGGATACCGTAGGAGTGCTTTGGGTGTATCAAACATCACAACGTAACTGGGTGACTATAAAGGTGCACTACGGGTACCTCCGAAAGTGTCTGTTGGGTTGGTACGAATCGAGATCGGGATTTGTCACTCCGTGTGACGGAGAGGTATCTCTGGGCCCACTCGGTAGAACATCATCATGAGCTCAATGTGACTAAGGAGTTAGTCACACGATGACGTGCTACGGAACGAGTAAAGAGACTTACCGGTAACGAGATTGAACAAGGTATAGGTATACCGACGATCGAATCTCGGGCAAGTTCTATACCGACAGACAAAGGGAATCGTATACGGGATTGATTGAATCCTTGACATCGTGGTTCATCCGATGAGATCATCGTGGAGCAAGTGGGAGCCACCATGGGTATCCAGACCCCGCTGATGGTTATTGGCCAGAGAGGTGTCTCGGTCATGTCTGCCTGTCTCCCGAACCCGTAGGGTCTACACACTTAAGGTTCGATGACGCTAGGGTTATAGGGAATTGTTGTACGAGGTTAGAGAAAGTTGTTTGGAGTCCCGGATGAGATCCCGGACATTACGAGGAGCTCCGGAATGGTCCGGAGGTAAAGATTGATATATAGGACGGATGGTTTTGGACACCGGAAGTGTTTCGGGCATCACCGGTAACGTCCCGGGGGACCACCGAAGGGGGGCAACGACCCCGGGAGGCTAGATGGGCCAAGTGGGTAAGGGAACCAGCCCCTAGGTGGGCTGGTGCGCCCCCCCCCCCCACTTAGCCCATGGCGCAGGAAGAGGGGAGAGGGGGGGAACCCTAGCATAGGTGGGCCTAAGGCCGACCAGAGGGGTGCGCCACCCCTCCTCCCTGCCCTGGCCGCCGCCCCCTCTCCCATCTGGGGCTGCCGCACCCCTTGGGGGTGGGAACCCTAAGGGCTGCGCCCCCTCCCTCTCCCCCTATATATAGTTGAGGATTCGGGGCTATTTGACACACCGTTTTATCTCTCTCTCAGCGCAGCCCTGCTCCTCTCCCTCCTCCTCTGTGCCGGCGCTTGGCGAAGCCCTGCCGGGAGGCCTCGTCTCTCCATCGACACCACGCCGTCGTGTTGCTGGAGTTCTTCCCCAACCTCTCCCTCCTCCTTGCTGGATCAAGGTGCGGGAGACGTCACCGGGCTGCACGTGTGTTGAACGCGGAGGTGCCGTAGTTCGGCACTAGATCGGAATCGCTGCGAGTATGACTCCATCAACCGCGTTCTAGCAACGCTTCCGCTTAGCGATCTTCAAAGGTATGAAGATGCTCTTACCCCTCTCTCGTTGCTGGTCTCTCCATAGGAAGATCTAAACATGTGTAGGAAAATTTTGAATTTATGCTACGTTACCCCAACAGTGGTATCAGAGCCAGGTTTTCTATGCGTAGATTCTATGCACGAGTAGAACACAAAAGTTGTGGGCGATGATTTGTCAATTTGCTTGCCGTTACTAGTCTTATTCTTTTCTGGCGGTATTGTGGGATGAAGCGGCCCGGACCGACTTTACACGTACGCTTACGTGAGACTGGTTCCACCGACAGACATGCACATCGTGCATAAAGGTGGCTAGCGGGTGTCTGTCTCTCCTACTCTAGTCGGATTGGATTTATGAAAAGGGTCCTTATGAAGGGTAAATAGCTTTGGCATATCATCGTTGTGTCTGTCACGTAGGTAAGAAGGCGTTCTTGCTAGAAACCCAAATCAGCCACGTAAAACTTGCAACAACAATTAGAGGACGTCTAACTTGTTTTTGCAGGGTTTTGACATGTGATGTGATATGGCCAAAGTTGTGATGTTGCATGTATGATCTATGAGATGATCATGTTATTGTAATAGGTTTCACGACTTGCATGTCGATGAGTATGACAACCGGCAGGAGCCATAGGAGTTGTCTTAATTTATTGTATGAGATGCAACGCCATGTGCTTACTACTTTTACGTCATTGCTAACGGTTAGCCATAGTAGTAGTGATAGTAGTAGTTGGCGTGACGACTTCACGGAGACACGATGATGGAGATCATGATGATGGAGATCATGGTGTCACGCCGGTGACGATGATGATCATGCGATGCCTGAAGATGGAGATCAAAAGAGCAAAGATGATAATGGCCATATCATGTCACTATATGATTGCATTGTGATGTTTATCATGTTTTACATATTATTGCTTAAAATGACGGTAGCATAATAAGATGATCCCTCTTAAAATTTCAAGAACGTATTCCCCTAAGTGTGCACCGTTGCGAAGATTCGGTGTCTCGAAGCACCACGTGATGATCGGGTGTGATAGATTCTAACGTTCGCATACAACGGGTGTAAGCCAGATTTACACACGCGAAACACCTAGGTTGACTCGACGAGCTTAGCATGTACAGATATGACCTTGAATACAAGAGACCGAAAGGTCGAACATGAGTCGTATGGTTGAATACGATCAGCATGAAGTTGCTCACTATGGTGACTAGTTTGTCTCACGTGATGATCGGACACGGGTTAGTCAACATGGATCATGTATCACTTAGATGACTAGAGGGATGTCGATTTAAGTGGGAGTTCATACTTAATTTGATTAAATGAACTTAATTTTCATGAACTTAGTCTAAAAGTTGTCTTTATAAATATTGTAGATGTCCAACGTCAACCTCAACTTCAACACATTCCTAGAGAAAAACAAGATGAAAGATGATGGTAGCAACTATGCGGACTGGGTTCGCAACTTGAAGCTCATCCTTGAAGCAGCTAAAAAGGCTTATGTCCTTAATGCGCCGCTAGGTGACCCTCCCGCTCCCGCAGCAGCCCAGGACATTCTGAACGTCTGGCAAACGCGGAGTGATGACTACTCTCTGGTCAGGTGTGGCATGTTATACAGTTTAGAAACGGGGCTCCAAAGGCGTTTTGAGCAACACGGGGCATATGAGATGTTCCAGGAGCTGAAGCTAGTTTTTCAAGCTCATGCCCGTGTCGAGAGATATGAAGTCTCTGACAAGTTCTTTAGCTGTAAGATGGAGGAGAACAGTTCTGTCGGTGAGCACATACTCAAAATGTCTGGGTTACACGGTCGTCTGACTTCACTTGGAGTCGAACTTCCGGATGATGCTATAATTGACAGAATCCTCCAGTCTCTCCCACCAAGCTACAAAGGCTTTGTGCTTAACTACAACATGCAAGGGATGGAGAAGACCATTCCCGAGTTGTACTCGATGCTCAAGTCTGCAGAAGTAGAAATCAAGAAGGAGCATCAAGTGTTGATGGTCAACAAGACCACTAGTTTCAAGAAAGGCAGGGGTAAGAAGAACTTCAAGAAAGACGGCAAAGTTGTTGCGCGCCCGGTAAGCCAGATGCCGGGAAGAAGAAAAAGAACGGACCCAAGCCTGAGACTGAGTGCTTCTATTGCAAGGGAAAGGGTCACTGGAAGCGGAATTGCCCCAAATACTTAGCGGACAAGAAGGCCGGCAACGTTAAAGGTATATGTGATATACATGTTATTGATGTGTACCTAACCAGCGCTCGTAGTAGCTCCTGGGTATTTGATACCGATGCTGTTGCTCACATTTGCAACTCAAAGCAGGAACTGCGGAATAAGCGGAGACTGGCCAAGGACGAGGTGACGATGCGCGTCGGGAATGGTTCAAAGGTCGATGTGATCGCCGTCGGCACGCTACCTCTACATCTACCGTCGGGATTAGTTTTAAACCTTAATAATTGTTATTTAGTACCAGCTTTAAGCATGAACATTGTATCAGGGTCTTGCTTAATGCGAGACGGCTACTCATTTAAGTCAGAGAATAATGGTTGTTCTATTTATATGAGTGATATGTTTTATGGTCATGCTCCGCTGGTGAATGGTTTATTCTTGATGAATCTCGATCATGATGTTACACATATTCATAGTGTGAGTACCAAAAGATGCAAAGTTGATAATGATAGTCCCACATACTTATGGCACTGCCGCCTTGGTCATATAGGCGTTAAGCGCATGAAGAAGCTCCATACTGATGGACTATTAGAGTCTCTTGACTTTGAATCATTTGACACATGCGAACCGTGCCTCATGGGAAAGATGACTAAGACTCCATTCTCAGGAATAATGGAGAGAGCAACCGACTTATTGGAAATAATACATACTGATGTGTGTGCTCCAATGAATGTTGAAGCTCGCGGTGGTTATTGTTATGTTCTCACTCTCACCGATGATTTGAGTAGGTATGGGTATATCTACTTGATGAAGCACAAATCTGAGACGTTTGAAAACTCAAGGAATTTCAGAGTGAGGTTGAGAATCAACGTGACAGAAAAATTAAATGTCTACGATCTGATCGTGGAGGAGAATATTTGAGTCACGAGTTTGGCACACACCTAAGGAAGTGTGGAATCGTTTCCCGACTGACGCCGCCTCGCACACCGCAGCGCAACGGAGTGTTTGAACGTCGTAATCGCACTTTATTAGATATGGTACGATCTATGATGTCTCTCACCGACTTACCGCTATCATTTTGGGGATACGCATTAGAAACTGCAGCATTCACTTTAAATAGGGCACCGTCTAAATCCGTTGAGACGACACCGTATGAACTGTGGTTTGGCAAGAAACCTAAGTTGTCGTTTCTTAAAGTTTGGGGCTGCGATGCTTATGTGAAGAAACTTCAACCAGAAAAGCTCGAACCCAAAGCGGAGAAATGTGTATTCATAGGATACCCTAAGGAAACTATTGGGTATACCTTCTATCTTAGATCCGAAGGTAAAACCTTTGTTGCCAAGAACGGATCCTTTCTAGAGAAACAGTTTCTCTCGAAAGAAGTAAGTGGGAGGAAGGTAGAACTTGATGAGGTAATTGCACCTACTCTCGAACAGGATAGTAGCGCAGCGCGGGAAGCTGTTCCTGTGGCGCCTACACCGACTGAAGAGGAAGTTAATGATGATGTTCATGAAGCTTCGGATCAAGTTACTATTGAACCGCGAAGGTCCACAAGGGCACGCTCCGCACCAGAGTGGTACGGCAACCCTGTGATGGAAATCATGTTGTTAGACAACGGGGAACCTTCGAACTATGAAGAAGCATTGGCGGGCCCGGATTCCAACAAATGGCTTGAGGCCATGAAATCCGAGATAGGATCCATGTATGAGGACAAAGTATGGACTTTGGTGGACTTGCCCGATGACCGGCGAGCCATAGAAAATAAATGGATCTTCAAGAAGAAGACTGATGCAAACGGTAATGTAACCGTTTACAAAGCTCGACTTGTCGCATAGGGTTTTTGACAAATTCAAGGAGTTGACTACGAAGAGACTTTCTCTCCCGTAGCGAAGCTGAAATCAGTCCGAATCATGTTAGCAATTGCCGCCTTTTATGATTATGAAATTTGGCAAATGGACGTCAAAACAGCGTTCCTTAACGGGAACCTTAAGGAAGAGTTGTATATGATGCAACCAGAAGGTTTTGTCGACCCTAAGGGTGCTAACAAAGTGTGCAAGCTCCAGCGCTCCATCTATGGGCTGGTGCAAGCATCTCGGAGTTGGAACATTCGCTTTAATGAGGTGATTAAAGCGTTTGGGTTCATACAGGTTTACGGAGAAGCCTGTCTGTACAAGAAAGTGAGTGGGAGCTCTGTAGCTTTCCTCATACTGTATGTGGATGACATATTATTGATGGGGAATAATATAGAGATGTTGGAGAGCATAAAGGCCTATTTGAACAAGAGTTTTTCAATGAAGGACCTCGCAGAAGTTGCATACATATTAGGCATCAAGATCTATAGAGATAGATCGAGACGCCTCATAGGTCTTTCGCAAAGTACATACCTTGACAAGATATTGAAGAAGTTCAATATGGAAAACTGAAAGAAAGGGTTCTTGCCAGTTTTGCAAGGTATGAGATTGAGTAAGACTTAGTCGCCGACCACGGCAGCAAATAGAGAGAAGATGAGTTCTGTCCCCTACGCTTCAGCCGTGGGCTCTCTAATGTATGCCATGCTTTGTACCAGACCTGATATAAACCTTGTCATAAGTTTGGTAGGGAGGCACCAAAGTGATCCCGGTACGGAACACTGAACAGCGGTCAAGAATATCCTTAAGTACCTGAAAAGGACTAAGGAAATGTTTCTCGTTTATGGAGGTGACGAAGAGCTCGTCGTAAAGGGTTACGTCGACGCTAGCTTCGACACAGATCCGGATGACTCTAAGTCACAGACCGGATACGTATATGTGTTGAATGGTGGGGCAGTGAGCTGGTGCAGCAGCAAGCAAGAAGTCGTGGCAACATCTACATGTGAAGCGGAGTACATAGCTGCTTCAGAAGCGGCTCATGAAGGAATTTGGATGAAGGAGCTCATCACCGACCTTGGAGTGGTTCCAAGCGCGTCGGGTCCTATGACACTCTTCTCTGATAACACTGGAGCCATTGCCATAGCCAAGGAGCCCAGGTTTCACCAGAAGATGAAGCACATCAAGCGCCGCTACAACTCCATCCAGGACCATGTCCAGAGTGGACTGATAGATATTTGTAAAGTACACACGGATCTGAATATTGCAGACCCGTTGACTAAACCTCTTCCACGAGCAAAACATGATCAACACCATAATGCTATGGGTGTTGGATACATCACAATGTAATTAGATTATTGACTCTAGTGCAAGTGGGAGACTGTTGGAAATATGCCCTAGAGGCAATAATAAAATGGTTATTATCATATTTCCCTGTTCATGATAATCGTCTATTGTTCATGCTATAATTGTATTAACAGGAAACAGTAATACATGTGTGAATAAATAGATCACAATGTCTCCCTAGCAAGCCTCTAGTTGGCTAGCTCGTTAGTCAATAGATGATCATGGTTTCCTGATCATGGGCATTAGATGTCATTGATAACGGGATCACATCATTGGGAGAATGATGTGATGGACAAGACCCAATCCTAAGCCTAGCACTAGATCGTATTGTTCGTATGCTAAAGCTTTTCTAATGTCAAGTATCTTTTCCTTCGACCGTGAGATTGTGCAACTCCCGGATACCGTAGGAGTGCTTTGGGTGTATCAAACGTCACAACGTAACTGGGTGACTATAAAGGTGCACTACGGGTACCTCCGAAAGTGTCTGTTGGGTTGGTACGAATCGAGATCGGGATTTGTCACTCCGTGTGACGGAGAGGTATCTCTGGGCCCACTCGGTAGAACATTATCATGAGCTCAATGTGACTAAGGAGTTAGTCACACGATGACGTGCTACGGAACGAGTAAAGAGACTTACCGGTAACGAGATTGAACAAGGTATAGGTATACCGACGATCGAATCTCGGGCAAGTTCTATACCGACAGACAAAGGGAATCATATACGGGATTGATTGAATCCTTGACATCGTGGTTCATCCGATGAGATCATCGTGGAGCAAGTGGGAGCCACCATGGGTATCCAGACCCCGCTGATGGTTATTGGCCAGAGAGGTGTCTCGGTCATGTCTGCCTGTCTCCCGAACCCGTAGGGTCTACACACTTAAGGTTCGATGACGCTAGGGTTATAGGGAATTGTTGTACGAGGTTACCGAAAGTTGTTCGGAGTCCCGGATGAGATCCCGGAAGTCACGAGGAGCTCCGGAATGGTCCGGAGGTAAAGATTGATATATAGGACGGATGGTTTTGGACACCGGAAGTGTTTCGGGCATCACCCGTAACGTACCAGGACCACCGGAGGTGGTCCCGGGGGACCACCGAAGGGTGGCAACGACCCCGGGAGGCTAGATGGGCCAAGTGGGGAAGGGAACCAGCCCCTAGGTGGGCTGGTGCGCCCCCCCCCCACTTAGCCCATGGCGCAGGAAGAGAGGAGAGGGGGGAACCCTAGCATAGGTGGGCCTAAGGCCCACCAGAGGGGTGCGCCACCCCTCCTCCCTGCCCTGGTCGCCGCCCCCTCTCCCATCTGGGGCTGCCGCACCCCTTGGGGGTGGGAACCCTAAGGGCTGCGCCCCTCCCTCTCCCCCTATATATAGTTGAGGATTCGGGGCTGTTTGACACACCGTTTTATCTCTCTCTCGGCGCAGCCGTGCTCCTCTCCCTCCTCCTCTGTGCCGGCGCTTGGCGAAGCCCTGCTGGGAGGCCTCGTCTCTCCATCGACACCACGCCGTCGTGTTGCTGGAGTTCTTCCCCAACCTCTCCCTCCTCCTTGTTGGATCAAGGTGCAGGAGACGTCACCGGGCTGCACGTGTGTTGAACGCGGAGGTGCCGTAGTTCGGCACTAGATCGGAATCGCTGCGAGTACGACTCCATCAACCGCGTTCTAGCAACGCTTCCGCTTAGCGATCTTCAAAGGTATGAAGATGCTCTTACCCCTCTCTCGTTGCTGGTCTCTCCATAGGAAGATCTAAACATCCGTAGGAAAATTTTGAATTTATGCTACGTTACCCCAACAGTAACCGCCCCCAAGGGTTGCCACGTGTACGGGTTCGGTAACCGCCCCCAAGGTTTGCCATTTGTACGGGTTCGATGACCTCCCTCAAGGGTCCCTTAGTGGAATCACGGCATCTTGCATTGTGCAAGGGCGTGAGGAGATTACGGTGGCCTTAGTGGCATCTTGGGGAGCATTGTGCCTCCACACCGCTCCAACGGAGATTAGCATCCGCAAGGGTGTGAACTTCGGGATACATCATCGTCTCCGCGTACCTCGGTTATCTCTTACCCGAACCCTTTACTTATGCACTTTACTTTGTGATAGCCATATTGTCTCTTGTCATATATCTTGCTATCACTTTGTTGTTTATCTTGCTTAGCATAAGTTGTTGGTGCACATAGGTGAGCCTAGTTGTTTGAGGTTTTGTGCTTGACATATTAAACGTTAGTTTTATTCCACATTTGTTCAAGCCTAAACCTTAATTATTTTAAAGCGCCTATTCACCCCCCCCCCCTCTAGGCGACATCCACGTCCTTCCACTTGGAGAGTCAGTGTACATTTTAGGCATCAAGATCTATAGAGATAGATCAAGGAGGCTGCTCGGCTTAAGTCAGAGCACGTACATAGACAAAGTGTTGAAGCGGTTCAACATGAGTGAGGCTAATAAGGGGTTCTTACCCGTGTCACATGGTATAAGGCTAGGCAAGACTCAGAGTCGTACGACTTCTGACGAGCGAAACCGGAGGAGTAGGATTTCGTATACCTCGGCAATAGGATCTATCATGTATGCCATGTTATGTACACGGCCTGATATTGCCCATGCAATAGGCTTAACAAGCGGATACCACACTGACCCACGCTAGAGTCACTGGGAAGCAATGAAAGCTATCTTGAAGTACCTAAAAAGGACTAAAGAGATGTTCCTAGTTTATGGAGGTGAGGAAGAGCTCTGCATAAAGGGTTATGCTGATGCTAGTTTCCAAACCGACAGGGATGATTGTTGATTGCAAACTAGATTCGTGTATGCCATGAATGGAGGAGCACTGAGCTGGACGAGTTCCAAGCAAGATATGATGGTCGACTCCACAACAGAGGCTGAATACATTGCGTCTTGTGAAGCCGCAAAGGAAGGTGTTTGGATTCGGAAGTTCCTGGAGGATCTTGGTGTGTTCCCGGGCTGGTCAAAACTGTTGGACCTTTATTGCGATAATTCTGGTACCATCGCACACACCAAGGAGTCGAGACAACACCACAAGACGAGGCACATAGACCGAACACATCACTTGATATGAAAGCTCATAAATAATGGTGGTACTAATTTATGCAAGATTCACACGGATGCAAATGTTGCACATCTGTTGACTAAGCCGCTTCCACAACCCAAGCATGAGGGGCACGTTAGAGCTGTGGGCATTTGATTAACTCTAGTGCAAGTGGGAGACTGTTGGAGATATGCCCTAGAGGCAATCAGGCATGATGACACTTACTATGTGCTTATGAATAAATATAGTCCTTGGACAGTGTTAGTGATGTGTATCAACAAGTACGTGACTTATTTGTGAGACTATGCATTGTATGATGACTATCATAAATGGTCCCTAATCGAAAGGATTGTGTGGACGCGTAACCATTCAGATTAGCATATGACATGGCAGATGGTTCGGTCTCACTAACCATGTAGCATTGGATGTTAGCCGAATAATATGGACTTAGAAAGATCTGGTCGAATTCGACGTAGTCGGATCCGAGTCGAGATAAGGTCTGAGTTGGACAGACCCAACTATGAGACGCGTCGACGGGTCATTTGTGAGTCTCTCGTACAACATACGTTCTATGTCCTAAGACCTAAGCTGGCGCATGTACTCGGGATGGTGACAGACTTGCTTTGGGCCGACCAAACGCTACTCCTTGACTCGGTAGTTACAAAGATAGGTTTCGGACTTGTCATGACCCATGTGGGGATACATGGTCGATCAAGATGGGATTTGCCCCTCCGAACAACAGATATATACTCTGTGCCCCTCAGGTGATCTGGCATGGATAAGCATGGCCATGCGATGAGGATTATGAGATAATCTGAATGTTGGTCGGATTCATCAGAACGAGAAAGAGGTCGTGCTCCAACAAGGATGACCATGTTGTCTTGTGCACGACAACATATATCGTGTGGCAAAGGGAACGTAAGTATGAAGTACATGTCCGCCTAACCATCTCATCAAACACTTGGAGTCGGCACACTTTGCTAGAGGCCACCACCGACTAGCCGAGTCGGATGTGATCTGACTCGCGACCAAGTGAACGAGAACCTAAGGTGTCGCGCGCTTAAGGGAAGGAAAACATGGGCCTTAAGATCCATGCGAGGCCCAAGAGTTGAACCCGCGTCAGATGCCTATATATAGTAGAAGCGCGGCACACTTAATCAGCTGATCACTTCAGCGCCGTCATTAGGGCTTTGCATATGTTGCAACTAGCCACCTCCACCCGCCTCCGACTATGTGATAGGACCTAACAGTCCGCCGCACAGTGTTCCTCCTGCACACGCGGATATTGTTAGAGGCGGTGCACTTGCGCCGCTTCATCAAACTTGTACGTGGGATCCAGCGACCGGCTGTTCGAGGGAGACGATGCGACAACCAGTTGTTCGAGGGAGATCTGACGAGGAGGAGACGGACCATGCAGACGTGCTGTCTCAACTCTACTTCCGCTGCACGGCACTCCGCGTCTAGTGGTAACGATCTGTGATCCATCTCCGTAGCATGTTCTTGATCGTTCTGCACGTAGATTTCTTAAATTTGCATGCGATACACCTACGGTAGAACCCAACAGGTTCAATGTTGACCCTACATGTCATGGGAGTTATTTTCATATATTAACTTTTTTGGTATCGATTGGGTTATCTGTTGGGCATCATTTCATACCCCATGTCATAACCATATATTTGGAGTATGAATACCCACTATTCATGGATAAAGTCTCATACATGTCTGCATTATTCGGGTAGGATACCTGGGGGTACCATATCCATGGAAAAAACTATCATCCCTAGACGAGTATGTAGAATTGTGTTAGTATTTGATGAGCCTTATCATATACAACCCTAGAGGAAAGGGATTTCAGTTGTCCGCCTAGTCAACCGCCATGTCACCCTCATAAATGGGCCCACCTTGTCAGGTCAAGAAAAAATGAAATATATAAAAGCCGCCATGAGGCCAAAAAGGGACAATATGGCTACACAAAATCACAATCTAGGGATAAAATGTGAGAATTACTCTTTTTGTAAAACATGTTCGAGTATAAGACATGTGACCATCTCACTTGCAATATGTCAATGATTTCTTTATGCTCTATGTCATCTTTTCCGCTGAGACAAAGGAGGGAGTCAAAATAAAAGGAGATAGGACACACAGAAAAATTGTGGACCGGACTAGCTAGTGTACTCTCGATAGCCCCCGCGTCATTCCCCTTGGGCGATGCGGACGGTGAGCCCCCTTTGTAGCATAATCTTCGTGCATAAAAGGAATCGATATGTGTTTTTTGAACACACACCCAAATGCTTATTGTTGTGCATTAGACGGAAGAGAAACGATAAGATGACCCTGAGAGTACATGAAACTGAAAGCTCGGCAAAACGAAAACAAGCTCATAAAAGAGCAAACAAAACATATCGAGAGAACAAAAGCAACCAAAATCAGGGATGAAAAACATAGAGTCCATGGCATATCATGTACTGTATGCAGTAATTTGACTTATACTCCCTCCGTCCGGAAATACTTGTCCTAAAAATGGATATAATGGATGTATCTATAACTAAAATAAGTCTAGATACATTTATCTCTAGGACAATTATTTTCGAACGGAGGAAGTATTTCCTTTCCACAATGGAAAGAAAATCGTCTAGGTGTTGTGTACTATTATATCTGCACACTATGTACCTAACTAAGACGTTTTTTAGTGATACTTACACCCTTCGTCTCATAATATAAAAAAAATTAACATTATATTATAAAATGAAGGGAGTAGTAAATAGTCCACTCCACCTGGACCGACACAAACCAACCTGTGGTTGAATGGTTAGAGGGACAGTGGTATATGTAGGCCAGCAGGGTTCAAATTCTGATGTTTGCATTTTTTTGGATTTATTTTAGGATTTTCAGCAGGGTTTAAATCCTGATGCTTGTATTATTTATGGATTTATTTATGTTATTCACAGCCGAGTAGGGTTTAAATTTTGATGCTTTCAGTGGAAGGAGACGTTCCTGACTTCGTAAATCTCAAGAAGATATGCCGGTTCAGTCTTTTGAATGTGTTCATAGGGATAAAGTGTGTATATGTGCGTTTATAAAGATGAATATATGTGCGAGTATATAAGCGCTTGCTTCTATAGTGCGTTTAGAAAAACGGTGCAACGGCAAGCTGCTCACGCGTTCGGGGTCCGCCTCTCGCGCCTACGGAACGAACTAACTCCCTCGCGTGGAAGACCGATCACGCTGTAGGGGTGTGCTCATGGGCCAAGCGAAACCAAACCCTGACGCGTTTCCCGTCACGTCACCCGCCCGCCCTTGCGCCGATCGGGGAGGACGATCTCCGCCCGCAGCGGCGGGTGCGGGTGAACCACCGAACCGAGCGCGTCGTCAGTCGTCACGCCAATGCGTCGGAGCTAGAGTTGGTTCCGTCGTCCCCTTCAGGGCAGCGTAAGCGAGCTGAGCTAGCCCGACGAACACAAAATACAATTACAATAGTCAGTGACCGACGCACGAGATTCGCCGAATGCATGCACGCGCTACTCGATTTCATATTATACTTTGATGAAAGGACTAGGGTACGGCCTGTTTCTTTTAGTCCTACTAAAAAGTCTTCAGTCCTTATCCGTTTTTTTCGAATGACTAAACATGAACTAGAGGTCATTAAATGACATGCAAAAAGACCATGTTACCCTTAGTAATATATCAGGAGTTATTAATGACATGCTAAAAGTATGGGCACCGTTGGAAAAAGTGTCAAAAAAGTTCCAAAACGTCCCTCCCATAGGGACTTCTTCCTTTAGTCCCAAATACCCCTTTTTAGTTCCTAAAAGTCCCTGCTGTTTCTTTTACATGGGACTTAAAGGGACTTTTTTTAGTCCCTACATCAAAAAATCTTTGGAAAAAAACACCCCGTATGTACTACGTGCATAGGGAAAGAAAAACAATGCTGCACCTGCTGCGTTGCGTTGACGCCTTGACGAGCTGATTTTTTATGGGGTTCTGCAGAGCGAAGCACGCAGCGCACTTTCATCCACGAGAGCAAACGGTAGTAGCTGCCCTTTTCACGCTGTAGATTTCGTTTCAGCCGTAAAGCGGCATGATATTATCTTTCTAGACTAGTGCTAGTAGAAAGAAAGAAAGGAAGCTTGTGGTAAACTTACGGGCTGCAAAAAGGCGCGTCCCGTCCCAAAGCCAAAAGGCCACCGCCACACACGCACACGCGCACCTTTGGCAAATTGCTGCATCCGGAAAAGCTTTCAACTTTATAGCTTGCGCTTGTTAATAATACAGCAAGACCCGGATCAATCTGCCCTGCCCGCCACCTTGATGAGCGGCTGGTTCACGGGCAGTGCCGGCGCGAATCATGCATGCAGCCGACTGGATCGTGCATAGCCCCTCCCTCCCTCCCTAGCCCTGCTGGAGCCGGAAAGGGAACATGGTCGATGGACGCACTGCTGTCGCCTTTGTAAACGGTGGAGCGGAGAGAGCCTGTTGCGGCGGAGGAGGAGCAAAGCACAAGCACAAGCAGGAGCAGGAGCAGGCAGCGTGATGGCGAGCCATGTCGCTGTCTCTCCGGGACGGGACGGGACGGGACGGGGCAAAAGTCCACTCCGGTGGTGGTCATCATTGCACGAGCTCGATGGCCCACGGGCCGCATCACCCGCAGCAGCGCCGGACGGCATTATCAGAAAGCTGCGACGGACGGCGACGGTCGCGCACTGCACCTGCACCTGCACGTCGACCGCCGCCAAGCTGGGGAGGAGTGGAGTGCCATCGGCACCATCTCCATCCCGGGCCCTGCTCCCAGCAGTGACCGCTGTGAGCCGTGACGTTCGCTGGGCAAACGTTTCGCACCCAACCCAACGGCCCCGCCTGCAGTCCTACGATTGTGCAAAGCGGCAGTACTCGACGTCGAGGTCAAGCATGGCGGCAAAATGCAAAATGCACACGACCTGTCGCCAAAAGAAAATCATAAAATGACCTGGGTTTGAAACAAATTCACCCGTCTAACCTTTTATATAACGCCGGATAGAAAGACACCATACATGTACATATGTAGGGTCACGCCTTACGTTTAGACCATCTCTAACAGATAATATAAATAACACAAAAACTGCAAAGTTCCGACGAGTTTGCGGGCCAGGCCCAGTTTGTTGCGCAAAGCAGACTCCGCATCTGCAGCCCGTAAACGTTTTCCACAAATCCACAAATGTACGCGGGATAGGCATAAAAGCCGTTTGGGCTCCCGTTTACGGGGCCAAACCCTCATCTCCATCGTCGAATTCATCGCCGTCGTTCCCCTCCCTTCCATAGCTCCAGCCGCCCGATTCGCTCGCCATGGACGCCCTTCCTCCGCATCTGCAACAGGAGTGGCGCAGGTGCGTCGCCACCGCCGCCGCGCAGAAGTGGTTGTCGCATAAGTGGACGGGGAGGGGGCTCTCGGTGCCGGCGTCGCTACTGCAACGGGAGACTGAGGAGTTCGACATCTGCCACGGTCTCGTGCCGGCCCCCATGCCTACCACCGCACCCGCGTCTTCCGATTCGCCACCGCCCGAGTTCGAGGAGGGGAGCTCCTCCGACGCCTGGACCCTCTCCACCATGGCGTCGTCGCCGTACACTCCGGCCCGCGAGGTCACCGTCGACGAGGACGACTTCGAGATCTACGATCTGGCCGTCTTCGAGGGCTCGGTGACCCGCGAGGACTTCCTCCCCGAGGAGGTCCTCGCCACGGTAACCGACGCGGTCGCGGCGCGCTCCGCGGTTGAGGTCAAACACGACGCCAAGCGTCGCCGCCGTGAGGTCGACATCGATCAGCTCTTGCTCGAGCAGGAGGCCGCCAAAGCGCGCGAGAAGGGAAAATCCGTCGTCATCTACATCGACGGCGACTTCGACGAGGAGTGAATGCACTCCGACGACAGCGCGGCCGCATCCTGCGAGCTTCGATGAGCTAGTTTTGGTCTGTTCAGGGTTAGGGCCACGTCTTCGAACGCATTTTGACCATCTGTGGCAATGTTTAACCCCCCGATGTAAATCTTAACGAACAACGGAAGAATTAGTATCGGATGAACTAATCTTCCGCGTAGTTTGAATGTTTAAATTTGCAGTTCTGTTTGCCGTGTCTGTTCTGCACAACACGTTTTTGAAACTGCAACTCAATTTACACTGGACTGCAAACTGAAACCGCAGGGTCTGCTAGAGATGCTCTTAGGCGACACAACTACTTGCGTTTCACGTCTCAGAGACTAAGTCAGGCGAATGGATTTCTTTCACGGACAGTTCACTTTTAAATTAGTTGCGTCCTTAGGTCAAATTCGTCCACTTTCCCAAGCATGGCCTTCGGAAATACTGTGATCCCTTCACTTTCAACCAACAAGACGATGCAACTGCCAATCCCCCATGGCGTGCCGGCCACAGACCACATCACGGAAAAGGTTTTACAAACTTGTTACCAACGATTCGTGCATCACATCACAGAAAAAAGTCAATTTCAAATTCAGTATCACCATGCCAAGATTGTTCCAACGCAAATTTGATCCATATAATGGCAATCCAAAGAATGATAGTTCAAACGCAAATTCTTCCTACTGGGCTGGTT
The DNA here is from genome assembly GCF_904849725.1 of Hordeum vulgare subsp. vulgare. NCBI lineage: Eukaryota > Viridiplantae > Streptophyta > Magnoliopsida > Poales > Poaceae > Hordeum > Hordeum vulgare. The sequence goes on from NC_058519.1 coordinate 554,613,739, forward strand.
TTCACAAGGCAGAACGGCTTGTTTTTTTTCTGCGCAAAAAACGGCAGATCTCATGGATATCACCTACCTTAGGAAGAAACTGTCTCCATGCAATTTGCCCCCGCGGTGGCATGTCAGGTAACATCTGGTGAAGACACTGAAGAAAATAACATATGTTGATCTTGCTTCAGAAAAAAACAGCAAGAACTACCAAGTCTCCATTCTTCACGTTGTACATCTCTCAAGTCTCTTCTCTTCTCAACACAACGCTCTAGTGCTCTCACCACCTCCACCTCTAATTGCATCGACGGCTTAACTAGCTAGCCAAATCTAACAGGAGGAGCAAACAAAAGGATGCCAGGTGTTACCTGTACACTGTTTGATTATCCAGCAATACTGTCATCAATGTCAGTGCACCAGAAAGCTTACAACAATGCGCAGCTCCGACTCAAAAAGGATCAACACCTGAACAATGCACACCATGGTGTCCCTATCGAGATGAACTGCGCTGACTCTCGCAGCCGGGGCAGTTATGCAAGCTCTCATGGATGTAAATATCACAGTCAAAGCAGAAGTGGTGGTTGCATTTTGGACAACGGACATGGATATTAGATTGCCCACCTGCAATGTTTATGGAGGTATAATAGTCAATGAACCTGGCGATTACAACGCATAAGAGTGTACTGTATAAGATACTAGCATAACATAGAATAACAACATATAAATGAGATTGTCAAGAAAGGAGAACCATGTGGGTTGAGAAGGATAGAAATATGCGTTAATGAGTACTCCCTCTGTCCCATAATGTAAGACATGTTTTGACACTACACTAGTGTCAAAAGGCGTCTTACATTATGGGACGGAAGGGAGCACTTCCTAATTTCCCCCACTCTCAAAACTGCAGAATTAAGCTACGTTTCATTGACAGTTCGCTTCCAAAATGCTGATGTGGGTTGAGAAGGATAGAAATATGCGTTAATGAGTACTCCCTCCGTCCCATAATGTAAGACATGTTTTGACACTACACTAGTGTCAAAAGGCGTCTTACATTATGGGACGGAAGGGAGCACTTTCTAATTTCTCCCACTCTCAAAACTGCAGAATTAAGCTACGTTTCATTGACAGTTCGCTTCCAAAATGCTGAAAGAATTTAAGGCTGGTTTACATATATGAAACTTTGATTGTGGGGTTATAAGTTGATGATCCACACTTCACACTCTGAAGTGACAATAACATGGATTAAGAAAGCATCACAGAGTATACACAATAACTGCCACTAAATGGAAGGACAAAACATAAATAAGGCAACAAAGACTGGAGGTGCTTCATTATGATAATTCCTCTTTTTCTAGCATAGAGACCAAGGACATTAAAGACACATTTCCTCATTTGAAGATGAATAACCAAAGTAAGAAGGTAGTAGCATATTTGGGCAGTGATGTGTTCAAGCATACCTGTGTTAATGAGACTCTGCTGGCAGCCGAAACAATTTTGTCCTCCCTTTTGACCTAATTTGAACGTCACCTCATCAAACGGCGATACAGGGAATAGATGGTGATAAGATCGTGCCAGATGTGGGGAGCTAACAAGTGTTAGACCACATGTTCGGCACTCCGTTGGAAGCTCGCATACATTAACTTTGCATCTGGGACATATATAACCTTCAGCACCAGATTTAATTTTCTTGTGACAAGAGCAGATGGAGATAAGATCCTCTGCTCCCCTCTGTGGAAACCCCATCTTAATTAAATTGGCTGCAGCATACTCTGCAATGGCAGGTGGCGGAGGAGCATGTTCAAGCAGCAATTCCTTGAAGTGGGACTGCCAAAAGAAAGAAACATCATTTCATCATCACAGGATTCGAATATCAAGAGTAAAAAGCTGCGAACAAAAGCATATTTTAGCACCTCGTCTAGTGCAACCGTATAGGATCCACCAGTCTCTTCGCAGAGATGCTTACAAATGAAAATTTCTGCAGCAAGCCCAATAACCGAACATCTAACTTTGGATTTCTTGCATTTTTCTATTGTCTCCATGATATCACCAGGATCACATGTATTCAGTGCGGAGTACAAAAATAATACTTCTTTGTGACCATAGGAAGGAATCTGATTCAAGTAACCATGGACAAGTTCTAGAGCATTCTGCAGAGATGAATCACCAGAACACTCAAGCTTGCCCATCAATGCGTTAATCTGTGACTCTGGACTCCCTCCAATCTCCGTAAGTCGATGAGAAATGCCATCTTTAATTGTCACTAGCCCAACATGGCTCAAGGGATTCTGATCGAAGAATTCCCTTATGAATGCCTCAGCACATTTTGCAACAACTGCCATTCGACTAGGGCGATAATCCATTTCGGAAGCCGCCTAAATGATCAAAATACAAAAAGGCAAAAGGTGATTACAAGAGAATGAAAAGAAGAAACATAAGTTGTGAACAGTATAAATGCAACGCAAACAAATTACCAACAACAGATTTTGAGGATCCTAAATTCCTAATTGTACGAACTAGACAATATATGCTGCTCAAATAATATGTTATCAGCTACACTGCAAGAGCGAAAGGGAATGATGATGAAGAGAAAACAACATGAACATTTTCCACAAGAATAGACACACAGGATATATAAACTTCAGTTAAACCAAGATAGACCCTTTACTATTATGTCAAGTGATACAGCTGTTATTTTCTTATGGCATAGTTTTAACACTAGCTGGAAAATTCCTCCCACTAAATGATTGGCATCCCATCATTAAGTTTTTGGTTTTGCCCCTAGTCTGCCCCTGATAACTACCATACCAACAATTCCTACCAAATGCCCTAACACCCCTAGTCTGCCCCTCATAACTGCCATATCAACAAATTCTACCAAATGCCCTAACACCCCTAGTCTGCCCCTCATAACTGCCATATCAACAAATCCTACCAAATGCCCTAACACCCCTAGTCTGCCCCTGCTAACTGCAATATCAACAAATCCTACCAAATGCCCTAACACCCACCAACTATAACATGTCAACACCAACATTCAGCTATTAAAAGAAAACATCAAGCGAGAAGGCAAGCTGCCAGATATGCATGAACTGTCGTAGGATCGGCGCAGCTAAAGGACACAAATCAGATCGTCTACAAGTTCTTTCTACACAAACAAAATGAAGCACCACTATTGGATATGGACCTGCATTCTCGCTACAAATACCCACAGGCAGCTCGGTGAAACAACTAACATAATCCAAAGCATCAGCTCGTTGCTCAGCTGGCCACCACTTCACCAATGGTGACTCTGGTCCACATCTCGATAGACAGTGTGCAAGAAAACCAGATCACTCTCGGTACAAGATGTCATACTAAATAATATGAAGGGAGATGAGCACGATCAGCATTGCTGGACGGCCCCCATTGATCCCGAACCAGGCGCTCAGCCCGTAAAGGCTAACCTAACGGAGAGGAAATCAAAAATAGGGCGTGGAGACTAACCCTGGAGAGGTCGATTACGATGTACAGATAGCGAATGAGGCCCTTCTGGATGCGGGCCGCGGCGGCCGCGGAGCGGAGCAGGATGCGGCGGCGGTACTGCGAGTGGACGAGGTTCTTGGTGTCGATGGGACGGAGCAGGCCCGAGTCGTCCTCCTCCAGCGCCTCCCACGAGCGGTCGTCGGCGTAGGCGCGCTCCCATGCCTCGAGGACGCGGCCGTCGCCGGTCTGCTCCTCCTCCTCCTCCTCTTCCTCGTCGTCCTCCTGGTTCCGGCGCCGCCCGGAGGCCGTGGATGGCGCGTTGAAGCCGCCTCCGCCGCCGCCGACGCCGTACATGGTGGGGGCGGCGGCGAGGTGGAGTTGGATGCTGGGGTGGGGAGTGCGAGGCCGGGACTCGGGACCAGGAGATTATGGGCCTGGCGGCTGTGTTTGGGTTTGGGGCTCCTGGGCTTTTGTGAGGGGGCTTTTCTTAACCATATGAGCTGTCTCCGCGGTGACCCTGTACAAGGATTAGAGAAAAAAAAAGGTATCACCGCACAACAATTTGTCACGTAGCATCACACACAAGGACAAGGTGAGCAATCTTAGATCATCTCCAGCCGCGCCTCCTCCCTCACGCCCTTTTTGATCATCGGGGCTAAAAAAAAATGTCCAGTCACGTTTTTAGGTGCCTGTTTTTTGTCACGAGGGTCGAAATTGGTCCCGGCGGTCCCAGGCCGAACCCAGCATGCTGGGGGGCGTCCGGGAGCGTAGGGGGAAACGCTTTTGGCGCGAAACGGATGTGGACCTGCCGAGTCGGCGACTAGGCGCGTTTGTCGTCCTCATCACCTCGTTTTCCATGAGAATCAAAGCGAAGGCTCCGTCATCGGTCAGTCTTCCATTGATTCTTCATGGGCGGCGAAGTGAAGGCGCGACACCGCACGTCCCGTCCACTCCCGCCACGCGTTCACACATCTGCCGTCCCGCGTGCCGCTCACCCATGGCTATATAAGCTGCCCCTCCACACGTCGATGGCTACACACCTCTCTCGCCAGACTCCTTTACGAGGCGGACAACCCGACGCCACCGGACAAGCGGGTGTCGGGCTCGTGGAGGCTGAGCGCCAACGGAGTCCCGGTGCCACCACCGCCCTCTCGAGCTGACCGGCGCGCGGAGATCGTGCGCATCCGATCATCGTCGCCGAAGAGCTCGCAGAACGTGCCGAGGTACACCCCCGACAGCAACACGTTGTGGACGGCGTACTTCGAACACCGTTGAAAGCACAATTGCTTTCTAGAGTGGTTTTGATAATTGATCACAACATATTCATCATTGGACTAATATGTTTATCCAAGTATATTTTAAAAAAGTTCAAAAGATGCTTTGGCTAAAGGCTTATGTGCAGATGCCCCTTGATGCAAAGAAGGAATAGGATTGGACCAAGCTTCAAGCTAGAAGACTCTTCATTTTATATTTATGAGAAATCACATTTGAATCCATAGAAAAGCCAATACTATTGAAATGGGGTGAGGTATTGAAATGAGCTGGTTGCTCAAGTGCTCAAAGTTATCCATCAAAATACTCAATCATTTTTCCCACATAACCATTCCGCCCAAAACATCATACTCAAAATCGGTGCCACCAACTTTCCCAGTTCGGCCTGACCGAGTTTGATCTCAGACAGAACCCTAGCCATTCCCACCAAATCGGTGCAACCGAAACCATGTCTGTCCTACCGAGTTTGGATGACCAACTTTCTGTTGCCTCGATACACAAAATCCAAATTTTTTAGTTTGAGTATCGGTGTCATCGAGTTTGGTCATATGATTGTTAGCCACCTTTTAGTCATCCTTCTTTCTCTTTCTTCTGTCGTGGTCGAGCTTTGAGTCTTATTCAAATTCACACCTTACAAAACAGCCAAGAACTCCTTCTTTAACGATCTATTTTGAACTCCTTTAAAATCTTGTCAAGGTATGTATTTATTGAAAGTTTTATCAAGCGTCTTGATCTATCTCTATAGCTCTTGATGCTCAATGTTCAAGTAGCTTTGTCGAGGTCTTCCTTTGAAAAACTCCTTTCAAACAACCCTATATGTTTTACAAAAATCCTACATCATTCCCGATCATCAATATGTCAACACCATATACTCATCAAAAATTCTATAGTGCTCCCACTCACTTTCTTGGAAATACAAGTTTCTCATAGACTTTGTATAAACCCAAAAGCTTTGATCATCTCATCAAAGCGTATACTCCAACTCCAAGATGCTTGCTCCAGTCCATAGAAGGACCGCTGGAGCTTGCATACTTGTTAGCATCATTAGGATTGACAAAACCTTTTAGTTGTATCACATACAACCTTACCTAAATCATATAAAGCAGTTTAAACATAACTTCTTTTAATGGAGCAAGGTATTCTGGGTATACCCGGATCTGGCAACTTCTTGGGCACCCCACGATCAAAAAATAATTAGCAAGCATAGTAGCAGTTTCAGTTGCAGGTATTTTTCTTGTGTTGGTGATAATATCTTTCATATACCTAGCATAAGGATACCATTTCAAAATATCAGTCAACCGAGTGCGCAAAAAGACATGACTAATCATTTCAGCAAAGCGCTCAAAATCTTCCTTGTCATTACTTTTAGAAGGCTTACGAGGGAATGGCATGGGTTTTTGAACCCATGGCTCTCTTTCTTTCCCATACTTTCTAGCAACAAAGTCTTTCTTCTCATAACATTTATTTTTATGATGTGGGTTATCAAGTTCTTTAGCACGTTCTGTTCCACATCATCATCAAGTTCTTTATTAGTATCCGGTGGAGCATCTACATGAACATCATCATTATCATTCTTGTAATCATCATCACTAGGTGAATGTTCACTACCATATTGTGTCTCAACATCAGAAATAGAGACATCATTATGATTGTGAGCAGGTTTTTCTATAACAGGTTCACTTGGAGCATGTGAAGTCCTATCATTTCCCTTTTCATTTTTCTCCTTAATAGGACTAGGTGTATGATACGTCCCAAACGTATCTACAATTTTTGCTTGTTCCATGATCTTTTGGGTGACATTGTTATATGTTTTGCTATACTTTTATATCATTTTACACATGTTTAGACTAACCTACTAACTCAGTGCACCCAGTGCGAGTTTCTGTCTGCTGATTTCTATTTTGCAGGGCCTTTTACCCAATTTTCGGAAGCCCGAAAGAATATACAAAATATCAGCGAAACAGAACCTTCCGGATCACCGAAGGAGGGCTAGAGGGGGTAAGGGGCCTCCCATGCGGCCTGTTGGCGTGGCCAGGCCCTAGGTCGCGCGAGGAGGTTGTTTGGGTGGGTCCCACCTCCTCTGGTGCCCTCTTTTGTCCTATATTTAGAGTCTCGAGAGGAAACCCTCGTGGACTTTCTGGAATCGCAATTTTCTCCATCGTTCCATTGCCACAGCGCTTCCGAGATCGGGAGCGTCAGGAGACCTCTTCCCGGCACCTTGCCGGAGGGAGGATTGACCTCTGGGAGCTTCTCCACCGCCATGGACGCTTCCCAGACGTGTCGTGAGTAGTCCTCCTTGGACCATGAGTCCATGACCAGTAGCTATGTGATGTCTTCTCTCCAATCTTGTGCTTCAATGGTTAGTCCTTGTGAGTTGCCCTACATGATCAAGGCATCTATGTAATTCTCTAGCTATTGCTATGCTCGGTTTGTTGGGATCCGATGGATTATGAAATTATGTTCAAATTGTTATGAGTTATATATTTGATTATCCTTTTATATTATGTTCCTTAGTGATTCATGCATGTTCTCCGTTTCTTTTTATTGCTTTGGCCAAGTAGTAGATTGTAACTCCAAGAGGGAGCGTTATGCATGATTGTGGGTTCATGCCCCTCGATGTCTACTTTGAGTGACAGAAACATGAGACTAGGGGATGTGCTTGTTTCCACCAGGGAGAAAACAACGGTTCTTGTGACCACGGTTGCAAGGATTGTTTACCTTACACATAGTTTGTTAATGTAGTTGTCTGTTGCTTTGAGTTTACAGTTTGGGTGGGGCTCGGAACTTAATACCGGAGAGATGTTTTGGATAGATATCTCAAGGTGGATGATTAATAAGTAGATGCTCATGAATAAACGGTCTACTTGTCTTGGTGTACTGCCCATTACTATTGAACCTCTAAGTATCAAGGAGCATAATTAGCATTGCAGTGCGATCATAATTCTGTCAATTGACCAACTGTGATTTGTTTACCCAAGCATAGTTGTTTATCGTCTTTTGGGAGAGAGACATCACTAGTGAACATCATGTGACTCCGGTCCATATCACCATCATTGTTTACACCTCCATCATTTACCGCTTTCATTTACTTTTCCGTTGCAATCACTATTACTTTACCGCTTGTGTTTTGATCCTTTGCAAACTATAAGGTCGGAGAGATTGACAACCTCTCTGTACTCATTGGGAGGAAGGTTATTTGTTGTGTGTGCAGGTCCACGTCTTCTCCTAGCGCCAGGGTGGAAGACACCTACTTGTTGAGCCTAGGAGTCCTTCTGGTTCGATAAACCTTACAGTCTCCGTTTAAGGGAAATCTGCTGCTGACTACATCTCCACCTTCCACTTGGGGTATCCAACGAGGGGCGAGAAGTATATCCATAAACTCGTCATCGGTGTATCATCACTAATTCTATGGGAATCCTCTTCTATTCTTTTAGGATGACCTTCAGGATAAAGAGGTTCGTGAGTCATGCGACCTCCTCTAGTCATTGCTCTAACAACATTATCATTCCTCTCAACAAGAAAATCATTTCGTGACTTAGCAACTTGGTCTAGTTGGGTTTGAACCATAGAAGCATGTTTACCAAGACCCTTAACATCATTAGCAATTCTAAACATCAAGTCACTCAAACGATTTATCATCATAGCATTATGTATTAATTAATCTTTGATATAATTGTTAAAATGTTCTTGCTTAACGATAAAATTATCAAATTCATCCATGCACTAACTAGGAGTCTTAGCATAAGGTTTATCGCTAAGGTACGGAGAGAATTTACCTCTACTACCCGTGTTGGGGTGTCAAGTCCATGTATTTCTTTGATATGTGGTAATTTCTTGACATATTTAGTTTTAATACCCTTTTCTATAATAGGCCCTTTGGCTTCTTGCATATCTTCAGGAATGGGGAATAGAATACCTCTCTTATTTTGAATAGGTTCCGGTAGTGGTTCGGGTACTGTCCAATCATCAACATTTTTCAATATGTTATTCAATAGTTCTTGAGTTTGCCCAACAATTATTTTCGTGAAAATAACACCAACACAACTATCTAGGAAATCCGTGGAAACATCGGTTAGTCCATTATAAAGGATACTAGATATTTCATTTTTCTTAAGGGGATTATTAGGCAGAGCTCTAAGTAACTCGAGAAGCCTCTCCCAAGCACTGAGGGAGATTCTCTTTTTCAATTTGCACAAAGTTAAATATCTCATGTAAGGCATCTTGTTTCTTATGAGCAGAAAAATATTTTTTAGAAAAGTAATAAAGCATATCCTAGGGACTACGCACACAACCAAGAGCAAGAGAAAGGAACCATTCTTTAGCCTCGCCTTTTAGCGAGAAAGGAAAAAAGCTTAAGGATGTAATAGTAATGTATCCTTTCCTCATTGGTAAAGAGAGCAACAATATCATTCAATTTAGTGATATGTCCAACGACAATTTTAGTTTCATGATCATGGAAAGGATCGGATTCTAGTATAGGAATCAACTCAGGGTCTATAGAGAATTCATAATCTTTATTAGTAACAAATATAGGAGAAGTAGCAAATTTAGGATCAAGTTTCATTTTCTCCATAATATATTTTTCTTTCAATTTGCATAGTAGTTTCTTCATATCATCTCTATTTTCACAAGCAAGAAAGTCCCTAGCTACTTCCCCATCCATAACTTAACCTTCAATTACATAAGGAAATTCATATTTTTTGGTAGAGCGAGGTGTAGTTAGGTGATTCAAAATCTTCATCAGTTTCAACATTTCCAAGTTCTCTAACTTTAGCGATATTAGCATCAAGTAATTCATTCAAAGGCATGGTTTGGGTTTAATCAAATATAGTGGTGGTATCATCATCAATTTTAGAAGCAGCATCATCATGTTCAAGCGATATATGAGGACGAGCAACATGTGGTGGTGTAACAAGTTGATCGAAATAGTAGGTGAATCAAAAGAACAACTAGATGGCAGTTCCTTACCTCCTCTCGTACGAGAGGGGATGATCTTAGTTCGAGTATCTTTCAGATTCTTCATTGTAGCAATTGGATATCCCCAAGTTAACAATATATATATATATACCTATGCTCCCCGACAACGGTGCCAGAAAAAGGTATTGATAACCAACATTTATAGGGGATAGCGACAGTCTTCACGGGTACTATTTCACCCTAATTTATTGATTCGATACAAGGGGAGTGCTACGTCGACAGAAACCTTCTGTCATCTCTTGAGCTTGTGTTGGTTTTCCCTTGAAGAGGAAAGGGTGATGCAGCACACGAGCAGTAAGTATTTCCCTCAGTTTGAGAACCAAGGTATCAATCAAGTAGGAGAATCTTGTCAAGTCCAGAGTACCTGCACAAACACAAAGAGCTTGCACCCAACGCTATGAAGGGGTTGTTAATCCCTTCAAGATTGATTGCAAAGTGAGATCTGAAGGCGGAAAGTGCGACGAAGAAAAAATGTAAGCCTGAAAATATGGTGTGGAGTAGACCCGGGGGCCATAGTGTTCACTAGAGGCTTCTCTCAAAATAGCAAGTATTATGGTGGGTGAACAAATTACTGTCGAGCAATTGATAGAACCGAGCAAAGTCATGACGATATATAAGGCAATGATCATACATATAGGCATCACGTCCGAGACAAGTAGACCGATACTTTCTGCATCTACTACTATTACTCCACACATCGACCGCTATCCAGCATGCATCTAGTGTATTGAGTTCATGACGAACAGAGTAACGCCTTAAGCAAGATGACATGATGTAGAGGGATAAAGTCAAACCAATGATGAAAACCCCATCTTTTTACCCTTGATGGCAACAACATGATGCGTGCCTCGCTACCCATTCTGTCACTGGGTGAGGTCACCACACGGTATGAACCCAAAACCAAGCACTTCTCCCATTGCAAGAATCATAGATCTAGTTGGTCAAACAAAACCCACAACTCGAAGAGAATTACAAGGATATGAAATCATGCATAAGAGAGATCAGAAGAAACTCAAATAAGATTCATAGATAATCTGATTATAAATCCAATATTCATCGGATCTCGACAAACACCCCGCAAAAGAAGATTACATCAGATAGATCTCCATGAAGATCATGCAGAACTTTGTAGTGAAGATCCAGGAGAGAGAAGAAGCCATCTAGCTACTATCTATGGACCCGTAGGTCTATGGTGAACTACTCACGCATCATCGGAGAGGTCATGGTGTTGATGAAGAAGCCCTCTGTATTCGAATCCCCCTCCGGCAGGGCACCAGAACGTGCCCCATATGGGATCTTGCGGAGACAGAAGCTTGCGGCGGCGAAAAAGTACTTTCAATGATCTCCTGATTTTTCTCGGATTTTAGGGAATTTATAGGCGAAAGACCTAAGGTAGAGGAGGCCTGATACGTCTCCAACGTATCTATAATTTTTGATGGTTTCATGCTATTATCTTGTCAAACTTTGGATATTTTGTATGCCTTTTTTATATTTTTTGGGACTAACTTATTAACTCAGTGCCAAGTGCTAGTTCCTGTTTTTTCCATGTTTTTGACCCCTTTCAGAGGAGATTTTGAAACGGAGTCCAAACGGAAGAAAATCCCCAAAAAGATTTTTTCTGGAACGGAAGAAGATCGGGAAGCTTGGGAGCCAAGGCAGGGGAGCCCAGGGCCCCACAAGCCCCCACCCCGCGGCCAGGGGGGAGGCCGCGCCATCTAGGCTTGTGGGCCCCGTGGACGCCCTTTGCCCTAGGTCTTTCGCCTATATATTCCCATAAATTCCAGAAAAAAACAGGAGATCATTGAAAGTACTTTTTCGCCACCGCAAGCTTCTGTCTCCGCAAGATCCCATCTGGGACACGTCCTGGTGCCCTGCCGGAGGGGGGATTCGGACACGGAGGGCTTCTTCATCAACACCATGACCTCTCTGATGATGCGTGAGTAGTTCACCATAGACCTACGGGTCCATAGCTAGTAACTAGATGGCTTCTTCTCTCTCTTGGATCTTCAATACAAAGTTCTCCATGATCTTCATGGAGATCTATCCGGTGTAATCTTCTTTTGCGGTGTGCTTGTCGAGATCCGATGAATTGTGGATTTATGATCAGATTAACTATGAATCTTATTTGAGTTTCTTCTGATCTCTCTTATGCATGATTTCATATCCTTGTAATTCTCTTCGAGTTGTGGGTTTTGTTTGGCCAACTAGATCTATTATTCTTGCAATGGGAGAAGTGCTTGGTTTTGGGTCCATACCGTGCGGTGACCTCACCAAGTGACAGAAGGGGTAGCGAGGAACTCATCGTGTTGTTGCCATCAAGGGTAAAAAGATGGGGTTTTCATCATTGGTTTGAGATTATCCCTCTACATCATGTCATCTTGCTTAAAGCGTTACTCTGTTCGTCATGAACTCAATACACTAGATGCATGCTGGATAGCGGTCGATATGTCGAGTAATAGTAGTAGATGCAAAAAGTATCGGTCTACTTGTCTCGGACGTGATGCCTATATGTATGATCATTGCCTTAGATATCGTCATGACTTTGCGCCATTCTATCAATTGCTCGACAGTAATTTGTTCACCCACCGTAATACTTGCTATTTTGAGAGAAGCCTCTAGTGAACACTATGGCCCCCAGGGTCTACTCCACACCATATTTTCAGCCTTACACTTTTTACTTCATTGCACTTTCCGCCTTCAGATCTCACTTTGCAAACAATCTTGAAGGGATTGACAACCCCTTTGAAGCGTTGGGTGCAAGCTTGTTTGTGTTTGCGCATTTACTCTGGATTTGACGAGACCCTCCTTCTGGATCGATACCTTGGTTCTTAAACTGAGGGAAATACTTACTGCTCTTGTGCTGCATCACCCTTTCCTCTTCAAGGGAAAAACCAATGCAAGCCCAGCCTCTGTCAACGTGTCAATTGGTGGCGTTGTTGTCTGTGGGATAGCAAGGCCCAGGGAGCCCACAAGCCTGGGAGGCGCGCCCCCTGGCCGCGGCTAGGGGGCTTGAGGGGTCCCTGGTGGCTCTGTCCTGATTCTCAGGCTTCCCGGTCTTTTTCTGTTTCGGAAAAAATCTTTTTGGCAGTTTTGTTCCGTTTGGACTCCGTTTAAAATCCTCCTCTGGAAGGGGTAAAAAACATGGATAAAACAGGAACTGGCACTTGACACTGAGTTAATAAGTTAGTCTCAAAAAAGATATAAAAGGCATACAAAACATCCAAAGTTTGACAAGATAATAGCATGAAACCATAAAAATATATAGATACGTTGGAGACGTATCAAGCATCCCGAAGCTTAACTCCTGCTCGTCCTCGAGTAGGGAAGTGATAAAGACTGAATTTTTGATGTGCAATGCTACCTAGCGTAGTTGTCCTTTGCAACTTCTTTCGTGTGACATGAATGTTCAGATCCGTAAGATTCAAAACAATAGTTTGCTATTGACATGAAAACAATAATACTTCAAGCAAACTAGCAAGGTAATCATGAACTTTCGAAATATCAAGGCCAAAGAAAGTTATCCCTACAAAATCATATAGTCTGGCTGTGCTCCATCATCCTCACACAACTAATGTAAATCATGCACAACCCCATTATTGGCCAAGTAATTGTTTCCGCACTCTTACTTTCTCAAACTTTTTATAACTATCATGTAATACATGAGCGTGAGCCATGGATATAGCACTGTAGGTGGAATAGAAACAAAAAGGAGGAGATGGTCACATTGACTCGGCGTATCAAAGGGCTATGGAGATGCCCATTAATAGATATCAATGTGAATGATTAGGGATTGCCATACAAAGGATGCACTAGAGTTATAAGTATGTGAAAGCTCAAAAGGAGAATTAGTGGGCGTGCATCCAACTTGCTTGCTCACGAAGACCTGGGGCAATTTGAGGAAGCCCATCATTGGAATATACAAGCCAAGTTATATAATGAAGATTCCCACTAGCATATGGTAGTGACGAAACGAGAGGCTCTCAAACATGAAGAACATGGTGCTATTATAAAGCACACATGTGGAAAAAGATAGTAGCATTGTCCCTTCTCTCTTTTTCTCTATTTTTTTTATTTGGGCTCTTAGGCCTCTTTATATATTTTTTTTATTTTGGCTCTTTGGCCTCTTTTTTTTATTTCCTCACATGGGACAATGCTCTAATAATGATGATCATCACACTTTTATTTACTCACAGCTCAAAGCTTAGAACGATGATGACTCTATAGGAAATGCCTCCGGCAATGTACCGGGATGTGCAATGATCTAGCGTACGATCATGCAATGGCAATATAAGAGTGACGACACAAGTCATGAGACGGAATGGTGGGAGTTGCATGGAAATATATCTCGGAATGGCTATGAAAATGCCATAGTAGGTAGGTATGGTGGTTGTTTTGAGGAAAGGCATATGGTGGGTTTGTGCACTAGGGAGGCTAGCAATGGTGAAAGGTGAAAGTGCATCTATACCATGGACTCACATTATTCATGAAGAACTCACATACTTGTTGTGAAAGTTTTTATTACTATTCGAAACAAAGTGCTAAACGCATACTCCTAGGGGAAGGGTTGGTAGGTGTTAACCATCGCACGATCCCGACCGCAACACAAAGGATGACAATCAATAGATCAATTATGCTCTGACTTCCTAACATAGCGGTTCACCATACGTGCATGCTACGGGAATCACTAACTTCAACACAAGTACTTCTAGATTCACAACACCCTACTAACATAACTCTTAATATTACCAAATCCACGTCTCAAAACTAATTGAGAGGAATCAAGACTTCTCTTTCTACTCAATGCACATGAAGATGGAGGTTTTTGTATCCTCTTTGGGTACCTATCACCTTTGGGACTACTTTCATAGCATAATCCAACTACCAAGTCACGCACCGCCGTGCTCTAAAAGATCTAAGTGAAGCACACAGAGCAAAATTATCTAGCTCAAAAGATATAAGTGAAGCACTATGAGCATTCTAAAAAAATCACGATGAGTGCATGTCTCTCTCTAAAGGTGTGCAGCAAGGATGATTGTGACACAACAAAAAGAAAAGACTCCTAAGATACAAGATGCTCCAAGCAAAACACATATCATGTGGTGAATAAAAATATAGCTCCAAGTAACGTTACTGATGGATTGAAGACGAAAGAGGGGATGCCTTCCCGGGGCATCCCCAAGCTTAGGCTTTTTGGTGTCCTTGAATTTGGCTTGGGATGCCTTGGGAATCCCAAAGCTTGAGCTCTTTCCACTCCTTATCTCTTTGTCCATGAGAACATCACGCAAAACTTGAAAACTTCACAACACAAAACTTAAACAGAAACTCGTGATAACATTAGCACAAGAAAACAAACTGCCACCTCTTTAGGTACTATAGCAATCTTGATTTCTATTTATATTGGTGTTGGGCTACTATATTCTCACTTTTCCATGGCTAGTACCCCCGATACTAACCATAGTTTCATCAAAACAAGCAACCAACTCAACAAAAACAGAATCTGTCAAAAACAGACCAGTGTGTAGCAATCTGTATACTTCGTATACTTCTGGTACCTCAAAAATTCTGAAACATTACGACTGCCTCGGCAAAAGGGCATATAAACCATCAGCAAAAAAGAATAAACTCAAAAGCTCTTTCTGTATAAAAATGAAAAATCATCTCGTGAGCGAAAAGTTTGTGTGTTTTTCCAGCAGGATCAAACAATCATTACCAAGACTAGTCATAAAGGTTTTGCTTGGCTCAAACACAAAAAGAAACACAAAGGACACACTCATAACAGAATTATAATGGTGTGGACGCAACAAAACAGAAAGAAAAGGATAAATTCATTGGGTTTCCTCCCAACAAGCGCTATTGTTTAACGCCCTTAGCTAGGCATTGTTAATTCAATGATGCTCACACAAAAGACAAGAATTGAAGCACAACGAGAGCATCATAAAGCATGTGAATATCACATCTATGTCTAACATACTTCCTATGCTATGTCTAACATACTTCCTATGCATAGGCATTTTATAGGAAAATAGATTGTCAATACAACCAATAGTTACCATATGCAAGGAAGAGGAAAGAGACAATAGCAATCTCCATATAACGAGAGGTAATTTGGTAACATGAAAGTTTCTACCACAATATTTTCCACTCTCATAGCAATTACATGTGGGATCATAATCAAATTCAACAAAATAGATATCACAAAGGATATTATTTTCATGATCCACATGCATGCAAAGTTGACGCTCTTAAAAAATAGTGGGATCATCATCAACTAAAGTCATGACTTCTCCAAACGCACTTTCAATATTATTGCAAATATCATTGCAACAAGTAGTGGACATAGCAAAACTAGCATCCCCAAGCTTAGGGTTTTGCATATTTTTAGCATGATTGTCATCAATAGAATTGACAATGAAATCATTGCAATCATGTTTTTCATTCAACAAGCTCTCGTGAATCACTTTATAAATTTCTTCATCACGATTTTCAGATTCACGCATCTCAAGCAAAACT
This sequence comes from Hordeum vulgare subsp. vulgare, assembly GCF_904849725.1. NCBI lineage: Eukaryota > Viridiplantae > Streptophyta > Magnoliopsida > Poales > Poaceae > Hordeum > Hordeum vulgare. The sequence continues at coordinate 554,629,936 of NC_058519.1, forward strand.
TCATGGAGATAATCAAGTACACTCCACTCACTAGCAATTGGTTCCTCATAGTTGGATCTCTTGAAGAGATTAGCAAGTGGATGAGGATCCATATCAATAGATTTTTAGCAAGCAAAGATGCAAGCAAATAGAAGGCACATGGTAACACAAGTAGATCAAAAGAGATCCGGTGGGAAAAACGCGAACGGAAAAAGGCAAATTGGTGAAGTGGGGGAGAGGAAAACGAAAGGCAACTGACAAACAAAGTAAATGCAAGAGATGAGTTTGCGACACTTACTTGGATGAGTTCTTGACTTGATCCTCCCCGGCAACGCCGCTAGAAATCCTTCTGCTACATCGACAAAAACCTTTTGTCGTCTCTTGAGCTTGCGTTGGTTTTCCCTTGAAGAGGAAAGGGTGATGCAGCACAGTAGCAGTAAGTATTTCCCTCAGTTTGAGAACCAAGGTATCAATCCAGTAGGAGAATCTTGTCAAGTCCAGAGTACCTGCACAAACACAAAGAGCTTGCACCCAACGCTATAAAGGGGTTTTCAATCCCTTCAAGATTGATTGCAAAGTGAGATCTGAAGGCGGAAAGTGCGACGAAGAAAAAGTGTAAGGATGAAAATATGGTGTGGAGTAGACCCGGTGACCATAGTGTTCACTAGAGGCTTCTCTCAAAATAGCAAGTATTACGGTGGGTGAACAAATTACTGTCGAGCAATTGATAGAACCGCGCAAAGTCATGACGATATCTAAGGCAATGATCATACATATAGGCATCACGTCCGAGACAACTAGACCGATACTTTCTGCATCTACTACTATTACTCCACACATCGACCGCTATCCAGCATGCATATAGTGTATTGAGTTCATGACGAACAGAGTAACGCCTTAAGCAAGATGACATGATGTAGACGGATAAACTCAAACCAATGATGAAAACTCATCTTTTTACCCTTGATGGCAACAACACGATGCGTGCCTCGCTACCCCTTCTGTCACTGGGTGAGGTCACCGCACGGTACGAACCCGAAACCAAGCACTTCTCCCATTGCAAGAATCATAGATCTAGTTGGCCAAACAAAACCCACAACTCGAAGAGAATTACAAGGATATGAAATCATGCATAATGTTGGAATTATGCCCTAGAGGCAATAATAAATGTATAGTTATTATTATAATTCCTGTATCAAGATAATAGTTTATTATCCATGCTATAATTGTATTGAATGAAGACTCATTTACATGTGTGGATACATAGACAAAACACCGTCCCTAGCATGCCTCTAGTTGGCTAGCCAGTTGATCGATGATAGTCAGTGTCTTCTGATTATGAACAAGGTGTTGTTGCTTGATAACTGGATCACGTCATTGGGAGAATCACGTGATGGACTAGACCCAAACTAATAGACGTAGCATGTTGATCGTGTCATTTTGTTGCTACTGTTTTCTGCGTGTCAAGTATTTATTCCTATGACCATGAGATCATATAACTCACTGACACCGGAGGAATGCTTTGTGTGTATCAAACGTCGCAACGTAACTGGGTGACTATAAAGATGCTCTACGGGTATCTCCGAAGGTGGTAGTTGAGTTAGTATGGATCAAGACTGGGATTTGTCACTCCGTGTGACGGAGAGGTATCTCAGGGCCCACTCGGTAATACAACATCACACACAAGCCTTGCAAGCAATGTAACTTATTGTAAGTTGCGGGATCTTGTATTACGGAACGAGTAAAGAGACTTGCCGGTAAACGAGATTGAAATAGGTATGCGGATACTGACGATCGAATCTCGGGCAAGTAACATACCGAAGGACAAAGGGAATGACATACGGGATTATACGAATCCTTGGCACTGAGGTTCAAACGATAAGATCTTCGTAGAATATGTAGGATCCAATATGGGCATCCAGGTCCCGCTATTGGATATTGACCGAGGAATCTCTCGGGTCATGTCTACATAGTTCTCGAACCCGCAGGGTCTGCACACTTAAGGTTCGACGTTGTTTTATGCGTATTTGAGTTATATGGTTGGTTACCGAATGTTGTTCGGAGTCCCGGATGAGATCACGGATGTCACGAGGGTTTCCGGAATGGTCCGGAAACGAAGATTGATATATAGGATGACCTCATTTGATTACCGGAAGGTTTTTCGGAGTTACCGGGAATGTACCGGGAATGACGAATGGGTTCCGGGGGTTCACCGGAGGGGGGCAACCCACTCCGGGGAAGCCCATAGGTATTTGTGTGGGTCACACCAGCCCTTAGTGGGCTGGTGGGACAGCCCACCAAATCCTATGCGCCAAGGAAGAAAAAATCAAAGGAAGAAAAAAAAAGAGAGGGAGAAGTGGGAAGGGGGAAGGACTCCCTCCCACCAAACCAAGTAGGACTCGGTTTGGGGGGGGGGAGAGTCCTCCCCCCTGGCTCGTCCGACCCCTTGGGGTTCCCTTGGACCCCAAGGCAAGGTCCCCCTCCCTCCTCCTATATATATGGGGCTTTTAGGGCAGATTTGAGACGACTTTCTCACGGCTGCCCGACCACATACCTCCATAGTTTTTCCTCTAGATCGTGTTTCTGCGGAGCTCGGGCGGAGCCCTGCTGAGACAAGATCATCACCAACCTCCGGAGCGCCGTCACGCTGCCGGAGAACTCTTCTACCTCTCCGTCTCTCTTGCTGGATCAAGAAGGCCGAGATCATCGTCGAGCTGTACGTGTGCTGAACGCGGAGGTGCCGTCCGTTCGGTACTAGATCGTGGGACTGATCGCGGGATTGTTCGCGGGGCGGATCGAGGGACGTGAGGACGTTCCACTACATCAACCGCGATCTCTAATCGCTTCTGCTGTACGATCTACAAGGGTACGTAGATCACTCATCCCCTCTCGTAGATGGACATCACCATGATAGGTCTTCGTGCGCGTAGGAAAATTTTTGTTTCCCATGCGACGTTCCCCAACAGTGGCATCATGAGCTAGGTTCATGCGTAGATGTCTTCTCGAGTAGAACACAAAAGGTTTTGTGGGCGGTGATGTGCGTTTTGCTGCCCTCCTTAGTCTTTTCTTGATTCCGCGGTATTGTTGGATTGAAGCGGCTTGGACCGACATTACTCGTACGCTTACGAGAGACTGGTTTCATCGTTACGAGTAACCCCCTTTGCTCAAAGATGACTGGCAAGTGACGGTTTCTCCAACTTTAGTTGAATCGGATTTGACCGAGGAGGTCCTTGGATGAGGTTATATAGCAACTCATATATCTCCGTTGTGGTGTTTACGTAAGTAAGATGCGATCCTACTAGATACCCTTGGTCACCACGTAAAACATGCAAGAACAAAATTAGAGGACGTCTAACTTGTTTTTGCAGGGTATGATTGTGATGTGATATGGCCAATGATGTGATGTGATATATTGGATGTATGAGATGATCATGTTGTAATAGAAATATCGACTTGCACGTCGATGGTACGACAACCGGCAGGAGCCATAGGGTTGTCTTTATACTAACATATGTGCTTGCAGATGCGTTTACTATTTTGCTAGGATGTAGCTTTAGTAGTGATAGCATAAGTAGCACGACAACCCCGATGGCGACACGTTGATGGAGATCATGATGATGGAGATCATGGTGTGGCGCCGGTGACAAGAAGATCGTGCCGGTGCTTTGGTGATGGAGATCAAGAAGCACGTGATGATGGCCATATCATGTCACTTATGAATTGCATGTGATGTTAATCCTTTTATGCACCTTATTTTGCTTAGAACGATGGTAGCATTATGAGGTGATCTCTCACTAAAATTTCAAGACGAAATTGTGTTCTCCCCGACTGTGCACCGTTGCTACAGTTCGTCGTTTCGAGACACCACGTGATGATCGGGTGTGATAGACTCAACGTTCACATACAACGGGTGCAAAACAGTTGCGCACGCGGAACACTCGGGTTAAGCTTGACGAGCCTAGCATGTGCAGACATGGCCTCGGAACACATGAGACCGAAAGGTCGATCATGAATCATATAGATGATATGATTAGCATAGGGATGCTTACCACTGAAACTACTCTCGACTCACGTGATGATCGGACTTGGGATAGTGTAAGTGGATCATGAACCAGTCAAATGACTAGAGAGATGTACCTTTTGAGTGGGAGTTTAGCATATAATTTGATTAAGTTGAACTCTAATTATCTTGAACATAGTCTAAGTCCACTTTGAATATATTTGTGTTGTAGATCATGGCTCACGCAAGTGTCATCCTGAATTTTAATACGTTCCTAGAGAAAGCTAAGTTGAAAGATGATGGAAGCAACTTTGTAGACTGGGCTCGTAATCTTAAGCTAATCTTTCAAGCTGGAAAGAAGGATTATGTCCTTAATGCTGCGCTAGGAGATGAACCACCCGCTACGGCTGATCAGGATGTTAATAATGCTTGGCTAGCACGTAAGGAGGACTACTCAATAGTTCAATGTGCAGTCTTGTATGGCTTAGAGCCGGGACTTCAACGTCGCTTTGAGCGTCATGGAGCATTTGAGATGTTCCAGGAGTTGAAGTTTATCTTTCAGAAGAACGCCCGGATCGAGAGGTATGAGACCTCCGATAAATTCTATGCTTGCAAGATGGAGGAAAGCTCGTCTGTCAGTGAACATGTGCTCAAGATGTCTGGGTACTCAAACCGTCTAGCTGAACTAGGGATTGAACTCCCGCAAGAAGCTATCACTGACAGAATCCTCCAATCACTGCCGCCAAGCTATAAAGGCTTTGTGTTGAACTACAACATGCAAGGGATGAACAAGTCTCCCGGCGAGTTGTTTGCGATGCTGAAAGTCGCAGAGTCTGAACTCCGTAAAGAGCATCAAGTGTTGATGGTGAGCAAGACCACTAGTTTCAAGAGAAACGGCAAAGGCAAGAAGGGCAATTCGAAGAAGAGCGGCAAGCCTGTTGCCAATCCGCCGAAGAAACCCAAGGTTGGACCCAAGCCTGAAACAGAGTGCTTCTATTGCAAGGGTATGGGTCACTGGAAGCGCAATTGCCCCAAGTATCTGGCAGATAAGAAGGCGGGCAAAGAAAAATCAGGTATATTTGATATACATGTTATTGATGTGTACTTAACCGGCTCTCGTAGTAGTGCCTGGGTATTTGATACCGGTTCTGTTGCTCACATTTGCAACTCGAAGCAGGAACTGCGGAATAGATGAAGGCTGGCGAAAGACGAAGTGACGATGCGCGTAGGAAACGGTTCCAAGGTTGATGCAATCGCCGTCGGCACCGTATCACTTCAACTACCATCGGGATTAGTGATGAACTTAAATCATTGTTATTTAGTGCCTGCGTTGAGCATGAACATTATATCTGGATCTTGTTTATTGCGAGACGGTTACTCTTTTAAGTCTGAGAATAATGGTTGTTCTATTTCTATGAGTAACATCTTTTATGGTCATGCACCGAATGTGAGAGGATTGTTCATATTGAATCTTGATAGAGATACGCATATACATAACATTGAGACCAAAAGAGTTAGAGTAAACAATGATAGCGCCATATTTTTGTGGCACTGCCGCTTAGGTCATATTGGTGTAAAGCGCATGAAGAAACTCCATGCCCATGGACTTTTGGAGTCACTTGACTTTGATTCACTTGACACGTGCGAACCATGCCTCATGGGCAAGATGACTAAAACTCCGTTCTCCGGAACAATGGAGCGTGCAAGTGACTTGTTGGAAATCATACATACCGATGTGTGTGGTCCGATGAGCGTGGAGGCACGCGGCGGATATCGTTATTTTCTCACCTTCACTGACGATTTAAGTAGATATGGTTATGTCTACTTGATAAAGCACAAGTCTGAAACATTTGAAAAGTTCAAGCAATTTCAGAGTGAAGTGGAAAATCATCGTAACAAGAAGATCAAATTCCTACGGTCTGATCGTGGGGGTGAATATCTGAGTTTCGAGTTTGGTACTCACTTAAGACAATGTGGAATTGTTTCGCAGTTAACACCGCCTGGAACACCACAGCGTAATGGTGTGTCCGAACGTCGTAATCGTACTTTGTTAGAGATGGTGCGATCTATGATGTCTCTTACTGATTTGCCGTTATCGTTTTGGGGTTATGCATTAGAAACAGCTGCATTCACTTTAAATAGGGCACCATCAAAATCCGTTGAGACGACACCATACGAACTGTGGTATGGCAAAAGACCAAAATTGTCGTTTCTTAAAGTTTGGGGATGTGATGCTTATGTCAAAAAGCTTCAGCCTGAAAAGCTGGAACCCAAAGCGGAAAAATGCGTCTTCATAGGTTACCCAAAAGAGACAGTTGGGTACACCTTCTATCTCAAATCCGAGGGCAAAGTGTTTGTTGCTAAGAACGGAACTTTTCTCGAGAAGGAGTTTCTCTCGAGAGAATTGAGTGGGAGGAAGATAGAACTTGACGAGGTTGTCGAACCTCTCATCCCTCTGGATGGTGGCGCAGGGCAAGGGGAAACCCCTGTGATTGCGACGCCGGTTGAGGAGGAAGTTAATGATGATGATCATGGAACTCCAGTTCAAGTTTCTGTTGAACCACGCAAGTCGACGAGATCACGCGCTGCTCCAGAGTGGTACGGTAATCCCATCTTGACAATCATGTTGTTAGACAACAATGAACCTGCAAATTATGAAGAAGCAATGGTGGGCCCAGATTCCAACAAATGGCTAGAAGCCATGAAATCCGAGATAAGATCCATGTATGAGAACAAAGTATGGACTTTGGAGATACTACCTGAGGGCCGCAAGGCTATTCAGAACAAATGGATCTTTAAGAAGAAGACGGACGCTGACGGTAATGTGACCGTTTATAAAGCTCGACTTGTGGCAAAGGGTTTTTCACAAGTTCCAGGAATTGACTACGATGAGACTTTCTCTCCCGTAGCGATGCTTAAGTCCGTCAGAATCATGTTAGCAATAGCTGCATTTTTCGATTATGAAATCTGGCAGATGGATGTCAAAACGGCGTTCCTTAACGGTTTCCTTAAGGAAGAGTTGTATATGATGCAACCCGAAGGTTTTGTCGATCCTAAAAATGCTGACAAGGTGTGCAAGCTCCAGCGATCCATTTATGGACTGGTGCAAGCATCTCGGAGTTGGAACAAACGCTTTGATGAGGTGATCAAAGCATTTGGGTTTATACAAGTGGTTGGAGAATCTTGTATTTACAAGAAAGTGAGTGGGAGCTCTGTGGCGTTTCTAATATTGTATGTGGATGACATATTACTGATTGGAAACAACGTAGAGCTTTTGGAGAGCATAAAAGGTTACTTGAATAAAAGTTTCTCTATGAAGGACCTAGGAGAAGCTGCTTACATTCTAGGCATTAAGATCTATAGGGATAGATCAAAACGCCTGATAGGACTTTCACAAAGCACATACCTTGATAAAGTTTTGAAGAGGTTCAAAATGGAACAGTCCAAGAAAGGGTTCTTGCCAGTGTTACAAGGTACGAGATTGAGTAAGACTCAGTGCCCAGCAACTGATGAAGATAGAGAGCATATGCGCTCCGTCCCCTATGCTTCAGCCATAGGCTCTATCATGTATGCGATGCTGTGCACTAGACCGGATGTTAGCCTGGCCATAAGTATGGCAGGCAGGTTCCAGAGTAATCCAGGAGTGGATCACTGGACGGCGGTCAAGAATATCCTGAAGTACCTGAAAAGGACTAAGGAGATGTTTCTCGTATATGGAGGTGACGAAGAGCTCGCCGTAAAAGGTTACGTTGATGCAAGCTTTGACACAGATCCGGACGACTCTAAGTCACAAACCGGATACGTATTTATTCTTAATGGGGGTGCAGTAAGCTGGTGCAGTTCCAAGCAAAGCGTCGCAGCAGATTCTACATGTGAAACGGAGTACATGGCTGCCTCGGAGGCGGCTAAGGAGGGTGTCTGGATGAAGCAGTTCATGACGGATCTTGGAGTGGTGCCAAGTGCACTGGATCCAATAACCTTGTTCTGTGACAACACTGGTGCCATTGCCCTGGCAAAGGAACCAAGGTTTCACAAGAAGACCAGACACATCAAACGACGCTTCAACCTCATCCGCGACTACGTCGAGGAGGAGGACGTAAATATATGCAAAGTGCACACGGATCTGAATGTAGCAGACCCGCTGACTAAACCTCTTCCACGGCCAAAACATGATCGACACCAGAACTGTATGGGTGTTAGATTTATTACAATGTAATTCACATGGTGATGTGAGGGCTAGATTATTGACTCTAGTGCAAGTGGGAGACTGTTGGAATTATGCCCTAGAGGCAATAATAAATGTATAGTTATTATTATAATTCCTGTATCAAGATAATAGTTTATTATCCATGCTATAATTGTATTGAATGAAGACTCATTTACATGTGTGGATACATAGACAAAACACCGTCCCTAGCATGCCTCTAGTTGGCTAGCCAGTTGATCGATGATAGTCAGTGTCTTCTGATTATGAACAAGGTGTTGTTGCTTGATAACTGGATCACGTCATTGGGAGAATCACGTGATGGACTAGACCCAAACTAATAGACGTAGCATGTTGATCGTGTCATTTTGTTGCTACTGTTTTCTGCGTGTCAAGTATTTATTCCTATGACCATGAGATCATATAACTCACTGACACCGGAGGAATGCTTTGTGTGTATCAAACGTTGCAACGTAACTGGGTGACTATAAAGATGCTCTGCGGGTATCTCCGAAGGTGGTAGTTGAGTTAGTATGGATCAAGACTGGGATTTGTCACTCCGTGTGACGGAGAGGTATCTCAGGGCCCACTCGGTAATACAACATCACACACAAGCCTTGCAAGCAATGTAACTTATTGTAAGTTGCGGGATCTTGTATTACGGAACGAGTAAAGAGACTTGCCGGTAAACGAGATTGAAACAGGTATGCGGATACTGACGATCGAATCTCGGGCAAGTAACATACCGAAGGACAAAGGGAATGACATACGGGATTATACGAATCCTTGGCACTGAGGTTCAAACGATAAGATCTTCGTAGAATATGTAGGATCCAATATGGGCATCCAGGTCCCGCTATTGGATATTGACCGAGGAATCTCTCGGGTCATGTCTACATAGTTCTCGAACCCGCAGGGTCTGCACACTTAAGGTTCGACGTTGTTTTATGCGTATTTGAGTTATATGGTTGGTTACCGAATGTTGTTCGGAGTCCCGGATGAGATCACAGACGTCACGAGGGTTTCCGGAATGGTCCGGAAACGAAGATTGATATATAGGATGACCTCATTTGATTACCGGAAGGTTTTTCGGAGTTACCGGGAATGTACCGGGAATGACGAATGGGTTCCGGGGGTTCACCGGAGGGGGGCAACCCACTCCGGGGAAGCCCATAGGTATTTGTGGGGGTCACACCAGCCCTTAGTGGGCTGGTGGGACAGCCCACCAAATCCTATGCGCCAAGGAAGAAAAAAATCAAAGGAAGAAAAAAAAAGAGGGAGAAGTGGGAAGGGGGAAGGACTCCCTCCCACCAAACCAAGTAGGACTCGGTTTGGGGGGGGGAGAGTCCTCCCCCCTGGCTCGGCCGACCCCTTGGGGTTCCCTTGGACCCCAAGGCAAGGTCCCCCTCCCTCCTCCTATATATATGGGGCTTTTAGGGCAGATTTGAGACGACTTTCTCACGGCTGCCCGACCACATACCTCCATAGTTTTTCCTCTAGATCGTGTTTCTGCGGAGCTCGGGCGGAGCCCTGCTGAGACAAGATCATCACCAACCTCCGGAGCGCCGTCACGCTGCCGGAGAACTCTTCTACCTCTCCGTCTCTCTTGCTGGATCAAGAAGGCCGAGATCATCGTCGAGCTGTACGTGTGCTGAACGCGGAGGTGCCGTCCGTTCGGTACTAGATCGTGGGACTGATCGCGGGATTGTTCGCGGGGCGGATCGAGGGACGTGAGGACGTTCCACTACATCAACCGCGATCTCTAATCGCTTCTGCTGTACGATCTACAAGGGTACGTAGATCACTCATCCCCTCTCGTAGATGGACATCACCATGATAGGTCTTCGTGCGCGTAGGAAAATTTTTGTTTCCCATGCGACGTTCCCCAACACATAAGAGAGATCAGAAGAAACTCAAATAAGATTCATAGATAATCTGATCATAAATCCACAATTCATCAGATCTCGACAAACACACCGCAAAAGAAGATTACATCGGATAGATCTCCATGAAGATCATGGAGAACTTTGTATTGAAGATCCAAGAGAGAGAAGAAGCCATCTAGCTATTAGCTATGGACCCGTAGGTCTATGGTGAACTACTCACGCATCATGGGAGAGTTCATGGTGTTGATGAAGAAGCCCTCCGTATCCGAATCCCCCCTCCGGCAGGGCACCAAAACATGCCCAGATGGGATCTTGTGGAGACAGAAGCTTGCGGCGGCGGAAAAGTACTTTCGATGATCTCCTGATTTTTTCTGGGATTTTAGGGAATTTATAGTCGAAATACCTAGGGCAGAGGAGGCCCAGAGAGCCCACAAGCCTGGGAGGCACGGCCCCCTGGCCACGGCTAGGGGGCTTGTGGGGTCCCTGGTGGCCCCGTGCCCTGATTCTCGGGCTTCCCGATCTTTTTCTGTTTCGGAAAAAATCTTTTTGGCAGTTTCTTTCCGTTTGGACTCCATTTAAAAACCTCCTATGAAAGGGGTCAAAAACATGGAAAAAACAGGAACTCGCACTTGGCGCTGAGTTAATAAGTTAGTCTCAAAAAAGATATAAAAGACATACAAAACATCCAAAGTTTGACAAGATAATAGCATGAAACCATCAAAAATTATAGATACCTTGGTCAGGGAGCCAAAGAATATTTATAGGACTTGACAGTTGAGTTGTCAATTCAACCGACGTGGGGTATCTCTCTGCGACAAAGGTTTAGTGGCACATCAAATAGTAGTAGCAATGATAGTAATTGGAGCAACTTGGTAGCAGTAGTAACAGTGACAACATCAATAGTGGCTTATCAAGATTTAGTATATGTAAATCGTAGGCCATGGTACAACGATAGAAATATATGGGTGACATCAATCATGTAACAATTACACACTAGAGAGATACATAACTAGCTCCAATTCATCAATATAATATAGGCACGTATTCCATATATAGTCATACATGCTTGCAATAAGATCTTCTAAGACATCTTTTGTCCTACCCTCCCGTGATAGAGGGGTATTGGAAAATAATGGATATTAAGGCCTCCTTTGAATAGAGAACTGGAACAAAGAATTAACACACGGTGAATACATGAACTCCTCAAACTATGGCAATCACCGGAAATAATTGATAACCCACAAGTATAGGGGATCGCAATAGTTTTTGAGGGTAGAGTATTCAACCCAATTTATTGATTCGACACAAGGGGAAGCCAAAGAATATTCTCAAGTATTAGCAGTTGAGTTGTCAATTCAACCACACCTGAAAGATTTAGTTTCTGCAACAAAGTAACAACAGTAGCAACAGAGTAACAGTAGGAGCGGTGACAGTAGTAGCAGCAAAGTAACGTAGAAGGACCAGTAGGAAAAACTCGTATGCATTGGATCGGTGATGGATGATTATGTCGGATGCTATTCATCATGCAACAGTTATAACACGGATAGATATGTAACTAGCTCCAGTTCGTCAATGTAATGTAGGCATGTATTCCGTATGTAGTCATACGTGCTTAGGGAAAAAAACTTGCATGACATCTATTGTCCATCCCTCCCGTGGCAGCGGGGTCCTAATGGAAACTACGGGATATTAAGGTTCTCATTTTAATAAAGAACCGGACCAATGCATTAAGACTTGGTGAATACATGAACTCCTCATACTATGGTCATCTTCGGGAGTGGTTCCGGCTATTGTCACTCCAGGGTTGCCGGGTCATAACACATAGTAGGTGACTACAACTTGCAAGATAGGATCAAGAACACACATATATTGGTGACAACATAATAGGTTCAGATCTGAAATCATGGCACTCGGGCCCTATTGACAAGCATTAAGCATGGAAAAGTAGTAGCAACATCAATCTCAGAACATAGTGGACTCTAGGGATCAATCCCCATCAAAACTAACTCGGTTGCATGATAGATCTCATCCAACCCATCACCGTCCAGCAAGCCTACGATGAGATTACTCACGAACGGTGAAAAGCATCATGGAATTGGCGATGAAGGAAGGCTGGTGATGACGATGGCGACGATCTCCCCCTCTCCGGAGCCCAGAACAGACTCCAGATCTGCCCTGCAAAGGAAGAACAGGTGGTGGCGGCGCCTTGATACGTCTCCAACGTATCTATAATTTTTGATGGTTCCATGCTATTATCTTGTCAACTTTGGATGTTTTATATGCATGAATATGCTATTTTATATCTTTTGGGACTAACCTATTAACTCAGTGCCAAGTGCCAGTTTTTGTTTTTTCCGTGTTTTTGACACTTTTTCAGACGGAGCCCAAATGGAATGAAACTTTACGATGATTTCTTTGGACCAAAATAGACCCGCGAAGCTTTGGAAGAAGGCCAGAAGAGACACGAGGGAGCCACAAGCCCTGACGCCGCCACCAACCCCCTAGGTGGCGTAGGGCAGGCTTGTGACCTCCTCGTGGGCCCAACCGACGTAATTCCACCGCCATAAATTCCTATAAATTCAGAAACCTCCAAAAAGAAACCTAGATCGGGAGTTACGCCGCCGCAAGCCTCTGTAGCCACCAAAAACCAATCTGGAGCCTGTTCTGGCACCCTGTCGGAGGGGGAATCCATCTCCGGTGGCCATCTTCATCATCCCGGTGATCTCCATGACGAGGAAGTTGTAGTTCTCCCTCGGGGCTGAGGGTATGTACCAGTAGCTATGTGTTTGATCTCTCTCTCTCATGTTCTTGAGATGTCTTGATCTCGATGTACCATGGGCTTTGCTACTATAGTTGGATCTTATGATGTTCTTCCCCCTCTCCCTCTTGTAATGAATTGAGTTTCTCCTTTGGAGTTATCTTATTGGATTGAGTCTTTGAGAACACTTGATGTATGTCTTGCACGTGTCTATCTGCTGTGATCAACTTGCGGGTTTGTGACAATTGGGAACCTATGCATATGGGTTGGCACACGTGGATTCATGTGAGTACTTGATGTATGTTTTGGTGATCAACTTGCGGGTTCGTGACATTGGGAACCTATGCACAGGGGTTGGCACACGTTTTGATTCTGTGGTAGAAACTTTGGGGCACTCTTTGAAGTTCTATGTGTTGGTTGAATAGATGATTCTGAGATTATGTGATGCATATCGTATAATCATGCCCACGGATACTTGAGGTGACAGTGGAGTATCTAGGTGACATTAGGGTCTTGGTTGATATGTATCTTAAGGTGTTATTCTAGTACGAACTCTTGAATAGATCGATCACAAAGAATAACTTTGTGGTGGTTTCGTACCCGACAATAATCTCTTCGTTTGTTCCCCGCTATTACTGACTTTGGAGTGACTCTTTGTTGGATGTTGAGGGCTAGTTATATGATCCAATTATGTTATCATTGTTGAGAGAACTTCGCTAGTGAAAGTATGAACCCCCGGCCTTGTTTCCACGCATTGCAATACCGTTCGTGCTCACTTTTACCATTTGTTACCTTGTTGTTTTTGTAATTTCAGATTAGAAAAACCTATATCTACCATACATATTGCACTTTTTTCACCATCTCTTCTCCGAACTAGTGCACCTATACAATTTACCATTGTATTGGGTGTGTTGGGGACACAAGAGACTCTTTGTTATTTGGTTGCAGGGTTTCTTGAGAGAGACCATCTTCATCCTACGCCTCCTGCGGATTGATAAACCTTAGGTCACCCACTTGAGGGAAAATTGCTACTGTCCTACAAACCTCTGCACTTGGAGGCCCAACAACGTCTACAAGGAGAAGGTTGCGTAGTAGACATCAAGCTCTTTTCAAGCGCCATTGCTGGGGAGGTTAGCGCTTGAAGGTATATCTTTAGATCTTGCAATCGAATCTTTTTGTTTCTTGTTCTTTCGCTAGAAAACTACAAAAAAATGAACATGAGCGATTTGGGCATGCAAAACAGATTATTCTTGAAGGTTTAGAGAGTAGCACATGCAAATTTACTTGGAACGGCAGGTAGATGCCGCATATAGGTAGGTATGGTGGACTCATATGGAACAACTTTGGGTTTATGAAAGTGGATGCACAAGCAGTATTCCCGCTTAGTACAAGTGAAGGCTAGCAAAAGACTGGGAAGCGACCAACTAGAGAGCGATAACAGTCATCAAAATGCATTGAGATTAACCAACATTGAGTGCAAGCATGAGTAGGACATAAATCACCATGAACATGAATATCATAGAGGCTATGTTGATTTTTTCAACTACATGGGTGAACATGTGCCAAGTCAAGCCACTTGAATCATTCAAAGGAGGATACCATCCTACCATACTACATCATAGTCATCTCAAGATTCATGTTGGCATCCAAGAAAAACCATTATAAGCTCCTAGCTAATTAAGCATGGCATCAGAAACTATGATCTCTAAGTTGTCATTGCAAACATGTTTCTCTCACAACAAAGCTGAATTAGGAACGATGAGCTATTCATATTTACAAAAACAAAATAGATCGAGTTCATACCAGCTTTTCCAGGCTCAGTCACTTCATCATATATCGTCATTATTGCCTTTCACTTGCACGACCGAATGATGTGAACAATAATAAGAGTGCTCGTCCATTGAACTAAGCTGGAATCTGCAAGAAAACACAAAGGAGAAGACAAAATAATATGGTTCTTTGACAGATAAACAGATATGCATGCGAGAGCCACTAAACATTGTAACCATGGTCTTCTACCTTGACCCAAAGAAAAAGAAAACTATTTACACAGGAAAGCTCCCAACAAGCAAAAGAAGAACAAGAAAATCTTTTTGGGGTTTTCTCAAACTAGACAAACACACGAGAAGAAAACGAGAAAAAGAAATAAACAAGCATGGATGATACAGTAGCAAAGTGTGAACACCGACTAACAAAGTGAAAGTGTAAGTGCTACTGCAACAAAAGACCTTCCAACGACGCCAGAAATAGGAGTGTTGCTTGATACTCATCAGCAACGGCACGAGGAATCCTTCTGCTACGGCTACGCCTTAAGGTACTTCCTAGGCAAATATGCAAAGGATTTCCCTCGTGGCCTGATACGTCTCAAACATATCTATAATTTTTTATGGTTTCACGCTGTTATCTTGTCTTCTTTGGTTGTTTTATGTACCTTTTATATCTTTTTTGGGACTAACTTATTAATTCAGTGCCAAGTGCCAGTTCCCGTTTTTTCCGTGTTTTTGACTCTTTTCAGATATGATTTTGGAACGGAGTCCAAACGGAAGAAAAAACCCGAAATGATTTTTCCCGAACGGAAGAAGATGAGGGGGCCTTTGGGCCAGGCCAGGTGGGCTCCAGAGAGCCCACAAGCCCCCACTCCACCACCAGGGGGGCGGCGGTGGGCAGGCTTGTGGCCTCCCCGGCCGCCCCCTGACCTAGATCTTTGGCCTATAAATTCCCAAATATTCCGCAAAAAATCAAGGGAGCCTCGAAAAATACTTTTCCACCCCCGCAAGCTTCCGTTTCTGCGAGATCTCATCTGGAGACCCTTCCCGGCACCCTGCCGGAGGGGACTTTGGAGTTGGAGCGATTCTTCATCATCATCATCACCCCTCCAATGACTCGTGAGTAGTTCACTTCAGACCTACGGCTTCGTAGTTAGTAGCTAGATGGCTTCTTCTCTCTCTTGGATCTTCAATACAAAGTTCTCCATGATCTTCATGGAGATCTATCCGATGTAATCTTCTTTGGCGGTGTGTTTGTCGAGATCCGATGAATTGTGGATTTGTGATTAGATTATTTATGATATATATTTGAGTCTTTGCAGATTTCTTATATGCATGATTTGATATCCTTGTAAGTCTCTCCGAGTCTTGGGTTTTGTTTGGCCAACTAGATCTATGGGTCTTGCAATAGGAGAAGTGCTTGGTTTTGGGTTCTACCATGTGGTGACCTTTCCCAGTGATAGTAGGGGCAGCAAGACACACATCAAGTAGTTGCCATCAAGGGTAAACAAACTACTGTCGAGCAATTGATAGAACCACGCAAAGTTGTGATGTCATCTATAGCAATGATTATATCTATAGGCATCACGTCCAAAACAAGTAGACCGATACTTTCTGCATCTACTACTATTACTCCACACGTCGACCGCTATCCAGCATGCATCTAGTGCATTAAGTCCAAAAGAACAGAGTAACGCCTTAAGCAAGATGACATGATGTAGATGGACAATCTCATATCTACGACAAAGCCCACCTTGTTACCCTTGATGGCAACTACACAATGTGTGCCTTGCTGCCCCTACTGTCACTGGGAAAGGTCACCACACGGTAAGAACCCAAAACCAAGCACTTCTCCCATTGCAAGAATCATAGATCTAGTTGGCCAAACAAAACCCAAGACTCGGAGAGACTTACAAGGATATCAAATCATGCATATAAGAAATCAGCAAAGACTCAAATATATATCATAGATAATCTGATCACAAATCCACAATTCATCGGATCTCAACAAACACACCGCCGAAGAGGATTACATCGGTTAGATCTCCATGAAGATCATGGAGAACTTTGTATTGAAGATCCAAGAGAGAGAAGAAGCCATCTAGCTGCTAACTACGGACCCGTAGGTCTGAAGTGAACTACTCACGAGTCATTGGAGGGGCGATGATGATGATGAAGAAGCCCTCCAACTCCAAAGTCCCCTCCGGCAGGGAGCCGGGAAGGGTCTCCAGATGAGATCTCGCGGAAACGGAAGCTTGCGGCGGCGGAAAAGTATTTTCTTGGCTCCCTTGATTTTTTCTTCTGATTTTTAGGGAATATATAGGCGCAAGATCTAGGTCAGGGGGCGCCAGGGAGGCCACAAGCCTGCCCACCGCCGCCCCCGTGGTGGCGGAGTGGGGGCTTGTGGGCTCCCTGTAGCCCTCCTGGCTTGGCCCACAAGCCCCCTGATCTTCTTTCATTCGGGAAAAAATCATTTCGGAGATTTTATTCCGTTTGGATTCCGTTCCAAAATCAGATCTGAAAAGAGCCAAAAACACAGAAAAAACAGGAACTGGCACTTGGCACTGAATTAATAAGTTAGTCCCAAAAAAAGATATAAAGGTACATAAAACATCCAAAGATGACAAGATAACAACATGAAACCATCAAAAATTATAGATACGTTTGAGACGTATCAGTAAGCAAGATTATAAAGTCGGTGCGAAACACGTACTCCCCCAAGCTTAGGCTTTTGGCCTAAGTTGGTCTACTCCCAAGGAGGGAAATAACCAACTTCGGGGTACTCCGGAGTGTACTGAGGGTGCCACTGTTGGGTGAGCTCATGTGGCCTTCACTGATAAACTGGCGTCTGGTACTCGACTGGTGGCTCGGGCACGGGCACCTGTGGTTGGGCTATGCCCCAATATGCGTAGATGTCCGAGGGCATAATAATGTACCTGCCCGCATGAAGATTGAACAAAGAAGGAACAGGCAAAGTAATAGTCTCACGAGTACCCTGACTAAATACCAGGTTATAAATCATCCTTCTATTTATATCTCTATCAAGAAAGTCATGGCGAACCATGCTACCATAATCTAGATATCTCTCGGGAAGAAGAATCTCTTCTTCCTCGTACAGTCTAATAGGTATCTCAAAATGTCTAGCAAGAAGAGTAGCATAGATACCCCCATAGACAACGCCTTTAGAACGGTTCGTGTTCAACCGTTGAGCTACTATTGCGCCCAAGCTATAAGTTTTATCATTATAAAGGGCTTCGCGCAAGACCGCAAGATCTGGGGAGTTAAGGGACCCAGCTTTCCCACGGCCAATCAAACATTTTCCCACAAATAATGAGAAGTATCGAAAGCACGGGAAAATGTATGCTAGCAGCTCTAGCGCAAGACACTCCTCTCTCCTCTCCTACAACAATAGTATATATGAAAGCCTCCAAGTCCCGTGGACAAGGTTCATGAATATCCCCAACATAAGGTAATTTGCAAACATTGCAAAAATCCTGAAGTGACATGTGCTGGGGGATATCATATAATTTGAACTCAACCATAGGAGGATTATTCCTCAGATAGAAATTAAAGCTTTGCACGAAAATATTAGTGAGGAGGAGGTACTGCAGACACTTATCTTCAAGGAAGGCGGTAAGGCCTGCGTTCTCCACCAAGTAATAAAATTCCTCATGAAGTACCGCGGTGCGTGAGAACACATCGCTTGGCCACTCGCACGCTCGAACTTCTGCAACTTGGGGGACCGGATACTTGGGTTTCTTTTTCTCATCCCCATCATCCTTGGGGTCACGGCTTGAAGAGCCTCTTAAGAACCTCCTCATCTTTTCCCTTTTCGACCTCTGAAAATTTCTGAAATTTTTAGTGACTCTAAGGAAAAGTGAACAAGGCCCAACAAAATTCGTAGCAACTACTCCAACAAGTGCCTAGAGGCCATATTACGCATCAAAACTATTTGGGACCAGCTAAAATTAGCATGCAAAGCTCAAGAACAGGGTCACCAAGGCAGCAAAAATACGCGAAGTATAAGGCACTAGAGCAAAAACTAACTCGACCAATGGAGGAGTTACTTACCAAGGAGCAATTTCCCCAAAATAGTTTGGTGAATGGTGCTTTGCACAAGGAGATCGCAAATCCCAGCAAGAAGAGCAAGAACACGGGTTTGAGCTGCGAAACAATTTTTTCTGGAGGTAGGAGAAGCAGATGGGAGCTAGAATGAGTGGAGGGGATGCACGTGGGCCCCACAAGCCTGGTAGGCGCGACCAGGGGGGTGCCCGCGCCTCTAGTGCTTGTGGCCCACTGGTGCATCCCCCTGACTAGCTCTTCGTCTCAGTATTTTTCAAAAATTCCAGGAAAAATCATACTTGATTTTCAGGACATTCAGAGAACTTTTATTTTCGGGGTACTTTTCTACGGGACGCTAAAAGCAGAAAACAGGAGACACTAAACTAATCTATCATTTTTCTTCTAAGAAACCGAAAGTGAAAGCTTGGAACAAAGGTTTGTGACTCCTCGATTCATCCATCTCATGGTCATGGAAAGAAATCCGTCAATGAGGTTGATCAAGTCTCCTCGACAAACTTTTTTGAATCGCAAAAGAAGATGAAGAATTTTCGAATAGTCACTAGGTTACCTCAATAGGGATGTGAATATCCCCAACAAGCAAATCATACTTCATCTTCACAGGAGGTATAGGGCATTCAAAGCTCCCAATAAGAATCGATGAAGTTTTTTTGATAGCATTGATGCAATGTACTCGATATTGTTTCTTCGGAAAGTGCACCGTATGCTCATTACCGTTGACATGGAAAGTGACATTGCCTTTGTTGCAATCAATAACAGCCCCTGCAGTGTTTAAAAAGGGTCTTCCAAGGATGACCGACATGGCATCATCCTCGGGAATATCCAGAATAACAAAGTATGTTAAGATAGTGATGTTTGCAACCACAACAGGCACATCCTCGCAAATGCCGATAGGGAAAGCAGTTGATTTGTCGGCATTTGCAGAGAGATTTCAGTGGGTGTCAACTTATCCAGTTCAAGCCTACGATAAAGAGAGAGAGGCATAACACTAACACCGGCTCCAAGGTCGCATAAAGTAGTTCTAATGTAGTTGCCTTTAATGGAGCAAGCTATAGTGGGCACTCCGGGATCACCTAGTTTCTTAGGAGTTCCACCCTTGAAGGTATAATTAGCGAGCATGGTGGAAATCTCAACCTCAGGTATCCTCCTCTTATTAGTCACAATATCCTTCATGTACTTAGCATACGGAGACATTTTGAGCATTTCTGTCAAACGCATTTGCAGAAAGACAGGTCTAATCATATCAACAAATCGCTCAAAATCCTCATCATCCTTTTTCTTGGATGGTTTGGGAGGAAAGGGCATGGGTTTCTGGACCCATGGTTCCCATTCTTTACCATGCTTCCTAGTAGTGAAATCGTTCTTATCGTCTTTCTTATTCTTAGGTTGTGGGTTATCAAGATCAACAGGTTCAATCTCCACATCCTTATCATTGCTAGGTTCTCTTAGGATGATCCTCAGGATACAAAAGGTTCCTGAGTCATTCTACCGCCTCTAGTGACGACTCTAACAAAATTGCATTCAACTCATTGAGCAAGTCATTCTGAGCCTTAAGTACTTGTTCTACCTGAGTAGTAACCATAGAGGCATGTTTACTCAGGAGCTTAAGATCATTGACATTTCTGTCCACACAAGCACTTAAGTGACCAAGCATACGAGCATTCCGTTCCAATTGTCTGCTAACATAATCATTGAAACTCTGTTGTTTGGCAAGAAATTTATCAAATTCATCATGACATAAGCTAGCAGGTTTATCAAAAGGAATATCACTCTCATTGAATCTACGAAGAGAATTTACCTCTACTACCTGTATCGGGTTATCAAGACCATGGATCTCTTCGATATGTGGTAGATTTTTGACATCTTCAGATTTAATGCCTTTCTCTTTCATAGATTTCTTAGCTTCTTGCATATCTTCAGGACTGAGGAATAGAATACCTCTTTTCTTCGGAGTTGGCTTCGGAGGTGGTTCGGGAATAGTCCAAGCATTCTCATTGCACAAGATGTTATTCAATAGGATCTCAGCTTGTTCTACAGTTCGTTCCCTAAAAACACAACCGACAAAACTATCTAGGTGGTCCTTAGAAGCATCAGTTAGTCCATTCTAGAAGATATCAAGTATTTCATTCTTCTCAAGGGGGTGATCGGGCAAAGCATTCAGTAGCTGGACGAGCCTCCCCCAAGCTTGTGGGAAACTCTCTTCTTCAACTTGCGCAAAGTTGTATATTTCCTGCAAGGTAGCTTGCTTCTTATGGGCAGGGAAATATTTCTCAAAGAAGTAGTAGATCATATCCTGGGGGCTATGCACACAACCAGGGGCAAGATAAGTGAACCAGGTCTTAGCATCATCCTTTAGTGAGAATGGAAACAACTTGAGGATATAGTAGTGGCGTATCTTTTCCTCACTTGTGAATAGGATGGCTATATCGTGGAGTTTGGTAAGATGTGCTACAACCGTTTCAGACTCATAACCGTGAAAAGGATCAGATTCGACCAGAGTGATTAACTCAGGGTCGACAGAGAATTCGTAATCCTTATCGGTCACAAAGATAGGTGAAGTAGCAAACTTCGGGTCGTATTTCATCCTAGCGTTCGAAGATTTTTCTTTCCACTTGCGCAGTAAATTCTCAACATCATAGCTATCCTTACAAGAAATAAAGTCCTCAGCTATCTCTCCCTCCATAAAATAACACTCAGGCATATCAGGCAATTCATATCTAGGAGAGCTAGTTCTAACAGGCAAAATAGCAGGTTCTGTTGGGTAACGTAGCATAAATTCAAAATTTTCCTACGCATATTTAGATCTTCCTATGGAGAGACCAGCAACGAGAGAGGGGTAAGAGCATCTTCATACCTTTGAAGATCGCTAAGCGGTAGCGTTGCTAGAACGCGGTTGATGGAGTCGTACTCGCAGTGATTCCGATCTAGTGCCGAACTACGGCACCTCCGCGTTCAACACACGTGCAGCCCGGTGACGTCTCCCGCACCTTGATCCAGCAAGGAGGAGGGAGAGGTTGGGTAAGAACTCCAGCAGCACGACGGCGTGGTGTCGATGGAGAGACGAGGTCTCCCGGCAGGGCTTCGCCAAGCACCAGCACAGAGGAGGAGGAAGAAGGGCAGGGCTGCGCCGAGAGAGAGGCAAACGTCTGATCTCCAATGGCCAAAAGTGCCCACTATATATAGGGGGAGGGAGGGGCTACGCCCCCTTGAGGGTTTTCCTCTCCTGGGGGGGCGTCATCCCTAGATGGGGCTGGTGCGGCGGCCAAGGGGGTGAGGAGGGGTGTGGCGCACCCCTGGTGGGCCTTAGGCCCACCTGGCTTAGGGTTTGCCCCCCTTTTCTCTCCCCCACGCATTGGGCTGAGTGGGGAGGCACACCAGCCCACCTAGGGGCTGGTTCCCTTCCCCACTTGGCCCACCTTACCTCCCGGGGTCGTTGCCCCCCTTCGGTGGACCCCCGGGGCCACCTCCGGTGGTCCCGGTGGTCCCGGTACGTTACCGGTGATGCCCGAAACACTTCCGGTGTCCAAAACCATACGTCCTATATATCAATCTTTACCTCCGGACCATTCTGGAGCTCCCCGTGACGTCCGAGATCTCATCCGGGACTCCGAAAAACTTTTGGTAACCTCGTATAACAATTCCCTATAACCCTAGCGTCACCGAACCTTAAGTGTGTAGACCCTACGGGTTCGGGAGACAGGCAGACATGACCGAGACACCTCTCCGGCCAATAACCATCAGCGGGGTCTGGATACCCATGGTGGCTCCCATTTTCTCCACGATGATCTCATCAAATGAACCACAATGCCAAGGATTCAATTAATCCCGTATACGATTCCCTTTGTCTGTCGGTATAGAACTTGCCCGAGATTCGATCGTCGGTATACCTATACCTTGTTCAATCTCGTTACCGGTAAGTCTCTTTACTCGTTCCGTAGCACGTCATCATGTGATTAACTCCTTAGTCACATTGAGCTCATGATGATGTTCTACCGAGTGGGCCCAGAGATACCTCTCCGTCACACGGAGTGACAAATCCCGATCTTGATTCGTACCAACCCAACAGACACTTTCGGAGGTAACCTGTCACGCCCAAGATGCGACCCTATCCTCAATTTGGCACGAAGGCCTCGTCAGGGATAGAAGCGCATCTCGTCGTGTCGCAAGAATGGATATCGTCACAAGTACATGTACTGAAAAGAAGAGATATATATACAGAGTTGGCTTAGACTCGCCACAAGCTACATCAGAGTCATATCAGTACATTACTTAATCATCAAGAGTAAGAGCAGGGTCCGACTACGGACGAAAACAAACGATTAAAGAAGAACGACGTCCATCCTTGCTATCCCAGGCTGCCGGCCTGAAACCCATCCTAGATCGATGATGAAGAAGAAGAAGCAACTCCAAATGAACAATCAACGCGCTCGCGTCAAGTAACCTTTACCTGTACCTGCAACTGGTGTTGTAGTAATCTGTGAGCCACAGGGGACTCAGCAATCTCATTTCCAAAGGTATCAAGACTAGCAAAGCTTAATGGGTGAGGTATGGTTAAGTGGTGAGGTTGCAGCAGCGGCTAAGCACATATTTGGTGGCTAACTTACGGGTACCAGAAATAAGAGGGGGAAGATCTACGCATAACGGACGTGAACTACTCGTGATCAAAAGAATGATCCTGAACACCTACCTACGTCAGACATAACCCCACCATGTCCTCGATCGGAGAAGGAACTCACGAAAGAGACAGTCACGGTTACGCACACAGTTGGCATATTTTAATTAAGTTAACTTCAAGTTATCTAGAACCAGTGTTAAACAAAGTTTTCCACGTTGCCACATAACCGCGGGCACGGCTTTCCGAAAGATTTAACCCTGCAAGGGTGCTCCAACTAGTCCATCACAAATTACCACAAGCCGCATAGAAATCCTCAATCACGAAGCTCGCGATCTCGTCGGATTCCCTAGTGGAAAACCTCAACTCTGAGATTACCCAAAGCATCACCGGAATCCCGATGCACAAGATATCTCGTCAAAGGTAAAACTAATCCAGCAAGGCCGCCCGATGTGTCGACGTACCCGATAGGAGCCGCGTATCTCGTTCTCAGGACACGACGGATGGAACTAGCTACAGGTGCCAAACCTCGAGTTTCCCCGCGGTGGCCCCGTAGGCAGACCGTTTGGGACCAACACCATCAGCACTGGGCCCCCCTTGTTTATGTAACATAATCCTCGGGTAGCGCTAACTCCCTATGCATTTCAATATTATCAAGTTATTATGTTGGGCAAATAGTACCAATGTTGGGCCTTGCCAGACCAGCTTTAATCTAAAACGAATTATCAAGGGGGTCCCCATAACAACCCCGATCGTGTTAGGAGCGCTCGTTTATGGAACATAACACCGGTAGCCGAAAACTAAGGGGGCAAAGGTGGAACAAAACACCAGGCTAGAAAGGCCGAGCCTTCCACCTTTTACCAAGTATATAGGTGCATTAAATTAAATAGCATTAATATGGTGATATGACAAGGAACACATGTTTTCACATGGAAGCAACTGCACGTGCAACTAGCAATGCTAACATAGGGTTAAGCAAGCAGTAACATGGCCAATCAGTGGTTTGCTAGGTCGAACAGGTTGAAGGTTTCATGGCATTGTTGAGAAGGCTGATATTTAACATGTGGTAGGCAACGAGACATAATCGATAGAAGCGTTAAAACTAGCATGGCAATGATAGTAATGGTATCTGCGGAAATGATCATCTCGCCTGAGACCCCGCTTGGAAGAAGAATGCCTCCGTGAAGCAGACGAACCGACGTAGTCGAACGGGTCCTCACAATCCGGCACGCTGCGGAACTCTATCGAGACGAAGCAAACCGGAAACACAAATCAACACACGATATTCACCACACGATACACAACACATATGATGCATGAACGGCTGAAAACATTCAAGTCACAGCATGACAATTCACACAATCAAACACTACACATTAAGTGAAGTTCAATATGCAACGAGTTGCATATTGACGAAACTCCACGTTTATTATTTTGTTCTATCCCGATTAGATATACGGCAATATTAAAGTTGTCAAACATGCAAGAGGTGAAGCGGAAATTAAACTACCTATCTAGACATTTTAAATGAGGCCAGAAATGACATATAGCATCTCCGAGACGACCTGACATGTTAATTTACAATTCTGTCCAGATCTGAACTAATGCATTTAATTGGTTGTTAAACAACAAAACAAATAGGTTCACGTGATTCTACGCGTCATTTCAAGCAACCTACACATAAAGAACATCTCCAACGGAGCTACGAATCAAAAGATACAGACACCGCAAGATATGAGGGCAAGAATGCAATATGTGTGCAACGACGGTTACGAGCACTTCTAAACAAACAACCAGCAAGAGAAAATGAAACTACACGAGGTTCTAAGCAAGTTTCATGTAGGACACGATCAAATCGGAGCTACGGTTCAACAACTACGAGCAAAACAAGAAATCACTACAATCTGCCAAAATCAGCCACATAGCATTTCTACGCCCCACAACTACGAGTTACATTAACCTAATAGCCTCAAGCAAGGCATGACACGAAAGAGGGCAAGACGCTCTACTACAAACAACTAACAACCACTAGCATGGCAGCAAGGAGCACTAGGACAAGAAGACACAAAACGCCATCTCACACACTATTTCGGACTTAGTGAAAATTACACCTCGTGAAAGTGCAGTTTTCAGCCTGAAGCAATATTGACAGCAGAAAAACCTATAGCTACAGGACTCCAAATGGCATGAAAATTTACAGCATGCTAGAGAAACACAAGGGGTACAAATAACTCTATTGGACCAACCTCAAAAGAGCTACAGATCACAAGATGAAAGCCAGACAAGACAGCGACAAAATATAACAGATTCCAGACTTAGAAATATTTCAGCTCCTCCAAATCAGCACTATTTCTAGCAACTTGAGAACAAGCAAACCACACCTAAACATGCATTTCTATTGCAACTAAAAATACCAGGGGCTAAACAAAACATCCAAGACCAACTCCCTAGTTGACAACTAACTCAAACGAGGCACGGAATAAATCCTACGAATTAAACAAAAGGGCATCACGGCAAAAAAATCGAGCGAACTAACTTCCTCAAAAGCTAAAACTAATTGCACAGAAAAATCCAATGGATTTTTCCACCCCGGAAACACATAAAATATGTGGGGTTTGCAACACAAAATAAAGCCACACATTAATGCGGAAAAATAACCTATATACGGGAAAATAAACTAGAGGGAATTCCCTACACGCAAAAATACAAATGACCGCTCTAAAATGCATGGAAAAAATGGTCCCTAGAACATGGGCATTTCTAATGCGGCATACGAGCAATCCAGACTTGCGAGAAAAATAAATACGGGGCGTAACCTATTGAAACAGCACGCAAAACTAAGCGTTTGGCACGTTAAACTACGACAACTAATTATGCAAGTTGTAAATTCGTAATCTACGCGGAATTATACATCAAAACCATATACAATACGCCTCGATCCGACTTACGGAATAAAAACTACACGCGTTCTAGTATCGTCTATTTCCCTTTGTATTATAAGCAAGAGGGAAGCAACTCACCTAGCGGGCTGCGGTCCAGATCTGGAGAAGGCGGTTGTAGGCCGTGGAGAGGCGCTCTCGAGTGGGCCGGCTGCGGCGGCCACCTGGGCTGGCTGGCGCAGGGCCTGGGCGGTCAACGCGTTGGGGCTGGGCTCCCGAAGGAGGCGCGCTGGGCCTCCTGGCGCTGGCCCACTCGGGCGAGACGGTCAACGGGGCGAGAACGAGGAGCTCCCTCGTCTCCTCCCCGCAGGAGCACATGGCGGCGGCGACGGACATGTCGGCGACGAACGGGGGCGAGGGGGTCCCGGCGAGGAACCGGCGGCGGCGGATGGATCCGGCCACCGGGGTTCCGTTCCCGGCGGTGGCGGATCGAGGCGGCGCCGGGGCGAGGAGATCGGCCGGCGGGGCGCGAGCACGGAACGGCCACGGCCGGCGGCGGGGTGCAGAGCTCGGCTGCGGAAGCTCCTGGGCGGCCGACGGGGGAACCGGCGGCGCGGCTGCGGATCTGCAGGCAGCCGGGCACCACAACGACGGGAGCTGCGGGAGGAGCTCGCGGGAGTTGCCTCCCCTCGGGCGCTCGGGAAGAACTCGGGGAACCAGGGCTAGCTCGCGGCGGCGGTGCTGCTGGGCTTGCACGGCGGCGGGGCGATTCGGGCTCGGGCGGGCCTCGCGCGGGCTCGCGGGCCCGGTGGCGCGAGGAGGAGGCTGGAGGTGGGGCTGCGCGGTAAGGGTTAGGAAGGGTGCACGGAAAATGAGGAGGGCTGTCTAAAATAATAGGAGGGACTATATATAGACAAATGAGGGGCTAGGTTACCCGGAATCGCGTTCCGGATCCAACCGTGCGGTCGGATTCGGACGATTCCGAACGCGGGTATGGGTACGCGGCCGTGTAGAGGGGATATCCGGAGACGAGAGGGAGAACGGGCGGCGTGGCAACGATTTTTAAAACACCGACATACGTCCTACGGTAGACCGAATACGGTGCCGCTACGGTCGACCGTTCGGGTACCAGACGAACTCCGATCGCGACGAAACTTGACAGGCGGCCTAGCTATATAAAATAACCCCGCACGTCAAATCTCAACTCGATCAGGGAAAGCTTTACGCACACTTTTAAAACAGGGTTTCGACGGTGCCGCGGGCGCGTGCGAGTGCGGTCGGACTCGAAACAAACAACGACGAACGCGAAGAGAAGCGGCAACTAATAACGGATGCAAGATTGAAAACTGGCGGCAATGAAGATGCCGATGCAATGCAGATGATGCGCTTGATGCGATGACGATGCAACAAATTAAAATAACCACACGACGAAAACGGAATAAAGGGGGAACCTTCTGGAACGTCGGCATCGGGCTGTCACAACTCTCCTACACTACAAGAGGATCTCGCCCCGAGATCCAAGACTGAAAGGGGGAGAGGATGAGAAAGAACACGAGGTAAAACTTAGTCGCTTCTTTGACAAACGAGTGAAACCAATGATCCTTGAAGGTTGCAAAGAGATGAGGAATGATATGAGAAAGAGGCAAGAATTCATGGAAAATTTCGGCAGCACTTTGGTAGGAAAATGGGACAAAAAATTCGATAAGATGGAAGAAATAGACAAAATTCACAACAAACAAGTAAATAGAGTAGGGGAACACCACGATCTTGATAGAACAACATGATTGACCCAAAAGAGCAACTTCACAATGCCTTCGGAACAATAGAATATGAAATAGCTCATATGGAAGAAGAGAATGACAACTACTAACTCCAATGAACTTGGCAAGCATCCTTGCAAGAAGAATTGAACGGAGTTGTTGGAAAAACAACAACGAAAAGAACAAGATAGTAGTGGGCTTATGAAAATCATCTCAACAAATATGAGGTGACAACCAACCACTACAAGAACCAGGGATAGCTGAAAGCAAAGATATCAAAACTTATTACACCAAGAGGGTGCATTGAGAACTGGGATTAATGACAAGCACCATGATAGCATAATCCATAGGAAAAGCTTTAGGTGAAGTCCAAACCAAGATAACTCAATGAAGAAATCATGAGTTGAGAATATCTCATGATCATATAATTGGTGGTTTTAATTATCTCATACTTGAATGGGAATCTCTTCGAGGCTCCTACACTAACAAGAAGGCTATAAAACCACCTCAAAGGATAAAGGAAGAACAAATGCACTTGGGAATGCAAGAGAACGGATACTTGAGAAAAGAATTGATATCATGAGCCACTCCGGAAGAAGAATTCAAAATACTACGAACAAGAATAAGAATTATGTTATGCTTGTCCTTCATCAAGTCTTATTGATGACAAGCAACGGATTAAGCATACAACTTATTCCTCTAGAAATGAATCTTAGAGAAACATAGAGAAAAACCCCACTTGAAGCAAAATTGAAGGAAGCACCGGAATAATCGAGAGACGAGCGAAGAGGCAACAATTGAGAAGAATTAGAGAACAAAAGCTGAAAGCCGAGAACGAAGAATCTTCTCAAATGATGGCCTTCGGAGGAACGAGAAATAAAAAAAACTCAGAAATGCACCGAATAGCAAGAAAAGGGATTACTCAAGATTGGAATAAATAAGATGATGACGCCAAGTTGAGATGACAATCTTCACAAGAATGGAGCAAGATTTGATAGAAACACTCCTTCGAATAGCAAGCTGAGAATGATGACGAGGAACACACCAAGAATTAATGAGACACTCCGGAATAATGAAGAATGAAAGGTTGAGCCAACTATGAGAATTAATTCAAATAGATCTTGAAGAAGTAATATGACTGATGAAAATCATACTTACTTCATAGTTGAAAAGAATTAAGGATCTCTGTATGATTAGAAGAGCTAAAAGATCCTGGGAAAAAACTGTGGGTTATGGGCCCACTCAAAGAAACCACCGTTGAAAAGATTGCTCATAAGAGAGATATTGCACCGGTATGAATCGAACTAGATGAGGTTGAGAACCTCGAAATAATGAAAGACCTGAAAACAAGAGACTACTAGGATATCTTCAATGCTCCGGAAAGAATAGAGAGAAACGACAACAAGAAGATAGACTAATAAAAATTCCAACATAGGAAAGAATTACAAGGACGAAAAGGATATGATAACACGGACAACTGAATTAAAATCACCGGTAAGGATGACAAGATTGAACAAATATGACACGAATCTGCTGAGGATCTTCACAATGAATCGCCGGTTACGAAAGGAAGAAAAGATAGCAGAAGCATCACTGGAATGAAATGCACTTGGATGAAATCCAATCACTGAAGAAAAAGGGCGGGAGGGCGGGGAAAAACAAAGACAACTTGGGCTAGATGAGATGAACTCCGGAATAAAATGAGAGAATGATCTTGCACAAATTGGAAAGGATAGAATTACTTGAAGAGAGACACACAGGTTGAAAAAGAAATAACATGGCGACTCCGGTTGACAAGAATTGATAAGACAAATGATTAAGCAAAAGGATTATCACTCTCATAGAAATATGAGAACACTGCTTAGAAAAGATCTGAAGTCACCGCTTGACATCGAAGCAACTTGAATTACCACATTCAACAAAACAAAGGGTGCGGCTTATGAAGCAAGCCAGAACAAACTCATGAGAAAGATTTCCGTTCGATATTTTCGTGGACAGGATCGCACGGGCTCGATTTTACAGTAGCCATCAAATGCAAGGCAGTGCACCCGACATACGAAGCGTCCCCGAGTCGTAGCAAGCTACAAGGACTCTTTAAGACACAACGTGTACCGCTGTAAGTCGACCGTGAACAAACGAATCCACTAGATGTCGAACCCCAACCTAACATCATGCATTTGTTGGAAGATTGTCCTATAAGCAACTACTAGAATTCCCACCTATGAATTCCCGAAATATCTGGTCATGCAATCTGGTACACGGATACAAGGAGTAATAACACACAAATCCTATACTAACCCGTCACCTGTATCACATCCGTCAACACACGACCAGAATCTCGGACCTTCATCTACAACAGACCCTCGTGATCACAACGATACAAAGTATGGCAGTACCCCCGAACAATCTGCACCAGTACTGGGGACATCGGGGTTATCTCGCCACTACTAGTATTGAAGCAATTACGAACATCCTTCGTCCTGAGATACTAAGAAATCTGAATGATAATGATGTGCTCAAGAATCCCCTGGAGCTCAACTCCCCGGAAGAAAATCAAGTCAGACAGGAGGCACCAAGACAAAACTCCGTCACATCGGCATCATATAGATTCCAAAAATATTCGCGTGATCCTAAAATTTTTTTGAGTGAGAAGAGGAGTAGAATTAAATTATTACGTCAAGATTCCTCACCAGAGCATAGAAGAGGAGAAAAAATAATCCTACTCTCTGAGATATAACTAGACTCAAATAGTTTTTCTGTAGACTCGACTCGGCCAAGTTCAATCAATCAAGGGGGCTCCTAGGTCGGTACTGGTCTGATACCAACTTGTCACGCCCAAGATGCGACCCTATCCTCAATTTGGCACGAAGGCCTCGTCAGGGATAGAAGCGCATCTCGTCGTGTCGCCAGAATGGATATCGTCACAAGTACATGTACTGAAAAGAAGAGATATATATACAGAGTTGGCTTACACTCGCCACAAGCTACATCAGAGTCACATCAGTACATTACTTAATCATCAAGAGTAAGAGCAGGGTCCGACTACGGACGAAAATAAACGACAAAAGAAGAACGACGTCCATCCTTGCTATCCCAGGCTGCCGGCCTGAAACCCATCCTAGATCGATGAAGAAGAAGAAGAAGAAGCAACTCCAAATGAACAATCAACGCGCTCGCGTCAAGTAACCTTTACATGTACCTGCAACTAGTGTTGTAGTAATCTGTGAGCCACAGGAGACTCAGCAATCTCATTTCCAAAGGTATCAAGACTAGCAAAGCTTAATGGGTGAGGTATGGTTAAGTGGTGAGGTTGCAGCAGCGGCTAAGCACATATTTGGTGGCTAACTTACGAGTACCAGAAATAAGAGGGGGAAGATCTACGCATAATGGACGTGAACTACTCGTGATCAAAAGAATGGTCCTGAACACCTACATACGTCAGACATAACCCCACCGTGTCCTCGATCGGAGAAGGAACTCACGAAAGAGACAGTCACGGTTACGCACACAGTTGGCATATTTTAATTAAGTTAACTTCAAGTTATCTAGAACCAGTGTTAAACAAAGTTTTCCACGTTGCCACATAACCGCGGGCACGGCTTTCCGAAAGATTTAACCCTGCAGGGGTGGTCCAACTAGTCCATCACAAATTACCACAAGCCGCATAGAAATCCTCAATCACGAAGCTCGCGATCTCGTCGGATTCCCTAGTGCAAAACCTCAACTCTGAGATTACCCAAAGCATCACCGGAATCCCGATGCACCAGATATCTCGTCAAAGGTAAAACTAATCCAGCAAGGCCGCCCGACGTGTCGACATACCTGTTAGGAGCCGCGTATCTCGTTCTCAGGACACGACGGATGGAACTAGCTACAGGTGCCAAACCTCGAGTTTCCCCGCGGTGGCCCCGCACGCAGACCGTTTGGGACCAACACCATCAGCACTGCCCCCCCTGTTTATGTAACATTACTCCTCGGGTAGCGCTAACTCCCTATGCATTTCAATATTATCAAGTTATTATGTTGGGCAAATAGTACCAATGTTGGGCCTTGCCAGACCAGCTTTAATCTAAAACGAATTATCAAGGGAGTCCCCATAACAACCCCGATCGTGTTAGGAGCGCTCGTTTATGGAACATAACACCGGTAGCCAAAATCTAAGGGGGCAAAGGTGGAACAAAACACCAGGCTAGAAAGGCCGAGCCTTCCACCTTTTACCAAGTATATAGGTGCATTAAATTAAATAGCATTAATATGGTGATATGACAAGGAACCCATGTTTTCACATGGAAGCAACTGCACCTGCAACTAGCAACGCTAACATAGGGTTAAGCAAGCAGTAACATGGCCAATCAGTGGTTTGCTAGGTCGAACAGGTTGAAGGTTTCATGGCATTGTTGAGAAGGCTGATATTTAACATGTGGTAGGCAACGAGACATAATCGATAGAAGCGTTAAAACTAGCATGGCAATGATAGTAATGGTATCTGCGGAAATGATCATCTTGCCTGAGACCCCGCTTGGAAGAAGAATGCCTCTGTGAAGCAGACGAACCGACGTAGTCGAACGGGTCCTCACAATTCGGCACGCTGCGGAACTCTATCGAGACGAAGCAAACCGGAAACACAAATCAACACACGATATTCACCACACGATACACAACACATATGATGCATGAACGGCTGAAAACTTGCAAGTCACGGCATGACAATTCACACAATCAAACACTACACATTAAGTGAAGTTCAATATGCAACGAGTTGCATATTGACGAAACTCCACGTTTATTATTTTGTTCTATCCCGATTAGATACACGGCAATATTAAAGTTGTCAAACATGCAAGAGGTGAAGCGGAAATTAAACTACCTATCTAGACATTTTAAATGAGGCCGGAAATGACATATAGCATCTCCGAGACGACCTCACATGTTAATTTACAATTCTGTCCAGATCTGAACTAATGCATTTAATTGGTTGTTAAACAACAAAACAAATAGGTTCACGTGATTCTACGCGTCATTTCAAGCAATCTACACATAAAGAACATCTCCAACGGAGCTACGGATCAAAAGATATAGACACCGCAAGATATGAGGGCAAGAATGCAATATGTGTGCAACGACGGCTACGAGCACTTCTAAACAAACAACCAGCAAGAGAAAATGAAACTACACGAGGTTCTAAGCAAGTTTCATGTAGGACACGATCAAATCGGAGCTACGGTTCAACAACTACGAGCAAAACAAGAAATCACTACAATCTGCCAAAATCAGCCACATAGCATTTCTACGCCCCACAACTACGAGTTACATAAACCTAATAGGCTCAAGCAAGGCATGACACGAAAGAGGGCAAGACGCTCTACTACAAACAACTAACAACCACTAGCATGGCAGCAAGGAGCACTAGGACAAGAAGACACAAAACGCCATCTCACACACTATTTCAGACTTAGTGAAAATTACACCTCGTGAAAGTGCAGTTTTCAGCCTGAAGCAATATTGACAGCAGCAAAACCTATAGCTACAGGACTCCAAATGGCATGAAAATTTACAGCATGCTAGATAAACACAAGGGGTACAAATAACTCCATTGGACCAACCTCAAAAGAGCTACAGATCACAAGATGAAAGCAAGACAAGACAACAACAAAATATAACAGATTCCAGACTTAGAAATATTTCAGCTCCTCCAAATCAGCACTATTTCTAGCAACTTGAGAACAAGCAAACCACACCTAAACATGCATTTCTATTGCAACTAAAAATAACAGGGGCTAAACAAAACATCCAAGACCAACTCCCTAGTTGACAACTAACTCAAACGAGGCACGGAATAAATCCTACGAATTAAACAAAAGGGCATCACGGCAAAAAAATCGCGCGAACTAACTTCCTCAAAAGCTAAAACTAATTGCACAGAAAAATCCAATGGATTTTTCCACCCTGGAAACACATAAAATATGTGGGATTTGCAACACAAAATAAAGCCACACATTAATGCGGGAAAATAACCTATATACGGGAAAATAAACTAGAGGGAATTCCCTACACGCAAAAATACAAATGACCGCTCTAAAATGCATGGAAAAATGGTCCCTAGAACATGGGCATTTCGAATGCGGCATACGTGCAATCCGGACTTGCGAGAAAAATAAATACGGGGCGTAACCTATTCAAACAGCACGCAAAACTAAGCGTTTGGCATGTTAAACTACGACAAGTAATTATGCAAGTTGTAAATTCGTAATCTACGCGGAATTCTACATCAAAACCATATACAATACGCCTCGATCCGACTTACGGAATAAAAACTACACGCGTTCTAGTATCGTCTATTTCCTCGAATTAAATTAAAATCCGAAAACCTAAAAAAAAAGGTTAACGGGCTTAATCTGTCTACCGGGCCGAATAGTGCACGGGCGCAGGGTACTAATACCCGCCAAGGGCGTCATATAGGCAAGAGGGAAGCAACTCACCTAGCGGGCTGCGGTCTAGATCTGGAGAAGGCGGTTGTAGGCCGTGGAGAGGCGCTCTCGAGTGGGCCGGCTGCGGCGGCCACCTGGGCCGGCTGGCGCAGGGTCTGGGCGGTCAACGCGCTGGGGCTGGGCTCCTGAAGGAGGCGCGCTGGGCCTCCTGGCGCTGGCCCACTCGGGCGAGATGGTCAACGGGGCGAGAACGAGGAGCTCCCTCGTCTTCTCCCCGCAGGAGCACATGGCAGCGGCGACGGACATGTCGGCGACGGACGGGGGCGAGGGGGTCCCGGCGAGGAACCGGCGGCGGCGGATGGATCCGGCCACCGGGGTTCCGTTCCCGGCGGTGGCGGATCGAGGCCGCGCCGGGGCGAGGAGATCGGCCGGCGGGGCGCGAGCACGGAACGGCCACGGCCGGCGGCGGGGTGCAGAGCTCGGCTGCGGAAGCTCCTGGGCGGCCGACGGGGGAACCGGCGACGCGGGCAGCGGATCTGCACGCAGCCGGGCACCCCAACGACGGGAGCTGCGGGAGGAGCTCGCGGGAGCTGCCTCCCCTCGGGCGCTCGGGAAGAACTCGGGGAACCAGGGCTAGCTCGCGGCGGCGGTGCTGCTGGGCTTGCACGGCGGCGGGGCGATTCGGGCTCGGGCGGGCCTCGCGTGGGCTCGCGGGCCCGGCGGCGCGAGGAGGAGGCTGGAGGTGGGGCTACGCGGTAAGGGTTAGGAAGGGTGCACGGAAAATTAGGAGGGCTGTCTAAAATAATAGGAGGGACTATATATAGACAAATGAGGGGCTAGGTTACCGGAATCGCGTTCCGGATCCAACCGTGCGGTCGGATTCGGACGATTCCGAACGCGGGTATGGGTACGCGGCCGTGTAGAGGGGATATCCAGAGACGAGAGGGAGAACGGGCGGCGTGGCAACGATTTTTAAAACACCGACATACGTCCTACGGTAGACCGAATACGGTGCCGCTACGGTCGACCGTTCGGGTACCAGACGAACTCCGATCGCGACGAAACTTGACAGGCGACCTAGCTATATAA
This sequence comes from Hordeum vulgare subsp. vulgare, assembly GCF_904849725.1. Lineage (NCBI taxonomy): Eukaryota > Viridiplantae > Streptophyta > Magnoliopsida > Poales > Poaceae > Hordeum > Hordeum vulgare. The sequence goes on from NC_058519.1 coordinate 554,665,377, forward strand.
AATAACCCCGCACGTCAAATCTCAACTCGATCAGGGAAAGCTTTACGCACACTTTTAAAACAGGGTTTCGACGGTGCCGCGGGCGCGTGCGAGTGCGGTCGGACTCGAAACAAACAACGACGAACGCGAAGAGAAGCAGCAACTAATAACGGATGTAAGATTGAAAACTGGTGGCAACGAAGATGCCGATGCAATGCAGATGATGCGCATGATGCGATGACGATGCAACAAATTAAAATAACCACACGATGAAAATGGAATAAAGGGGGAACCTTCTGGAATGTCGGCATCAGGCTGTCACATACCCGTAGTGCACCTTTATAGTCACCCAGTTACGTTGTGACGTTTGATACACCCAAAGCACTCCTACGGTATCCGGGAGTTGCACAATCTCACGGTCGAAGGAAAAGATACTTGACATTAGAAAAGCTTTAGCATACGAACAATACGATCTAGTGCTATGCTTAGGATTGGGTCTTGTCCATCACATCATTCTCCCAATGATGTGATCCCGTTATCAATGACATCTAATGCCCATGATCAGGAAACCATGATCATCTATTGACTAATGAGCTAGCCAACTAGAGGCTTGCTAGGGACACATTGTGATCTATTTATTCACACATGTATTACTGTTTCCTGTTAATACAATTATAGCATGAACAATAGACGATTATCATGAACAAGCAAATATGATAATAACCATTTTATTATTGCCTCTAGGGCATATTTCCAACAGTCTCCCACTTGCACTAGAGTCAATAATCTTGTTACATTGTGATGTGTCGAACACCCATAGCATTATGGTGTTGATCATGCTTTGCTCGTGGAAGAGGTTTAGTCAACGAGTCTGCAATATTCAGATCCGTGTGTACTTTACAAATATCTATCACTCCACTCTGGACATGGTCCTGGATGGAGTTGTAGCGGCGTTTGATGTGCTTCGTCTTCCGGTGAAACCTGGGCTCCTTGGCTATGGCAATGGCCACGGTGTTATCACAGAAGAGTGTCATTGGACCCGACGTGCTTGGAACCACTCCAAGGTCGGTGACGAGCTCCTTCATCCAAATTCCTTCATGAGCTGCTTCTGAAGCAGCTATGTACTCCGCTTCACATGTAGATGCTACCACGACTTCTTGCTTGCTGCTGCACGAGCTCACTGCCCCACCATTCAACACATATACGTATCCGGTCTGTGACTTAGAGTCATCCGGATCTGTGTTGAAGCTAGCGTCGACGTAACCCTTTACGACAAGCTCTTCGTCACCTCCATAAACGAGAAACATTTCCTTAGTCCTTTTCAGGTACTTAAGGATATTCTTGACCGTTGTCCAGTGTTCCATACCGGGATCACTTTGGTACCTCGCTACCAAGTTTATGGCAAGGTTTATATCAGGTCTGGTACACAACATGGCATACATTAGAGAGCCCACGACTGATGCGTAGGGGACAGAACTCATCTTCTCTCTATCTGCTGCTGTGGTCGGCAACTGAGTCTTACTCAATCTCACACCTTGCAAAACTGGCAAGAACCCTTTCTTTGAGTTTTCCATATTGAACTTCTTCAATATCTTGTCAAGGTATGTACTTTGCGAAAGACCTATGAGGCGTCTTGATCTATCTCTATAGATCTTGATGCCTAATATGTATGCAGCTTCTCCAAGGTCCTTCATTGAAAAACTTTTGTTCAAATAGGCCTTTATGCTCTCCAACATCTCTATATTATTCCCCATCAATAATATGTCATCCAGATACAGTATGAGGAAAGCTACAGAGCTCCCACTCACTTTCTTGTACAGACAGGCTTCTTCGTAAACCTGTATGAACCCAAACACTTTAATCACCTCATTAAAGCGAATGTTCCAACTCCGAGATGCTTGCACGAGCCCATAGATGGAGCGCTGGAGCTTGCACACTTTGTTAGCACCCTTAGGGTCGATAGAACCTTCTAGTTGCATCATATACAACTCTTCCTTAAGGTTCCCGTTCAGGAACGTTGTTTTGACGTCCATTTGCCAAATTTCATAATCATAAAAGGCGGCAATTGCTAACATGATCCGGACTGATTTCAGCTTCGTTACGGGAGAGAAAGTCTCTTCGTAGTCAACTCCTTGAATTTGTTGAAAACCCTTTGCGACAAGTCGAGCTTTGTAAACGGTTACATTACCGTTTGCATCAGTCTTCTTCTTGAAGATCCATTTATTTTCTATGGCTCGCCGGTCATCGGGCAAGTCCACCAAAGTCCATACTTTGTTCTCATACATGGATCCTATCTCGGATTTCATAGCCTCAAGCCATTTGTTGGAATCCGGGCCCGCCATCACTTCTTCATAGTTTGAAGGTTCACCGTTGTCTAACTACATGATTTCCATCACAGGGTTGCCGTACCACTCTGGTGCGGAGCGTGCCCTTGTGGACCTTCGCGGTTCAGTAGTAACTTGATCCGAAGCTTCATGATCATCATCATTAACTTCCTCTTCAGTTGGTGTAGGCGCCACAGGAACAACTTCCCGCGCTGCGGTACTATCCTGTTCGAGAGGGGGTGTAATTACCTCATCAAGTTCTACCTTCCTCCCACTTACTTCTTTCGAGAGAAACTCTTGCTCTAGAAAGGATCCGTTCTTGGCAACAAAGGTTTTACCTTCGGATTTAAGATAGAAGGCATACCCAATAGTTTCCTCAGGGTATCCTATGAACACGCATTTCTCCGCTTTGGATTCGAGCTTTTCTGGTTGAAGTTTCTTCACATAAGCATCGCAGCCCCAGACTTTAAGAAAAGACAACTTAGGTTTCTTGCCAAACCATAGTTTATACGGTGTCGTCTCAATGGATTTAGACGGTGCCCTATTTAAAGTGAATGCTGCAGTTTCTAATGCGTATCCCCAAAATGATAGTGGTAGGTCCGTAAGAGACATCATAGATCGTACCATATCTAATAGAGTGCGATTACGACGTTCAGACACTCCTTTGTGTTGTGGTGTGCCAGGAAGCGTCAGTTGTGAAACGATTCCACACTTCCTTAGGTGTGTGCCAAACTCGTGACTCAAATATTCCCCTCCACGATCAGATCGCAGACATTTAATTTTTCTGTCACGTTGATTCTCAACCTCACTCTAAAATTCCTTGAACTTTTCAAACATCTCAGATTTGTGCTTCATTAAGTAGATATACCCATACCTACTCAAATCATCGGTGAGAGTGAGAACATAACGATAGCCACCGCGAGCTTCAACGTTCATTGGGCCAGACATCAGTATGTATTATTTCCAATAAGTCGGTTGCTCTCTCCATTATTCCTTAGAATGGAGTCTTAGTCATCTTGCCCATGAGGCACGGTTCGCATGTGTCAAATGATTCAAAGTCAAGAGACTCCACAAGTCCATCAGTATGGAGCTTCTTCATGCGCTTAACGCCGATATGACCAAGGCGGCAGTGCCACAAGTATGTGGGACTATCATTATCAACTTTACATATTTTGGTACTCACACTATGAATATGCGTAACATCACGATCGAGATTCATCACGAATAAACCATTCACCAGCGGAGCATGACCATAAAACATATCACTCATATAAATAGAACAACCATTATTCTATGACTTAAATGAGTAGCCGTCTCGCATTAAGCAAGACCCTGATACAATATTCATGCTCAAAGCTGGTACTAAATAAAAATTATTAAGGTTTAAAACTAATCCCGACGGTAGATGTAGAGGTAGCATGCCGACGGCGATCACATCGACTTTGGAACCATTCCCCACGCGCATCGTCACCTCGTCCTTGGCCAGTCTCTGCTTATTCTGCAGTTCCTGCTTTGAGTTGCAAATGTGAGCAAGAGCACCGGTATCAAATACCCATGAGCTACTACGAGCGCTCGTAAGGTACACATCAATAACATGTATATCACATATACCTTTAAAGTTGCCGGCCTTCTTGTCCGCTAAGTATTTGGGGCAGTTCCGCTTCCAGTGACCTTTTCCCTTGCAATAGAAGCACTCAGTCTCAGGCTTGGGTCCATTCTTTTTCTTTTTCCTGGCATCTGGCTTACCGGGTGCGGCAACAACTTTGCCGTCTTTCTTGAAGTTCTTCTTACCCTTGCCTTTCTTGAAACTAGTGGTCTTGTTGACCATCAACACTTGATGCTCTTTCTTGATTTCTACTTCTGCAGACTTGAGCATCGAGTACAACTCGAGAATGGTCTTTTCCATCCCTTGCATGTTGTAGTTAAGCACAAAGCCTTTGTAGCTTGGTGGGAGAGACTAGAGGATTCTGTCGATTATAGCATCATCCGGAAGTTCGACTCCAAGTGAAGTCAGACGACCGTGTAACCCAGACATTTTGAGTATGTGCTCACTGACAGAACTGTTCTCCTCCATCTTATAGCTAAAGAACTTGTCGAAGACTTCATATCTCTCGACACGGGCATGAGCTTGAAAAACTAGCTTCAGCTCCTTGAACATCTCATATGCTCCGTGTTGCTCAAAATGCCTTTGGAGCCCCGTTTCTAAACTGTATAACATGCCACACCTAACTAGAGAGTAGTCATCACTCCGCGTTTGCCAGACGTTCAGAATTTCCTGGGATGCTGCGGGAGCGGGAGGGTCACCTAGCGGCGCATCAAGGACATAAGCCTTTTTAGCTGCTTCAAGGATGAGCTTCAAGTTGCGAACCCAGTCCGCATAGTTGCTACCATCATCTTTCAGCTTGTTTTTCTCTAGGAATGCGTTGAAATTGAGGTTGATGTTGGCCATCTACAATATTTATAAAGACAACTTTTAGACTAAGTTCATGAAAATTAAGTTCATTTAATCAAATTAAGTATGAACTCCCACTTAAATCGACATCCCTCTAGTCATCTAAGTGATACATGATCCATGTTGACTAACCCGTGTCCGATCATCACGTGAGATGGACTAGTCACCATGGTGAGCAACTTCATGCTAATCGTATTCAACCATACGACTCATGTTCGACCTTTCGGTCTCTTGTATTCGAGGTCATGTTTGTACATGCTAAGCTCGTCGAGTCAACCTAGGTGTTTTGCGTGTGTAAATATGGCTTACACCCGTTGTATGCGAACGTTAGAATCTATCACACCCGATCATCACGTGGTGCTTCGAGACAACGAACCTTCGCAACGGTGCACACTTAGGGGAATACGTCCTCGAAATTTTAAGAGGGGTCATCTTATTATGCTACCGTCGTTCTAAGCAATAAGATGTAAAACATGATAAACATCACAATGCAATCATATAGTGACATGATATGGCCATTATCATCTTTGCTCTTTCGATCTCCATCTTCAGGCATCGCATGATCATCATCGTCACCGGCGTGACACCATGATCTCCATCATCATGATCTCCATCATCGTGTCTCCGTGAAATCGTCACGCCAACTACTACTATCACTACTACTATCACTACTACTATAGCTAACCGTTAGCAATGAAGTAAAAGTAGTAAGCACATGGCGTTGCATCTCATACAATAAATTATGACAACTCCTATGGCTCCTGCCGGTTGTCATACTCATCGACATGCAAGTCATGAAACCTATTACAATAACATGATCATCTCATACATCATACATGCAACATCACAACTTTGGCCATATGACATCACATGTCAAACCCTGCAAAAACAAGTTAGACGTCCTCTAATTGTTGTTGCAAGTTTTACGTGGCTGATTTGGGTTTCTAGCAAGAACGTCTTCTTACCTACGTGACAGCCACAACGATGATAAGCCAAAGCTATTTACCCTTCATAAGGACCCTTTTCATCAAATCCAATCCGACTAGAGTAGGAGAGACAGACACCCGCTAGCCACCTTTATGCACGGTGTGCATGTTTGTCCGTGGAACCAGCCTCACGTAAGCGTACGTGTAAAGTCGGTCCGGACCGCTTCATCCCACAATACCGCCGGAAAAGAATAAGACTAGTAGCGGCAAGAAAATTGACAAATCATCGCCCACAACTTTTGTGTTCTACTCGTGCATAGAATCTACGCATAGAAAACCTCGCTCCGATACCACTGTTGGGTAACGTAGCATAAATTCAAAATTTTCCTACGCATATTCAGATCTTCCTATGGAGAGACCACCAACGAGAGAGGGTTAAGAACATATTCATACCTTTGAAGATCGCTAAGCGGAAGTGTTGCTAGAACGCGGTTGATGGAGTCGTACTCACAACGATTCCGATCTAGTGCCGAACTACGGTACCTCCGCGTTCAACACACGTGCGGCCCGGTGACGTCTCCCGCACCTTGATCCAGCAAGGAGGAGGGAGAGGTTGGGGAAGAACTCCAGCAGCATGACGGCGTGGTGTCGATGGAGAGACGAGGTCTCCCGGCAGGGCTTCGCCAAGCACCGGCAGAGAGGAGGAGGAAGAAGGGCAGGGCTGCGCCAAGACAGAGGCAAAAGTCTGATCTGCAATGGCCAAAAGTGCCCACTATATATAGGGGGGGAGGGGCTGCGCCCCCTTGAGGGTTTCCCTCTCCTGGGGGGTGGCAGCCCTAGATGGGGCTGGTGCGGCGGCCAAGTGGGGGAGGAGGGGTGTGGCGCACCCCTGGTGGGCCTTAGGCCCACCTGGCTTAGGGTTTGCCCCCCCTTTCTCTCTCCCACACATTGGGCTGAGTGGGGAGGCACACCAGCCCACCTAGGGGCTGGTTCCCTTCCCCACTTGGCCCACCTTACCTCCCGGGGTTGTTGCCCCCCTTCGGTGGACCCCCGGGGCCACCTCCGGTGATCCCGGTGGTCCCGGTATGTTACCGGTGATGCCCGAAACACTTCCGGTGTCCGAAACCATCCGTCCTATATACCAATCTTTACCTCCGGACCATTCCGAAGCTCCTCGTGACGTCCGGGATCTCATCCAGGACTCCGAACAACTTTCGGTAATCTCGTATAACAATTCCCTATAACCCTAGCGTCACCGAACCTTAAGTGTGTAGACCCTACGGGTTCGGGAGACACGCAGACATGACCGAGACACCTCTCCGGCCAATAACCATCAGCGGGGTCTGGATACCCATGGTGGCTCACACTTCCTCCACAATGATCTCATCGGATGAACCACAATGCCAAGGTGTGACAGCCCGATGCCGACGTTCCAGAAGATTCTCTTTCCTCTCCGTTTTCGTCGTGTGTCTATTTTATTTTGTCGCATCATCATCGCATCATTCGCATCATCTGCATTGCATCGGCATCTCCGTTGCCCACGGTTTTCAAACTTGCGTCCGTTGTTAGTTGTCGGTTCTCGTCGTTGTCCGTTCTGAGCCCGACCGCACTCGCACGGGCCCGCGGCAGCGTTCGAAACCCTGTTTTAAAAGTGTGCGTAAAACTTTCTCTGATCGGGTTGAGACTTGCCATGCGGTCGTAATTAGATATAGCTAGGCCGCCTGTCGAATTTCGTCGTGATCGGAGTTCGTCTGGTACCCGAATGGTCGACCGTAGCGGCACCGTCTTCGGTCTACCGTCGGACGTTTGTCGGAGTTTTAAAATTCGTTGCCACGCCGCCCGTTCTCCCTCTCGTCTTCGATAAACCACCCTACACGGCCACAAACCCGTTCCTGCATGCGGAATCGTTCGAATCCGACCCCGCGGTTGGATCCGGAACGCGATTTCGGGTAATCTAGCCCCCCCCCCGTTTGCCTATATATAGACCCCCCATGCCATTAATTAGACAACCACTCCCTCTCCACCTCGTTTTGCGTGACCCTCCTATCCCTAACCACGCAGCCACCCACCTCCAGACTCCTCTCTCCTCCCGCGGGCCTGCCCAGGCCCATCTGGAGCCCGCCGGGCCCATCTGCGCGTCGCCGCCGTCCTGGCACGAGCCAGCCGCAGCTCCCGCAGCCCCGAGCTCCCCAGCGAGCCGCGCTGTCGCCTGCGCCCCATACCGCCGCGACCTCGTCGCCTTCTCTGCCCCGGCTCCGCGCCAGACCCGGCCGCCGCCAGCCGCGCCGCCCCGCAGCAGCCAGCCCTCGCCGGAGCGTCGCTGCCTTCTAACTCCCGCCGACCCGAGAGATGAGGAGACGCGCCATAGGCCTCCTCCTTCCCGAGCTTACTGCCGGTTGGGTGTGCCTCGCCGGGTCCCTGCGCCGCCGTGGAGGTCGCCGGCAGCCGCCGCCCGGCGTCGTTCCGTCGGGATCTCCCGGACCAGCCGCCGCCGCAACCAGATCGAGATCAGGAGAGCGAGGGCAGCCTCGTTCGCTCGCCGTTGACCGCCTCCCACCTAGCCTGGGCCGGTTCCCTCCCCTCGACCCAGCTCGCCAGCAGTAGTAGCCTCCACCGCTTTGGCCCAGTAGATCCTCCCCCTTCTTGGGCCGAGCCCGCCAAGGTGAGCCCCCTTTACCCCCCTGCCTTTATCCACCGCGTGAACACTTGTTAGTTAGGTTGCGCCCCTGTACGGCCCGTTAGAATTTTTAGGTTGTTTTCGGAATTATTTATATTCCAGAAAATAGGCATATAGTTAAACGTCCGTAACTTTTAAACCGTGTAACGGTTCGCGATGTGTAGCATATGTATTTGATGTAGAATTTCGCGTAGTATCCAAATATTTAACTTGCATATTTGTTTGATGTAGTTTAGCGTGCCTAATGCCTAGTTTTGTGTGCTGTCTCAATAGTATAGCTGCGAGTATATATTTTCGCGTGCGTCCGGGTTGCTCGGATGACGTAGTATAAATGCCCATGTTTTAGGAACCATTTTTTCCATGTATTTTAGAGCGGTCACTCGTATTTTTGCGTGTAGGGTTTGCCTCTAGTTTATTTTCCCGTATATAGGTTATTTTCCTGCATTAATGTGTGGCTCTATTTTGTGTTGCAAACCCACATATTTTATATGTTTCCGGGGTAGAAAATCCCATGGATTTTTCTGTGCAATTAGTTTTAGCTTTTGAGTAAGTTAGTTCGCGCGATATTTTGCTGTGATGCCCTTTTGTTTAATTCGTAGGATTTATTCTGTGCTTCGTTTGACGGAGTTGTCAACTAGAGAGTTGTTCTTGGGTGTTTAGACTAGCCTCTGGTATTTTTAGTTGCAATAGCAACGCATGTTTAGGTGTGTTTTGATTGCCGTCAAGTTGCTAGAAATAGTGCTGATTCGGACGTGCTGAAATATTTCTAAGTCTGGAATCTGTTATATTTTGTTGTTGTCTTGTCTTGCTTGCATCTCGTGATCTGTAGCTCTTTTGAGGTTGGTCCAATGGAGTTAGTGGTACCCCTTGTGTTTCTCTAGCATGCTGTAAATTTTCATGCCATTTGGAGTCATGTAGCTTATGGTTTTGTTGCCGTAAATATTGCTTCAGATCGAAAACTGCACTCTCATGAGGTGTAATTTTCACCAAGTCTGAAATAGTGTGTGGGGTGCCATTTTGTGACTTCTTTTCCTAGTGTTCCTTGCTGCCATGCTAGTTGTTGTTAGTTGTTTGTAGTAGTGATTCTTGCCCTCTTCCGTGCCATGCCTTGCTTGAGCATATCGGAGTTGTGTAGCCGTAGTTGTGGGGCGTAGAAAATGCCATGTGGCTGATTGTGGCATATTGTAGTGTTTTCTTGTTTTGCTCGTAGTTCTTGAACCGTAGCTCCGATTTGATCGTGTCGTACATGAAACTTGCTTAGAATCTCATGTAGTTTCATTTTCTCTTGCTGGTTGTTTGTTTTGAAGTGCTCGTAGCCATCGTTGCACACATATTGCATTCATGCCATCATATCTTGCGATGCTTGTATCTTTTGTTCCGTAGCTCCGTTTGATAGATCATAATATATCTCCATATGTGGTTTTGGTAATTGATGACAATCCCTATGGACTAATGGTTGCCTTAAGTTATATTTATAGGATTTGTCCATAGGCACTTCTTGAAGTCCATCTGTTGGGTTCAAGGAGTTTATATGTTGACCAAGATGTTATTCAAGGTATTATCCAAAGAATGGTCATAGAAACACTAGGTTGATCAAGATCTCAGACTAAGAGCAAATCAAGATGATCAACACACAAAGCGTATAAGATGTACCGAGAGGGATCTGTACCGAGAGGGATCAAGTGATCCCATGGTATGGTAAGCATTATCCATTACGTGTTTGTGTACTAACCCATGGTCTTTGTGAGACTCCTATGTGGGGGTTAGGTGTGTTTCCATTGGGCTTGCGTCAAAAGGAAGATCTCATACAACCCATGAAGGATGACGTCAAGTGGTGATCGTCATCAAGATTGTGGTGTGCAAGTTCAAGCGGATCAGCACGAATATATCATTGAAACTATTGTCAATGATCATGTGCTGACAAGGACAACCTCATGTGCTAACAAGGACAAGATCAAGATAAGCATTCCTGAGCACTACATGCTTGATTCTTGTGGATGTTCACATGGTGGACAGGACAAGATCAAGATAAGCATTCTTGAGAACTTCATGCTTGATTCTTGTGGATGTTCACTTGGTGGACAAATGAAGATGAATACATAAGCTAGGCTTTCTGCATTGTGTATGGGAAAGTTACTTGAAGACTTCAACATGTCTTGCTTTCAACTTGAGCCAAGAAGGAACAACAACATCAAGCTCAGGTGAAAGGGCTAACTCAAAGGTATCAGTTCCTTTGACGTTAGTTGTGCGGAGTGATGATCAGCGAATAAAAGTATACACTCAAGTATGGATCATCAGTACTCTTTTATGATTCTTGATTCCTTAGGGATCCCGCACTATTAAGAGGGGATCACAGGTTTTGCGATGAACTTGCTCAAACTACAACTTCACTTTCTGCTCAGACCACATCTCCACTGCTCTGCTGTTATCTAAAAACAGAACCAGTGCCTCGGACATCCGGCCTCCTCCGGACGTCCGAGGGCCGAACGACCGACAGCTTCGGAAATCCGGAATCCTATACCAGAGAAATCTGAGCCATATAACTCGGACTTCCGGCTCTCTCCGGACATCCGAGGCCCGGATAGCCGACCAGCTTCGGAATTCCGGAACTATGCACTAGAGAAACCAGAGCCATATAACTCGGACTTCCGGCTACCTCCGGACGTCTGAGGCCCGGATGTCCGGCCAAGTCCCGGAAATCCGGAAGCCTGCACCAGTAGAAGTTGAGTTCTATTGCTCGGAAATCCGGCTCCCTCCGGACGTTCGACACCCGTCGGAAATCCGGAACCTACCATCAGTAGGAATTGTGCTGTATAACACGGACTTCCGGGCCACTCCGGACGTCCGTATGCTGATGAATTCAAATATGTTCAGGCACATCTACAGGCCTCGGACGACCGACCCCTTTCGGACGTCCGACCGCTGATAAACTCAGATAAATTCCAGTCATTCCTACAGGTCTCGGAAGTCCGACCTCTGTCGGACGTCCGGCCCCTCGCGGACGCCCGGACGTCGGACAAGTGTCGGACGTCCGGACCCTGTGTGACTTAAAGTGTCCCCAACGGCTGTTTTTCTCTCCCCACTATAAATACCCACCTCCCACTTCGTGAGAGGGTTGCCCAACACAGCCTTATCCTCATAAGAACACACTTCCACCTCACACACATTTGCTCACTCCAAATCTTAGATCCCAAGAGCATTTGTGAGCCCCTTTGAGAGTTGTTCCAATCAAAAGATAGATCTTCTCCCTCTCCTTCTCTCAACACAAGCTATTTGTGATTTGAGCAAGTTTTGAGCATACATACATTGCATATTGCTTGTGCTCATTATATTGTGTTGGCTATTTCTTGTACAAGATTAATCATTCAAGCATACCCTCTATGTCCACACGTATATACTTGCAACCCTTGATATATCGTGTGATATAGTGTGATCTAGTATCTTGTGTTATTTACCTACTTGTCGAGTGATATAGCTCAAGTAAGTTTGTGTAACTTACTTGTGCTTGTTAGTAACTGCATTGTGTCCATCTTGGTAGATCGTGTTGTTGATACACGTTGCAGTGCCTAGTGCATTTAGGATTTGTGCTTTACAAGTACCCTCTTAGTTTATTTCCGCATTAGGTTCAAGCCAAATCTGAAGAACTTTTTAAATAGCCTATTCACCCCCCCTCTAGGCGTCATCGAGGTCTTTTCAATTGGTATCAGAGCTAGGTCTCTCTTTAATTAGGTTTCACGACCTAGAGAGTATCGATGTCGACTATTGGATTAGTGCACAATGGCATCTTTGACTTTGATGGCACAAATTATACCCTATGGAGAATTCGTATGCTTCATCACTTTCGGGCCATGGGCCCAAATAATTTACGAATTGTTCTTGTAGGGATTGCCGACAAAAAGGATGATGCATCTTCGTCTACTAATGAAATGTATCTTGATTGTGAGGCCTTTCTTGCCATTCATCGAACCATAAGTCCTGAAGTGTTCAAGTCTATCTCGACTTGCAAGTCAGCTCATGAAGTTTGGACTAAACTTGAAGATATATATGGTGGATCCAATCTTGATGAAGACGGTATTATGATGAAGGAGTTGGTGCATGATCTCTTCACTCTTTTCGATCTTAAAGAGTCCACCACTACTCCCATATCCGATTGCTTCCACACCTCAACATCTTCAATCTCACAAGGTAATGACATGGTGAGTGAAGAAATATATGTTGATGAAAATGGCATAGCCTCTATGGACACGAGCATATGTAGCACCACACACAATGTAAATTATTGTGTTGATTGGTCATGCATTTCACCTAAAGATTCCTTGACAAGTGTCTGTGGTGATATGCCTGCTTCCTCGTGTCCTCTTGATCAAAATATCTGGTTTCTCCCTAGTTGCTCTATGACTAACCATTTAGGGGAAATCAAGAAATATGAAGTACTTTTGGCTAATGAAGAATCTGATTCACCAAAAGAATCATCATCAACTCCTCCAGTTCACATGTGCCTCATGGCAAGAGGTAATAATGAGGTATCATCTTCCCTGTGCAATAACGATGATATTTGCGATGAGGATGATGATGATGACTTGACTGAAAATATCTATGTGATCAGTAAAATTCTTTATAAAGCTAAAAATAACTTTCTTCAAAGGTTCCAAGATGTTCTTGCTTACTTTGAAAATTGTAATGATTCACTTAATCATGAACAAGCTAAAAGTGAACAACTTGAACATGAACTTGAGAAGAGTCATCAAGCATGTATAGACTTAAGATCTTCAAAAGGACGGATTGAAGTTGCTCATGATAAACTTAGAAGGGATTTTGAGGTCCTTCTCCTTGAATGCAATAATGTCAAGGGAGAGCTCATCAAAACCTCTAAGATCTATGAGGAGCTTCAATCTACTCATGAGAAGTCTCTATTTGCTACTTACTCCTCTCATATTGTTGATGATACTTGTACATCTAACTCTACCTCTTTTGAAGTATCAACATTGAAGGAGAATGTTGAGCTACGTGCTCAACTTGATTTACTAACTAGCAATTATGGGAAGTTGGAAGAAAACCATGTAATGCTCACAAGCTCTCATGCCGATCTTCTAACATCCTATAATGTGAAAAAGTTAGCTCATGAGGCTATCATCACCAAGGTAACATCAAGCGAGCCTGATGTGTACAATGGCACTACTTCTGGTCAAAGTACTATATTTCCATGTGCTAGTCCTCGTAATTCTTCAACTCATAATGTTGCTACCTCATGTGATGAATTACTTTCCTTGCCTTGTTGCTCTAACATTGAAGCCTACACTTCCTCTAGTACTTGCATTGATACTAACCGTGCAGAGGAAATCAAAGAGCTCAAGGCCCAAGTCACTTCTTTGAAGAAAGACTTGGAACAGTGTCATGAAGGGATGCCCACACTCAACAACGTCCTGTGTGAGCAAACATCTCCGAATGACAAAAATGAGTTTGAAGTAAACTCAAACAAGAACAAGAGGGGCCTAGAACAAGTCAAGAATTCGGCCAAAATCATTTGCTTCAAGTGCAAAGTTAAAGGGCACAATGTTAGATCTTGCCCTCTGAAGACGAAGTCTCAAAGTCACAAGCAACAAGGGAAGCGGCCACAAACTCAATCACATATTCAACTACAAGTTGAAGGAAGGTCTCTTCCCAATAAGACCCAAACCAACACTCCCCGAGGTGAGAAATCAACTGGGAAGAAAGAAAAGGGTAGATGTTGCTACTTATGTCGTGAGAAGGGTCATGTCGCTTCGTCTTGCACAAGAGGTAACTTATCCAACCCAATCACTATTGATGATATCTATTCCCTTGGGAAGGATAAGGTTGGCAATGTGTTTGCCAAGTTTGTTGGTACTCAAAATGATGTCAAGAAAAGAACCGTTTGGGTTGCCAAGCCTATTGTGATTAACTTCTTAGGACCCAACATAGTTGGGGACCAACAAGCTCAAACTTGATCAATAGGTGACACTGGAGGACATTAGAGACTTGGATACATAATGAAGAATTAAGGGGTCTTCATCATTCATATTATCTCAAGCCAAGTCATTTGGATTATCGAGTTTCTATCTTATATCCAATGTGCCTCCTTACGGTAACCTATACTTAAACTGTTTACATTATTAGGTGCTTGCCCCCTTTTGCATGTTGTGGTTTTGTACCTTGCATGCGTTTGTATATGTTGTGCTTCCGACTTGCTTATCTTGAGTAATCAAGTATGTGTATGTTGGTTTGCACATCATGTACATGTGAGTCTTGTATTGAGCCTATTTGCATCTTGTCTGTATTTTTGTTGGCTCTTGTGAGAGATTAATGGATTATCCCATTGTGGGGGAGTGATGTGCTTTGCACACCTCACAATCCTATAAATGTGTATACATGGGGAATACCACTTAGTTTTGATGCTTCAAGATTATCTAGTGTCTATGTGGTATGTCTTACTCATGAGAAATTCAAAATTCTATATGGTCCATTAAGTATCTCTTGTTGGTTTTAATTTGCCACTTGTTAATGTTATTGGTTTATCACATTATGGGGGAGTAATATGCTATGTGCATATTACAAACCTAGAAAATGTGTACATTTGACGTATTGCCACTTAGTGTTGATATTGTAAATTATCTTGTTCCTAGGTGGCATGTTAGCTCTACAAGTGACATTTGCTTGCGTTTTATGGGTAAAGATGATCTTGGATATATTTGTGATCTACCAATGAGTATCATTTCAAGAATACTTCTTGTCGTTGACAATTGGTATTCCCATCATGTGATTGGAATTGATAATCATATTTACATTGGATTTTGTGTTTCGTTTGTCTTTCTTGCCTCTTATGAATCTATTTTTAACATGTCTAGTGTGGTTATAGATATAGAGAAAGTGATGATCCCATCGTGTGCGTTTTGTATTCAAATGCAAATTCTATATAATGCACGTCCCTTGGGGGAGCTATCCTATTCTCTTTAAAACACTCTCTTTATTCACCCATCATAAAATCATTTGATCCCCATCAAGTGTGTGTTGATGGGAGGCAAGTCTTGCTCTTTATGATGCTTTGTGCCATCATGAAAATTTGTCGAGGGATTGGTTTGTTGGAACCTAGCTCTCTTTTGGAAACTAGAAACCTCGTGTTTGTTTTCCTTCAATTGGTTTCTTGTTGCCTTCTATTTGGCATGTGTCAATGGATATCTCATTCCTTGATGTATCTCTTAATTGATATCTTTCAAGTGATAGTTCTTTTGTTTTAGGATCTTATTATCACTTGATATCTTGTCTTTTGATGACTTATCAACTTTG
Source organism: Hordeum vulgare subsp. vulgare (assembly GCF_904849725.1). NCBI lineage: Eukaryota > Viridiplantae > Streptophyta > Magnoliopsida > Poales > Poaceae > Hordeum > Hordeum vulgare. The sequence continues at coordinate 554,681,037 of NC_058519.1, forward strand.
TGTTGAGTTGATTCTTGAGAGTCTTGAGCATGCATATCTAGCTACTATATACAACTTCTTTTGCTTGCTTTCCTCCTTTGACCCAATATATAAGGGAAACTCCACCCTGTCATAAATTGGCTAAAGTGTGCATGAAATTCAAATTCATATCTATATGCACATATGTGTGTGGAGTTTGTCCTATGTATTGCTGGTTTTCTAACTCTTTGGTCCCAATGAGTTTGGGCACCATTTTGTTTGTTTTGTTGTTCCAGGAACAACTGGAGATGCATTGGATGCTCGGCTCACCTATAAGTAAGATGTTGAGACCATGTGATTATTGGAGCCAAGTTAGGATGATCAAAGAACAACTATCTACTAGATCAATCCAATGTTGTCTCGGTAACAAGTATCCACTTCATGCATTCTTTTCTTACAAAGGACCCAACATGTCTTTTCTTTTCCAGGTTGCATCATGACATGAATCTCTTGATTTGTTCTCGTAGTACTTGTTTTGCTTTTTCAAAGCATCCGAGCGATGATGTCTTACTGCTAGTTGGGATGTCTTTGATGTTCGTATGTTGGAAGTTCGAATTATATAATAAGAAAATATTAGGCCATGTGCTATGCTTCCAAGCAAAAGATCTCATTGATATATTTATGACCTCCCTTTTTGGATATCTAGTGTTCTTTCTTCTTGTAACCATTTCGTGTGTACATCCTTCTTTGTGCATATATATATCATCATGATTGTCTTCTACTTAGAATCTTGGTCACATGAGAGAAGTTACATCTCTAATTGATATCCTCTTTTCTTTCATGTCCACTGCTGCATTTCCTTTTTCGGTTTTGGTGGCAACGTGAAAGGATTTGTTTTGAGTGCGTATCTTATTTTCCTACATCTTGATGCATTCTTTGGCCGTGAAGATTATTTTTCCTCATGCTTGTCTTGATGAGGGTCTTGCCATTCTCAATTAGTATCCCTCCTCTTGACAAGATTCTTACTTCCTATCTTCACAATGGGTTGTCACAAGCGTTGGTTCTTATTTTGTTTATTAGTAAGCTTGTGAACCCATTTTCTAGTATGTGTGTGTGGGAATGATATGTCTTGCACTTTGCATCTCATATTCATCAAGACTATGTTGATGAGCAATGCTCATCCTTATCTTAAGTCTTCTCAAGTGCTTTGCCATGACTCACACACATTACTTTGGTTGAGCTTATTCTTAAGTTGCTTCCTTTACATGTTGCTCAACCATTAGTTTTGTGCAATTGATATGCCTATTGTCTCATCTATCTTCTTGCACTCGTTGTGTGTTTCTATTAATTCTGGGGGAGCAACGATCCTATTTTGTGCACCTGTGTCAAATACAAAAATCTCATATTAGTGCACAAATCATGGGGAGCTTCTCTAGTTTTTGATAAAGCACTATGTTGCCTTTATCATAATATCTTGTATTCATGTGGTTCAAAGGACCATATGATTGTTTGTTCCATCTGGGATCTTTTGATTGCTTGCCTCTATCTTTGTATGTCTTTGTGGCATACGATTCTTTTTGCAATCTTTAGGTCCTTAATATAGTTTGTTTTCCTCCAACTACTTATCATTGTATTTGTGTATTTTTCTGCACTCATTTGCCGAGAAATACACACTTTTTGGAGGACCACCTACTATATTTGCTTTCTAAACTTTTCGTCCATTTTGGCAATCGATGCCAATGGGGGAGAAGTTTAGAGAGTCTACTTTGGATCTGTTTAGAGGGTTTCGCTTTTATTGCGTAAGCATTTACATCTTGCTCACATGCACTATTACCTTGTATGTGTGCGCTTGGTTATGCTTATTTCCTTATATAAACTCTCTTGAAATGGTTGTCTTCAATTACCAAAATGGGGGAGATTGATAGAGCATAATATATCTCCATATGTGGTTTTGGTAATTGATGACAATCCCTATGGACTAATGGTTGCCTTAAGTTATATTTATAGGATTTGTCCATAGGCACTTCTTGAAGTCCATCTGTTGGGTTCAAGGAGTTTATATGTTGACCAAGATGTTATTCAAGGTATTATCCAAAGAATGGTCATAGAAACACTAGGTTGATCAAGATCTCAGACTAAGAGCAAATCAAGATGATCAACACACAAAGCGTATAAGATGTACCGAGAGGGATCTGTACCGAGAGGGATCAAGTGATCCCATGGTATGGTAAGCATTGTCCATTACGTGTTTGTGTACTAACCCATGGTCTTTGTGAGACTCCTATGTGGGGGTTAGGTGTGTTTCCATTGGGCTTGCGTCAAAAGGAAGATCTCATACAACCCATGAAGGATGACGTCAAGTGGTGATCGTCATCAAGATTGTGGTGTGCAAGTTCAAGCGGATCAGCACGAATATATCATTGAAACTATTGTCAATGATCATGTGCTGACAAGGACAACCTCATGTGCTAACAAGGACAAGATCAAGATAAGCATTCCTGAGCACTACATGCTTGATTCTTGTGGATGTACACATGGTGGACAGGACAAGATCAAGATAAGCATTCTTGAGAACTTCATGCTTGATTCTTGTGGATGTTCACTTGGTGGACAAATGAAGATGAATACATAAGCTAGGCTTTCTGCATTGTGTATGGGAAAGTTACTTGAAGACTTCAACATGTCTTGCTTTCAACTTGAGCCAAGAAGGAACAACAACATCAAGCTCAGGTGAAAGGGCTAACTCAAAGGTATCAGTTCCTTTGACGTTAGTTGTGCGGAGTGATGATCAGCGAATAAAAGTATACACTCAAGTATGGATCATCAGTACTCTTTTATGATTCTTGAGTCCTTAGGGATCCCGCACTATTAAGAGGGGATCACAGGTTTTGCGATGAACTTGCTCAAACTACAACTTCACTTTCTGCTCAGACCACATCTCCACTGCTCTACTGTTATCTAAAAACAGAACCAGTGCCTCGGACATCCGGCCTCCTCCGGACGTCCGAGGGCCGGACGACCGACAGCTTTGGAAATCCGGAATCCTATACCAGAGAAATCTGAGCCATATAACTCGGACTTCCGGCTCTCTCCGGACGTCCGAGGCCCGGATAGCCGACCATCTTCGGTATTCCGGAACTATGCACTAGAGAAACCAGAGCCATATAACTCGGACTTCCGGCTACCTCCGGACGTCCGAGGCCCGGATGTCCGGCCAAGTCCCGGAAATCCGGAAGCCTGCACCAGTAGAAGTTGAGTTCTATTGCTCGGAAATCCGGCTCCCTCCGGACGTCCGAGCGCCAGACGTCCGACACCCGTCGGAAATCCGGAACCTACCACCAGTAGGAATTGTGCTGTATAACACGGACTTCCGGGCCACTCCGGACGTCCGTATGCTGATGAATTCAAATATGTTCAGGCACATCTACAGGCCTCGGACGACCGACCCCTGTCAGACGTTCGGCCGCTAATAAACTCAGATAAATTCTAGTCATTCCTACAGGTCTCGGAAGTCCGACCTTTGTCGGACGTCCGGCCCCTCGCGGACGCCCGGACGTCCGACAAGTGTCGGACGTCCGGACCCTGTGTGACTTAAAGTGTCCCCAACGGCTGTTTTTCTCTCCCCACTATAAATACCCCCCTCCCACTTCGTGAGAGGGTTGCCCAACACAGCCTTATCCTCATAAGAACACACTTCCACCTCACACACATTTGCTCATTCCAAATCTTAGATCCCAAGAGCATTTGTGAGCCCCTTTGAGAGTTGTTCCAATCAAAAGATAGATCTTCTCCCTCTCCTTCTCTCAACACAAGCTATTTGTGATTTGAGCAAGTTTTGAGCATACATACATTGCATATTGCTTGTGCTCATTATATTGTGTTGGCTATTTCTTGTACAAGATTAATCATTCAAGCATACCCTCTATGTCCACACGTATATACTTGCAACCCTTGATATATCATGTGATATAGTGTGATCTAGTATCTTGTGTTATTTACCTACTTGTCGTGTGATATAGCTCAAGTAAGTTTGTGTAACTTACTTGTGCTTGTTAGTAACTGCATTGTGTCCATCTTGGTAGATCGTGTTGTTGATACACGTTGCAGTGCCTAGTGCATTTAGGATTTGTGCTTGACAAGTACCCTCTTAGTTTATTTCCGCATTAGGTTGAAGCCAAATCTGAAGAAGTTTTTAAATAGCCTATTCACCCCCCCCCTCTAGGCGTCATCGAGGTCTTTTCACCGTTGGAGATGTTCTTTATGTGTAGGTTGCTTGAAATAACGCGTAGAATCACGTGAACCTATTTGTTTTGCTGTTTAACAACCAATTAAATGCATTAGTTCAGATCTGGACAGAATTGTAAATTAACTTGTGAGGTCGTTTCGGAGGTGCTATATGACATTTCCGACCTCATTTAAAATGCCTAGATATGTAGTTTAATTACGCTTCACCTCTTGCCATGTTAACCCACACTTAATATTGTCGTGTACCTAATCGGGATAGAACTAAATAAATAAGCGTGGAGTTTCGTCAATATGCAACTCGTTGCATATTGAACTTCACTTAATGTGTAGTGTTTGATTGTGTGAATTGTCATGCCGTGACTTGCGTGTATTCAGCTGCTCATGCATCACATGTGTTGTGCATCGTGTGGTGAATTCCGTGTGTTGATTTGTGTTTCCGGTTTGCTTCGTCTCGTTAGGGTTCCGCAGCGTGCCGGATTGTGAGGACCCGTTCGACTACATCGGTTCGTCTGCTTCACAGAGTCATTCTTTTTCCAAGCGGGTTCTCAGGCAAGATGACCATTTCCCCAGATACCATTACTATCATTGCCATGCTAGTTTTACCGTTTCTATCGTTTATGTCTCGTTGCCTACCACTTGTTAAATATCAGCCTCCCAACAATGCCATGAAATCTTCAACCTGTTCAACCTAGCAAACCACTGACTGGCTATGTTACCGCTTGCTTAACCTTGTTGTTAGCGTTTCTAGTTGCAGGTGCAGTTGCTTCCATGTGAAAGCATGGGTTCCTTGTTATATCACCATATCAATGCTATTTAATTTAATGCACCTATATACTTGGTATAAGGTGGAAGGCTCGGCCTTTCTAGCCTGGTGTTTGGTTCCACCTTTGCCCCCTTAGTTTCCGGCTACCGGTGTTATGTTCCATAAACGAGCGCTCCTAACACGATCGGGGTTGTTATGGGGACCCCCTTGATAATTCGTTTTCGATTAAAGCTGGTCTGGCAAGGCCCAACATTGGTACTACATTTGCCTAATCACCTAATAAAATTGCATAGGGACTTTCCGGACCCCGAGGATAATTTAATCAACCCCCGGGGCAGTGCTCCTCATGAGTGTTGGTCCAAAACAGAGCAGCTTATTAATGCTACCCGGGGCAACTCGGCGTTTGGCGTGGTAACCATCGCTCATCCGTTGTGTCCTGAGAACGAGGTACGCGACTCCTATCGGGATCGTCGACATGTCGGGCGGCCTTGCTGGATTTGTTTTACCGTTGACGAGATATCTTGTGCATCGGGATTCCGGTGATGCTTTGGGTATTCTCAGAGTTGAGGTCTTCCACTAGGGAATCCGACGAGATCGCGAGCTTCGTGATTGAGGATTTCTATGCAGCTTGTGGTAATTTGTGATGGACTAGTTGGAGCACCCCTGCAGGGTTAAATCTTTTCGGAAAGCCGTGCCCGCGGTTATGTGGCAACGTGGAAACTTTGTTTAACACTGGTTAGATAACTTGAAGTCAACTTAATTAAAACTTGCCAACTGTGTGCGTAACCGTGACTGTCTCTTTCGTGAGTTCCTTCTCCGATCGAGGACACGGTGGGGTTATGTCTGACGTAGGTAGGTGTTCAGGATCATTCATTTGATCATCACTAGTTCACGTCCGATATGGTAGATCACCCCCCTCTTATTTTCTTGTACTCGCAAGTTAGCCACCAAATATATGCTTAGTCGTTGCTGCAATCTACCACTTAACCATACCTCACCCATTAAGCTTTGCTAGTCTTGATACCTTTGGAAATGAGATTGCTGAGTCCCCTGTGGCTCACAGTTTACTACAACACCAGTTGCAGGTACAGGTACAGGTTACTTGACGTGAGCGCGTTGATTGTTCATTTGGAGTTGCTTCTTCTTCTTCTTCATCATCGATCTAGGATGGGTTCCAGGCCGGCAGCCTGGGATAGCAAGGATGGACGTCGTTCTTCTTTTGTCGTTTGTTTCCGTCCGTAGTCGGACCCTGCTCTTACTCTTGATGTTTATGTAATGTACTGATGTGACTCTGATATAGCTTGTGGCGAGTGTAAGCCAACTCTGTATATATATCTCTTCCTTTCAGTACATGTACTTGTGACGATATCCATTCTTGCGACACGACGAGATGCGCTTCTATCCCTGACGAGGCCTTCATGCCAAATTGAGGATAGGGTCCCATCTTGGGCGTGACACAAGGATTCAATTAATCCTGTATACGATTCCCTTTGTTTGTCGGTATAGAACTTGCCCGAGATTCGATCGTCGGTATACCTATACCTTGTTCAATCTCGTTACCGGTAAGTCTCTTTACTCGTTCCGTAGCACGTCATCGTGTGACTAACTCCTTAGTCACATTGAGCTCATGATGATGTTCTACCGAGTGGGCCCAGAGATACCTCTCCGTCACACAGAGTGACAAATCCCGATCTCGATTCGTACCAACCCAACACACACTTTCGGAGGTACCCGTAGTGCACCTTTATAGTCACCCAGTTACGTTGTGACGTTTGATACACCCAAAGCACTCCTACGGTATCCGGGAGTTGCACAATCTCACGGTCGAAGGAAAAGATACTTGACATTAGAAAAGCTTTAGCATACGAACAATACGATCTAGTGCTATGCTTAGGATTGGGTCTTGTCCATCACATCATTCTCCCAATGATGTGATCCCGTTATCAATGACATCTAATGCCCATGATCAGGAAACCATGATCATCTATTGACTAACGAGCTAGCCAACTAGAGGCTTGCTAGGGACACATTGTGATCTATTTATTCACACATGTATTACTGTTTCGTGTTAATACAATTATAGCATGAACAATAGACGATTATCATGAACAAGGAAATATGATAATAACCATTTTATTATTGCCTCTAGGGCATATTTCCAACAGGTTCTACTTCAATAGTATCAGCAGTTTCAGAAGTATCATCACATCTAGCAGCAACTCTAGCAATTTGTGCATCAAGGAATGCACCTAGTGGCAAAGCAGTATCAAGCATAGCATCATCACAAGCATCATGGGAAGCAGAAGTAGCATCATCAAGCACAGGCGACATATCAAGATTTCTAGCAGGAGGTGGTGTCGCAAACTTACTCATAACTCAAGGTGAATCAAGTGCAGAGCTAGATGGCAGTTCCTTACATGTCCTCGTAGTTGAGGGCAAGACTTTAGTTCTTGGATCTTTAGGATTCCTCATAGTGACCAGCAGACGTAAATACCAAGTGACTCAGAGAATATAGCTGTGCCTCCCCGGCAACGGCGCCAGAAAATAGCACATTGACGGGAGAATATTCACGACTTGGCTTCCACGGCAACGGCGCCAGAAAATGGTCTTGATAACCCACAAGTATAGGGGATCGCAACAGTTTTCGAGGGTAGAGTATTCAACCCAAATTTATTGATTCGACACAAGGGGAAGCCAAAGAATATTCTCAAGTATTAGCAGTTGAGTTGTCAATTCAACCACACCTGAAAGATTTAGTATCTGCAACAAAGTAACAGAAGTAGCAACAGAGTAACAGTAGCAGCACTGACAGCAGTAGCAGCAAAGTAATGTAGCAAGGACTAGTAGGAAAAACTCGTAGGCATTGGATCGGTGATGGATGATTATGCCGAATGCCATTAATCATGCAACAGTTATAACACGGAGAGATATGTAACTAGCTCCAGTTCGTCAATGTAATGTAGGCATGTATTCCGTATGTAGTCATACGTGCTTAGGGAAAAGAACTTGCATGACATCTATTGTCCACCCCCCCCCATGGCAGCGGGGTCCTAATGGAAACTACGGGATATTAAGGTTCTCCTTTTAATAAAGAACCGGACCAACGCATTAACACTTGGTGAATACATGAACTCCTCATACTATGGTCATCTCCGGGAGTGGTTCCGGCTATTGTCACTCCGGGGTTGCCGGGTCATAACACATAGTAGGTGACTACAACTTGCAAGATAGGATCAAGAACACACATATTGGCGACAACATAATAGGTTCAGATCTGAAATCATGGCACTCGGGCCCTAGTTACAAGCATTAAGCATGACAAAGTAGTAGCAACATCAATCTCAGAACATAGTAGATACTAGGGATCAATCCCCATCAAAACTAACTCGATTACATGATAGATCTCATCCAACCCATGACCGTCCAGCAAGCCTACGATGAGATTCCTCACGAATGGTGAAGAGCATCATGGAATTGGCGATGAAGGAAGGTTGGTGATGACGATGGCGACGATCTCCCCTCTCCGGAGCCTAGAACAGACTCGAGATCTGCCCTCCAGAGGAAAAACAGGTGGTGGCGGCGCCTCCGTATCATAAAACGCGATGAACTCTTCACCTTGATTTTTTTCCCGGATGAAAGAGACTAAAAAGAGTTGAGATTGGAGGCGGTGGAGATTCGTGGGCCCCACAAGCGTGCCAGGCGCGGCCAGGGGGGCGCCTGGTGGGCTTGTGGGCTCCACGCTCCACTTCCTCCGTTAATTCTTGCGCCAGTAATTTTTATTATATTCCACAAAAAATCCCCGTAAATTTCCAGGTCATTCCGATAACTTTTATTTCTGCGCAAAAACAACACCATGGCAATTCTGCTGAAAATAGCGTTAGTCCTGGTTAGTTCCATTCAAATCATGCAAATTAGAGACCAAAACAAGGGCAAAAGAGTTTGGAAAAGTAGATACGACGGAGACGTATCAATAATCCAAATTATTGTCACCTTGGGGTATGCGGATAAAGACACGTAATAGGTGCATATAGCATGCAAGCTAGGATCTAAACACTTTTCATATCTAGGGAGAACACAGTAATTTAGGTCTGATCATGGCACTCGGGACCTAGTTACAAGAATTAAGCATAGCACAGTCGTAGCAACATCAATCTCACAACATAGTGGATACTAGGGATCAAGCCCTATCAACTTAACTGGATTACATGATCAATATCATACAAACCCTCACACCGACCAGCGATCCTACAAAGGAATTACTCACTCTCGATGGTAAGCATCATGTAATTGTTGATGGAGAAGGGTTTGTGATGACGACAACGACAAATTCCCCTCTCCGCAGCCAAAAACAGCCTCTAGATCAGCCCTTCAGAGGAAGTAGAGGAGGTGGCGGTGACTCTGTCTCATAGATCGCGATGAAAACCTCTCTTTGCTTTTTTTTTGAATATGTAAATTTATAGGACCGGAAATAGGGTCGGTGGAGGCTCGTGGGCCCCACCACACAACAAGGCGCGCCCTATTGCCTCGTGGGCTACAAGCAGCCCCTCCGGTGGGTCTTTGCTCCAAAATTCATTATAAATCACAAAAAAAATCACAAAAAGTTTTGTCCAATTCCGAGAAATTTTATTTCTACACAAAATAACACCAAGGTAGTTGTGCTGAAAACAACATTAGCCCGGGTTAGTTTCAGTCAAATCAGGCAAATTAGAGTCCAAAACAAGAGCAAAAGTGTTTGGAAAACTAGATACGTTGGAGACGTATCAACATGCTTTTACTAAGTTGATTAAGTGAGCAACATCCCCAACCAATGCGACACGGGGCCCGCATGATGACCCAATCCTTGATAGCAAGCGACTAGACTAGAGGTGGAGAACCAACACATAAAGAGAGAAGAATAACACGAGTTAGGGAGCAAATGAAAGAAACCCAATGAGTTAAATGAACCACACCTCCAGTGTAGAACCCACATGACATACGCACACCTAGCATAAACGTATTCACATATGCTCACCCTGCACAAAACAACCCATGGGAATATGTGCTGCGGCAACAGAAGTCCTTCCCTGGCGCTTAGGAATTCTTCTTGTTACTTCTCTGGTTTGTGTCAGTTTTTCCCTTGAAGAGGAAAGGGTGATGCAGCACAGGAGCAGTAAGTATTTCCCTTAGTTTGAGATCCAAGGTATCGATCCAGAAGGAGGGCCTCGTCAAGTCCAAAGTACCTGCGCAAACACAAACAAGCTTGCACCCAACGCTTCAAAGGGGTTGTCAATCTCTTCAAGATTGTTTGCAAAGTGAGATCTGAAAGCGGAAAGTGCAACGAAGTAAAAAGTGTAAGGCTGAAAATATGGTGTGGAGTAGACCCTGGGGGCCATATGTTCACTAGAGGCTTCTCTCATAATAGCAAATATCACGGTGGGTGAACAAATTACTGTCGAGCAATTGATAGAACCACGCAAAGTCATGACGATATCTAAGACAATGATCTAGCAGATAGGCATCACGTCCGAGACAAGTAGACCAATACTTTCTGCATCTACTACTATTACTCCACACATCGACCGCTATCCAACATGCATCTAGTGTATTGAGTTCATGACAAACAGAGTAACGCTTTAAGCAAGATGACGTGATGTACAGGGATAATCTCAAACCAATGATGAAAACCCCATCTTTTTACCCTTGATGGCAACAACACGATAGGTGCTTCGCTACCCCTTCTGTCATTGGGTGAGGTCACCGCACGGTATGAACCCAAAACCAAGCACTTCTCCCATTGCAAGAATCATAGATCTAGTTGGCCAAACAAAACCCACAACTCAAAGATAATTACAAGGATATGAAATCATGCATAAGAGAGATAAGAAGAAACTCAAATAAGATTCATAGATAATCAGATCATAAATCCACAATTCATCGGATCTCGACAAACACATCGCAAAAGAAGATTACATCGGATAGATCTCCATGAAGATCATGGAGAACTTTGTATTGAAGATCCAAGAGAGAGAAGAAGCCATCTAGTTACTAGCTATGGACCCGTAGGTCTATGGTGAACTACTCACGCATCATCGGAGAGGTGTGTTGATGAAGAAGCCCTCCGTATCTGAATCCCCCCTCGAGCAGGGCACCAGGACTTGCCCCAGATGGGATCTTGCGGAGATAGAAGCTTGCGGCGGCGAAAAAGTAATTGCGATCGTCTGTTGATTTTTTTGGGAATATTTGGGAATATATAGACGCAAGATCTAGGTCAGGGGACCTCCAGGGGGCCCACAAGCTTGGATGGCGCCCCCTGGCCACGGGGTGGGGGCTTGTGGGGCCCCTGGGGCTCTTCTGGCTTGGCTCCCAAGTTCTCCGATCTTCTTCCGTTCGAGAAGAAATCTTTTCGGGGATTTTCTTCCGTTTGGACTCTGTTTCAAAATCTTCTCTGAAAGGGGTCAAAAACATGGAAAAAACAGGAACTGGCACTTGGCACTGAGTTAATAAGTTAGTCCTAGTAAATAAATAAAAGGCATGCAAAACATCCAAAGTTTGACAAGATAATAGCATGAAACCATAAAAAAAATTATAGATACGTTGGAGACGTATCAATATGCCCACCGGGCTTGGGAACACCAAAGAGTCAACACACAAAGGAAGATAAAAGGAGACATGGCTTCAGCTGTCTCACATCCCCGACCATCAGAGCCCTCACATACGCTAAGGAAACAAATGTGGCCCCACCGACATCGAATAATAGTGCATGTGTCTCATGGCCAACTTGCCACACCCCCACTCGACACTTGCAGACTCGACAACCAATACCCTTTATAGGAGTAATGCGATGATCTAGCGGCAACAAAAGGTTGGGTGGTGGTTGTCGAACCGATGAACACCGACCAAACAGCTTCGAACAACATCGCAAGAGTCTCATCCGCAACTTCCCACTAGGCATAAGCACACCGACATCTAGTATCCGCGAGGCACGTGAAAAACTAGTAGCATTTTTCTGGATCCACATGTAACGAGGCCCACTAGTCATCCACCCTTTTGGTTACGCGAATATAACTGAAGAATTACCAACCCACAAATTGCTATGCAACCAAAAGGTATGGCATTAACTAGGGGCGTGTTTGGTTGCCCACAAAATTGCAACTGGGCCTAATTGTGCCATGAAATGTGCATTTGGTTTGTGAATGGAATGGGTTAGCTCGCATCCGCATGAAGCTTAAATCATCCCATAGCCTGGCTCGCTAGAAACTGCCGAAATCAACAGTTTCTAACAAGCGAGGATGAGTGCGGCACAAGCTTGCATGCGGGGAGCAGGGAAAAGCGATTGGGGATGGCAGGAGATCGAAATTGGGCGCGGTGACATGACGCCAAATCTAGGCTCACCCACCTATTTACTTCGTCGCCACTACCTCTAGGACATCCACTTCCTCTAGCCTCATGATACATCTCCAACGTATCTATAATTTTTTATGGTTCCATGCTATTATCTTGTCAACTTTGGATATGCTATTTTATATCTTTTTTGGGACTAACCTATTAACTCAGTGCCAAGTGCCAGTTTCTGTTTTTTCCGTGTTTTTGACCTTTTTCAGAGAAGAATATTAAACAGAGTCCAAACGGAATAAAACCTGCGGGATGATTTTTTCCGTAACAGAAGATACACAGGGGAGTTGAGAACCAAGGCACGAGACCCCAGGGGAGGTCACAATCCCCCTAGCCGCGGCCTAGGGGGCGCGCCTAGCAGGCCTGTGGTCCCCACGTGGCTCCTTTGCCCTACTTCTTTCGCCTATAAATTCTCTAAAAATCCAGAACCACCAGAGAGAGCCACGAAAATACTTTTCCGCCGCCGCAAGCTTCTGTCTCCGCAAGATCCCATCTGGGGACCGTTCTGGTGCCCTGCCGGAGGGGGATTCAGACACAGAGGGCTTCTTCATCAACACCATTGCCTCTCCGATGATGCGTGAGTAGTTCACCACAAACCTTCGGGTCCATAGCTAGTAGCTAGATGGCTTCTTCTCTCTCTTGGATCTTGAATACAAAGTTCTCCATGATCTTCATGGAGATCTATTCGATGTAACCTTCTTTTGCGGTGTGTTTGTCGAGACCCGATGAATTCTGGGTTTATGATCAGATTATCTATGAATATTATTTGAGTCTCCTTTCATCTCTTATATGAATGATTTCGTATCCTTGTAATTCTGTTCGAGTTGTGGGTTTCGTTTGGCCAACTTGATCTATAATTCTTGGAATGGGAGAAGTGCTTTGTTTTGGGTTCATACCATGCGGTGTCCTCACCTAGTGAAAGAAGGGGTAGCGAGGCACGCATCGTGTTGTTGCCATCAAGGGTAAAAAGATGGGGTTTATATCTATTGCATGAATCTATCCCTCTACATCATGTCATCTTGCTTAAGGCGTTACTCTGTTTGTTATGAACTCAATACACTAGATGCATGTTGGATAGCGATCGATGTGTGGAGTAATAGTAGTAGATGCAGAAAGTATCGGTCTACTTGTCTCGGACGTGATGCCTATATGTATGATCATTGCCTTAGATATCATCATGACTTTGCACGATTCTATCAATTGCTCGACAGTAATTCGTTCACCCACCGTAATACTTGCTATCATGAGAGAAGCCTCTAGTGAACACTATGGCCCTCGGGTCTACTTCACCTCATATTTTCAGATCCACAAAATTATTTTGTTGCACTTTTCACCTTTCAGATCTCACCTTGCAAATAATCGTGAACGGACTGACGACCCCTTCATAGTATTGGGTGCAAGTTTGTTTGTTTTTGCGCACGTACATTGGTGCCTCATCTTGATACTCCTACTGGATTGATACCTTGGTTCTCAAACTGAGGGAAATACTTATTGCTACTGTGCTGCATCACCCTTTCCTCTTCAAGGGAAAAACCAACGCAAGCTCAAGAGGTAGCACCTCACCACCAGTGACAACGGTGACTCAAATATGTGCAAGCAGGAACATCATCGGCAGATCCGGCAGCAAGATCTGCTGCTCCCCTTCCATTTGGACACCGTCTTCTCATCCTTGAATCATCCATGCCCCCCTTCGGTACCGATAAGCAACGCCCCTATCCCTATGTTAGGTATGTTGTTAGGCCATTAGGAAAGGTATGTGATTGATTTCCCCTTGGCTCAAAGCACACTCAATGTGGGCTAGGTTATGGACGCACAGATGTCACTGGTAGTTCAGGCAGTAACAGTGATAGTTGTGATTTGGGCATGGGCCATGTTCATGCACAAGAGAGTTGTTCGTCGTGGTGAGAAACCTTCATCAGATATGATCCAATGGTTATGCGGGAGCATGAGAGGATCGCCAATCTAAACCACATATACAACTGCAACGACACAGAGGCTCTCTGGATGCTTAGAATAAAAATAGCACCATCTGCCAGACTTGTCCAGACCTTCAGGAGTAGGGGCGTGCTAGAAGATCGTATCCACACTAGTGTGGAAGAGCAAGTGGCCATGTTCCTTCATGTTATTGGCCACAACCAGAGCTTCAGGGTTATCGACAACACATTGAGGATATCAATGGATACCATCTCAATGTACTTCAAGCAAGTGTTGCATGATGTTTGGGAGCTCAGAGGAGAGATGATCAACTCACCAACTGCTCGGACTCCTACCAAGATTCGCACTAGCCCAAGATGGTATCCATACTTCAAGGTGAGCACTGGAGTATGTAGTTCATTGCTTGATATGCTTGGATTGTTCAAGGTGAGCACTAACACAATTTTGTACTATCATTTCACAATTGGATTGGGGCAATAGATGGTACTCATGTCACTGCTAGAGTCTGAGGTCACAAGCTGCAACATACACGGGGAGGAATCACTACACAAGTCAGAATGTGCTAGCTATTGTTGACGTCGATCTGAAGTTCATATATGTGTTGGATGGCTGGAAAGGATCAACATATGATGTTAACATACTCAGTGACAACATGAGTCGTCCTGATGGTATCAACATCCTTGGTGACAAGTTATATCTAGGAGATGCTCGCTATGCATGTCGACGAGATGTTCTTCCACCCTTCAAGAAAACCAGGTACCATCTGAACGAGTTCTCTGGTAGGAACTATTGTATGACTCTACAGGAGTTGTCCAATCTCACACACTCCCGCCTTAGAGTAACTATTGAGAGGGCATTTGGAGCTCTCAAGAACAGGTTCAAGACCCTGGATCACAAGTCATTCCACCCTTACCCTACCCAAGTTAAACTTCTTCTTGCATATTGCATTCAACATAACTGAATCTTGTAACAAGTTTGTGATGAACTAGCGCATGAGTAGGAAGATGTGACGCCTAACGATGTTGATCTCGATGGCCATGGTGTGGAGGCGTTTGACAACAAAGTCTGGCAGACCAAAAGGCTAGAGTGGGCACATACAATGTGCGATAACATAGGCTAGACAAGGATCTGGAGAAGAAGAAGAAGAAGAAGAAGAAGAAGAAGCAACGCAAGAAGAGGAAGAGGAACAACAACATCAACAAAAGAGGAAGAGGATGGATGATGAACTTTCCCCATTCACCCATTTGACTCTTAATAATGTGTAATGTCATTTGATAGTAATTAGGATGAACCATTATTTGTTTCGTAGCTAGGAGTGAAACTGTTAAGATCGTGTGTGGTAAGGTTATCATTAGTGAGAAATGGTGAGAGAACGTAATGTAGGTTGCAACTAAATAACATGTCCTATGTACGTCTAATGAAATGCGGCCAACCAAACAACGGGTTAAAATTAGTTCATTCATGCAGCTAACATATATACGAGCAACCAACAATATGTAGATGGTGGTTTATAAGCTGTTTTTTTCAACGAGTTTCGTTTGAAAAGTCTATGCAAATACGGCAAAATCGATGCGGCAACCAAACGCGTCCTAGATCGACATGCTTGTTCGAGCCTCCAGGAGGTACTCCAACACCTTTCATAGAATGGACTAAGAGCAACTCCAATGGGGCGACCCATTTCGTCCGCCTGCGTCCATTTGGGTCGGCGCGGACAAAAGCGGAGGCCAACGCACCGACCCAAACGCAAATCGCGTCCACCTCGCATCCGCGTCGACCCATTTCCTTCCCAAAATTGTGCCTGGAATACATCGGCGCGGACGCGACGCGTGTCTCCTCGGCGTCCGCCGCGTCCCCACCTGTAGGCCACCCAACCGCCACCGGTCGTCTTATTTATGACGACCACCGACAGCGGGCCTACTTGTCAGCCTCGAGAAGCTCCTTTTTTAAGCACGCGTGCGGCAACGGGGGTGGGGGGGCTCATCCACTTCTCCCGTCCACATCTGCCCCCACTCCCTTTGCTTCCTCGCCCGTGACAGGAAACCCTAGCCCGCCATGGGCATCTTCGGCAGCAACAATGGCAAGGGCACCCCGGCGCCTCGTCCTCCCGTGCTCCCCCTCCTCCTCCTCCATCGCCGGTGCGTTTCCGCCCTGAACGGCGGTGCCTGCACATCCCGGTGCACCAAGCGTGGTGGCACTAGGAGTACATGCAGCCTCTCCCCTACCCCGACGTCACGCTGCCGCACCATTCGCACCTGGATCCGCAGCAGATCCCGGTGCCAACGGATCCACGGAGCCAGCGGGCGCACGACGACGAGTTGCGTCGGCGCCGCGCGCAGCTCACACCGGAGCAGTGTCGGCTGCCTGAGTACGCCGCCGAATATCCTAACTAGGAGGCTTGGTTCGCCCTCGAACACGAGGAGCAATGACGCTCGGTTGTCGACGCCGTCCCGCCGCCGTTCCCACCGCCGCCCCCACAGGTACAGCCGGAGGACATGGAGGCGGAGACGGAGTACCAGGCCGCCCTTGAGGAGGCCCTGCAGTGGGTGGTGGAGGATAGCCGCCTCGAGGAGGCCCTGCAGCAAGCGCTGGAGGCTAGCCGCCTCAAGGAGGACGCGCGGTGGGATGGGCTGGAGCAAGCCCTCGCCCTGTCGGCGGCGGGGGACTCTGTCCACACCCTGCTGTTCGTGTCGCCATCGCCATCGCCACCGTCGCCGCCCATCCAGCCTAAGCCGACGACGGAAGCGCTCCCCGCCTCCACCCACTTGGCCGGAGGAGGCCTACACGTGGACGGGCCAGTACCGCGAGTGGGTGAGGCGCCTCCCGTCCACTTCGCTGTGACGCCGGAGCAGGAGGCCGCTCACCTCAAGCGCTGGAAGGCGCACTGACTTCGTCAGGAGCAGATGCGCTACGAGGCCATGCTCCAGCGCGATGCGGAGGCGCTTCAGCTCGAGGAGGAGGAGTAGGAGCACGCGCGGCTAGCCGCAATGCCGCAGCCCCAGCACATGCCGGAGGAGGCTGCCCTGGCAGCGTACTAGGCGGCAGAAGGCGGGCGCAGACTTTTCTTTAATGTTTTAATTATGTTTAAGTGGACTTTGGCCGACGTTTGATCGCTTATATTTAATTATGTTTATTTTAAATTTATTTCGTGTGAGCATTTTTTTTGCATGCCGGCACACTTGGGTCAACCTCCCCGTTAGACGGTCAATCCGATTATTTCAGAATGTGGAAGCGCACTTTATCCGCTTTTCGTCCGTTTAGATCGCCTCTAATACCCTGTGTTTGCTCTTGCACGGTTGAATCGTATCCCCAACCGAAATCTTGAATCGACAGATCAGATGGCTTGAGCGAGTCGGTGAGCCGAAACCAAGTACAGCTAGGTCTATTCAGCCCCCTCTGTTGCCTCTTGAATTGTGCATTTGGCCTAATGCACGTACCGCGTAGTACCTTTCGCTTCATGCGCTCGTGCGTGTCCATATCCATGTGCGGGTTCAGTTGTAGGTCGCAGAAATTATGATCCCCGGACTTGGGATCCGCCAATTAAGGACAGTAAAACTGAACCTAAAGCGAGGCTTGACAGCGATTTGCGTTTCTGGTCGTCGGATCCCGTGTCTTGATAGTTATCAGCTGTCTGATGCACGATTACCTCCCGCTTGGGCCGTTCCTGGGCCTACTGTACTTGGGCCGCTATTCCAGCGGCCGAATCGAATGCATCTCGTTCATTGTTGCGGGTTAACGTCGGATCGCAAACAAACGGTTGTGATTCTGCTCGATGCCCCTCCTACCACGCCCGCTCCGCTTTCCCCGACCTCTCGTCGCGCCTAGGGATAGACCTAGATCAGAGAGAAAAATAGAGAAAGAAAGGTTATTGATGGCAGCAGTGGCGACGACCACGATCTCGGCATATGCATCAACCAAACCGGGCCTCTTCCTGATCTCGGCCTAGCGCCGCTATTTGCTGCCAGCGAGAGAGAGATGGAGGGAGGCAGCTGGATGATATGGAACGGAGCTGGAGCACGCTCCACACGTTGCCTCTTCCTTTTGCCGCCGGCAGCCGCCCGCCGGTTCTTCGCCGCCGCCTCGCGCCACCTATCCCTTCCCCTCAGTGACTCCATGCCATTCCTACGGCCTCGCCTCGGAGATCTTGGAAGCCGCCGCCACCGCCTATTGTCGGTCTGTAGGGACGCCGCCCCCATCGTTTCTCGTTTTGGCCCGTCGCCGTCTCCCAATCCGTACAGTCGAGGGATGCGCAAGCAACTTCAATCAGGAGGATGCCCTGCCAGAGATCTTCCATCCTAGCTCTGTTTTGTTCATGGCTTTTTTCAATGAATGTGTTGCTTCAAAATTTGTTTGGGTACTGCAAATTGATGTGACCAAGAGTATGTCCTGGATCGCCGCTTTAGATTCTGAAGTTCATTGACATCAACTGATTCTTCTGAACTTCGTTTGTACTTTCTCACCAGTGAACATCTTTACTGTCAACTTTAATTTATAGTTTAGGAGGGTGTTGTCAATAGTTTTACGAGGGGCCCTTAATTTTCAGATGATAAAAATAATTCATATGTCATAAAAATCTGTATCTTAATTATTCGATCTGTGTTATATATATGCCCCCTCGCCTCTCCCTCTCAATCACCGTTGTAGCTCCTTTTCTTTTAAACTGAATCTCGATTAGGTTGGCCTCTATCTTTGTTTCCCCCTTTCCTGTATCTCTTCTTCCATCCATGCTAATATCCTTCCATTCCTATTCCGCGCAGGTGGTGACTATTGTTTCATGCTGGAGATATTCCACAAAGCTTTAGGTCACCAAAATCCACCCCTTAATCAGATTGGGCTATACAAAATCCCCACCAGTTAGGTAAAACCGTGTACATGAGTGTACAATGTACATTTGCTTTGTCAAAGAAATTCTTTATTAACTGCTACTGTATGGTGCTTGGTTTCTTTTTCAGGATTTTGCTTCAGTTTTGGTCAATCATCAATTGATTTCAGGCTAATCTATATTCTTACTAGCTTTACGTATTAGAGCAAAACATGTACTCTAAATTAGGATGTTATTATGAAATCATTTTCTGAACATAGAAAAGAAGAGTTAGAAGTTGGGGTAGAGAAGTAGTATAGGAAAGCAATTTATCGTGTAGGGCTGGATCTAACATATCATAAAATTTTCAGTGAAACATGTGTGGGACTACAATAAGGTGTCGCCCATTTTGTGATACACCAAACATCTGTGTAGTATCTTGTCCATGCCACAATCTGGAGGGTTAGGAACATAGAGAGAAGATGGTTATTATGGACAGAGGAGAGGAATAATTGCGGTCAACATATATGTAGTAACGGGAGAGATGATGTGGTGGAATGGAATTTGAGTAGGTGGTGGAGCATAATTTGAGTAAGTGTCGAGTTCATTAGCTCTGGGCTTTTGATCAGATATACTAAATGGGGCCTTATGTAGCATGAATGTTAGTTAGGAGCACATCTCTGTATGGAGTGAATTCACATGAAAAGCTGAACATTTTTTTGTACATTATGTACTCTTTGTCTTTGCACTTAATCCTTGTTCTATTTGATAGTGGCCTTTACAAGTAATGCAAAGCTGGCAAAAATCCATGCTATTTCAATTTTTGCAGCGGACGCAATGGAATTCAGGTGGCAGATGCTGACCAGACTGAGTATAACAAATGATTAGTACCTGTGACCGGATCCGCGTAGGATGAACATGATGTACACCCATTTTTATTTTTATGACCTGTTAAGTATATTTTCACGGCGCGGATGCTGAAGTCCGAGCAGGTAAATCAGAAGCTACTGCAGCTACTAGATTGCAAGGTTCAGTTTCGTTGTGCATCACCCCAGGTAATATATCCAGAATACAGCTAGAGCTATGAGATGAGTTTGACTCCACTAAGCTTTGTTTGATAAATAGGGTTCAGCCCCCCTATTCGGTTGCACACATTATTAATTTGCCTTCGTGGGGAAACAGATTGGATGAATGGATCCGCTAATTATAGTATGGTTAGTGGCAGTAAGTTGAATGGTTTCTATATACAAAAACAAAATGTTAGTGCCATTGTTCTATTTTTCTCCTTAACTTAAAGTAAGTTGAGTCGGTTTGGATAAAATCAAAATGTCGGCAACCTGGTAATTTGCGCAATATGAATGCTTGTATTCTTCATTTTCCATTCAAATTAAATCACTTTATGGTTCATTATGTTATGACGTGAATCTTGATGTGATGTATAATACCACAAGTGTGATGTCGGATGATATTTAAAAAAAAACTTAATACATGAATGGTTGAAACTATACAGAGCTATTGAAAATGAAGCAAAAAAAACACTTTATTAACAAATAAAAAATAAAAGGGTGGTTTCAGATCTGTCAATTTATGTTCCTTCTGCTATGCTTGTTACAAAGCCATGTCTCACTCTATCGTTTAAGTACAAGCTTTGTCCGATAGTTTGTTCAGTTACTTATCTTTATATGTTATGTGGTAGGAAACCCTATCCATCGACGCATAACTCTTGAGGTATGGATATAAAAATAGAACGTGTAATTATTATTTTTTGTTTCCTCCTCATTCCTTGCTTATAATTATTGTCGCCAAAATTTGTTGTTAATCTGAACATACAATGATTACGGAATACAGGAAGAAGGCACACCCATGTCTTTCAAAAGCAGAAGTTCACTAAGTAGGAGTAGAAATCACCTGAGTTATACCTAGATTGTCGTGAGTATATTAATATCTGCATTTAGATAGTCTGTAGCGCTGTGATTTATGGTTTTACAGGAAATGTGTTTGACAACCGTTTTGTTGGCTGTTATAGTTATATCCATGTAGTGCTCGCGATCTTCCTTTTTTTGAGAAGATGCTCATAATCTTACTTGGTCTCTCTTGCTCCCCCTCCCCTATCCCCCCTTGTATTTTTAGTCAAATTTGATCATCTAGATTTGTATGCTACAAACTGTATACCATTAGATTTGTACTTAAAAGAATATTGACATATATTATATATTTTATTATTTAAATTTATGATCAAAGTTTGACACTTAATACATGGGGACCCAATAAAACCAAAAGAAGCGACTATTCTTATACAAAATCAAACTATTGCCAACCTTCTTAACATCTAAACATATTACTAGGAGTATAATTTTTTTTTTACGAGACTACTAGGAGTATAATAATCAGCTTAACTATTTGTTTTCCACCAATAACTAATATGCTCACGAGATGCACACACCTACAGTTGAATTTCTGATAAAAAGAACATGATTCATAGGTTATATTATATACTACCCTCAAAAATATAATATATGATTATATGATGATTAAATTAGTACATTTAGATATAATTGCATCAATCACTAATATTATAATATCAAAATGGACGGGCGCAGCAACGCGAGCCCTCGACGCTCTAGTGATTACAAGGATCGATCGCAACCTCCGCGCTGTACGGTCATCACTTCGTAGCTTAGCGCTGCTTGTCCGCTGTCTACTCAAGATACGGGCAATCCGGCGCTTTTCGAGTGCGACTTCAAGCCGGTGGTTGCGGTTTGAGTGCTCCGGCAGGTCCGACGCGTAGAGGTAAATGCTTTGAGTTCATCCCCAGGTTTGCGATGATGCCATTATCTGTTTGTTTAACCACCATTAGAATGGATTATGGTTGGCACATGCATGAACGTATGATGAACACACGTTATCGTCAGTGTGCCATTTTGGTTAACGCGGTCGGCCGTCTGTTTTCACCCCAGATTCAGTTCAGGTGAAGCTGGCGGCAACACGCGCTGTCGGCTCTGTTTTCTGCCACCTGAGACGATGAAATCCGCCTTAGAGCAGTACAATAAAGCTGAGTCAGCTGGATATAAGAAATATACTAACATATTTTTGTTTAGTTAGAGGAAAGAGAAGAGGAGAATGAAGGTAAGCGGGCTCTTAGCTAAGAGCCAGTTTTAACACGTGCACCTAGGCATTTCGTGAGTATGAAAGATGGATCATATAATAAAAATAATAATACACATTTACAATAAACTATTATACATGTTGGTTATAAAATAAACTATAGATAACATGACAATGACTTATAGCCAGCAGCTGGCTATATTATTATACTTTCTCATATATTTTCCCCCTGCTCGCGACCGCGTGCGCGCGCGTCGATCCATCCACCACGCGCCTTCCGCTGCGGCGGCTGCTGCGCTCGTCGAGTTTCGTCGCCGGTGCGATCCCTGACCGCCACTCGCCATTTTTTATTCCGGCACCAGACGGCGGAAGGAAGGATGAGTGGAGTTGAGTGGAGTGGAGTAAAGCGCCGACGTTTCCTGCCTTGCAAGTTTACCTCGGCCGGAACTGACCCCGACATACTCCATCGAGCGAGCGAGACGTGAGCGCTTCACCGGCGGTGCCTTTCAGGAACGGCAACGACAAGGGGCAATGGATTATGGATGGATTGCTCGGCGGTGCCGTTCCCCTGTTTCCTCTAGGCTGAGCTGACGTCTGACCAGTGACCACGGGGCGATCGTGTTCTGCTGGCTTCGGTGATTGACCTCACAAGCTGTGAGCGTGCGCTGCGTCGTACAGTAGTCTAGTATTCATTCTTGATGTCAAAATGAAGCTGGCAGTTCGTGTTGAGCAGCGTACCCAGTGTCCTGAAGCCATGGATTTCGATTCTTCGAGGGAGTTTGTCAATGTTACAAACTCGACTAACCACGACCTCGGAGCAACATTGCATTGCTCCGAGATACAGTTTGTCACCGATACTCTCATGTTTTACTGCACAAAATTGTTCTTTTTTCATTTGCGGTCGGTAAAATCTTGTCTTGATTGGTCGGTAAATAGTACGAGTAAGTAAATGGTACGAGTAAGTAATATGTAGTACTTCCTCCGTCATAAAATAATTGTCTCAATTTTATAATAGCTTTAATACAAAATTGTATTAAGCTTAAGACATTTATTTTGAAGCGGAGGGAGTAGTATTTTAGCTGGCTGGCACACTTTTTTCTTCTGCGTGATTGGGAAACTGTTTTGGTGTGGTTGAAAGTTTACGAACTTGATTGTCCTTGACCAGCTTGAAATGGATGAGGTGGTGGGCCTGCTGCTTTTACTCACTTGCTTTAAGATTACTTCTCCGGGATGACGTCGTCGGCGTTGGCTGGCAAAATCTAGTATGGCACGGGTGGTGGCACCGCTGTGTTTGCTCGTTCATCGCTCGTGAAGATCAAATCCACCATGGTACAGTTATTGTTTTTGCTATATAGTTCCACGGTGGGATCACAGATCACATAGCGTCTGCGCTCACACCACTCTCTCGAGTGGAATCACCTATTCGATCCAAAAAAAACAAAAATCCTTTCGAAACGGAGACAAAAGATAGGATCTAAAACATTTATTTCTCTTTTGAAATGGAAGCACATGATAGGATATCCAACATTTGAAGTCTTTTCTCCCCTTATTCTATTTCGGTTAACGGATTTGTCGGTTGGAAGTTGGTCATGGTTAGAACATCTCTAACCAATTCTTTAAAAATCTTTAACTCCTCATTTTGAGAAGCTAACTGCATCTAGACGACGGCTCAAACCATTGGAGGAGTAACAATTGTAAGAGCTCGCAACAAAAAGCAGCCAAACTCTTCTCAAATATATTCGACCAACGCCTCCTAGAGTAAAAAAATCGGCCACTTCTCTCTCCCACCCGAGCCACTACCCCTTCCCGCCGCCGTCATTACCCATTCTCGCCGCCGACACCATGATGCCCTTTGTGTTTCGGTTTCGGTAGCGAAGGTTCAATGCCTTTTCCCAAGGAGTGGCCTTGAATTATCGAACCAATGAGGATGTGCAATATGACAAAGTCGTTTACAAGTCTTTGTTAACGAATTAAATTTCAATTCTCAACTCGACCTTTAGCAAGTTTAGGGGTGTAAACACTAGTATTAAAAATAGGCATGGATATCACCCGCAAAAAGTAGGCATGGGTATGACAGTAGGGCCGAAAAGACTAGTTATGATGTGGTAAAAAAGGCTATAGCTATGTAGCAATTTAATAAACGACAATCCTCACAAATACGAGCAAACTAACATAGTTTCTAAGGAGTTCATTTCACATCGATGACGATCATCATAGCTTTACAAGAGGTCGATGGCGATCATCATCCTCAAGTCATGGCGTGTGGTGTTTCTGATAGCGACTAAGACGGTCTGTCCAGCCCGAAGATTCTTGCGAGCAAGAAAGTTGCTTCATCCAGCCGCACTGAAGATAGTGCGACCGTCCGTGTCCACCGCGTAAGTACAAGTGGTGATAGAGCCCCTTGTGGTAATGCGTAGTCTAGCAATGCCTGCTTCATCCGGCTCGATGCCACAACTCTCACATAGCCTCTTCGGTAATTTCTGAAAAAACAAATATGATGATCATGTCACATTACTACACTATAAGCATATCATCACATTAATATACTAGGCATATCACATTACTATACTAAGCATATCATCGAGTTCTACACACTATGCATATCATCAAATTCTACACTAAGCATATCAT
The DNA here is from genome assembly GCF_904849725.1 of Hordeum vulgare subsp. vulgare. Classification (NCBI taxonomy): domain Eukaryota; kingdom Viridiplantae; phylum Streptophyta; class Magnoliopsida; order Poales; family Poaceae; genus Hordeum; species Hordeum vulgare. The sequence goes on from NC_058519.1 coordinate 554,705,843, forward strand.
CACATTACTACACTATAATCAATATACCACATTATTAAAGCATATCACATTACTATATTATAAGCATATCATCACATTAATATGCTAAGCATATCATATTATTATACTATAAGCACATTAGCACACTAAGCATATCATCAAATTCTACATCCTAAGCATATTATCAAATTCTACAGACTAAGCGTATCATCAAGTTAGTACACTAATAAGTAACATACCATGACATGATGGTTAACCATTGATCGTGTCACGCGGGTCACGAATGGCATCTCGACGTAGTCATCACGTGGCGAAAGTTTTTCCCAGAGCTTGTCTGTTTCATCTTCACAGAGTCCGGTCATTCTTTAGGCATATAGTGCTTCATGAAGTGGGTCCTTATCTTCTTCCTCCGAGTTGAGATAGATAACGGCTAGCCTTGGAGTTTGTCTTCTCAAGGAGAATTTGATCAATTCACCCCAAGTGAGATGCATGCGGGCGATGAAATGATCCCATTCATCTCCTCCAATCTCAGTTAAAGATGATAATGTCTCCACTAATGAGCTCAAGAAATCCAATCTAACATTGCAAGGAACGATCGGTGTAAGAAAAAATACAATGCATTAGTGGAAATAGCAACAAAAATAAAAGAACAAACTATTGGAAGGTTCATATAATTTATTATCACTGCAAGAACAAAACACCTCTGGAAGTAAATGCCAAACAATGTGGCAGTTTCAAGGCTGGTTGTGCACCTTGACTTGCACACTTAACATGGTGGTGGTTGCGTCATTATACACAAGACATATTGAAACTAAGTATATAATTGAATTCTAGACATGGTGGTGGTTGCGTCATTATACACAAGACATATTGAAACTAAGTATATAATCGAATTCTAGACTAGTGAACCGATACCAAGTATAATCGAATGCTACGACGCTAAATATAATTCTACACTAGTAACTGTCTACATAAATAAACAAAATCCACGGAGGGAGACACAAATAAATAAATTCTACATCAGATTTCTACTCAAAATGCACTATTAAAATTTGGTTTCTACACAAAGCAATACATGGAATCAAATTTCAATTCTACATCACACAAAGCAATCCATTATATATATATATATATGTGTGTGTGTGTGTGTGTGTGTGTGTGTGTGTGTGTACTAAAATTTCCACACAAAGCAATTCTAAATCAACTTATATATGAATCTCACATATGGATTATGCGTGGACGGTGGAGGTGCGAGTGGAGAGGAAGGAGATGCAATGGGAGGGGAGAAGAGGATTGAACCTTGTTGGCCATAGGAGGTGACGGGTGGCGGCTGATCGAAGGGAGTTCAAATGAAAGGGTGGCGATGACTTAGGTCTTTTACTAAGGCGTGGGAGTTTACTCATATGAGCCATTGCTGGCGCGGGCCTAAAATACAACGCCATGGATAATAACGACCAAAATAAAAAAAGACTAATTAAGATTAAAGAAAGACTTAACATAATTAAATATGCCAAATTATATCTCGTAGCAATAATGATGTCAAAAATATAATATAAAATATTTGTTATTTTTTGACTAGTATAATATTTAAATACTAGTTTAAGTGGAAATATTATTTCCATCGTAAAATAACTGGCAGCACTACTTAGTTAGCTACAACGTGCACATAAATTCAACGCCACCACTATCTACCAAACGGTGAGTAGTGTTGGGACAATAGATTTGTGACGTGTCCAAAAATAGCCACGCGAGCACTAAGAGTTTAGAGCTTACGTATCAATTTAGCCGACACTAGCAATATTTGAAAAAATAATGATCGCTTTGTGTGAAAATGGTCCGCCACTAACAAGAATTGTGGCTAGCCATTTGTCCACTAATGTGAGAGCTTACTCTTACAAAATTATACAATATTTCTGATCGGGGTCTTAATGGTATTAATTTGTGCTTTGAAAGAAAATCATTGTGTTGTTCTTGTGACATGTAGATGTGGGGATGTGTCCAAAGTACGTCTTGGCCGGTCTTGGCCGGTGCATGACGTGCATCAAGAGCCAGTTACCTAACCGATGGCACTTACCGTCGCACGAGATTGTGTCAGTTATTAAGAATAAATATTCAAATAAAAGTATTAGGCGTTTAATGACTACTTGATACGTCTCCAATGTATCTATTTTTTCCAACTCTTTTGGCCTTGTTTTGGACTATAATTTGCATAATTTGAATGGAACTAACCTGGACTGACGTTGTTTTCAGCAGAATTGTCTTGGTGTTATTTTTGTGCATAAATCAAAGTTCTCCAAACGTCCTGAAAATTTATGGGGAGCAGTTTTGGAAAATATAAAAAATACCTGCGCCAGAATCCACCTGAGGGGGTGGGCCAGTGGGCCACAAGCCCCTGCTCCGCCACCACCCCCCGCCGTGGCGGTGGGCAGGCTTGTGGGGCCCACACGCACCTGTCGCCCCCAATTCCAGCTCTATAAGTTGTCTTTCGTCCCAGAAAAACTAAAAAGAGAAGTTTTCGTCGCGTTTTCGATATGGAGGCGCCGCCACCACCTGTTCTTCATCTGGAGCGCAGATCTGGAGTCCGTCTTGGGCTCCGGAGAGGGGAAATCGTCGCCATTGTCATCATCAACCTTCTTCCCTCTCCAATTCCATGAAGCTCTTCGTCGTTCGTGAGTAATCTATTCGTAGGCTCGCTGGAAGGTGATGAGTAGGATGAGATCTATCATGTAATCGAGTAAGTTTTGATGGGGATTGATCCCTAGTATCCACTATGTTCTGAGATTTAATGTTGCTACTACTTTGTCATGCTTAATGCTTGTCACTAGGGCCCGAGTGCCATGATTTCAGATCTGACATTATTATGTTGTCACCAATATATGTGTGTTTTAGATCCGATCTTGCAAGTTGTAGTTACCTACTATGTGTTATGATCCGGCAACCCCGGAGTGACAATAACCGGAACCACTCCCGGTGATAACCATAGTTTGAGGAGTTCATGTGTTCACTAGATGTCATGCAAGTTCTTTTCCCTAAGCACGTATGACGACACACGGAATGCATGCCTACATCACATTGACGAACGGGAGCTAGCCACTTATCTCTCCGTGTTATAGCTGTTGCATGATGAATATCATCCAAACAAATCACCGACCCAATGCCTATGAGTTTGTACTATTGTTACTACTGTCGTTACTTGTCTTGCTCTGCTGCTACTACTGTTGCTACTGCTGTTACTTGTCTTGCTCTGGTGCTACTACTGTTGCTACTGCTGTTACTTGTCTTGCTCTGCTGCTACTGTTGCTACTACTGTCGCTTGCTACTGTTGCCACTTGCTACTGATGTTCCTTGCCACTGCTATTGCTCGTTACACTGCCGATACCCGCTACTTCGCTGTCACTATTGTACTTGCAGATACTAATCTTTTAGGTGTGGTTGAATCTGACACATTCAGCTGCTAATACTTGGGAGTATACTCTCACCTCCTAAGGCTTACCTACAAATTTGGGTCGAATACTCTACCCTCGAAAACTGCTGCGAACCCACGCGCTGGTGGGCCATCAACAACATTCTTCCAGTTTCATTGCCGGGGAGTGCTAGCAGCATTCTTCTGGTGCCGTTGCAGGAGAAGGTTAGTTGTTATAAGCATTTGTCTAGCTAACACTAGAGATTGCAGGATCAGCACTTTTCTGGAGCCATTGCCAGGGAAGCACAGCTGACGTTAGCATTTTTCTGGCGCCGTTGCCGGGGAGGTATTGCTATATTCTTTGAGTCACTTGGGATTTATATCTGCTGATCACTATGAAGAATCTGAAGGATCCGAAGACCAAAGTCTTGCCCTCAACTACGAGGGGAGGTAAGGAATTGCCATCTAGCTCTGCACTTGATTCACCTTCAGTTATGAGTAAGCTTGCGACATCACCTCCTGCTAGAAATCTTGATATGTCGCATGTGCTTGATGATGCTTGTGATACTACTGCTAGAGATGCTATGCTTGATAGTATGCCTGATACTATGCTTGATACTGCTAGAGATGCTATGCTTGATACTGCTTTGCCTGATGATGCTAGAGATGCTATTTTGCCTGATGATGCTATGCTTGATACTGCTAGAGATACTCCTTTGCCTGATGTTCCACTGGGAGCGTTCCTTGATGCTCATATTGCTAGAGTTACTGCCAATGCTCGTGATGCTTCTGATACTACCGATATTATTGAGATAGAACGTGCTTTTGCTCCTGCTAGATCTAGCTCTCCTAGATATGAATTGCCTGATATACCTGAGGGTTACGTTATGGAGGGAGAGATAGCTGAGGATTTTCTTGCGTGTAAGGATGCCTATGACGCTGAGAAATTAGTTTTCAAGTGGAAGGAAAAATCTCGGGAAGTTAGGATGAAAAATGATCCGAAGTTTGCCACTTCGCCTATCTTTGTCACCGATAAGGATTATGAATTCTCTGTCGACCCTGAGATAATCTCTCTAGTCGAATCTGATCCTTTTCACGGTTATGAGTCTGAGACGGTCATAGCCCATCTTGCCAAACTATCCGAAATAGCCAACCTTTTCACAAATGAGGAGAAGATCCGCCACTACTATATCCTTAAGATGTTTCCTTTCTCTCTAAAGGATGACGCTAAAGCCCGGTTCACCTCTCTTGCTCCTGGATGTGTGTGTAGTCCCCAGGAGATGGTCTATTACTTCTGTGAGAAATATTTCCCTGCCCATAATAAGCAAGCTGCCTTGCAGGAAATATACAACTTTGCCCAACTCCAAGAAGAGAGTCTTCCACAAGCTTGGGGGAGGCTTGTCCAGCTATAGAATGCTTTGCCTGATCACCCTCTCAAGAAGAACGAGATACTTGATATCCTCTATAACGGACTTACCGATGCCTCTAGAGACTATCTAGATAGTTGTGCCGGTTGTGTTTTTAGGGAGCGAACTGTAGAACAAGCCGAGACCTTACTGAATAACCTCTTGATCAATGATAATGCTTGGACTATTCCCGAACCACCTCCTAAGCCAATTCCTAAGAAAAGAGGTATTCTATTCCTCAGTCCCGAAGATATGCAAGAAGCCAAGAAATCTATGCAAGAGAAAGGCATTAGATCTGCAGATGTCAAAAATCTACCACCTATCGAAGAGATCCACGGTCTCGAGAATCCGATACATGTAGTAGAAGTGAATTCTCTGCGTAGGTTTGATGAGAGTGATATTCCTTTTGATAAACCTGCTAGCCTATGCTTTGATGAATTTGACAACTTTGTTGCCAAACAACAGAGTTTCAATGATCATGTTAGCAGACATTTGGAACAAAGTGCTCGTATGCTTAGCCATCTAAGTGCTTGTGTAGACAGAAATGTCAATGCTCTGAAGCTTCTGAGTAAACATGCCTCTATGATTACTACTCAGGAAGAACAAGTACTTAAAGCTGAGAATGACTTGCTCAATGAATTAAATGACAACTCTGTCAAAGTCATTACTAAAGGAGGCAAAATGACTCAGGAACCTTTGTATCCTGAAGGTCATCCTAAGAGAATTGATCAAGATTCTCAAGGAATCAATGCTGATACACCTAGTCATCCTAAAGAGAAGAAGAAGGATGATAGAAACCTGCACGCCAGTTCACCAAATACTGTCACACCTGAAGAACCTAATGATATTTCTGCGTCTGATGCAGAAACACAATCAGGTGATGAACACGAACCTGGTGACAATGTGGACATCGATGTTCATAATAATGCTCAACCTAGCCATGATGAGGATGTGGAGATTGAACCTACGGTTAATCCTGATAATCCACAACCTAAGAAGTACGACAAGAATGACTTCACTGCTAGGAAGCATGGTAAAGAAGGAGAGCCATGGGTTCAGATACCTATGCCCTTTCCTCCTAAGCCATCCAAGAAAAAGGATGATGAGGATTTTGAGCGCTTCGTTGAGATGATAAGACCCGTCTTTCTGCAGATGTGGTTAACTGATATGCTCAAGATGTCTCCGTATGCCAAGTACATGAAAGATATCGTGACTAATAAACGGAAGATACCAGATCTTGAGATCTCCACCATGCTTGCCAACTACACTTTCAAAGGTGGAACTCCTAAGAAACTTGGTGATCCCGGAGTGCCCACTATACCTTGCTCTATTAAAGGAAACTACGTAAGAACTGCCTTATGTGACCTAGGAGCCGGTGTTAGTGTTATGCCGCTCTCTCTTTATCGTAGACTTGAGTTGGATAAGTTGACACCCACTGAAATTTCTCTGCAAATGGCCGACAAATCAACTGCTTTCCCTATCGGCGTTTGCGAGGATGTGCCTGTTGTGGTTGCTAATACCACTATCTTAACAGACTTTGTTATCTTGGATATTCCCGAGGACGATGCCATGGCTATCATCCTCGGAAGACCCTTTTTAAACACTGCAGGGGCTGTTATAGATTGCAACAAAGGCAATGTCACTTTCCATGTCAACGGTAATGAGCACAGAGTGCACTTTCCGAAGAAACGATATCCAGTACATTGCATCAATGCTATCGAAAAGACTTCATCAATTCTCATTGGGAGCTTTGAATGCCCTATTCCTCGTGTCAAGATGAAGTATGATTTGCTTGTTGGGGAGATCCATATCCCCCTTGAGGTGACTTAGTGGCTATTCGAAAATTCTCCGTTCTCTCTTGCGATTTGAGAAAGTTTTGTCATAAGGACTTGATCAATCCCATTGACGAATTTCTTGTGATGACCATGAAACGGATGAATCACAGAGTCACATACCTCTGTTTTGAGTCTTCATTTTCTGTTGCTTAGAAGAAAAATGATGGAATTAGTTTATCTTTTCCTGTTTTCTGTTCTAGCGTCCCGGAGAAAAATACCTCAAAAATAAAAGTTCTCCGATGGTCCTGAAAATTTAGTATGATTTTTTCTAGAATTTTTGAAAATTTCTGAGCCTGAGAGCTGGTCACGGGGCCTGACCAGTGGGCCACAAGCCCCCCCACCGCCACCTACCCCCCTGGTGTCGGGGTGCAAGCTTGTGGGGCCCACAGGCACCCTCTCCACTCACTCCAGCTCTCAGCCTCTTCTTCCACCTTCAGAAAAAATTGTTTCGCAGCTCAAACCCGTGTTCTTGCTCATTTGGCTGTGATTTTCGATCTCCTTGCTCAAAGCACCATTCTCCAAACTGTTTTGGGGAAATTACTCCTTGGTAAGTGACTCCTCCATTGGTCCAATTAGTTTTTGCTCTAGTGCTTTATCCTTCGCGAATTCTTGATGCCTTGGTGACCCTGTTATTGAGCTATAAAAGTTGATTTTAGTTGGTCCCAAGTAGTTTTAGCGCGTGATACGATCTCTAGGCACTAGTAGGAGTAGTTGCTACAAGGTGTGGTGGGTCTTTATTCACTTTTCTCTTGAACTTCAAAATTTCAGCAAAAGTAAATTATGTTCAAGAGGAAGTTTCATGGTGGTTCCTCAAGTAAGAAGGGTCCTCGTCTCTCCTTTCGGGAGCCCGAACCTTTTCAACTAAGGGACGCACCGGTGCAACCATGTGAATGGCCTTCCGATGAGTTCATGATCAAAGCAGGCTTCAAGGATGAGTTTGATGCACTTGTCCGCAATGCCGGGTTAGAAGAATTCCTCTCAGATAAATGTGAACAGTATGTTATGCTCACTGTCTCTTTCGTGCATAGATTTAAATTTTTAGCTGGGCATGAATCATCCATACTGTTTGATTTGTACGATAAATCCTATACCGTGGGTCTGGAGGATTTCAATAGGATTTGCAAGATACCCGATGGAGGTAGTGTTATTGATCCTCCTAAGTCTTCTGTCAGAGACTTTGTCTCCAGTATAACTGTTGGAGAAACCAGAGATATCACACAAGCCACCATAGGAAGCATCCATTTCCCTGCCTTGCACTACCTTGCCCTCTTCATAGGTAGGTGCATTAACGGCAAGGGTGCACGTTGTCACCTATGCGCTTCCGACCTTAGTACCTTAAGAGCGCAGTAACAGGTGACATGAGCTTCAATATGGGAGCTGTTATAGCAAGGAGGCTGAATAAAAATGCCAGTGAGGGGGATTTCTTTGGCGGAGTTTATGCTACATGCTTAGCAAATTTTCTGGGAGTATCCAGCCATCCAGAAGACCCTCCTCTCCATACAGCCTACCTTGATCGTGTCGCTCTAACACGCTACCCGTTCCTTGAGAGAGATCATGGATCTCTTCTATACCGCTTGATATTTAACTTGGCAGCGTGTTTTCCATATTACCCTTCCTGCTCCTGCTTTCTTTGACTCTCAGGTTAAACGAAGATACTACATAACCATAGGAGAAGCAGAGGAGTATGAGAGGGAGGCGACGGCTGCTCGACTTCGCGAGACAGCTATTCAGGCACTGGCTGCAGCACTCCCGTATAACACTCATTATGACTTTGGGTTTCGCCAGGATCATCCATGGGAGTAGACCAAGCTAGGCAAAAAGCCTAAGCTTGGGGGAGTACGTGTTCTCACCGACTTTACATTCATGCTTATGCTTTCATTTTGTTAGCCGGTGTTTACACTTTGCCACTGTATTATCCATGCTAGTTTCTTTTCATTCTCTTGTTTTCTTGTTTTGTGTCCTTTTGAGAAAACCCAAAAAGATTTTTCTTTCTTCTTTTGCTTGTTGGGAGCTTTCCCGTGTAAATAGTTTTCTTTTTCTTTGTGTCAAGGTAGAAGATATTGGTTACAATGCTTAGTGGTTCTTACATGCTTACCTGTTTAGCTTTCAAATAGCCATATTATCTTGTCTTCTCCTTTGTGTTTGCCTGCAGATTCAGCTTAGTCCAATGCGCTTATTATCGTTTTCATCGTTCGATCGTGCAAATGAAAGGCAACAATGATGATATATGATGAAGTGACTAAGACTGAAAAGCTGGTATGAACTCTATCTATTTTGTTTTTGTAAATATGACTAGCTTGTCAACCCAGATTTAGCTTTGTTGTGAGAGAACCATGTTTGCAATGACAACTTAGAGATCATAGTTTCTGATGCCATGCTTATTTAGCTCAGAGCTTATAATGATTTGTCTTGAATGCCAACATAGATTTTGAGATGACTATGATGTAGTATGATAGGATGGTATTCTCCTTTGAATGTTTCAAGTGGCTTGACTTGGTGCATGTTCATGCATGTAGTTGAAACAAAATCGACATAGCCTCTATGATGTTCGTATTCATGGTGATTTATATCCTGTTCATGCTTGCATTCAATGTTAGTCAAACTCAATGCATCTGGATGACTGTTGTCGCTCTCTAGTTGGTCGTTTCCCAGTCTTTTGCTAGCCTTCACTTGTACTAAGCGGGAATACTGCTTGTGCATCCACTTCCATCAACCCAAAAGTTTTTCCATGAGAGTCCACCATACCTACCTATTTGCGGTATCTACCTGCCGTTCCAAGTAAATTTGCATGTGCCATTCTCTAAACCTTCAAGAAATAAATCTATTTTGCATGCCCGAACTGCTCATATGGTGACAGAGGGCTATTGGTATCTTTCATGCTAGGAGTGTTATCCTCGACATGTGTTTATTCACAGTCATTCACAAGAAAGGGGTCGGTATTTGGGATGCCCAGTTCCATGCTTAAATTGAAAACATAACTGTAAAACAAGACTCCCCCCGGATTGATGTTAGTACGGACGGTACCCAAGGATTCGGCTAGCCGTGGAGTGTGATTGATTGGTGGTGGGGGAGTTAAAACTTTACTTTTTTGTTTGGGAACCGCCTATAGCATGAGTAGCATGGAAGATATTGAGAAATCTTGGTCATTGCGTTGACAATGAAAGCATGCCACCCAAAATTATTATCTCTGTTTTTAAAGCTTGAGCTCTGGCACTTATGCAAATCAATGCTTCCCTCTGCGAAGGGCATGTCTATTTATTTTCCTGTCGAGTCATCCTCCTCTTATATAAGTACCAATTAGAGAGCACCTCTGTCATTTTTATGCTTTGCTTTTGATTGATATTGAGTATGACTATGACTGGATCTTCGTTGCTATGAATTACAATGTTTAGTCAGCCCTTGATCTTTGAAAGTGTTGTGCATTTATGTTTTGCGGTCTCGGAAAGAGCTAGCGAGATAACACCTATACATATTGCTTCATGCTTGCTTTGATTGAAGTGTTGGTATTTGAAACTCATTATTATTTGCTCGTTAGCTGATTATGCAATTGATATTAGTTTACCGTGAGACCTTTGTGTCATTTGCTTATGTGGTTAACTTGTGATCTTGCTGAAATTCTGGTTATGAGTTAGACATAGTTGCAACAACAAGATAAAACCGAGTTTGTCAAAGTTTTTCTTTCTCTCTCAGTTTGTCAACTGAGTTGCTTGAGGACAAACAAGGTTTTAAGCTTGGGGGAGTTGATACGTCTCCAACGTATCTACTTTTCCAAACTCTTTTGCCGTTGTTTTGGACTATAATTTGCATGATTTGAATGGAACTAACCTGGACTGACGTTGTTTTCAGCACAATTGCCTTCGTGTTATTTTTGTGCAGAAATCAAATTTCTCCAAACGTCGTGAAAATTTACGGGGAGCAGTTTTGGAAAATATCAAAAATACCTGCGCCAGAATCCACCTGAGGGGGTGGGCTAGTGGGCCACAAGCCCCTTCTTCGCCACCAACCCAATGGTGGCGGTGGGCAGGCTTGTGGGGCCCACAGGCACCTGCCGCCCCCAATTCCAGCTCTATAAGTTGTTTTTCGTCCCAGAAAAACTAAAAAGAGAAGTTTTCGTCGCGTTTTCGATACGGAGGCGCCGCCACCACCTGTTCTTCATCTGGAGGGCAGATCTGGAGTCCGTCTTGGGCTCCGGAGAGGGGAAATCATCGCCATCGTCATCATCAACCTTCTTCCCTCTCCAATTCCATGAAGCTCTTCGTCGTTCGTGAGTAATCTATTCGTAGGCTCGCTGGACGGTGATGAGTAGGATGAGATCTATCATGTAATCGAGTAAGTTTTGATGGGGATTGATCCCTAGTATCCACTATGTTCTGAGATTTAATGTTGCTACTACTTTGCCATGCTTAATGCTTGTCACTAGGGCCCGAGTGCCATGATTTCAGATCTAACATTATTATGTTGTCACCAATATATGTGTGTTTTAGATCTGATCTTGCAAGTTGTAGTTACCTACTATGTGTTATGATCCGGCAACCCCGGAGTGACAATAACCGGAACCACTCCCGGTGATGACCATAGTTTGAGGAGTTCATGTGTTCACCAAGTGCTAATGCGTTGGTCCGGTTCTTTATTAAAAGGAGAACCTTAATATCCCGTAGTTTCCTTTTGGACCCCGCTGCCACGGGGGGGGGTGGACAATAGATGTCATGCAAGTTCTTTTCCCTAAGCACGTATGACGACACACGGAATGCATGCCTACATCACATTGACGAACGGGAGCTAGCCACTTATCTCTCCGTGTTATAGCTGTTGCATGATGAATATCATCCAAACAAATCACCGACCCAATGCCTATGAGTTTGTACTACTGTTACTACTGCCGTTACTTGTCTTGCTCTGCTGCTACTACTGTTGCTACTGCTGTTACTTGTCTTGCTCTGCTGCTACTATTGCTACTACTGTTACTTGTCTTGCTCTGCTGCTACTGTTGCTACTACTGTCGCTTGCTACTGTTGCCACTTGCTACTGATGTTCCTTGCCACTGCTATTGCTCGTTACACTGCCGATACCCGCTACTTCGCTGTCACTATTGTGCTTGCAGATACTAATCTTTCAGGTGTGGTTGAATCTGACACATTCAGCTGCTGATACTTGGGAGTATACTCTCACCTCCTAAGGCTTACCTACAAATTTGGGTCGAATACTCTACCCTCGAAAACTGCTGCGAACCCACGCGCTGGTGGGCCATCAACAATATTCTTCCAGTTCCATTGCCGGGGAGTGCTAGCAGCATTCTTCTGGTGCCGTTGCAGGCGAAGGTTAGTTGTTATAAGCATTCGTCTAGCTAACACTAGAGATTGCAGGATCATCATTTTTCTGGAGCCATTGCCAGGGAAGCACAGCTGACGTCACTACTCTGCACCGTTAAGCAAGGAGAGCGGCAAGGGAGAGGTTGGGAACAAAAAACTTGCTCCAGGCCACCGCACCATCAACCAAGGAGAGCAGCAAGGCAGTGGCAAGGCCACAACGACCGTGACGACGACAGGTCGCCTTTTCCGTGTACAGTCAATGATGATCATGAAGACGCTTATCGAGGATGATGTGAATAAGAAGAAGGTGACCCGGGCACCTCGTCCTCATCCGACGACTCATACTCCATCTCGAGCCACCCCTACGCCCCTCATTCGACGGGTTCAGTCACCGCAACCGCTGGCAAGGACCATGGTCGTCAAGTGGTAGATGAAATGACAAAGAGGTAAAATTTTGTGCCTTTGATTTTTGGGCGATAAATTGATGATTGCTTGCGGGTGTAGGGTGTTGATCTTGTTGTTGTTAATTGTAGTGTGTAGGGGTTGAATGCAACCAAATTGTTGTTTCAATTGGAGGAATCGCACACTATTGGCCTTGATGACCTATACTACGAAGAGCCGATGTTTGCTCCACAAGATGAGTCCGAGGAGGATGATGGTCCAGAAATGGAGAAGGAGGATAAGGAGGAGTCCTATGAGATATATGATCCCATGGAGACACAAGGAAGTGTAAAGAGATTAAGGACACATAACAATTCCCAAGAAGAAGACATTACTTTGTGTCGTTCTTGGATGAACATGTCACTTGATGTATTAGTTGGCACTGATCAATCAATGGACAAGTTTTGGGATAGGATTGAAGAGTACTATAGCAACATCGCGTGTGTCGGGAAAAGCCGCAATAAAGGGCACTGTTGGGGCACCATCCTAGAGCAATGCAACCAGTGGTCTAGTTGTATTAATCAAGTCAATCATTCACCACCGAGTGGGGTGAAAATAATGACGTACCTATCATTCAAGATTTATACAAGCAACACAACAAGAAGAACGACGACAAGGGTATCACATTGCACCATTGCTACAAAGAACACTGCAACGCTTAGAAGTGGATTGGGAGGAACTCCAAGACCACATTAAACAGGTCGAGAATTAGCATATCCGTTGAAGCCAATGACGAGGAGGATGTAAATCCTAACAAGAGGTTCGTATGGTAACAAGATTGCAAAAGAGAGGAAGACGAGAGGAAATTTTGGCGCCTACAAGGAAGAGCTTCTGGCTATGATTGAAACCAAAAAAGCATTGATGTACGAACACACACAACATAATGCGGCAAGGTGTAATGAGTTCAAGTCCTTGGAGAACGATATATGAAGGTCTAAGTTGGCGGTTGAACAGAGGAAGGTGAAGGAAAATGAGCTTAGGCTTGCACCCGAAGAGGAGAGGCTTGTGAAAGAGAAAAGGCCGAAGAATATAATATCATGTTCATGAACCCAACCATGTTGGATGCCACGACAAAAGTGAAACCACAACTTCTTCCTAGGTGGTTTTTGTAATTAATAACAACATATAGTTCACTGAACTAATGAGTCTATCAAGTATATTTCAGGAAAAGTTCAATGAATGGATTGGCCATGAGTGTGAGGAGGATTCCCTAAATGCAAGGAACACCAAGTGGCAAAAGCATCAAGACTCTACATTTTGCTTTATGTGAGAAATCACGTTTGAGTCCATAGGAAAGCCAATACTATTAAAAAGGGACGAGCTATCTATGATGATCTCGTTGCTCAATGTTCATAGAGATTTACCACCAAAAACCTCAAAAATTCTCCCACAAAACATTTTGTCCAAAACCCAAATGATCAAATTCGGTGCCACCAACACTTTCCATTTCGACCCCATTGAGTTTTCCTTACAGAGAACCCAAGCCAAACCCTAGCAACTCGGTACAATCGAGATTCACTTTGGTATAGCCGAAAAGCAGTGACCACCTTGTTGTTGCCCAACTCCTAAATTCAGAGTTTTTGAGTTTTGCATTTCGGTGCCACCGAGTCACTGGAACTGCCTAGGCTAGCTGAATTGGTTTCATTGAGATGCTTGGTATCGGTCTCACCTAGAGCCCAAAAGTTAGGGCATTTTGCACTAGTCGGTGCAACTGAGTTTTTTACTTCGGTTCCATCGAGTTGGGCAATAATGTTGTAACATTTGGATTTTTGGAGATGGCTATAAATACGCCTCCACCTCCCTCTCATTCGTAGAGAGAACACTCACAACAAGCAAACACTTCCATCATTCATTTTCTTGGAGAGAACCACCTACTCATGTGTTGAGATAAAGATCTTCCACTCCAACCATACGAATCTTGATTTCTAGCCTCCCCAAATTGCTTTCCACCCAATCAATATCTTCTACCAAGCCAAATGCTACAAGAGTGTGATTGAGTGTTGACGAGATTGTCTTTTGAAGCATTCAAGCAAGGATTTCATTGTCCATACCACATCCATTACCTTTGGAGGGTGGTGTCTTCTAGATTGGTTAGGTGTCGCTTGGGAGCCTCCAAATCGTGTGGAGTTGAACCAAGAAGTTTGTAAGGGCAAAAAGATCGCCTACTTCGTGAAGATCTACCTCGAGTGAGGCTAGTCCTTCATGGACGTATGCCATGGTGGAATAGACAACATTGCTTCTTTGTGGACCCCTTGTGGGTGGAAACCTCCATGGACTCACGCACAACCGTTACCCCTTCATGGGTTTAAGTCCCTATCAACGTGGACGTACGATAGCACCACCTATGGGAACCACACCAAAAATATGTGTGTCTTTATTGTGTTTGATCTTCATATCCCTATACTCTACTTACATTTGCATGACTTTACTTTCCACTGCTATAGTCGTAGACTTTTATGTGTAGGCTGTACTAGACTTGGAAAATTCATTAAAACTTGTCAACCGATAAAATTGAGAAAATATTAAAATTTTATTTGGTCAAGTAGCCTAATCACCCCTCTAGACATACTTTGGATCCTACAAAATAGTATTTTAAGCTCACTCATGTAGAGATCATGAACCAAACGGGGGATGGTGGTGCTGGTCGTGGGGATGGTGGCGGTGGCCGCGGGGATGGGGTGGACAAGGAGATGATGGTGGTGGCTTTGGAGATGGCGTTGATTTCCTTGGTGGCGACGGTGCTTGAGTTCCTGTAGTGTGCATTCGGTAGGGACCCATCGATGACAAGACATGCCATGTTGTAGTGATTTTGGATCAAAGTTATCGACTTGCTGCCTTTTAGATGAACTCCATGCATATGTCTTTTAATTTGAATTGCTCAATGATATGAACTATATGCATGTTTATGATTGATTTGGTGTGTATGTGAATTTGAATCATTTGAAAGATTGATGGAATATGGTGCAATTGTTTGAAATGTATGAAGAATTGAGCAATTTATCTTATAAGGAGTGAAATTGAAGAGACCAACTAGGAACAACCACCCTTTAACTCCTTGAATTATAAGGAGTTACAGATAAGTGGCAAGATAAAAGGGTTACATTTTTAGATATGAGTGAGAGGTGCATTTCTGCTCGGATGCGCCACTAGAATTTGTGAACAATAGTTTGCAACATGTTCAACTCGAGTTCAAACGTTGATCTATTTGTCATCTTATAATTCTTCAAAACAGGATGAGGATAAGAACAACGGATAAAAACTGAGGATGAAATCCATGAACTGAAATAACGTGATGGCAGTGAATGAAGGTCAAGGATGGTGGTCAAACGTATGATGGCGGTGATTGGAGTCGTGAACGTAACCATGTTTAGAGCTGACGGACGACATGAAACCGATGCTTGTGAACAATGCTCGACATCAACCATCATCACATGATAATTATAGTACCCATCAATGGGCATGTTTGGTTGTGTCTTGGAGACACTCAAGTTAGCTAGAGGGGGATGGAACGGTCAAGTAATTATTTTCGTGGCACCAATGTGGAAGATATTAGAAAAGAGTTTGCGGAAGTCCATGAAGCCTTTTCATATCACACCAAAAATGGAGATCGCATGTAAGAGCGAAACTATATGGACTTCCTGCGATATGGACGATAGAGCATACGAAGAAGAAGAAAAGGTGATGGTTGCCTACAAGATAGCTGAAGAGATACTATTAAAGTGTTTTTTTTAATTGTTGTAATAAGAGTGGCAATAAGATTCTGGATAGATCAGAGGTGTTAGATATGATGTGGTGCATGTGATCTTTTAGTCTTGACGGATCCTCATGGAACCATGGTTAAAATCTAAGATTGAATTCATGTCATCCAAACAATTTAAGGAACATTGTTGTCACTATTTAAATTCCACAATGTTGACTCCCATCAAAACTTTTACCAGTACCATGAAGAATGGTGTCAATAGTGAATACACAAGGTATGCAATCCCATCTAGAGGAGCCTAGATATAAATAGGTCAATGCCACTCGAAAATACCTTTTGGAGCTCGGCCTTCATGGAGGCGAGTTTTTGAAAAACTCAAAATTCATATTTTTACAATTCAAAAAATCTGAAAAATAAAGATATACATGGAGACATAAGACACATGTGTGTAAAATTTTAGGACGAAATACGATGAAATGAAGACCGTGCAAAAAAAAAATCTAAGGCTTTTTAACTCACGATACTATGTATCCTTAAAGTCCAGATTTTTTTTACATATCATACCTAAAGTTATTTCATCCTGAATTTTTACACACATATACATTTCATCTTTATATAATTGCACTTTTCTAGATTTTTTTAAATCAAAATTTCAAATTTTTTTAACAAATAATTTTTTTTATAAAGCTCGACCACGAAAACGCCCTTCTCAATGACACTATGCCAAGTTTCATAGATCCCGCCTCGATGGCTTCAGAGTAACTCCTGATTCCTCACCCCTCAATCCAGCTCTCACCAGAGCCGTCGAAAGCGGAGGATCTGGCGCAAGATGAAAATTTTCGAATCTCGAACGAGAAGAGAATTTACTGTGGACGGCAAGAGCAGGTGACGTGCGGCCGCGCCAGTCAACTCAAACCCATCCATCCAACAGTAAAACACACACCCACACACACGCACACACGCGCATTCGGAAAAGGGTTCAAAGACCCCGATGCATCTCCCACCCGCCAATTAATGCCCCCTCGGGACCAGCGCATCACTTCAATGCGAAGAACCAAAAAGACCCGAGCCCAGAAGGAGGAGGAGAAGAAGAAAAAAACAGAGAGAGCTTCGGCCGCGAGCAGAGCAGCAGAGCTAGCGGCGCGAGGCGGGATCCCCGCATGGCGGCGCCCTGAGGGAGCCCGCGCCGCCCACCGTGCTCCGGCGGAGATGCGGCCGCGCGGGGCGGCCCTGCTCCTCCTCCTCGCCGCGCTCTCCTCCGTGTATGGTATGTGCGCTCGAGATTTTCTCCCCTCCCCTCTCTGCTCTTCTTGCGCGGGTTGTTTTGGCTGCCTTTTTCTTGGATTCGAGCCGCAATGCCGGGTGGAATTCTGGCCTGCGCTCGCCGGCCCTGCAGCGGGATCGCCCGCGAAAAGCGGCGGCCATGGCGTGCGTCGCAAGCCCCCCACTTGCGCGGGGAAAAGGTTTTTCCGTTTGCTTCATGGAGCTAGCTGCTCCTCCTGCGATTTGCCTGAGCGCATCTGAATCCAGGCTGGCCGGACAAGGCAGAGATGGCCGTCTCCTGCCTCCCCCCTCTCTCTGCTTTCCATGAACCAAATCAGGCCTGGTACATCGAACTTGTAATTTCGACGCAAAAATTTGCGGTTCGGATTTCTTGCATCGGCGGTGCCAGCAGGCGTCGGTGCCGAAATTTCTAGGTTTTGGTGCAATGCTGGCGAGGGGTTTTGGCCTTTTTGGCAGGTTCCGTTCGGTCGGTCCTCATCTTCCTGCATACAGCAGCTGTCATTGCACTCCGCGGCACCCACTCGACTTTATGCATAATGCCAAGCTCCAACCGATGGGGAGAACACGCCTGCGTTTCCGTTTTCGAGTCCATTAAACACATTGCCCTGTGCAGTGCCGCTGGGAACCGCAAGCTCAACAACCATCACGGCCTACTTACTTGGATTATGGAGTAGAACACATCGGCATTCGGATCTTTCCCCTGCACCAGCCCCTTCTCCCGGACCTCAAGGTAAATAGGACTACTCATGAGGTCTCTGCATATTGATGGTAATTACAGGTGCAGCATAGCAATCACATACTTTTCTGTGTTTATTTAGAATCATTTGTATAACCCATCTGTCATTTGGATAATCAGGCGCCTCTGTTAACCACCCAGTGCATAGGCATCACAGAAAACGACCTCGTGTTGCCCCACCGTCTTCTTCGCCGTCATTTGAAAGACAAGGTTTTACTTTTTCTCCTAAGACCAATAGAGACCACATCTTACTATTAGTACTGAAAAATGAGACAACACTAATATGCCTGCCTGTCACTGAAAATTGAACAGATTGCAGTGGAATAACTTGTTACGCTCCGCTCACTTCTACTCCAATTGGTTCCCCTTGTGGTTGTGTATATCCTATGCAAATCCAGCTCGATCTTAGTGTGGCACCGTACCAGCTGTTCCCTAGAGTTGATGAGCTAGAAATCGAGATTGCAGCAGGTACATTCCTGAAACAGAGTCAAGTTCGGATAATGGGGGCTGGGGGAAGTATTCAAGATCCGGATAAGACCACGGTCACCATTGATTTGGTGCCACTAGGTCAGAAGTTCGATAGGACTTCGGCCTTACTGATTAGCAACAGGTTTTTGCGAAAGAAAGTTCCTATAAAGCCATCTATTTTTGGTGATTATGACATAACATATGTTCATTATCCAGGTGAGTGACATGATTGTTGTTGAGTGTTGACACGTCCATTTCGCTAGCATAATGGCCCATTAGATATGTTTCGTGATTAAAATTTTAATCACAAAAACACAAAAACATTGCAGGCCTTCCTTCTTCAGTACCTAATATCCCAGGATCCTTGGCTCCAATAAGCAGCAATGAGTATCCCTTTGGTGCAAATGTACACAATGGAAGTCATCCGAAGATTAGCTCCAAAATTGTCACCATAATTGCTCTGTCAGCTGTTGTGCTTGTTTTGACATGTTTCGGCATCTGCATCATATGCAAATACAAAGGACGCCGAAAGCCTCATGGAATTGGCCATGATTCAAATTCGTCAAACACCAGAAAAACAGGTAATTTTGGTAGCAGCTCATCAACTACACTTCTAATTTCTGTCTGTTTCAGGAATACACTACACTTTGTACTGTATTATAGCAATTTGTACTTAAATTAGTTAAGCTGAAAATTAAACACCAAGCCTTGAATTTATAAATTTTGATCTTGCTACAATTTCCTAGCGAATATGCACCAGGGACAATAAAGCTTAATTTTCAGATCGTTTAGTGTCCAGATAATGTTCGTTATAACACCTTGTTACTAACTGACTGTTTCAGGTATGAGGTCATCATTCTCCAGTAGGACTAGCTCGACAGCATCTTTTCCTTCGACGATAGCGACCTGCCCGCCCACGGTTAAGACATTCTCAATTTCTGAGCTTGAGAAGGCAACAGACAAATTTAGCTTCAACAGGATAATAGGCGAAGGAGGGTATGGGCGTGTTTATCGCGGCATAGTTCAAGATGGGGTTGAGGTTGCTGTCAAATTGCTCACAGGGAAACACCAAAACAGAGATCGTGAGTTCATTGCAGAGGTTGAGATGCTGAGTCGTTTGCATCACCGCAATCTCGTCAAGATGATTGGTATATGCATTGAACGGAGGACGAGATGCCTAGTATTTGAGCTTGTGCCAAACGGAAGTGTGGAGTCTCACCTGCATGGTATGTGAACTATGTTAATCTGCATAACATCACTTCGTAGTGTTGAAGAAACTTTACCTCCAAAGTGTACAACACCATATGCACATATGATCTGGTATTTTTTGTTGGCATATAAAAACCTCAGAAAATTTTCTACTGTAAACATGTAATATACTTTTGTTTCGATATTTCAGGTTCGGATAAGATATATGGCCCACTTGACTTCGACACAAGAATGAAAATAGCCCTGGGTGCAGCAAGGGGTCTGGCCTACCTGCATGAGGACGCCAATCCCCATGTTATTCACCGTGATTTCAAGGCTAGCAATGTTCTACTCGAGAACGATTTCACTGCCAAGGTTGCAGATTTCGGGTTGGCAAAGGAAGCATCAGAAGGAATCGAGCACATTTCTACTCAGGTCATGGGAACTTTCGGGTAAGATGTCCTGCTGTTACTGCCATCGTTGTAGAGTCGTACACCGCGCTAAGTTTCTTTGAATCCTTGTTGAGTTTTGAAACGGATCATGGATCATTTGCAGGTACGTTGCCCCGGAGTATGCAATGACGGGACATCTTCTTGTCAAGAGCGACGTGTACAGCTACGGGGTGGTGCTCCTGGAGCTCCTCTCCGGCCGGAAGCCGGTGGACATGACGCAGCCGTCGGGGTCCGAGAACCTGGTCACCTGGGCGCGGCCGCTGCTCACGAACCGGGAAGGCTTGCAGCTGCTGGTGGACCCGTCGCTGCCGCCGGCGAGCCGCGACATGGAGAAGCTGGGCAAGGCGGCGGCCATCGCGTCCATGTGCGTGCACGTGGAGGCGGCGCAGCGGCCGTTCATGGGCGAGGTGGTGCAGGCGCTGAAGCTGATCTACAGCGGCGGGGGCGGCGGCAACGACGAGACCTGCAGCGGCTCCCTGGGCGGCGGCGCCACGCCCACGGAGGAGGAGGGGGAGTCCCCGTGGAACGACGGCGGCGGGAGCTGCTCGTGGAACGGCGACAGCGACGCGCCGTCCTGGCCGCGCGTCCCCGGGGCGCCTCGCCCGGGCGCGGTCGCGGGCTACAGCTCGGACCCCGCGGAGGAGTCGTCGTCGTCGGCGGCGGCGCGGCGGCCGCGGTCGACGCCGAGCGCCGTGCTGGACAGGATCGAGTCCCTGGCGGCGTACGACTGGTCCGGCCCGCTGAGGACCAGGGCGAGGAACTTCTACCGGCTGAGGGGCAGCATTAGCGAGCACGGCCACCGCCCTTCCGACGACGGCAGCGTCGAGGGCGACTGGATGTAGCGATTCCATCCCATTCTGTAATTGTATAGCCCGCGCTAGGTGATGCTTCTTCTCGATCCGATCCGATCCCATCCGATTTTGATGCCAAGAACCCCTGCACTGGTTCTAGATCATTTTCTAATCTAGTAGTGGATGATGCGTCGTGCATGCGTTTTGGGCCAGAGGTTTGTTTCCTTCTTTTCCGAGAGCGCGCAAACTAAGCACCTTGCCTCACTCTTCAAGGAGCTGCAAAGTTAAAGCTTCAGACGAGGACACTGAGTTTCTACGAAATCACTAGTCAGCGAATACACCTTTCAACGATCACTTCCACCATCACAGGTAGTGACAAGTGGCGCAGCATGCGTGTCATTTATGCAACGTGTGAGTTTTTCTTTTTTTCGTAGATCCGTATTTTCAAAATGTTTTATCTCCTAAATCGTGCGTTCAAATCTCGAACCGTTTTCACCGTTGACTTTCTCGTGTCGAGATCTTCAAAACTAGATTCCATGTTGATAGGTTTGACGAACTTTTTTTTATGAAAAAAAGGAAGAAAAAAACCGGATGAAAAAACCGTGCCTCACGTGATAGAAAAAAAAACAAAAACGCGCTTTTTTCCTTTTCCGAGAGCCGTGCCTCTCGCGGAAGCAAAACCGTGCCTCTTGCGGAAAAAAAGAGAGCAAAAAACGCGTTTTCCCCTTTTCGGAAGAGGCACGGGCGTGCCTCTCGCAAAGACAAAATCGTGCCTTTCGCAGAAGCAAAACCGTGCCTCTCACAAAAAAAAACAGAAAACACGCTTTTTTTCCTTTCGGACGTGCCTCTCGCGAAGGCAAAACCGTGCCTTTCGCGGAAGCAAAACCGTGCCTCTCGTAAAAAACAGAAAACACATTTTTTTTTCTTTCCGAAAGGCACGGGAGTGCCTTTCGTGAAAGCAAAACCGTGCCTCTCGCAGAAAAATGAAAACGCGTTTTTTTCCTTTCCGAGAGGCACGACTGTGCCTCTCGTGAAGGCAAAACCGTGCCTCTCGTAAAAAAACAGAAAATTCACGTAAAAAAAGCACGTTTTTTCGCGAGGAAAAATAATTTTTTTTCGTCCGAAAGCTACGAAAGACCGGTGAAAAACCATAACACTAAAAAAATCGGAAAAAAACCATTCAAAAAAGGCAAAAACGCGTACGAAAAAATAAAAAAAAATCTGAAGAAAACGCTCAGAGCGCGACACGTGGCGGCGGCTGGAAACGCTCCAAGTGGCGGCGCGCGGAAGCGATCGCTGAAAGGCTCGCGAGGGAGCGCTCCCTAACTAGTTGCTCCCGAGTTTCTACCCTGTTGGCCCATTGGGCTCCGCCCCTGGCAGACGTCAATTTAGAGGTCGTGAACCTTACCGGCCCAGCCGTCCAGTAGCCGAGGGCGAGACGAGGGGGCTGTAGTCGACGAGGTGGCCAACCTGGGGTGAGGCGGCGTGTGCTACTTTAGGGCAGGTCGGCGGAGTAGACGGGCGCACATCTCCCCGGCCTCCGACGCATGGCGCAGGCAGGGACCTTCATGAAGACGACGACCCGGAGAGAGCAGTCCAGGGGAGCAGAGGTGTTGGGCGGCGAGTCCTTTTCGAGTGTCTTGCGTTTGCGGCAGGAGGAAGAGGGCGGGGTAGGCCAGGTCGACACACACGCCGGCGGGCTGAAAGTTTTACGTCCCAAAATACCCTTAGGACTCGTATACTAGAGAACAAGATGGAAGCGGTGTGAGCTATACTGCTCACCATCTCACCAGTAAATGTGTTAAAAAAAGATCTCACCAGTAAATTGGATCAGTACATATCGCTCGTCACCAGTAAATGTGTATCCGGTCTGCGACTTAGAGTCGTCCGGATCTGTGTCGAAGCTTGCATCAACGTAACCCTTTACGGCGAGCTCTTCGTCACCTCCATACACGAGAAACATCTCCTTAGTCCTTTTCAGGTACTTCAGGATATTCTTGACCACCGTCCAGAGATCCACTCCTGGATTACTCTGGAACCTGCCTGCCATACTTATGGCCAGGCTAACGTCCGGTCTAGTGCACAACATTGCATACATGATAGATCCTACGGCTGAAGCATAGGGGACGGTGCTCATATGCCCTCTATCTTTATCAGTTGCTGGGCACTGAGTCTTACTCAATCTCGTACCTTGTAAAACTGGCAAGAACCCATTCTTGGACTGTTCCATTTTGAACCTCTTCAAAACTTTATCAAGGTATGTGCTTTGTGAAAGTCCTATCACGCGTTTAGATCTATCCTTGTAGATCTTAATGCCTAGATTGTAAGCAGCTTCTCCTAGGTCCTTCATAGAGAAACTTTTATTCAAGTAATCCTTTATGCTCTCCAAAAACTCTACGTTGTTTCCAATCAGTAATATGTCATCCACATATAATATTAGAAACGCCACAGAGCTCCCACTCACTTTCTTGTAAATACAAGATTCTCCAACCACTTGTATAAACCCAAATGCTTTGATCACCTCATCAAAGCGTTTATTCCAACTCCGAGATTCTTGCACCAATCCATAAATGGATCGCTGGAGCTTAGATACCTTGTTAGCATTTTTAGGATCGACAAAACCTTCGGGTTGCATCATATACAATTCTTCCTTAAGGAAACCGTGAAGGAACGCCGTTTTGACATCCATCTGCCAGATTTCATAATCGAAAAATGCAGCTATTGCTAACATGATTCTGACGGACTTAAGCATCGCTACGGGTGAGAATGTCTCATCGTAGTCAACTCCTTGAACTTGTGAAAAACCCTTTGCCACAAGTCGAGCTTTATAAACGGTCACATTGCCGTCAGCGTCCGTCTTCTTCTTAAAGATCCATTTGTTCTGAATAGCCTTGCGGCCCTCAGGTAGTACTTCCAAAGTCCACACTTTGTTTTCATACATGGATCCTATCTCGGACTTCATGGCCTCCAGCCATTTGTTGGAATATGGCCCCACCATTGCTTCTTCATAATTTGCAGGTTCATTGTTGTCTAACAACATGATTGACAAAACGGGATTACCGTACCACTCTGGAGCAGCACGTGGTCTCGTCGACCTGCGTGGTTCGATAGGAACTTGAACCGGAGTTTCATGATCATCATCATTAACTTCCTCCTCAACCGGCGTCGCAACGACACGGGTTTCCCCTTGCCCTGCGCCACCATCCAGAGGGATGAGAGGTTCGACAACCTCATCAAGTTCTATCTTCCTCCCACTCAATTCTCGCGAGAGAAACTCCTTTTCGAGAAAACTCCATTTTTACAAACAAACACTTTGCCCTCGGATTTGAGATAGAAGGTGTACCCAATTGTCTCCTTTGGGTAACCTATGAAGATGCACTTTTCCGCTTTGGGTTCCAGCTTTTCAGGCTGAAGCTTTTTGACATAAGCATCACATCCCCAAACTTTAAGAAACGACAACTTTGGCCTTTTGCCATACCACAGTTCGTATGGTGTCGTCTCAACGGATTTTGATGGTGCCCTATTTAAAGTGAATGCAGCAGTGTCTAATGCATAACCCCAAAATGATGATGGCAAATCGGTAAGAGACATCATAGATCGCACCATCTCTAATAAAGTACGATTACGACGTTCGGACACACCATTACGCTGTGGTGTTCGAGGCGGTGTTAACTGTGAAACAATTCCACATTGTCTTAAGTGAGCACCAAACTCGTAAATCAGATATTCACCCCCACGATCAGACCGTAGGAACTTGATCTTCTTGTTACGATGATTTTCAACTTCACCAAATGTTTAAGACTTGTGCTTCATTAAGTAGACATAACCATATATACTCAAATCGTCAGTGAAGGTGAGAAAATAACGATATTCGCCGCGTGCCTCCACGCTCATCGGACCGCACACATCGGTATGTATGATTTCCAACAAGTCACTGGCATGCTCCATTGTTCCGGAGAACGGAGTTTTAGTCATCTTTCCCATGAGGCATGGTTCGCACGTGTCAAGTGACTCCAAAAGTCCATCGGTATGGAGTTTCTTCATGCGCTTTACACCAATAAGACCTAAGCGACAGTGCCACAAAAACATGACGCTATCATTGTTAACTCTAACTCTTTTGGTCTCAATGTTATGTATATGTGTATTATCACTATCAAGATTCAATATGAACAGTCCTCTCACATAGGGTGCATGACCATAAAAGATGTTACTCATAGAAATAGAACAACCATTATTCTCTGACTTAAAAGAGTAACCGTCTCGCAATAAACAAGATCCAGATATAATGTTCATGCTCAACGCAGGCACTAAATAACAATTATTAAAGTTCATAACTAATCCTGATGGCAACTGAAGTGAAACTGTGCCGACGGCGATTGCATCAACCTTGGAAGCATTTCCTACGCGCATCGTCACTTCATCTTTCGCCAGCCTTCGCCTATTCCGCAGTTCCTGTTTCGAGTTGCAAACATGAGCAACAGAACCGGTATCGAATACCCAGGCACTACTACGAGAGCCGGTTAAGTACACATCAATAACATGTATATCAAATATACCTGATTTTTCTTTGGCCGCCTTCTTATCAGCCAGATACTTGGGGCAGTTGTGCTTTTTGTGACCCATACCCTTGCAATAGTAGCACTCTGTTTGAGGCTTAGGTCCAGCTTTGGGTTTCTTCGTCGGATTGGCAACAGGCTTGACGCTCTTATTTGAATTACCCTTCTTTCCTTTGTCGTTTCTCTTCAAACTAGTGGTCTTATTCACCATCAACACTTGATGCTCTTTACGGAGTTCAGACTCTGCGACTTTCAGCATCGCAAACAACTCGCCGGGTGACTTGTTCAGACCTTGCATGTTGTAGTTCAACACAAAGCCCTTATAGCTTGGCGGCAGTGATTGAAGAATTCTGTCAGTGATAGCCTCTTGCGGGAGTTCAATCCCCAGCTCAGCTAGACGGTTTGAGTACCCAGACATTTTGAGCACATGTTCACTGACAGACGAATTCTCCTCCATCTTGCAAGCATAGAATTTATCGGAGGTCTCATACCTCTCGATCCGGGCGTTCTTCTGAAAGATAAACTTCAACTCCTGGAACATCTCATATGCTCCATGACGCTCAAAGCGACTTTGAAGTCCCGGCTCTAAGCCATACAAGACTGCACATTGAACTACTGAGTAGTCCTCCTTACGTGTTAACCAAGCGTTCTTAACATCTTGATCAGCCGTAGCGGGTGGTTCATCTCCTAGCGCAGCATTAAGGACATAATCCTTCTTCCCAGCTTGTAGGATCAACTTAAGATTACGAGCCTAGTCTGCAAATTTGCTTCCATCATCTTTCAACTTAGCTTTCTCTAGGAATGTATTAAAATTCAGGGTGACTGTCGCGTGAGCCATGATCTACAACACAAATATATTCAAAGTGGACTTAGACTATGTTCAAGATAATTAGAGTTTAACTTAATCAAATTACTTGCTAAACTCCCACTCAAAAAATACATCTCTCTAGTCATTTGAGTGGTTCATGACCCACTTACACTAGCTCAAGTCCGATCATCACGTGAGTTGAGTATAGTTTCAGTGGTAAGCATCCCTATGCTAATCATATCAACTATATGATTCATGATCGACCTTTCGGTCTCATGTGTTCCAAGGCCATGTCTGCACATGCTAGGCTCGTCAAGCTTAACCCGAGTGTTCCGCGTGTGCAACTGTTTTGCACCCGTTGTATGTGAACGTTGAGTCTATCACACCCGATCATCACGTGGTGTCTCAAAACGACGAACTGTAGCAACGGTGCACAGTCGGGGAGAACACAATTTCGTCTTGAAATTTTAGTGAGAGATCACCTCATAATGCTACCATTGTTCTAAGAAAAATAAGGTGCATAAAAGGATTAACATCACATGCAATTCATAAGTGACATGATATGGCCATCATCACGTGCTCCTTGATCTCCATCACCAAAGCACCGGCACGATCTTCTTGTCACCGGAGCCACACCATGATCTCCAGCAACGTGTCGCCATCGGGGTTGTCGTGCTACTCATGCTATTACTACTAAAGCTACATCCTAGCAAAATAGTAAACGCATCTGCAAGCACAAACGTTAGTTAAAGACAACCCTATGGCTCCTGCCGGTTGTCGTACCATCGACGTGCAAGTCGATATTATCTATTACAACATGATCATCTCATACATCCAATATATTACATCACATCGTTGGCCATATCACATCACAAGCATACCCTGCAAAAACAAGTTAGACGTCCTCTAATTTGTTGTTGCATGTTTTATGTGGTGACCATGGGTATCTAGTAGGATCGCATCTTACTTACGCAAACACCACAACGGAGATATATGAATTGCTATTTAACCTTATGCAAGGACCTCCTCGGTGAAATCCGATTCAACTAAAGTTGGAGAAAGCGACACTTGCCAGTCATCTTTGAGCAACAGAGTTACTCGTAGCGATGAAACCAGTCTCTCATAAGCGTACGAGTAATGTCGGTCCAAGCCGCTTCAATCCAACAATACCGCGGAATCAAGAAAAGACTAAGGAGGGCAGCAATTCGCACATTACCGCCCACAAAAACTTTTGTGTTCTATTCGAGATTACATCTACGCATGAACCTAGCTCATGATGCCACTGTTGGGGAACGTCGCATGGGAATCAAAAAATTTCCTACGCGCACGAAGACCTATCATGGTGATGTCCATCTACGAGAGGGGATTGCCGATCTACGTACCCTTGTAGATTGCACAGCAGAAGCGTTAGTGAACGCGGTTGATGTAGTGGAACGTCCTCACGTCCCTAGATCCGCCCCGCGAACCGTCCCGCGATCCGTCCCACGATCTAGTGCCGAACGGACGACACCTCCGCGTTCAGCACACGTACAGCTCGACGATGATCTCGGCCTTCTTGATCCAGCAAGAGAGACGAAGAGGTAGATGAGTTCTCCGGCAGCGTGACGGCGCTCCGGAGGTTGGTGGTGATCTAATCTCAGTAGGGCTCCGCCCGAGCTCCGCAGAAACGCGATCTAGAGGTAAAACCGTGGAGGTATGTGGTCGGGCTGTCGTGGCAAAAGTTGTCTCAAATCAGCCCTAATAGCTCCATATATATAGGAGGAGGGGAGGGGAGGCTTGCCTTGAGGCTCAAGGAGCCCCAAGGGCTGCTCCACCAAGGGAGGAGGAGTCCTCCTCCAATCCTAGTCCAACTAGGATTGGAAGGTGGAGTCCTTCTCTCCTTTCCCACCTCCTTTTTTTTCTTTTCTCTTTGATTTTCTATCTATGGCACATAGGGCCTTCTTGGGCTGTCCCACCATCCCACCAAGGGCTGGTGCGCCACCCCCAAGGCCTATGGGCTTCCCCGGGGTGGGCTGCCCCCCCGGTGAACACCCGGAACCCATTCGTCATTCCCGGTACATTCCCGGTAACTCTGAAAACCTTCCGGTAATCAAATGAGGTCATGCTATATATCAATCTTCGTTTCCGGACCATTCCGGAAACCCTCGTGATGTCCGTGATCTCATCCGGGACTCCGGACAACATTCGGTAACCAACCATATAACTCAAATACGCATAAAACAACGTCGAACCTTCAGTGTGCACACCCTACGGGTTCGAGAACTATGTAGACATGACCCGAGTGACTCCTTGGTCAATATCCAATAGCGGGACCTAGATGCCCATATTGGATCCCATAGATTCTACGAAGATCTTATCGTTTGAACCTCAGTGCCAGGGATTCATATAATCCCGTATGTCATTCCCTTTGTCCTTCGGTATGTTACTTGCCCGAGATTCGATCGTCAGTATCCGCATACCTATTTCAATATCGTTTACCGGCAAGTCTCTTTACTCGTTCCGTAATACAAGATCCCGCAACTTACACTAAGTTACATTGCTTGCAAGGCTTGTGTGTGATGTTGTATTACCGAGTGGGCCCCAAGATACCTCTCCGTCACACGGAGTGACAAATCCCAGTCTCGATCCATACTAACTCAACGAACACCTTCAGAGATACCTGTAGAGCATCTTTATAGTCACCCAGTTACGTTGCGACGTTTGATACACACAAAGCATTCCTCCGGTGTCAGTGAGTTATATGATCTCATGGTCATAGGAACAAATACTTGACACGCAGAAAACAGTAGCAACAAAATGACACGATCAACATGCTACGTCTATTAGTTTGGGTCTAGTCCATCACGTGATTCTCCTAATGACGTGGTCCAGTTATCAAGTAACAACACCTTGTACATAGTCAGATGACCCTGACTATCTTTGATCAACTGGCTAGCCAACTAGAGGCTTGCTAGGGACAGTGTTTTGTCTATGTATCCACACATGTATATAAGTCTTCATTCAATACAATTATAGCATGGATAATAAACGATTATCTTGATACATGAATTATAATAATAACTATATTTATTATTGCCTCTAGGGCATAATTCCAACAGTCTCCCACTTGCACTAGAGTCAATAATCTAGCCCTCACATCACCATGTGAATTACATTGTAATAAATCTAACACCCATACAGTTCTGGTGTTGATCATGCTTTGCCCGTGGAAGAAGTTTAGTCACCGGGTCTGCTACATTCAGATCCGTGTGCACTTTGCATATATTTACGTCCTCCCCTTCGACGTAGTCGCAGATGAGGTTGAAGCGTCGTTTGATGTGTCTGGTCTTCTTGTGAAACCGTGGTTCCTTTGCTAAGGCAATGGCATCCGTGTTGTCACATAACAAGGTTATTGGATTTAGGGCGCTTGGCACCACTCCAAGATCCGTCATGAACTGCTTCATCCAAACACCCTCCTTAGCCGCCTCCGAGGCAGCCATGTACTCTGCTTCACATGTAGAATCAGCTACGACGCTTTGCTTGGAACTGCACCAGCTTACCGCACCCCCATTAAGAATAAATGTCTATCCGGTGTGCGACTTAGAGTCGTCCGGATCTGTGTCAAAGCTTGCATCGACGTAACCCTTTACGACGAGCTCTTCGTCACCTCCATACACGAGAAACATCTCCTTAGTCCTTTTCAGGTACTTCAGGATATTCTTGACCGCCGTCCAGTGATCCACTCCTGGATTACTCTGGAACCTGCCTGCCATACTTATGGCCAGGCTAACATCCGGTCTAGTGCACAACATTGCATACATGATAGATCCCATGGCTGAAGCATAGGGGACGGTGCTCATATGCTCTCTATCTTTATCAGTTGCTGGGCACTGAGTCTTACTCAATCTCGTACCTTGTAAAACTGACAAGAACCCTTTCTTGAACTGTTCCATTTTGAACCTCTTCAAAAATTTATCAAGGTATGTGCTTTGTGAAAGTCCTATCAGGCGTTTCGATCTATCCCTGTAGATCTTAATGCCTAGAATGTAAGCAGCTTCTCCTAGGTCCTTCATAGAGAAACTTTTATTCAAGTAATCCTTTATCTCTCCAAAAACTCTACGTTGTTTCCAATCGGTAATATGCCATCCACATATAATATTAGAAACGCCACAGAGCACCCACTCACTTTCTTGTAAATACAAGATTCTCCAACCACTTGTATAAACCCAAATGCTTTGATCACCTCATCAAAGCGTTTATTCCAACTCCGAGATGCTTGCACCAGTCCATAAATGGATCGCTGGAGCTTGCATACCTTGTTAGCATTTTTAGGATCGACAAAACCTAAGGGTTGCATCATATACAACTCTTCCTTAAGGAAACCGTTAAGGAACGCCGTTTTGACATCCATCTGCCAGATTTCATAATCGAAAAATGCAGCTATTGCTAACATGATTCTGACGGACTTAAGCATCGCTACGGGTGAGAATGTCTCATCGTAGTCAACTCCTTGAACTTGTGAAAAACCCTTTGCCACAAGTCGAGCTTTATAAACGGTCACATTGCCGTCAGCGTCCGTCTTCTTCTTAAAGATCCATTTGTTCTGAATAGCCTTGCGGCCCTCAGGTAGTACTTCCAAAGTCCACACTTTGTTTTCATACATGGATCCTATCTCGGACTTCATGGCCTCCAGCCATTTGTTGGAATCTGGGCCCACCATTGCTTCTTCATAATTTGCAGGTTCATTGTTGTCTAACAACATGATTGACAAAACGGGATTACCGTACCACTCTGGAGCAGCACGTGGTCTCGTCGACCTGCGTGGTTCGATAGGAACTTGAACCGGAGTTTCATGATCATCATCATTAACTTCCTCCTCAACCGGCGTCGCAATGACAGGGGTTTCCCCTTGCCCTGCGCCACCATCCAGAGGGATGAGAGGTTCGACAACCTCATCAAGTTCTATCTTCCTCCCACTCAATTCTCTCGAGAGAAACTCCTTCTCGAGAAAAGCTCCGTTTTTAGCAACAAACACTTTGCCCTCGGATTTGAGATAGAAGGTGTACCCAATTGTCTCTTTTGGGTAACCTATGAAGATGCACTTTTCCGCTTTGGGTTCCAGCTTTTCAGGCTGAAGCTTTTTGACATAAGCATCAGATCCCCAAACTTTAAGAAATGACAACTTTGGCCTTTTGCCATACCACAGTTTGTATGGTGTCGTCTCAACTGATTTTGATGGTGCCCTATTTAAAGTGAATGCAGCAGTGTCTAATGCATAACCCCAAAACGATAATGACAAATCGGTAAGAGACATCATAGATCGCACCATCTCTAATAAAGTACGATTACGATGTTCGGACACACCATTACGCTGTGGTGTTCCAGGCGGTGTTAACTGTGAAACAATTCCACATTGTCTTAAGTGAGCACCAAATTCGAAACTCAGATATTCGCCCCAACGATCAGACCGTAGGAACTTGATCTTCTTGTTATGATGATTTTCAACTTCACTCTGAAATTGCTTGAACTTTTCAAATGTTTCAGACTTGTGCTTCATTAAGTAGACATAACCATATCTACTCAAATCGTCAGTGAAGGTGAGAAAATACAATTATAGCATGGATAATAAACGATTATCTTGATACAAGAATTATAATAATAACTATATTTATTATTGCCTCTAGGGCATAATTCCAACAGGAGAAGCCACAAAACTCCTAGACAATATCACGAGGAACTACTCTCAGTGGCACACTGAAAGGTCACCTACTAGTAAGAAGGTACACGTTATAGAAGAAATTAACTCGTTAAGTGCTAAGATGGATGAGTTAATGAATTTGGTTGCTAGTAGAAGCGCTCCTTTAGATCCTAATGATATGCCCTTCTCTTCCTTGACTGAGAGTAGCAACGCTAGCTTGGACGTTAATTTTGTTGGTAGGAATAATTTTGGCAACAACAATGCTTTTAGAGGAAACTATGTTCCTAGGCCTTTTCCTAGTAACTCATCTAATAACTTTGGCAACTCCTACAACAATACTCATGGAAATTACAATAGATTACCCTCTGATCTAGAGAGTAATATCAAAGAGTTTATCAACTCGCAATTTTTTTTCAATGCGTCCATAGAGGAAAAACTACTCAAAATTGAAGATTTGTCTAAGAGCGTTGATATTGATGCTTTGAAAGTTAGATGTGATCCTCCCAAGATCAATATGGATGAAACTTTGAAAGCTATGCGTGTTTCCATGAGTGAGAGCAAAGAAAGAACCGCCCAAATTCGTGGTAGACATGAATGACTTCAAAAGGCGTGTTCTCGTGATATCGGGGGGTACTAGCCATGGGAAAGTGAGAATACAGTAGCCCAAAACCAATATAAATAGAAATCAAGATTGCTACAGTACCTAAAGAAGTGGTAGTTTGTTTTCTTGTGCTAATGTTATCACGAGTTTCTGTTTAAGTTTTGTGTTGTGAAGTTTTCAAGTTTTGGGTGATGTTCTCATGGACAAAGAGATAAGGAGTGGAAAGAGCTCAAGCTTGGGGATAACCAAGGCATCCCAAGCCAAATTCAAGGACACCAAAAAGCCTAAGCTTGGGGATGCCCTGGAAAGGCATCCCCTCTTTCGTCTTCAATCCATCGGTAACATTACTTGGGGCTATATTTTTATTCACCACATGATATGTGTTTTGCTTGGAGCGTCTGGTATCTTAGGAGTCCTTTCCTTTTGTTGTGTCACAATCATACTTGTTGCACACCTTTTGAGAGAGACATGCACTCATCGTGATTTTGCTAGAATGCTCATCGTGCTTCACTTATATCTTTTGAGCTAGATAATTTTGCTCTTTGTGCTTCACTTAGATCTTTTAGAGCACGGTGGTGCGTTACTTGGTAGTTGGTTTATGCTATGAAAGTAGTCCCGAAGGTGATAGGTACCCAAAGAGGATACAAAAACCTCCATCTTCATGTGCATTGAGTACAAAGAGAAGTCTTGATTCCTCTCAATTAGTTTTGAGACATGGATTTGGTAATATTAAGAGTTATGTTAGTAGGGTGTTGTGAATCTAGAAATACTTGTGTTGAAGTTAGTGATTCCCGTAGCATGCACGTATGGTGAACTGCTATGTTAGGAAGTCGGAGCATAATTGATCTATTGATTGTCATCCTTTGTGTTGAGGTCGGGATCGCACGATGGTTAACACCTACCAACCCTTCCCCTAGGGATATGCGTTTAGCACTTTGTTTCGATTACTAATAAAAACTTTTGCAACAAGTATGTGAGTTCTTCATGACTAATGTGAGTCCATGGTATAGATGCACTTTCACCTTCTGATACGTCTCAAACGTATCTATAATTTTTGATGGTTTCACGTTGTTATCTTGTCAACTTTGGATGTTTTGTTTACCTTTTATATCTTTTTTTGGACTAACTTATTAATTCAGTGCCAAGTGCCAGTTCCTTTTTTTTCTGTGTTTTTGACTCTTTTCAGATCTGGTTTTGGAATAGAGTCCAAACGGAATAAAATCCCTGAAATAAATTTTTCCAGAACAGAAGAAGATCGGGAGGCTTGAGGGCCAAGGCAGTGGGCCCACAAGGGCCCCACAAGCCCTGTTGCCGCGGCAACCAAGATTGTGGCCCCCCCTGACACTCCCCTGCCCTAGGTCTTTGGCCTATAAATTCCCTAAAAATCCAGAAAAAATGAGGGCATCCACGAAAACACTTTTCCGCCGTCGCAAGCTTCCGTTTCCGCGAGATCTCATCTGGAGACCCTTCCCGGTGACCTGCCGGAGGGGACTTTGGAGTTGGAGGGCTTCTACATCAACATCATCGCCTCTCCAATGACTCATGAGTAGTCCAATTCAGACCTACGGGTCCGTAGTTAGTAGCTAGATGGCTTCTTCTCTCTCTTGGATCTTCAATACAAAGTTCTCCATGATCTTCATGGAGATCTACCCGATGTAATCCTCTTTGGCGGTGTGTTTGTCGAGATCCGATGAATTGTGGATTTGTGATCAGATTATCTATGAATTATATTTGAGTCTTTGCTGATTTCTTATATGCATGATTTGATATCCTTGTAAGTCTCTCCGAGACTTGGGTTTTGTTTTGCCAACTAGATCTATGATTCTTGCAATGGGAGAAGTGCTTGGTTTTGGGTTCATACCGTGTGGTGACCTTTCCCAGTGATAGAAGGGGCAGCAAGGCATGCATCATGTTGTTGCCATGAAGGGTAACAAGATGGGATTTTATCGTAGATATGAGATTGTCCATCTACATCATGTCATCTTGCTTAAGGCGTTACTCTGTTCTTTTGGACTTAATACACTAGATGCATGCTGGATAGCGGTCGACGTGTGGAGTAATAGTAGTAGATGCAGAAAGTGTCGGTCTACTTGTTTTGGACGTGATGCCTATAGATATAATCATTGCCTTAGATAACGTCACGACTTTGCGCGGTTCTATCAATTGCTCGACAGTAATTCGTTCACCCACCGTCTACTTGCTTTCATGAGAGAAGCCACTAGTGAACACTACGGCCCCCGGGTCTATTCACAACTATCGTTTCCACTTTCACTTTTACTTTGCTTGTTTACTTTGTAGCTTTCAGTTATCACTTTGTTAACGATCTATAAGGGATTTACAACCCCTTCATAGCGTTGGGTGCAAGCTCTTTGTGTTTGTGAAGGTACTTGTGACTTGACGAGATCTTCCACTGGTTCGATGCCTTGGTTCTCAAAACTGAGGGAAATATTTAACGCCGATGTGCTACATCACCCTTTCCTATTCAAGGGAACACCAACGCAAGGCTCCAAGGCCGCGGGGGAAATCCTTTGTATATTTGCCAAGGAAGTCCCTAAAGGCGTAGCCGTAGCAGCAGGATTCCTGGCGCCGTAACAGGGAAGGTCTGTTGTCGTAGTAGAACCTTCCACAATTGTTATCCTCTCTAGTACCGCGCAATTCTCGCCGGTACAAAAACCCACCATATGCCTTCCTCGAAACATCCATCATACCTACCTACTATGGCATTTTCATAGCCATTCCGAGATATATTGCCATGCAACTCCCACCGTTCCGTCTCATGACTTGTGCCGCCACTCTCATATTGCCATTGCATGATCGTAAGATAGCTAACGAGATGTTTCAACATCATACGCCAAGCTAGATCGTTGCACATCCCGGTACACTGCTGGAGGCATTTCCTATAGAGTCATCATTGTTCTAAGCTTAGAGTTGTGAGTAAATAAAAGTGTGATGATCATCATTATTGGAGCATTGTCCCGTCTGAGGAAATAAAAAAGAAGAAGGCCAAAGTGCCCAAAAAAAGAGAGGCCAAGAGCCCAAATAAAAAAAAGAGAAGAGATAAAAAGAGAGAAGGGACAATGCTACTATCTTTTTCCACACTTGTGCTTCATAATAGCACCATGTTCTTCATGATTGAGAGCCTCTCGTTTCATCACCACCATATGCTAGTGTGAATCTTTATTTTATAACTTGGCTTGTATATTCCAATGATGGGCTTCCTCAAAATTGCCCTAGGTCTTCGTGAGCAAGCAAGTTGGATGCACACCCACTAGTTATCCTTTTGAGCTTTCACATACTTATAGCTCAAGTGCATCATTTGTATGGCAATCCCTACTCATTCACATTGATATCTATTAATGGGCATCTCCATAGCCCTTTGATACGCCGAGTCAATGTGACCATCTCCTCATTTTTGTCTCACAACCACCACCACACTCTATTCCACCTATAGTGCTATATCCATGGCTCACGCTCATGTATTGCGTGATAGTTATAAAAAGTTTGAGAAAGTAAGAGTGCGAAAACAATTACTTGTCCAATATCGGGGTTGTGCATGATTTAAATTAGTTGTGTGAGATGATGGAGCATGGCCAGACTATATGATTTTGTAGGGATAACTTTCTTTGGCCTTGTTATTTTGAAAGTTCATGAGTACTTTGCTAGTTTGCTTAAAGTATTATTGTTTTCATGTTAATAGCAAACTATTGTTTTGAATCTTACGGATCTAAACATTCATGTCACGTGAAAGAAGTTACAAAGGACAACTACGCTAGGTAGCATTCCACATCAAAAATTCAGTCTTTATCACTTCCCTACTCGAGGACGAGCATGAGTTAAGCTTGGGGATGCTTGATACGTCTCCAACGTATCTATAATTTTTGATGGTTTCATGCTATTATCTTGTCAAACTTTGGACGTTTTGTATGCCTTTTATATCTTTTTTGGGACTAACTTATTAACTCAGTGCCAAGTGCGAGTTCCTATTTTTTCCGTGTTTTTGACCCTTTTCAGAGGAGAATTTTAAACGGAGTCCAAACGGAATAAAATTCGCGGAATGATTTTTTCCATAACGTAAGACACGCGGGAGACTTGAGAACCAAGGCAGGGGACCTCGGAGGAGGTCACAAGCCCACCAGGCCCGGCCTAGGGGGGGCCTAGCAGGCTTGTGAGCTCCCCATGGCTCCCCTGCCCTAGGTTTTCCGCCTATATATTCCCTAAAATCCCATAAAAAATCAAGAGATCATCGAAAATACTTTTCCGGCGCCGCAAGCTTCTGTCTCCGCAAGATCCCATCTTGGGCACGTTCTGGTGCCCTGCCGGAGGGGGGATTCGGATACGGAGGGCTTATTCATCAACACCATGACCTCTCCGATGATGCGTGAGTAGTTCACCATAGACCTACGGGTCCATAGCTAGTAGCTAGATGGCTTCTTCTCTCTCTTGGATCTTCAATACAAAGTTCTCCATGATCTTCATGGAGATCTATCCGATGTAATCTTCTTTTGCGGTGTGTTTGTCGAGATCCGATGAATTGTGGATTTATGATCAGATTATCTATGAATCTTATTTGGGTTTCTTCTGATCTCTCTTATGCATGATTTCATATCCTTGTAATTCTCTTCGAGTTGTGGGTTTTGTTTGGCCAGCTTGATCTATGATTCTTGCAATGGGAGAAGTGCTTGGTTTTGGGTTCATACTGTGCGGTGACCTCACCCAGTGACAGAAGGGGTAGCGAGGCACGTATCGTTTTGTTGCCATCAAGGGTAAAAAGATGGGGTTTTCATCATTGGTTTGAGATTATCCCTCTACATCATGTCATCTTGTTTAAGGCGTTACTCTGTTCGTCATGAACTCAATACACTAGATGCATGCTGGATAGCGGTCGATGTGTGGAGTAATAATAGTAGATGCAGAAAGTATCGGTCTACTTGTCTCGACGTGATGCCTATATGTATGATCATTGCCTTAGATATCATCATGACTTTGCGCGGTTCAATCAATTGCTCGACAGTAATTTGTTCACCCACCGTAATACTTGCTATTTTGAGAGAAGCCTCTAGTGAACACTATGGCCCCCGGGTCTACTCCATGCTATATTTTCAGTCTTACTCTTTTTCTTCGTTGCACTTTCCGCCTTCAGATCTCACTTTGCAATCAATCTTGAAGGGATTGACAACCCCTTTATAGCGTTGGGTGCAAGCTCGTTTGTGCTTGTGCAGGTACTCTGGACTTGACGAGATTATCCTACTGCATTGATACCTTGGTTCTCAAACTGAGGGAAATACTTACTGCTCCTCTGCTGCATCACCCTTTCCTCTTCAAGGGAAAAACCAACGCAAGCAAGTCCCCGTCAACGTGTCACCTATTTAAGCCTAGGGTTGGGCGGAATCAAAGTTGAACTAGCTTCTAAACCATTAGAGTGGTATTTGTTATCGGGCCCAGCTAACCAAACACAATTAACGAAATCTAATAGAGGTAAAATTGAGCGAACCAAACACCTCCTAAGTAGAAGCCACAAAAAATTTCATCATAAAATGCATTTTAGCTTTCCATAGGAAAATATGTGGACACTTGATCTTATCCACAACCAACTCCCTCCTTGTAGTAAGATTGCACATTATACATGCCATTTTTGGTTAAGGTCCACTTGACAGAATCATCTTGGTCATTCTAATCGTCTCCATACATACCTCTTCTATATGATTCCAATGTTCTAAAGAATCCCCATAGGGTTATTCTAAATTGTATATTGTCAAGTCCCTTGGTTAAAACATGAACAACGCAGGCAATACGGTGTCATAAATTGACGTGGCCCTAGAAAACCTTTCACTAATAGGAGAAAGGCTACCATTAGCGCTGATTTTACCCTTACTAGTAGCGTTGGGGCCAGCGCTACAGCTAACACGCTACAGCTAACCTGTTAGCAGTAGCGCCCGATTGAAAGCGCTACTGGTATCTACTTTAGCAGTAGCGCTGGAATAAATAAAGCGCTACTGTTAATATTCCAGCGCTACTGCTAATATTCTTGCTTTTAGTATTCAATTCACATCGTATTTATGTCCCCCCTACGTATTTGTGCATGCTCTATACAGTGGTTTCATCATATCATAATAAACATGCATAATTTGCATCACATCATACACATAAAGTATCATGTCATATAACTCATCATCATCTTACGTACTCATCTAACAACTCATCATCATCTTAATCATATACCAAGTTAAAATCTCGTAAAACAGAAAAACATCATAATAGTCATCATATGCATGCATCCTAACCGATCATGTCAAGTTAATATAAACCAGAATAACTTGTCTCTCATAAGACCTAATCCTCGCTTCTAGGTATAATGTCATAAAACAGAATAACACCTATGTCTCCATGATGAAGCATAGAGATCCAACGGTCTCCAACTTGTGCCTTGCGATCCTTCTTTATTTCTCTTCATGCTTCAATTTGGAGCCTTTTTGATTTTGATTTGCGGTTACTCGAGTATGGAGCATCGAACTCAGCCCTCAGCGGGCTTTTAATTTTCATATGACCTTCTGGGTGCATCAACAAAGGCACTACATCATTTGGCAGTTGTTGTTGAAGAACATAATAATAACCTAGTTAGCAATGTAATCAACACCATTTATGCAATAGTAGAGCGTACTTAATTAGGAAACTCTTACCAAGATATTTCGGCGAATGTCATCCGGCCTCAACCTATGCACTAGTGGCATGTAAAATGTATAATTTTGGCTAATTCCCAACTTATACGGGAAGTTATCCCCAGAAACCAGGACACCAACAAGAAAGTAGAGAAGAACATCCTGCTCCTCCCAAGTTAGATGTGATCCATACATGTAGTTTGTCGTGTCAATTAATTTTCATAATTCACTCGAAGAAACGAAATAAGTTGTAAATTATAATTTAACAAATTTAGTATATGGATGAACACCAACTATTTCTAAATATAGAATGCAAATTACTTGACAAATATGGTTGATGAACTCACATGGAGGTAAAACAGAAAGCATATCGACAACCACCCAAATGTCGATGTTGCCTGGCATATTATCTTCGGGACGAAGATCGAATGTTATTTCCATACCCTCCTGAAATCCATATGCCTTGCAAAGATCTTCCCAATTTGGGCACCCTATTTCTGTGTTAAAAACTGAATTAAATACTTTGATAACAAATGTGTGACCATGTATAGTCCTCGGGTTAGCGCTCCTCGTCTCCATTCTCTCGTGGTATTCGAAACCGAGCCTCTCCAACACATATCTTCTTACATGGCAAGGGAGGAACATATCTCCATTCTCGTCAAGCTTCATGCTGAAGAACCTATCGTCTCACAGGTGAGGCGTGTCGCACATACCCCGATAGTCGCTGCAATATTCACACTCTCAATATTCATCATCACACACTTCATGTTTTAATGTGGTAATTTAACTTATAATCCATGAAACATGTTTGTAAATGTGTAAACAACAACCGTGACACTATATCAAAAGAATTGAACGTCTATATATAAACAGAAGCATGAATAATAAAAAGGGACCTATATTTGGTCGGAATGTTAATTCATTCCCCTTTCCGGCAATTACCACTCCATATGTCATAGTTGCTATCACTAGTCATGTCGAAATTCACGGAAATTTCGGCATGACCTTCGCTAAAAACTGGACATATGGAGCGCCTGAAATTTGCCGAAATGGAAATGAATCAATTTTCTGGCAAAACATAGGCGACTCGGACATTTCGGCAAAACTTAGCAAGCAAAAGTGAGAATTAACAAAAATTTATCAAGCACAAATTAGTTTTATTGCATTTGATAATCAATATATGATGAATTAACACAAACTTAGCAAGCAAAAGTGAGAAACTCACTACTGTTTTATGCATTAACACCAACAAAAGGATGATATTTGTAGTCTTCATTAATTGATTAATTAAATAGTTAGTTAATTAGTTGGTTAGTTAGCTCATTCATCATCTTTGTTTGACTCTTTCTATCCCTTGGATGAACAGTGTCCAACATGTCATGGAAGTGTTGTGGGTTGGTGAAATATGCATGTGCCCTTTTTCCTCTCCACAGTTTAAATAAATTGTTTGAAATTATTGGTTGTCTAATTCAAACCTAATGTGCCTACTTAAATGAAATTTACAAACAAGAATGATTTACAAATAGTACTACTATATTACGAGGAAACTAAAATAGTATAAGAAAAACTCAAAGCAACGTCTAAAACTTTTTTTGAAGGACCATTTCAATATATTAAAAATAAAACACGAACCAACGTCTCTACTCGCAACTTCTAATCATTATTTTATATAGCTACAACAAAATAAAACACCACGAAGCCCAGATCAGCTCGTCCCTACCCCTTGACCCATGGCAAATATATCAAATCGAAACCTTGGCCGACCTATATGGGGTTGGCTGGGTGTTATTCTTTGAGTTAGCACTGTCAAGATTCAGGGAATGGTATAGCATACCGGTTCATAAGAATGGACGGCTACCATGGCTCCCGAATAGATCATCTAGTCGCCACCGTAGGATTGTGCTAGCTCTCACTAGTCAGCCTATATACAACCGGGATGTGGCTGGAGAGAAACATTATCGAATTATCCCAGTTTGCTGTCTATCATGGCTTGTATACGAACCGTAAACTTCTCCTCTTATTACACATATAGTTGAGATTCGCACCACTAGTCTTTCAATCCATCTCCCAATTATAGTTCATGCACTCATATAAATCTCGGGTCCTGACAAGAGGGCATCGGCGCCTGGAGGGGGGAGCAGCACTTGGAGGGGGCGGGGGGCTTACCGGAGCGGGAGGGGAAGGGGGCTTACCGGAGTGGGAGGGGAGGGGGCGGTGGCGCCTGGAGGAGGAGGCGGCGATGGCGAGGGAGGCGGCGACGACGACGATGACGGCGACGGCAAGGGAGGCGGCGACGGCTTGAGATCGAGGAGAGGGGAGTGGGGGAGTTAGGAAATTTTGAGACCGTGGTGGGGTGTTAACTAAACATAGCAGTAGCGCTCGTTCCGGAGGAGCGCTACTGCTATTGTACTTAGCAGTAGCGCTTTTACCATGCCAGGGCTGCTACTACAGCTACTGTCGGTGGCCTCGTTGGGCCCCTTGTAGGAGTAGCACTGGATGCGACGCAACGCTACTGCTATGGACCTTAGCAGTAGTGCTGATTAGGACCAGCGCTGCTACTATAGCTACTGCGGGTGGCCTCGTTGGGCCCTGTTTATCAGTAGCGCTGAAAATAGGGCCAACGCTACTCGTAAGGACATTAGCAATAACGCGTAGTATTTCCAGCGCTACTGCTAAGTAGCACCGGCGCGTGCTATTTTCCAGCGCTATTAATAGGCTCCTACCTATAAGGTTTTTCCTAGTAATGTTTACATAGTGTAGCACTGTTGCTACAATACTTGCTACAGTAAACAAAGGAATTGACCCTCCCCAAGCAGCGGCCCGGGGCCTAGCGCCGCCACTGAATGGAAAAGTCCTTGTAAAATACTATAAAATCTAAGATAACTGGTCTTCAAAGGTCTACCCTCAATTCAATTGTCTTGTCATAAACTTCATTTTTTCCATTACCCGCCATGAACTTGCATAAAGAGAGACAAATGTTTATTTATGATTGAGCAAGCCACTCCAAAATTGAGAATTTCCATGCTTTGTCTATCCCGAATAATGCACTTATCTTTTTTCGCATATATATTTGGAAATTATAAACCCCGAACGTTTGGGGTTTTAGCATGACAAGTCGAACATTTTTTATGGCAAGTTTAGTGGCGCAAGGATGAAAAAATTAGTTGACACGCATGTCAATTTATTTGGCAAAAGATACACTCGGCATGGAGTTGCAATGCTTGCCCACTATACGTTTGACTTTCTGTGGTTAAGTCCCTAATGTTCGAGCGTTATCGAGGTCCTTTTGAGTATAGTTTGCCACAAGCCCTGAGTGTTAAAGATCTTCTACCACCATTTACGCAAGAGAGCCTAATTCATCAATGCCAAATTTTGAAGTTCCAAACCCACCAAATCTTTTGTTCTACAAATTCAGACCATTTGACGAGGTGATATTAATTTCTTTCTGTTGGCTTATTCTTGCCACAAGAATTTGACTCTAAAGGAAATCCAACATTTTATTAACTCCCACGGGAAAACCATAGAAGGACATCATAAAATTTGGAATCCCTAACAAAGATAATTGTATCAAGGTGATCCTTCTAGCACTGACCAATGGCCTATGTTGCTTGCTACCACATTTGTTCCTAATCTTATCTTTAGGTCTTTTCCACTATTTATTCCGAATTCTTTTTTCATCCAGTAGTAGTCCTAAATATTTCAGAGGCACACAGCCAATGGGGAGGTGAATATCTCAATAAAAGATTTTCCCTTATCACCACCCCCCCCCAAAACAAACAATTCACTTTGTGAACTATTTTTAATGCGTCATTTGCTAAAAACAAATGAATTTTAATTTGTGAGCACTATCAAAATCACCTTGCAAGAGGAACATTGTGTCATATGTATATTGCAACATGTTAACCCCCCCCCCCCTCACTATTATGTTATAGCACTCCTTTAACCAACCCATTATCTCTTGCCCTATCTATAACAATGGCTAGATTATCACCCGTCAGATCGAAGATCAAAAGAGATAACGAGCCTCTTGCCTTCCACCTTCATAAATAGGAAATAAAGGGTCAACGTTATCATCAACCTTAATGCTAACATTCCCCCCTCTAATTACAGAGATAATCC
This sequence comes from Hordeum vulgare subsp. vulgare, assembly GCF_904849725.1. Taxonomy (NCBI): domain Eukaryota; kingdom Viridiplantae; phylum Streptophyta; class Magnoliopsida; order Poales; family Poaceae; genus Hordeum; species Hordeum vulgare. The sequence continues at coordinate 554,749,252 of NC_058519.1, forward strand.
AATCAATCATTTCCTTGGAAATCATCTCATGTTAAGAATTCAGAATACAGAAGGCCATTTGAACTTATCATAATTTTTTTTGAAGTCAAACTTAAAGACAATAGCACTTTATATTTTTTTGGCATGAATATTATATAAAGCTTCTTCATGAATAATCAACACCCTTCCATAGTATATCTTCCTTTTACAAAGGCAATTTGGACAAGTGAAATTACAACCCGAATAACCCCATTGACACTATTCATCAAAACCTTTGTAAAGATATTAAAACTAACATTCAAAAGACATACATGTCTAAACTGTTGATTTTTTAGGCTTCTTTGATTTTTGGAACCAAAATGGCAATCCCATGTTTTAGCCTAGAGATCTCCAAATCCCCCTTATGAATATCAAAGAGGCTTTTCAGGTCAAATTTAGCCAGCCACAAAAAATACCGATAAATAGTGAAACTATCAAGAGGTGACCTATTATGGGCCATGCCAAAAATTGCCACCTTAATTCCTTCCACAATAAAGTTTGCGGCTAATTTTGTCAACAGCTTCTAGATGCACAACTCTAGGATTATAAATATCTAAGGAAATATTAGGCAACTCGGGGTGCCCAAACAAGTTTTTATAAAATATATAATACAAGTAGAAGTTACTTATCTCCTTCAGTATGCCCCTCATCCTGATCAAGAGATAAGATCCTATTTTCCCCCACGCCTCCCATTAGCCTTAGCATGAAAAATACTTAGTATTACTATATCCTTGCAATTTCTGTAATTTGAGCTCTCAATTTCCATTTTAATCCTTCCCTGCTTCATGATCCTATCTAATTGCGATCTCAGATCTTTTTGCTCCCGCCTCATGCGAGTAGAGAGACCATGTAATTCACTAACTTATCAATATAACATATAACTTGTTGGGAATATCTTTTGAAGTTCTCTATACCAAGCGTTCATATTTCTATTCCAACCTTTTAACTGGGCTCTAAGCTCCCCAAGCTTGTTTTGCCACCTCTAATATTAGATCCCCTGATATTAGGATCAAGACACACATCAATAACAATTTTATTTATCCCATCTCTCAAGCCAAGAGTGTTCAAATCTAAATAAAATCTCAGAGTTAACAATGTATCCTCTATCTAAGAATAAAGTGGTACGGTCAAAATTCTCTCCAATAAGAGCACTGACTATAGTGAGAGGATAATTTTCCTTCGCATTGTACAACAAAGGATCATATCCAACATTTCAAAAGTATGGTTAGGGAGATTGTTGCCCCAACTAAAGTTCCTACAATTCATTTCTATTCCCCTCAAACCCACTTATTTAGTAATTTCACTAAAACAAAGCTTCAATACCTAGGAGTGTCTTGTTTATTTTTTCAAAAGTTTCATAATAATGCTAAAGTCACCTCCAATCAAAGAAAACACTGCCTTGATGAAGTTGAGATACTAGGCTTTCAACCTTGTTAGAATATAGAGTAAATTCCGGTTTTTACCCCCTATTTTGACATTTTTGACAATAGTTACCCCATTTAATGGGATTTCATCCGTTTTACCCCATTTAGCAAAAGTTCTGCCATAATTTACTTTGTTTTAAATTTTATGAGGGTTTTAATGAGAAAGTCCCAATTGTGAGGTTCAGTTGGCAAGCCACATCGACGGGTGTTTTCTGCCTATTTTTCTTCATGTTGAATCGGTCCTCGCAGCTTGTCCCAAGCCGGCCGGCCTGATATGATTGCACGAATACAGGTCGTTCGCGTCACCGGCCAATGCATAACTCAATTTTAGAAGGGTTCGCGTCACCGGCCAATGCATAACTCAATTTTAGAAGGGTGACACGTATACACGTGATCTTCTAATAAGCATTTTAATTCTTCCCGAATCAAACACCTCATCGGCGAATGCATGGGACACAGATATTTTAGAATATTCAAATTGATGATAGTGATAGTCAAAATCATGTGAAATAGGGTACGAATGAGAGGGCCATAGACCCTCCATCAATTGAACACAACCTGATGGGGTCCATCTATGTCGCCAACCAACGGAGTATATCATGATCATGCCCATGCCGACGTCGGCAAGCATGCTGGAGCCGTCAGATTCCACGGGGTCGTATCTTGCCTTGATGTTGCGGCCATACAGCCCTACTCGAGGAGGTATGAAATTGCGCCACCATCTCCGTCGCCGCTGCCTGACAATCCCTGATCCAACATTCGAGCGAGCCTGATGGGTGCGTGCAGTCGAAAATATGGACGGGCGATGCAATCGATTAGGGGCGAGTGTGGCGCACGGCTAACTCAGACATTGTACGTTGGACGCGATGCGAGCGACCTCCATCGGGTCGGGCCTGATCGGTAGAAGTTGCGATGACCGGTTCAGCCGAGAGAAAAAAAAGGCAGGAAAAAAGGTTGATGTGACAGAACACTCGCAAAGTTTTAAACAGGGTAAATCATGGCAGAACTTTTGTTAAATTGGGTAAGACAGATGAAATCTCACTAAATGAGGTAATTAATGTCAAAACTGTCAAAATAGGGGGTAAAAACCAAAATTCACTCTAGAATATACTCACTTCATTCACAAATATAAGATGTTTTGGATCAATATGGACTACATACAGACCAAAATGAGTTAACAAACACATCAAATGTTCTATACGCATCCGATTCACAACAAAGTTAGAACATTTTATATTTGTGAACGGAGGGAATAGGTGATTAGATCATTGCAGCAAGTAGACATGGTCGCCTTGGCACAAGCCTCTGGCATCACAAAATTTGTTTCCGGCATGCACAACCATTGACCATGACACGGGTGCTCCCAGCGAGCCGCGCCCTCCATCGCATCGAGACACCCTTTGGCCGCGGAATCTCAAACAAGGAGGACCCAAGAGAGGGAGCCGAAGGACAGAGCTTTGCTTGAGCGTGCAATGGAGTATCTCGTAGCCTTGAAGAAGCTCCCAACTAAACGTACGTACTTGCAGAACCTAAGCGTACCACACGATCCCACAGCACCGTACGTACCAACAAGAAACGAAGGTGTTTATTGCATTGTACTGTATTCAACTGGTACAAATTACCTAAGCGTACCACACGATCCCACAGCACCGTACGTACTTTGTGGAACTTACGGAGAATATAGCTTGAGGGATACCTAGGCTGTTCTCCGCAAGCAAGCATGCATGCACGGACCGTCCGTTGGTTAACCATCCATCTCGCCCGTGCATGCAATGCAGTGCAACGCAGCGCGCCAACTTCGGCCGTTGAATCTTGAATGCCCTGCGAGTACGTAGCACTCACGCATCTTATCAGCAATTGATCTTTAATTAATTAATTGCGGCCAACCGACGTAAATCATTGGGGGTGGCGCCAAACGCAAGCTCAAGTGATCCGTCACTGGTCACTACCCCGGCCCGGCCGCTACAAATACCCGTGGCTAGGTGCTCGTCTAGCCATCACCTAGCTCCACTTTGCTCTCTTCTCCATCCAGCAACTAGCTCGAGTCGAAAATGGCGGTGCTCGCGATCCTTGTTAGCGCGCTGGTGTTGCTCTCGCCGGTGGCGGCCGAGCTGCAGCGGGTGCAGCACTCGCCCAAGGAGGACGGGTCGCTGACCGTGCTCGCCGTCGGGGACTGGGGAAGGGGTGGACAGTACAACCAGACACTGGTTGCCGAGCAGGTACACTCACACAAACTGAGTTCTACCGGTTTTTGCCTCTGCTGAGAAATTTATATAGGCACTTAAGTACTTGAAGATGTGGCTAACCTTTCATGTTGGTGCTTAGGTATTCTCTACCAGTTTTTTTTTTTGCGGGGTAGGTATTTTCTACCAGTTAAATACACAAACGTTAAGTATTGGCTACGTAATTACTTAGTACAAAATATCGGTGCTTATAATTAATAATATGCTTTAGCATCACTACCATAAATTTCCTTTTTTTCTTCTTCTTTTGCTTCGGTTAATTGCTGCCCTGGGTTGCTGGTGGTTAAGTAGCCGAAAGCAGAGAGGCCATTTAATTGGTTGTACTTACATCTTATCTTAGTTGTGTACTACCCTGATTAATTAAGTGACGGAACTCCCGCTCATCCGCCAAACAGATGGGAGTGATCGGCGAGAAGCTGGCCGCCGACTTTGTCATCTCCACCGGCGACAACTTCTACAACGACGGCCTCGCCGGCGACAACGACACGGCCTTCTTCAAGGCGTCCTTCACCGACGTCTACACCGCCTCCAGCCTTCAGAAGCCCTGGTACATCGGTATGCTTGCGTCCATAACTGCTGCTGCATGCATGCCACTATTCCTTCCTTCTCCATCGTCACACACATGCACATGCATAACGCAACCGTGCGCATGCAGTCCTGGGCAACCACGACTACACGGGCGACGCGCTGGCGCAGCAGAGCCCCGCCATCCGCGAGGTGGACGGCCGGTGGACCTCCGTCGACAAGTCCTTCATCGTGGAGGCGGACATCGTGGACTTCTTCCTGGTGGACACCTCGCCGTTCGTCCTCAAGTACTGGAACGAGAGCAAGTTCGACTGGAGGAACGTGGCCCCCCGCGACACCTACATCGCCACCCTCCTCCAGGACCTGGACGACGCCCTGACGGCGTCCAACGCGACGTGGAAGGTCGTCGTCGGCCACCACCCTATCAGCAGCGGCTGCGAGCACGGCAACACCACCGAGCTCCGCGAGCACCTCCTCCCGGTTCTCAAGGTACGTACGTAGGTATTGGATCACCATGCATAGTCTTGGCTGACCTACTATATATCATGGAGCTAAACACTTTGTGTGCTTTCTTTTGGCGTGCAGGCTCATGGGGTTGACATGTACCTCAACGGCCACGACCACTGCCTGCAGCGCATCAGCAGCATCGACAGCCCGGTGGAGTTCGTGACGAGCGGCGGCGGGTCCAAGGCGTGGGCGGGCAAGTTCAAGGCCACGTCCGACAAGATGGAGTTCCTGTACGACGGCCAGGGCTTCCTGTCGATGCAGCTCACCGCCGCCGAGGCGCACCTCGCCTTTTACGACGTCTCCGGCGCCGTCCTGCACAGCTGGGGGCTCGCCAAGTCGGCGGCGGCCGCCAGCATCATCTCCTGAGCTCGTCAAAGCCGCCGATGGCGCTGTTGCTAACCAGCTGTTTAAACCGATCGGATGCAGATGCTTTCTGTTAGTGTCTTGTGCGTGTCGCACCATGTTCCTCCGTAACAAAATGTTATGCCAAATAAATTATCAGACGTTGCGCTCCAAGTGTATGTATGTTGTTCATGCATGCTTGTATACAACGACTCACACAAGTACGCAAGATACTGGTAGAATGATGTTGAGCTTTGCCGTACCCACGTTCTAAAACTTAACTAAATAAATGTATTTGTAAGTTTAGAAAAATTCCGTATAAAATCAATTTAATTCCAAATTTACTCAACTATCACAACTCATTTTTTTTACGGGCAAAACTTTTGATATATTCATCAATTACCATGGCAAAACAAAGAACTAAAAAAACAAAAAATACATCCGTGACCTTGGTCATTTGTCAATTACTCTCAATATAAACATCCCACATTTGACATGTACTAGCAAAAGAGCCCGTGTGTTGCAACGGAAGAGAAAATAACACACGCTTTGAACGCAATATATTTTTACATGGCATCACATTTGTGTTGCCGACGATGGCCTTAGTGCTCACACAACGAAAACATGTTTGAATGTACAATCACTCGGAATAAGATGAGAAATATGTTGTTTCTCCCCACGAGGTTTTCCAAAGGTGTGCATGTATGATTAACGATGTTTTCTTTCCTCTGAATTTGGTTTTAATTTAATGGATGTTTATTGCAATTTGTATCGTCGTCGGAAATAGAGAAAATAAGGACCGTGCACTACAGATTAAGTTTGCACCAAAAATAATATTTAAGAAGTATTCAACAGCTAAAATAACATCCTATTTAGATTCTACACATTTTTTTAATCAAATTTCATATATAACATGTTTAAATGGGAGTTACAGTTTAAAAGATATGGATAATTTTGTTTTAGATAAAATATGGATTGATTAATTGAAAAATCAGGTTTTTTTGTTAAAACAAAAAAAAACGTTTCGGCTGACTTAAATCCGGACTGCAGGTTGATTACCTGAAACATCAGGGTTTTTTTTTTAGAAATACAAAAAAAATCGTTTTCTGACTTAAATCCGGACCGCGGGTTGATTACCTGAAACATCAGGGGTTTTTATGAAAAATGCAAAAACACGATTCGTTTTCTGACTTAAATCTGGACTGCGGGTTGATTTCAGAAAACGTCAAGGACTTTTTTATAGAAGTGGCACGACGGACCACAGAAGCGGCCGACGCTTTATTATTAGGGACAGATAAGTCTGACATGTCCCACCGGAGGCGTTGGCCCGCTCCGTCACTCCCGTGGGCGCTCCTAGGGGAGGCGTCGATCCCCGCCTGACTCCGTCTCCGCCCATCGCAGCTCGGCAGAGTGCTCGCCTAGGCTGATCGAGGGACGCTTCGGGCTGCCGCGCATCGACAATCCCGTAGAAGGCCGCCATGCGCACGGCGGTTTGTAGCCTTGAGCCAGCATTGGCACCTGCTCACTAGACAGAGGGATCAGGGTCGACTCGGCCGGATGCTAGACGCTCTCCTGGCTACGGCTCGTCGGCTGGCGTGCCGGTTCCTCCATGATGATATAATCATTTGGTGGCTTTTTATGCTTTTTTTGTATTTATTGGGCGTTCATGTGTTGTGGCCCCAGCAGACTTTGTGAGATGTTCTGATGTTACTTGTGATGCATCGTTGGCTTTATTTATAAAATTGGGTGAAAGCCTACTGGAGCTCTAGTTAAGCACTTTGTGTTTCCTCAAGGCTCCATCGAAACTTAAGAGCTAGGCCACCCTAATACCCTTCCCATCGCCCATTTCCCCCTTTGGCCACCAATGCCAGCGAGATCAACGACACCAATCATGCCCAAGGGACGGGAGTAAAATGCATACAACCACCACATTGGGTCACAACTTCTAAAAGACCACCATTTTTTAAATCGTTGCAAAATGCATCGAACGCTATCGTGCCAAAGAAAAACTCCGACGATAAAATTGAGCGTTTTTTGACTTGGCTAACCGCCCACGTGGTGGCACATTTGAAGGCAAGCCGTTAGTGAACCTTAACGCTTGGTTAGGACGGCGCACTCGGTCGGAGCCTAGGGTCCGCTTGGTTCCAACTGGGCGCCCTCATTCTCTCCTCTCGCTCCTGCCTCTCGTGATTCCTCCGGTCTGAAGAACCAGTAGGCAGCGGCGAAGAGGGCACAATGGCATCCCACGCAATTATGACGAGAAAGGTGGCAGAGCATTCGATGAGGAAGATTGTTGCAGATAAGAACATTAGTCCCGGTCGACTTACGAACCGAGACTAATGCGTGCATCAGTCCCGGTTCGAGCGGTCAGGATGCTAGTCAGGCCTCGACGGGCATCAGTCCCGGTTCTTCTAGGACCTTTAGTCCCGGTTCGTACCACAAATCGGGCCTAAAGGGCCTGGCTCCTGGCGCAACCCCTTCAGTCCCGGTTCGTGACACCAACCTGGATTAAATGGCTATCTTCAGTCCCGGTTCTAGACACCAACCGGGATTAAAAGCTTGCCTATATATATGTTCGTCCCTGCCGGCTCACTCCTCTCATTTTTGGTCGGCGAGCATGTGGAGGTGTGTGCTACTCTAGTTCTCACCTTCTATGGACATGAGGTGTTTGATGAGTCATTGTAGTTTTAGTGTGGTTCGCTATTTTTTGTTGGGTTGTTCTTGTCGGGTTTCATTGTGTTGTACAAGCGTCGGGAGTTATGATTGTTGTGTGTTCGAAGGGTTTGGTAAGTTTCATGTGTACTCGCGGGGTCTCATGATTAGTGAGTAGTCTGATTATGATATGATTGTATCGATTTTAGCTTTTTTATAAATTAACTAGGTAATTTTTTTCTTCTTAATTAATTGATAAGGTAATTATTTTGCCTTTGTTTTTAAAAAATAAAGCTATGACGATGTTACAAGAATTTATTTGGCCAGTTGGTAAATTGGCTGGTATTTTGGTTCTGTTGCAACTTGCAAGCATCGGTCCTTTTCAAGCCTACAGCGCTTGCAAGTGCAACAAGAACGTTTATCCTTTTATAACAAAGACAAAAGCGCAAGGCGATTAGTCGGCTAGTTTAGCGGGTGAAATGAGGTGTGAGATGCAGATACATCTTGTAATACCGTGGAATGGCTCTCCCTCCTTTATCTACTCCTATAATATGTGCACCAGCAGTGGCGGAGCTTGAGCAAGATCATTGGGGCCAAATGAAATATTCAAGAAAAAAAAAATTACTGCTTGAACAACTGAAACTAGTGCTAGAATCTCCAGAAGAATTCATGGCGGTAAATACTTGAGAAAGAGTAAACAGCCTTTTCTCTACTGTGTGCCTGGGGTGCACACACGCTTATCAACTTTTCTTCTTGCCTTTTATATCAAAACAAGAAAAAATAACTTCTCTCCTTGCCGATGGGTATTGGGTGACACGATGACCGGGATGGGTATAGGGAGAGATTTCGCGTAGGCGCCTTCTTTCACGAGAGTTTGAAACAAATATTCTGTTCTACTCCCTCCGTTTCTAAATATAAGTCTTTTAAGATATTTCACTAGGAGTCTACATACGGAACAAAATGAATGAATCTACACTCTAAATTATGTCTATATACATCAGTATGTAGTCCACTAGTGAAACCTCTTTAAATACTTATATTTAGGAACGGAGGGAGTAGTAGATTTCCATGCAGTATCTTTTCCCCCATTTTTGAATTTTGCAACCTCTTTCTTTTATATATACTGTTATTTTAAACCATTTTTCCCCCTTTGAACCAAAGGGGTCATGAATAAATAAACATGAAAAAGGTTGCGGTCCACGCTGCCTCAGCATGAACAGAATCGCCAACAAAGCGCTTAACCCAGTTTGCATGGTGTTGACCAACGCAGCCCATCCAAACCGGGCAGCAGCGTGTACCACTCTCGCTATCAAATCGGGCAGCAGCGTATACCACTCTCACTGTCATCATACTTTTTGAAACAATAGGCAGAGTGGTGCCGTGCCGCCGGTCAGGTGTGCGCGCAGATCCCAGCATGTGTCGTGCAACCGGCCTTGTGCGTAGGTCTGAGACATCGAAGCGGAGTCAGTGATCATGCTCTGGGGTGCACTGGGCGCGTCCACTGAACGGCAGTCGCAGTCGCCGCCCTTGATGCACGTGCTGCTCAACGTGTCGAGAGCGTGTGTTTTGCCAAGTTCCACCAGTATAGATCCCTCAAGCTCGCCAAGTTTCACCAGTATAGATCCCTCAAGCTCGCCAAGTTTCACGAGTATAGATCCCTCAAGCTAGTGGTGTGTAAGTTGCTAATGTACGTGAGTTGTTTCCTGAAAAATCCATCCACCTGCATGCCACATTGCCTGCATATCATAGCAGTGTTCGCCCGAGAGTACTGCATGATGATTCGGCGTTTAGGTGTTGTGTGTATTCGCCCACGGTGACATGCCCAGCACGGTCGACAGAACTAGCTCCGAGCTTCCGTTGCTCACAATCAGGCGTAGTTTGAGCACCAAGCCGAGCAGGCCCGTGTAGCCGGTGTACACGTGCAACATCGCGCACCTCCTGCCGGTCATCGCCAAGACGAAGGTCGCTGGCACGCGGGTCCGCGCCTCCACTCAGCGGCTTGTGTCGTGCCCGCTCCCGCATCCCCGGCATGGAGAAGTTATCTCACCGCGTAGGCGTGCTGCACGCGTGCACCGGCCACCTACACGCCATGCGCGCCATCACAGGCCGCCCCCTCGCAACTCCGGTTCTTCCTCCCACGTTCGCCACCAGCGCTAGCGCCGGCCACCTCGTGCTTTTGCATGGAGGGACCTCTATGGATGCCCCCACATGAGCCATGCGGACTAAAAAACACCATAACCGGGCGCCCTTCATGCGGACCTTCATGGATTGCAGTGGTACAACCAGTGTGATTTGAGCAGAGAGAGGGGGGAGGAATTGGGATACAAGATGGATATGACATGTGGGACAGGGATATCAGTGTGAGTAGACTGTGATCCCGGGCGAGGTGGACCTTTTCCCGGTACGCCAAACTAGTCCAGGGCTGATATTGACCGGGATTACAAAGATTAGGGTATAGACTTCAGGGATTTGAACATCTGGGTTCAATTCCGACGAACTCTACGAGTTTGAGGTTTGAAATGGACTTTACTCAAAGGTGAGTGATCCGAGTCCGTCTCCTGCTTGACTAGAGTAGCAATCCCCCAATCCGTGTGTGTGGACGCACATCTGGTCCTTCACTTTCGAGGCTAGCTGAGATTGAGATCCCCGAGTCGAGTCATGACGATGCACGATCACAATGAGCGCTGCTAGCATTTGTTGTTATATGTGTGCCACTTCCTCGTACCCCCAGTCCAGTCCTGTCATCTCTCTTCCCCTCCTCTCTGCCTCGTCCCCTATCTACACACATCGGACGAGACCAGGTGTCGGGTGCCAAGTGACTGTAAAAAGCACAGCTTCTTCTTGTCGGGCCGCATGAGGAAGCCCCCGTCGGCGGCGAGCATGAGACCCATGGCGATGCAACAGTTGGTGCTCTTCATCTTCATGTGTGGCCTGCCCTCCCGGTTTGGATTTGCTGGTACGTGCTCGGTTCTTCATTGGTCTTCTTTCTCTTTTCCTTTTTAAAAAAGAGAGGAGCCGAGCCACCGGCCTTTGCATCAATTGATGCATGCAGCCATCTTATTAAAATAAGTTTAAAATAAAGTCTTAGATCCACAAAGCTCTCAAGCTCTTAACATAAACAAAGATAAAAAAACTGTCATATCCTGATGCATGTGATCTGTCTCTTGCCGCTTTCGTTTTGCGATTCAACAAGGTTGCTAATTTCACTTCATTGGTTGTTTTCTCCTGAGATGCATGTGCTTTTTTCCTTGCCTTTTTGGTTTTGGGATTCACGATTGTTAGTTCACTTCATTAGTTGTTTTCTCCTGAGATGCGTGTGCTCTTTTCCTTGCTGCTTCGGTTTTGGGATTCACGATTGCTAATCTCACTTCACCGTGTGCATGTCTCTATGGCGGATGCGTTTCTTCTGACACAGGAGGTAGGTGTTTTCTTTGCGAGCCGTTAGTTACATCGAACCGCATATCTATAGTTTCATATATGACCCGGTTGATCCGAACGCGAACATCATCATCAACTGGGAGTTTGCGTCCATCGACCGGGTTGTGTACGTGGTACATATACTTGGGACTTGTTCGTCTGTTGCTGAAACGCAATGCTCATCGACTGAAACATCAATTGAATTGTTGTGCGCGCAGGTCAGGGTGAGCATCCACAATAATCAATTGTATTAAAAAATCCAGAGTTTGGTCCACAAGGGGGGGCGTGGGCCCCTCGGCCTCAACATAACTCCACTAGTGGCTCTGCGACGGATAGCAAAATTAACCTTTTATTTCTTGGGCAAAAAGAAAATGTATCTTGCGTCTAGCTATCAAGTAGTCAATCATGGAAAATCCTATATGCCACTGATTGCGTCCAATTGTCGACGCTTCGCCAGGGTGGCGTGAGCGATGGACACAGTGGGCCGCCCTGTTTAGCGCATTTCACAGATCCCGGTTTTGGGAACCTTCTCGACTTTCTCAGCCGATTTTTTTCGGTTTCTCTGAACTGGTTTTTCTTTTTTATGTTCATTTTCTTTTTTCTTTACTCTTTTCTCTTTCTTTTTCTGTTTATGTTTCAAAAATATTCTGGATTTTCAAAAAATGTTCTGGATTTCCAAAAAATGTTCGGGATTTTCAAGAATTGTTCTTCAAATTCGAATTTTTTTTGCTTTTTATAAAATTGTTCTGGATTTTCGAAAAATGTTCTGGGTTTTCACAAAATGTTCTTCCAATTCGGAAAGTGTTTCTGCTTTTTTCAAAAAATATTCTGGATTTTCAAAAATTTTCTTCAAATTCAAAAAATGATTTTTTTTCTTTTTAGAAGAATCTTCTGAATTTTTTTAAAAAACTAGATTTTTAAAATGTATTTTAAAAAATGTTCTTGTTTTTCGAAATTTGTTCTCAAAATTCAAAAAAATGAATTTTCAAAATTGTTCACGTTTGTAAATTTGTTCAGGATTTTTCAAAATTGTTTTCATTTTAAAAATTTGTTCTCAAGATTCAAAAAATGTTCGTGCTTATAAAAAATTGTTCATGCTTTCAAATTTGTTCGGGGTCCAAATATATTCATCTTGTATTAGAAAAATATTCATCGTATATTATTAAATAGTTAACCTTGCATTACAAATATGCTAGGACGTATTGTACTAAGCATTGCTGAGTATAATAGTTAAACTTTTGGGAACCACTAGGCATCAGACCGCCTAGGATTAGTAGCTAATAAACGTTGGATCTGTATGTGAGAATTGATAGGCTAACGTTGATCTTGTATTTTCTGATTGGTGTAACTGCTTCAAAACGCACGCCTATCCATTAACTTGTGGGAGCATTGCTTCCTAGAACAGAGCTACCATGGTGCTTTTGCTTCCATCGCTCGAGTATGTCAAAATGTCTCATCTCAACATAGTACTTGTTTATCTTGGAAAAACTATATTGAACAAAAAAAGGGTTCTAATATAAATTTCTTTATCGCTTTGATGTAATGAAATCTATGTCGAGTGAACATCTTTACTTTTGTTTCGAATAGAATAAAAAATTGCTTCCATGAACAACACAATTTGCTTCTATTGCAATTGAAAATTGCTTGGACCTGAAACAATTGTGTCCAAGAACTTTACTCCAACCTAATACTAAAATTTTGCATCCAAGAATTTGTTTCCATGCAGAAAAATTTGAGTCAAATATATATTTTCATTATGTTTCCAACACAAGACAAACTTTGCTACCATCCACCATAAAAGTGCTTCCATCGCAAAACTAATTTACTCCTACCCGAACATGAATTTGTTTCCTTGCTCCGCCCGTTCATAAAACATATTTTCTTCAAGTCGCCAATAGTACGATGCTTCCATTTTTCGATAAGGAGTACAATGCTTTCATATTGTATGTTTCTTAAAGAATAGAGACCTGCTTCCCTTCATCGAGTGTGTGGTCGTGTTCATTATGAGGTATATCCATGTATCTCCATGCTTTTCAATGCTTCACCGTCATATATACCTGCCTTTTCAACACCTATCGGCCGCGAGGCCAGCACACAACTGCTTGAGGCATTTATCAGTTAGGCATGATGCATGAGTATCAAAGGTAGGAAGCAAACATTGGTACTATATGCACATTAGTAATGAAGAAGATAAAATTTACATTAAAATTATGCGACTAAATTAGAGCATTTTAAATAAAAAAATTGGAAGAAAATGACCTATACCAAGAAATATATGTACTATAGTATGAGAGCATGGCATGTTTCAATGGTGATACCAATGCAAGAACAAAATTTCTAAAGTAAGACATGGAGTATGGAAGCAATCCACAAACCAAAAAAGCACACAAAGTGTGATATAGGAGACCCATATGCAGGAAACAAGAAAATATGATATCTCAGTATGACTGGTTTTAGGAGGATGCATAGAACATTGGAAATGGAAACATCGAAGAGTGGGGCTAGTGCAGGTGGGTTTAAAGCATGACACGGAGAATCAAATCAGGGGCGGTGTTGTTGGAGGAACATGAGCGGTGCGGTGGATGGCGACAATGGAGGTGATGTGCGTACCCTTGAGCATACCATCTGCTTCAGCCTGATTTATTGTCGCATGTCCACTCAAAATGTAAGAAATGCAATATGTTATCAAATATGAAGATACGGTCATAGAGCGAATGAAAAGAGACATGAAGATGGTTGCTAAAAACAGTTGTATGGAAGCAAGGCAATAGAATTAAGAAACTTATTTGTGAAACACAATAAGGGAAAATGTAGGAAGCATGAAAATATGGTAACCCAACATTACCCATCCTGGTTGGAAGCATAGAATGAAACGTTGGTAATGAGACAATATGCTCACGGCCGACACGGGGATCCTTTTTTGTGTCGTCGACATATATATTTAACGGATTTGCTCTTCATTCATTTGTGAGCAATTATCTAGCTAAACAAAGCAATATTATTACATTGTAGAATCACGGAAAAATAACACTGGGTACATAAGTAGTGCCACCCAAAACCATGAAAACTGATGGTGATTTTTCTTTTAGTGTCGACACCGACATATATATTTAACGGATTTGCTCTTCATCCATTTCTGAGCAATTATCTAGCTAAACAAAGCAATATTATTACATTGTAGAATCACGGAAAAATAACACTGGGTACATAAGTAGTGCCACCCAAAACCATGAAAACTGATGGTGATTTTTCTTTTAGTGTCGACACCAACCGGGGAGGAATATTTGTATGATGTCATACATACTAATTTCATAGAAAATTGTTGATGATATAGTGACGGACTACGGACTACAGGATATAGGTCACAATTTCACAGCCCCAGCCAAAGAGTAATAAACTAAAGTATCCACACAAAGAGATCACACAAACGAATTTGATGTTCCTCCATGAAAGATTTTATCTAGCCGAACGGAATAATAATATAACATTGTAGAATCCAATAAATGGCACTGGATACGTTAGTAGTGTTACTTGGAATCAGGAAAATTCGAAAATGGGACAAAAACTAGTGTTGTTATTTATACGATGTACATACTATTTTTATAGAAAATTATGGATGATATACTCCCTCCGTCCCAAAATAAGTGTCTTGACCTCAGTACAATTTTGTACTAGAGCTAGTACAATGTTGAGACAGTTATTTCGGGACGGAGGGAGTAGTAAATATGGAATGCACATCCCAATTTCATGCCCACATATATCGAAGAAACCAAAGTATACACAAAGAGACCACACAAAATTTCATAAAACAATTAGGCCAAAATTAACAAGCAATGCATGAACTGTATAGTATCAAGAGAGATGAATCAAACCCTTGGTCAGATGGGGAGATGGGATGGGTGAATGATGTGGTAGCCGAGTCGTGATGGCTATTTTGTTGGCACTCTGGCGAGGTGGACCTCGAGCGATGGAAGAAGTGCAATATCTCGATTTCGACATGGGCGCGTTGAATGTGGGGTGGGGTGGGGAGGGTTGCAATCCACTACCGGTTCTCTGGCCTGTCGGATGCTACTTCGGCAGCTGATTTGTAACTTCTAATCCATGAATCGTCGTTGAGGAGGGAGGGTTCAAATCTCTATTGCCAGGATGCCGGCGCACCACCGATCTCGCCTGGGAAAAGCATCGGTGGAGCGTAGGATGGGGTGTCCGGGCTGTCCGACGACGAGAAGAGAAGGAGGAGCGGGTCTGGTGGTGGGGGCGGAGCCGACCAGCTGGTCGACGATGAGGGAAGAACGAGGAATGGCGGGGCGGAGCAGAAAGGGGATCTGACGAGACGAGCAAGCTGGATTGAGCTCGGGGTTACAGGCCTGATTGGAAACAAACGATTAGGAAAGAAATTCCGGCCGCCTGGTTTTTCTATTTCCATCATTCAAATGTTAAACCCCAGCCTTATACCATCAGACTATAGATACAAAGCGTTTCCCAGTATTTTCTCGTTTCTCCAGGAGAATCGTGCGCCCTGCCGACTTCGCGAGCACGACAGATCACACACACAGCACAGCACACAAGCTGGGAAATCCTGGGGCCCAGCGAGCAGGCACCGAGCGGTGCAGGACAGACGTGGCGCGCTTTTCTCCCCACCTCTTTATCACCACTCTGACTGAACTAGCGCGCGCGCGCACTCCGCTAGAAGCGCCTCCTGTCTTCCTTCATTTTCAACCTGAAGCCCAACTGAGACCCACTTCCTCCATCCATTCCATGGCTTCCGCGGCCCCCGCGAGCGTGTGCCCCATCGCGTCCGTCTCGGGGCGCTCGTCGCCGGCGAGCCACCGGGCCGTGAGGTGCTGGGGCGCGAGGAGGGGTCGGCGGCGGAGGCCGGCGGCGGGGCTGAAGGCGAGGTGCGCGGGCGGGCAGCCCTCCGCCGTGAAGCCCGGCCCGGGGAGCCCCGCGGACGACGGGTCGGTCGGGGACGAGGAGCAGCCGCACCCGCAGTTCGACCTCAACCTCGCCGTCGTGCTCGCCGGCTTCGCGTTCGAAGCCTACAGCACCCCACCCGTGAGCCCCCTGTCCCCCCCGCCCCTTCCCACTCATCGTCCTTCAACCGCGCTAATCCTGCGTGTGCTCCCGTGAACTGATGGAGGCAAGCGTTTCTGTTCGTCCTTGTCTGGCAGGCAGACGCGGGCTGGCGCGAGACCGACGCGGCTGAGTGTCAGACGGTGTTCCTATCCGAGTAAGTGGTGGCCGTGTCCCGTCCTTCCCCCTCGGACACCGGATCCGGTCATCATGTTTGTAAATTGCACTGCAAGTATTTTCTGGTTCTGACCAACTAGGGCATGCAATGCGATTCTGAAAGCTGTCGTCATTCTGAATGTTGTGAATGGTACGGCGGATTGCAGTGTGTTTCTCCGTGAAGTATATGATGGGCAACTAGTTGTGAGGCTGAAGAAAGGCAACAATCTTCCTGCAATGGATCCATGGGTATGCTGATGAACATGCTAGTGAGTCGTTACTGTTTGTTTTTTCACTACTATATGCTGCATATGTTATTTGTCCATGGCGCTTCAGCTATTTCGTTGCAGAGAATATTGAATAATTGATGGGTATAGTAAAAAAATATACTGCCAGTTGCTGAATCTAGTTATCTAAGATAAGATATCTGGAAAGACCTATAGATACTATTCTAGGTTTTCATGAAGTGGCGCAAGAAGTTTGAGAGCTCGCTCCCACATTTACTGAATGAGGCAGTAGTTTACACATTTTAACTACCACTACATAAAACTATTTTCTTCCATTTCATCACCAACTTCCTTCTCCTTCCATTGCAGGGTACAAGCGATCCTTATGTTGTTCTGCAACTTAATGGTCAAACTGCAAAGAGCCAAATTAAATGGGCGTGAGTAACTCTTTCCTTTTCCTTGGACAGAAATTTCCTCTTTCTTTTTGAGTTGGAAATTTCCTCTTTATAGTTTATATTATAAAAAAATAATGTATGTGATATATATCATGCCTAGTGGGGTTGGTTTCTTGATAAAATATTTGATACACTGGAGATCGCTATTTTTTCCATCGTCTCTGGAGTCTCTGATTGCAGCAGTTGATTAATGTAGGACGAAGGAGCCAACCTGGAATCAAGATTTCACATTTAACATTAGGACATCTCTGGAAAATCTACTCCAGGTATGAAGAAGTAATGTGAGCTCATAGTGATATTGGACTCACTTTAAGCTGTGTACTAGACAATATATCTGTTGTTGTATAGTTCTGCATCTTGGAAGTCAGTGAATACTATTCAGGTCTATGATAATCCCGTATCTGGTTCTTTAGAGTGAACCAGTGAGGTTTCTATGATTGCTAAGTTAATAACAAACTTAAATACACATCAGCTCTCTGTTGTGGGATTAACTCAGAATCAGCGGTATCAGATGACTGGAGTACATGGTGCAAATTCAAAATTTCTTTTCTTTAATCAACAAGTAGATGAGCAAACTATACATTACATTTTAGCAAGTAACATAGTCATATCAACCAATTGTGTGCATCTTGTAATTTTCCTTCTAATCACCTACTTCATTATATTCTGGTATCACCACAGATAATATTTGTGTGTTTCTTTTTTGCATCTGGTGCCATTTTTTTCAATAGGTTGAGGCTTGGGATGCAAACCTTGTCACCCCACACAAACGAATGGGAAATGCTGGGTTGTATCTTGAAACACTTTGTGATGGTAACTCTCTGTATTGACCCAGAAAATAGGACAGTGATAACATTGCTTTTAGTGCAATCGGACATTATGTTCTGCAATAATATTTAATATGAATATATGAATTCATTTGGAAACCTTTGGGATAACCTTGTTCTTTTTAGGAAATAAACATGACATCACTGTCGAATTAGAAGGCCTTGGTGCTGGTGCTGGTGGAACTATTGATTTGGAGGTAAGAATAAGATCCCTCCAAGAAAAATAATAATCTGGCCGCTGCTGTACTCCCTTGGAATGTGTATGCCATAGTGAACTGATCCTTGTTTCCCAGATGGATACGAAGTACCTTCCTAACAAAAATCTCCCTTTTTTCTTTTCATCCTTCTAAAAGAAAAACCAGCAGAATAATTTTCACAGTTGGCTACTCATAGGTAAAATGGTCTTTTAAATTACGTATAGCTGTATCCCGAGGAGTAAATAGGCAAAACTCGCCGGTAGGTTACTGCATTTTATATTTATCAGGGAACCCCATTTATTAAGCATTGCTGCTGTTCTCCTAGTACAAACAGATAAGGTGGTATACGGACAGCCTACCAATAGTTCCAATATCTTCTGTATATCAAAATAGTTCAGTCTTTAAATAATGACATAGACTTGATTTCAGGTTTATCTTAATTCTTATTATTAACACACTAGGTCAAATACAAGAGTTATGATGACATTGAGCGTGATAAACAATGGTGGAGAACACCTTTTGTGTCTGACTTCCTTGAAAAGAGCAGCCTAGGCTCCGCTCTTAGGACGGTCCTTGGATCTGAAACTGTAAATGCAAGCCAGTTCGTGCAATCTGCATTTGGGCAACTGAGTTCTTTCACTGACATGAACCTTCTAAAGCCATCGTCTTCTGATAATAAAGCTGAGGTTTCTGAAAGTCCTGAAGAATCCATGGATAACTATATTGGCTCAGATGAACTGCAACAGCAGAAGATTGATTCGATAGCTTTTGGAGAAAACTCAGATTCCCATAGTGTACCTGTAGACACTGATGCCGTTATTAGCAGTGAGGGAAACACATCAACCGATATGAAGGAACCTGATGAGTATTTCTGGAGTGCTTTCACCAAAACACTCAACCAAAATGTCCTTAAGAACTTTGGATATTCTCTTCCAGAGGCTAAGCAATTGGATGGATTTGACCTGTTAAGTTCACTTGGTTCGAAATCACGTGAAATGGCTGAACAGGTATATTTAGAATCTGGACTGGCGACAGCAGATAGACCAGCCAGTGATGGCAGCGAAACAACTCCTGATCATACAGTCAGTGTTGACAATGAAGATAGCACAACACCAGCTAAAGAAGCAGTGCAGGTTTCCTTTCCAGACATTAATGAAGTATCTCGTGACGTACTGTCTCAAACAGAGAACGTACTAGGAGCTTTGGTGATTCTTTCTAAGAACTTCTCATCTCAAGGCAAGGATTCAGTAGAGAAAACAAACCAGAAAGATAATTCAAACGCAGAAGAACAAGGTGCTGCAGATTCTGTTGATGAGGATGGTGCTGCTGTTGCATCCACCGAAGTGTCCAAAAATACACAGAAAACAGATGATACACGTCAACTGTTTGCAAGTGCCGAGACTGCTGTGGAGGCATGGGCTATGCTTGCCACTTCAATGGGGCGTTCCAGTTTTATAAAATCGGACTTTGAGAAGATATGCTTTCTGGATAATGTTTCAACGGACACACAGGTGAGTAATGTTAGCTATTGTGCTATCAGTGAGTTTTGCTGTCTCCTTGCATTTGTGTTGTGTTGCATATGTTAGCAAATCTCCGCAGGTTGCCATTTGGCGTGATTCTTCACGAAGAAGACTGGTTGTTGCCTTTCGAGGAACTGAGCAAGTATGCAATAATAACATGAAGGACCCACTTGTGTTCTCTTGAATAATTTTTGTCATCTACCATCTTATTTACTTTCGTTTCTGTATGTCCTCTCAGACAAGGTGGAAGGATTTGGTAACTGACTTAATGCTTGTCCCTGCTGGGTAAGAGTTAACACATCACAGTTTTTCTTCCTTACATTAGTTTTTGCGTTTTCATTTTAAGAATTACTAGCATTAAAATGTATTTTACTTTCCTGTATGTTTACTTAACACAGCATATTTTGAAGTTGATTGCAGACTAAACCCTGAGAGGCTGGGTGGTGACTTCAAACAAGAAGTTCAAGTTAGTTATATATTCGCTGCATTCACTTGTTTATCTGTTTGCTGTCAGTGTAACTTACCAGCTTAATGTCAATATTATGTTTTAGGTTCACAGTGGATTCTTAAGTGCATATGACTCTGTTAGGAATAGGATCATGGCTCTTGTCAGACACGCCATCGGATATATGTGAGTATTTTGTAACAAAATAAGCACCTCTTCTACTGTAAACTAAAGTAGCAGTTAATCCAACATGATGCAGCAGGAAAAAACTCAAAGTTGTACCTTTTGTGCATATTCATATTATTCTCCAGATAGAAATGTTGGCTGCTATCTTGCAAGAAACAATTGTCCAGGCTGGAAGTTTAAATGCTTCTGCTTTATATCAATCCCTTCTTTCAATTAGCTCTCGCTAACCTTATTCATAGAGCATCCCATTTCTCCACTGTAGGGATGAAGAAGATGCAGAAGCCATACCTAGGTGGCACGTCTACGTAACTGGACATAGTTTAGGTGGAGCACTGGCAACCCTTCTCGCTCTTGAACTTTCATCAAGTCAAATGGCCAAGTAAGCTTGACTTGATATTACCCGCAAAAAAAAGCTTGACTTGATCTTGATCAATAACATTGTTATTTCATATAGACAATATGATACCATTCAGTCCAGGGTTTACATGGAAAGAAGATTCAGTCAAACATCTAACACACGAGACATTCTTAGTTAAGCGATACCAGATACTTGGCTAAAATGTTTTGACGAAGTTTTAACTGTCCTGCCCTAGAACTACAAAACCTTAGCCCATGTAACAAAGAAAGAGAGCATCGCCAGGATGCTCTTTTATTTTATTTTAAGTTTTGCTAAACGCGTAGTGCTTAATATAGAATCTACAGTGCACAACTAACACTTGGCTTCCAACTTATTTTTGCTTGCGTTATAAAGGTGTCAACACAGTACACCAAATATATGTATGTATGCTATTTACCTCTTGTCCTGCAGTTTGCAAAATTTATATTCGGTGGATGCTCATATTTTTTCATGTCCCCTTGTATAGGAATGGTGTTATATTCGTGACAGTGTACAATTTTGGCTCTCCTAGAGTTGGAAATAGAAGGTTTGCTGATGTCTACAATGCGGTAACTGAATCTTCAACACACAAGATACTTTCTCAAACTCTATTCATAGACCATATACTGAATAGAAACAGGCTAAAATTCAACCGTGAATCATGGAGGGCTGTTTTCATGTATTGAATCGCGTGTAAATGTATCAATTATATGAATTATAAGTTGGTAATGCAGATTGTGATCACAACCTGTTTTTTGAACTTTAACTTCTTTTGGATAAATATATGCAGAAAGTAAAAGATAGCTGGAGAGTTGTCAATCACCGAGATATCATTCCAACAGTGCCACGTCTTATGGGCTATTGCCATGTGGAAACACCAGTTTATCTTAAATGTGGAGATCTAACAGATGCACTGGTAATGTTTTTTATAACCTTTTAGATTCAATCCATTTTTTTCTACTAAAACTGTAGTATATTCGGTTAAGTATTGTCAACATTTCCTGCTTTAATCCTTCGTATCTTCAAGTTCTCACATGAACTGAGAACTGCATTTGTATTCTGAGACAGGCGAAGGAAATTCTAGATGAAGACCCAGGTGATGAGATAGGCGAGTACACTCCCGACGTGCTTGTTAGTGAATTTGTGAGTGTCCTTTTCTCCTTACCATAGTGACGTTGCTTGCAGATTACCAACTACAAGTTGATATGTTTACCTGTATAGGAAACGGCACAATAAGATTCGAATTCTACTTTTTAGCAATATGGGTGTGTTTGGATTTGAGCCCAAGCTAGCCCTACCAAAATTTACCTACCCAATTTTTTGGTCGGTTTTGGTTGCCTATGTTTTGGCCAATGTTGGCAAAAAAAAGTGAACTTGAGTTGGTTGGAGGGCATATGTATGTCAAAGTATTGGCAACCATCCAAACAAGAGCCAAAATCGGTCCTCAGCGCGATTCCAATCCACCAGATGCTTGCCCTTGCGCCCCCAAAGAAGACCCTGAAGCAGCTAGAGAAGATTCAGCGGGGCTTCCTTTGGGCTGGCCGCGCGGCTGCACAGGGAGGACACTGTCACGTTAACTGGCGCACGGTCAGCCGGCCACTTGTGCTTGGAGGGCTGGGCATTCGGGATCTTGAGCGCACAGGGCTCGCGCTCCGACTGCGATGGCTCTGGTTATCAAGGACGGACGCCGACAGAGCCAGGCAAGGCCTGGACCTGCAGTTCTCCCGTGAGGAGATCGGCCTCTTCTACGCCTCCACCTTCATGGTGCTAGGTGATGGCCACACGGCGCTGTTCTGGGAAGACGGCTGGCTGCATGGGCAGTCGATTCACGAGCTAGCACCCCTGCTGTACCTATGCATCCCCAAGAACAGGAGAAGGGTGCGGAAGGTGGCGGAAGGCCTAGCCGGCAATGCCTGGGCCCGTGATATCCGCGGCGTCGTGGGGCTGCAAGAGATTGGACAATACCTGGCGACATGGCAGCGCGTCACGCACACCACCTTGTCCGCTGAGCCAGACAAGCTTGTCTGGAAATGGACTGCCAATGGAGAGTACTCGGCGCGATCCTGCTATCAGGCAACCTTCCACGGATCCATCACTTGCCATTCCTGGCAGTTAATCTGGAAGGGATGGGCTCCGCCGAAGATTAAGTTCTTCCACTGGCTTGCGAACCTGGACCGATGTTGGACCGCGGACAGACTTGCTCGCCGCAGCCTCCCACATCACGCCCGCTGCCTGCTTTGCGACCAAGAGCCAGAGACCATCCACCACCTGCTACTGGCCTGCCCCTTCACGCGGCAAGCCTGGCACGAGGCTCTCTCCTGGCTGCGCTTACCAGCCCACACACCGGAGCAGGATATCTCCATTCAGGATTGGTGGATTAGGGCGAGAGATGCAACTCCACCATCACTCCGCAAGGCGCTGAGGTCCACCACGCTGCTAGTTCCATGGATGATCTGGAAACATAGGAATGCGTGTGTATTTGATCATGCCACTCCGTCGCTCTCCGAGCTCTCGGATGGGATCAAAGATGAGATGAGGTGTTGGGCTAGAGCCGGGGACAAGGGGCTTAGAGTAGTCTTGCCCCCATCCTGGGATGTTCATTGAAACTGCTTGTAACCTGCTGTAATCGTCTCCTCTAAGACTGACTTCCCCTCTTTTCAATACAAAGAAACGCACATCTCTGCGTTTTCTCGAAAAAAAAATTTGGCTATTACGAAAATATTGGAATGACTGATTTTGGTCACCATCCAAACATTATACAGAGTCATGTGTTATTTTAGAAACATTAGGAAGGAAAAAAATGCATAGCTAAACAAAATTGACGTTGCTCAAACTGTATTTGACTAGTTGGGCATATTAAACTCTTTCCAGATGAAAGGAGAGACACAGCTTGTGGAGAAACTACTCCAGACGGAGATAAATCTACTTCGCTCAATCAGGGATGGCTCAGCCCTTATGCAGCACATGGAAGACTTTTACTACGTCACACTTCTAGAGGTTTCTTCTATCGTTTAGTTTGTCTTCTGCTTGAGAACTATTTCTGCTATTTTGCCTCCACAGCTTATTCCCAAAGCTTCCCCAAGAGAACATAATAACAAAAACAATTGAATTGATGCAGACTGTGAGATCAAGGTACCAAGTGGTTGATGATGCAAGTCAAGAATAGCACCAAATTGACCGTGTGATTTTATTAAAGCTGTCTGCTGGAACTTCCCAGACATGATTCGCACTGGAAGGAACATGATACGAAGGTACCCTTGAATTACAGCATGCA
Source organism: Hordeum vulgare subsp. vulgare (assembly GCF_904849725.1). Classification (NCBI taxonomy): domain Eukaryota; kingdom Viridiplantae; phylum Streptophyta; class Magnoliopsida; order Poales; family Poaceae; genus Hordeum; species Hordeum vulgare. The sequence goes on from NC_058519.1 coordinate 554,773,116, forward strand.
CATGTTGCACATTTTATGCTCATTTTTGAGTGCATGTATTGTGCTTTAATCATTCATATTCAGACTAGTCTTCGATTGCACACTTAGCTAGTGACAGGTGTATTTTGTTCCCTTCATTTTTCTCTCAACAGACAAGTATTTGTTCTCACTATGTTGTCTGATCCCGCATTTGAGCTTGCAGGATTACGAAGTATTCAGCTTTGTTCCACAGATATGTACACTAATGGAGCATTTGCGGCCAAAGGAAATCTGATCTGGAAGACAAAATCTGGTCAGCAAATTGTTGCCTGCCTAATCATATGTCAACATATTTCTGGCCGGAGACTGTAACCAATTGGGAGGTCTGCTCCGAAGATGTGTATTCCCCACAAACCATGAGGTGTATGTATAACAAAGCCTCGACTAAGCTGGACAGCTATCAAGATGGTTCTCGTCTAGACATTATGAACGTGAATGTGCATGCCTATCCTCATCGGCATTCGTGCTTCTCAGCTGCTGCCAGAACAGTCATGATATGGTACTACATTCATGTGAAAAGCCATGTAAATAACACCCTTTTGCTCCCAACTGCTTTGAATCATAACAATAGAAGCTCAAGTTTCTCCGTTGATGGACCCCGGATGTATCTTCCGGAAGTAGTTGTTATGATGAAAACCGGTTGAATCACAGGCCTCTAGTATCCTGACTGAAATATTTGTCTTGGATATGAAGTTGGGTACAAATATAGATGTGCGGTGAATACTAACTTCAGAGTATCCAGAACATGAGCAACAGAAGAATAATGATAAGATACGCCCTTTTCTCCTGAACCATATCACGCAATACAAGTGAAGCTACGTGGGAAAGTATAGGGGCTAAAAAGAACCCTGATAAGCCAAACACTAACAGTCTGTGGGACGCTTGGAAAGTATAGAGGCTAAAAAGGACCCTGGTAAGCCAAACACGAACAGTCTGTGGGACTCTTAAGTAACCTAACGACTCTCACAGCCATATTAGAGCTACCTCAATACCATTTTGTCATGCAAAAACTAAATTCATGTCACCACTATGCTTTACTGCTTCAGGTAAAAATACCATTTTGTCATGTGAAAACTATTCATGTGACCACTATGCTTTACTGCTTCAGGTAGAAATAATAATGCTTTACTGGTTATCTGGGAGGCACTACCCTAGGCCCTGGATTCAAGATCCAACGAATATAACACATAATGAATCCAGAATCCAATGTCCTTTCCTGTACCTACTTACGGGTCGAGCCGGAAATCCATCATCTCCAAAGACCCATTATTTGCACATGAGATTCAGAAAAGGAGTAGCTCTTGGTTTAAAGAAAAGGGAGGAGATGGATCGAATTCAGTCTTTTTCCTTTCTTTGATGATCTTCAACACATCCATTTGAATTCCCTGTGAGTGAAGGATTTCTCGTATGGAGAAAAACCTCTTGAGCGCTATCTGATCTTATTTTTGTATTTCAAACATGGGATCTGCCTTCTTAATGGGACATCCCGGCAACATGCCTACTCATACATGTGGCCAAGTACTCAACCAATCTTCGGAGCAAAGGGATGAACGAATTCTCAAGGTACAGCGTGCTGAGAAATACTCCCTCTGTACCTAAATACTTATAGTTGGGGAGAACTAATCTAGTTCTCCACAACTACAAGTATTTAAATACAGAGGGAGTATTTGATAAAGATTCGGGCAGGATGAAACAGAAAACCCCCGAAGGTTGAGACCATTCTGGGAAGACTATCTTTCATGATAAAACGAGTGCTGGCCCTTCACACCAAGTCACTAACTCAATGTGTGTTGTTGCATTCCAGCCTTTCTTTAGTACTGGGTGTGAAAACAACGTGTACTCAGGTGATAAAAGAAAGAACTGGAGAACACAGAAATCTCTCCAATAAACCTAAAACAATGAGTATTCTGGTAGCAAGTTGGAGCCTCGACTGAAAAATAACCTGGTTTAGTTTCAAGGACATGTTGAAGCCTCCGACTCATCCTGAGACCAAAATTTATTTATGTTTCTATTTCAACCATACAAACCATAAAAAAAACTGCTGTCTTTGTTCCCATGGTTGTAAGGAAAGTCAAAGTACAACAAATAAATGGACAAAAATATACATTCCCACGTACGTCAACAGTTCAGATTGTATTATGATATTTTGTCTACAACCACTGCTGATTGCATAATTGCTGGTACCCCAAATAGGATAGATGGTGTGCAAGGGTACAGAACCTCAAACTCAGGTAGCAAATCATGCTCCACGATTTATCTGGGAGAAACTAGAGAGGATGGCTGATCTTGAATTTGCTAACTCCACGATTAGTTCAAGTGCTACATGAAACAAAAATATCAGTTAGATCAACATAAAGTTTAAAGCATGGTTTGTTCTTTGTTAGAAACAGAACCTGTTTCAAAGGAAACTTGGGCTGTTCGTAATTTTGGAGACACCAATGCTCCAAAGACTGATAATGCTTTTGATCTCGCCTTTTGAACCTTGGGTACAAAACAGAAGAATCATTAGAATTTCAGCAAATAGGAATTACACAACAACTTTCTTATTCATGGCCTGCTAGCTGTGTTGTGCGGCTCGGTTTCTGGCCCCTGACTGAATCTGCTGTTTTTCATCATTCAAGATACTTACGTTAAAGGGAGGTGGTCACAAACCAACGTCCGTACCCCTTCGACCCTAGCTAACGCGCCCTGATCGGGGACGACCCAAACCAAACATGGTGTAGGTCCCCTGTTCGCTGGCACCATATATATATAAAAGGGTGCCAGCCTAAAACATGCCTCCAAGGAGCGAGATTAAATTGCTTGGATCAGTGATGGAAAATGCCCGATTAAAATGGAGACATTAATTGTTGGAGTTCAATTGAATGGGCATGAGGATCTGAAGGCAAAAGCGAGATTAGATTGTTTGTATCAATGAATGGAAAAATAGTGCATGGATTATTCCCGGCCTAAAACATGGGTCTAAGGACTTCTTAAGTTATATCACATGAATTAGTAGCCTCTCCAAGGGATTGTGTCTTATTTTTCCTACTGACGCAAAGGTTCATTACGTCTTAAGTTATATCATACGCATCATTTAGATATAGCCTCTCTAGTGGATTGTATCTTATTTTTTCAGCCGGTGCTAAAGGTTCTTTTAATGATTGATGGACAGCTGATAAACCTAGGTGTGTGTGACTCCATGCTGCCGGGTGGCTGCCTCGTTGGTGGGCGTTTTTGGTGGACAGGGCAACTAGCATTTTCTTCACAGTGCAGCATGAGGCATTCTACTTGCACATACAATTTTCACTAAATTCAAGTATTTATCAAATTTCCTTCCGTTGCAATGCATGGACATATGTGCTAGTAGCAATAAGAACAAGATGAATTGGCGAAGTTAAGAAACGCCCAAATTTTCCCCAATTCGGCCGAAACCTGGACACTAATTTTGTCCACAATTTGAAACCCTAGAAAGATCCCCCCCCCCCAAAAAAAAAAAATCAAAGCCCAAAATGTTGAAATTGAGAAAGGAAGAGGATTTGGGACTCAACTAATGACGTCACGCCATGCTCTCCAACGTCATCGACACCGCCTTCTCTCGGGGCCACGCGTGAAAAAAAAGCAACCGACATTGCTGCACTCATAGACGCGCGTGTGGCCTAGTCATTTGCGCCTTGCACGCCATTGTCGCCTCTAAAGATTGCACTGGTAGTCACAGGCACCAGCCTTCTCAATAATGTCGCTAATGGGCCATGTGCGTGCCGCCGATAGCCACACGCTACTGGAGCAGGAGCACGCGGGACTTGGTCCGCTGCAAGCTACTTCGTCGAGCGCAGCCACTGCGCCAACATGGCCGACAAACTTGGGTCGCCTCTGCATCGCCGCTCCGTGAAATCAGGGGAGACATGGGAAATGAAGCTAGGGTTTTGATCCTAGCCGTTGTCCGATCGCACGATTGAAACTGACGCGCGGCTCTGAGCGGGCTTTTGGGTTGAGGACCCGGTTGCGTTGGCCTTATGGGATTATATTTCTCCTTCCAAGATTTTTTTCCTGCGCTGAATAAATACTGGGCAACAATGGTTTATTGAGCCTAAATGATGCGTTTTTCTTTTTATTTATTGCATTTCTATATTATGAATTTTCTCAAAATGTTTTTGCACTGTTATAAATTGAAAATAGCCATAAAATATGTTGCAGATTATGATTTACTATTCTGAATGGTATATAACCAAAAAAAATATGCAACTAGTGTCTATATCATTTTTATGGCATAATCCTGAGGTCTCTTGGTAATATCAATAAATGATGGACTATAAGTGGATGACACTTTGTTGGCTTGCAACGGTAAGGATGTTGCATGAGACCAAGAGATTTATGTCTTCAAACTATAATATGAAGGGTCTCGGCGAATTCTATTATGCCCTTGGCATTGAGATTCATCGGGATGGGTCCAAATAAACATTGGGACTATCTTAAAAGGCGTACTTTAAGAGAATGCTGAAAAAATAAAATAGGCATAAGTGCTCTTTCTCGCCTACCCCTATAGTCAAGGGTGATAAGTTTGGAATATTCCAATGTCCAAGGAACCAAAATGAACCAGATCAGATGAAGTCGTTTCCTTATGCTTAAGTTGTCGAAAGCATCATGTATGCTCAAGCATGTACACGCCCTAACCTTAGCTTTTGTAACCGATACGCTTGGTAGATTCCAATCTAATACGGAAAACCACTAGTAAGTCTGACGTTACATGCAAGGAACTAAGAATTTCATGCTTACATATAGAAAGTCTGGTAAATTAGAAGTTGTTCGTTATTCAGACTCTGATCTTGCCATGTGTGTGCATAGTAAGAAATCCACGTCAAATTATATACTCGCTCGCTGGAGGAGACATATCATGAAAAAGCTCCAAGCAAACGATAAATGCCTCATCCACGATGCAGGTGGAATTAGTAGCATGTTATTAGGCCACCAGGCATGTTGTATGGCTGACGAATTTCATTCCCGGACTTAAAGTAGTACACAACATTTTCAAACCACTAACGTTGAACTGTGATAATGAACTCGCAATTTTCTATGTGAGTAACAAGTCAAGTGTAGTTGCCAATCACACTCACATAAAGTATCATATTGTGAAAGATGAAATCCGGGATCAAACTATTAATGTTAAGCATACCAGTATGACAATGCTTGCACTCTACTTACTAAAGGCTGACCACCTAGTATTTTTCAAGCATGTCGTCGGCATAGGTGTAATGAAAGTCTTTTGATCCTGGAATTATGGGACCACTAATATGAACAACTCCCTATTAAGTAATATGTTTTCCATTTCAAAATAGGATGTATGCTATAAGTACAAAGGTTCGGTGGCATTTCATTGGTTGTTGCAACACTTTAGTGTGCTATATTATTACTATGGAGAACGGGAAAAAAGTTGAGCCTAACGATCAAGGGGGAGAATGTTGGTATTTATCTAGGCCCAATGGGCTGAAGGGTAACTTAACGCTAAGGGGAGGTTGTCAACCAACGTTCATACCCCTTCAACCCTAACTAATGCGCCCTAGTAAGGGACGACCCAAACCAACGTGGTGTAGGTCCCCTGATCACCAACGCCATTATATAAAGAGAGGTAGCAGCTGGCCACGCACGATCTAACTTGTTCATGTGGGTCTACCCTATCCCTTACAATCCAAAACCCCTAAGAGCATCTCCAATAGTTGCCCTATTTTAGGGCACAAAAAGTGGATTTTTTGGGCACAAGAAAGTGGCGTCTCCAACGGCTGCCCTAAAATAGGGCACCGAGAAGAGCAAAACCAAAAAAAAACGATCATTCAAACTACTTCGATCACATTTCATACTTCCGAACTACTTTTACCACATTGAAAGTTTATACATGCAAACTTAAACTATGACATGCAAACTACAAACACTACAGGTTATCCCAGTCAATATCATCGGACCCATCACTCTCGATGTCAAAATCAACGTCGACCGCCAGAGGGTCCTGCATCCTTCTCCTTGACCCGTGATGAAGGCCTTGCCTCTGTATGCCGAGACTCGATCTATGAAAAGTTGAGCTCGTGCGGTAGGCCAAGCCTCCACATGGCGACGTCGTAGGCACGGGCGGCAATGTCAGACGTCAGGAAGGTGCCGAGCCAGTACCGCCAGCCACCTTGCTGGAACTCGACGCCAAACTGGTCAGACGGCCGCGGCCGCACCCCCTTGAAGCAGGCTTTGCCCTTGCCATTGACGGCATGGCAGTTGCAGCTGGTCAGCCGGGGAAGGAGGTGGCAAGGACGAGGCAGCACCAAGGAAGAAGGCGGCAATGACGTCAGGCGACGAGGATCCAACGGCGACGCGGCAGGTTTCGACTGCAGGTGTGCAACGGCGGTGGCGCGGTTTCGTTGGTCCAGCAACCGATGGCGTAGAGAGGCGAGTGGATTCAACATCAACGAGGTGCGGCGGTCACAGATTTGGAGGCGGCGGTGCAAGCGGTTGGGCACAGCTATGTTTGGAGTCCACGGGGTTGGTTGCAAGCCGATTTGGTTTTGCGGTAGCTGCCCGCGTGTTGTATATTTGTAATATATTTGTAGCACCCCTGCCGCATTTTAAGTCTGCCCAAAATAAGTTTTGCAAAAAAATTGCGATAGGGCAGCTATTGGAGGGCGTTTTTTGGCCCCAAGTGTCCTAAAAAGAGCTAGTACCCTAATATAAGGCAGCTATTGGAGATGCTCTAATCAGATCCGGGGCGTTGCGCGGCGGGAAGACCTCCGCCGACCTTTGTTCCGATGCCAGGGCAGTGCCGTTGGTGCCTAGATGGACGCCAGCACGCCGCTATCCAATGCAATCGAGTACGCCAAGCCTACATCATGCCTGCATCAAGCAGGCATGGGACATCACATCGTCAACAGCAATGGCTGCTCCCATTGGTGGTAAGATTCTAAACTACCCTCTGATCGTCATGTAATTAGATGATCTGATGCCAGGCTTACGATCCTATAATGTCATGCCTAAACTATATCCAACAAGACTAACTTTAGAAAAACATCTCAAACCCAAGAGTCACTTTTATACGGCGATATTTTCATGCCTTGAAACTTCATTTTGATGTACCATCAGGTCTGGCTGTGGCATATTAGGGTGAGGCTTGACCAAATTAACCACTCAAACACATAAAAGTTGGTTTCCTTGACTTACACCGATTCATCATAATTGGTGCTCTACTTATGTTGCTTTTAAGCAGTTGTTCACCAGCAATTTCTCTCTATCTTTACCTAGATTTGGCATATTCACTTTGATAAAACAACACTAGTCCAATTTATATGAGTTGTATATATGTTGCCTTTACCTGCCAAATTTTCAAAAGATAAAAGGCTTTTATATTGCACTTTACCTGACTGTTAACGTCAACACCAGTAGAAGACTTTGCCGTAGTTGCATCTGATTCATTGCTACTATCTATCTAACAAAAAAGATTTGAAGGTGAGCAACGGAAATTAATTAACACATATGAACACTAAAAAAGTAGAAATAGTGCACCTGGGGTAGCAGCTGATCCTCTGTACCTTAGTTTTGTTGTAGCGCTATCCTGAGCACTGACAATATCACTGGAGTTTGATTCTTCTTTCAAACACCACTTTGATAGAGAAAAATGCGGGTTTGATTCTGAAACATGATTAAACAACAGCTCATGACTTGCACATGGAACTATCACTCTAGTAGTTTGAAGAAGAGACAAAGATTAGACTCCACGAGGAAACAAGGATGGTTGTCCTAGCTGCTCTGAGTTGTCGATAACGATTGTCAACTGAAATAACACACAGGTGGTTACCTGATGGTGGCAAGTCTGCAGGATAAACTACTTGCAGCGTAGTGGCTGCAGATTGCTCTTTATGATCAAACAGTGTACTTGAAACACGTGATGCGCCCATCGAGTGACGCGCACTTGCCAAATCAAGCCAACCCTAAAAAATAAAGAACATTAAAGTTTATTTCTGAACCACAACAGTACAATGCTGAATTAGGCAAACAGTTCTCCAGTAATTTCTCACAAAATTACTCTCGCATAGCAACTTTCGAACTAGATGCAAAAACCTAGATCCAGATGCTAGGTGCCAGATGAACATGGATAAAATCATCAGAGCAAACTATTACTGCCCGGCTACCTTCTTTCTACTCTGAAGGTTGAAATTGCATGACAGTTTTTTTTCGTACCTGGCGAAGAGCGGAGGAGAGCGAATCCATCAGGAGGAGGTAGCCGTCCGCCGAGTCCATGAATCGCAGGATCTCTTCGTCGTCTCCCTCGAGTTCCGCCTCCGCCGCCGCCGCATTACTCGTCTCTTCCACTCGAGGGACGGGCCCCATGTGGTGCAGCACCACCTCTGCTGCCGCCGTCGCCACGGCCATCGATCCAATCCTGACACGCCCAAACCCTTTGCTGCGGTGAGAAAAAATGATTGGTTTGGGGATCTGCCAGCGAATTGGCCAAGGTGAGGTCCAAGGAGACTCGGGATTGCTTCAAGATCCGTGCCAAGACGGTGATATTAACCATACCTTTAGGGTGTGTTCGGTTTGAGGATCAAAAGGCATGGAATGTCATGGTTCCATTCCGGATGCATGGGTTGGTTCCATTCTTGTGTTCAGTTGGACATAAAAAATAGCATGGGTTGATTCCATCCATGTGTTTGGTTTGGGAGGTAAAATGAGAAGAATCTCATTCCACTCACCTCTCCATATGAATGGTGAGATTACCTCTAATGTGCTCATATATATCTCAGATTTGGACAACGTATAATTTAAAACTAACACAGATCTGACTATCTATGGTAGTACATCATGGATGCATTCGATTAGGATGAACCCTAGCTTTTCCTAGTGTAGAAGAAACTTGGCAGGGGGAAGGGATGGCGCTGGCCAACGGGATTCATACCTTCAGGAGGAGGAGCTGCTGCAGCTCGAGGAAGATAGGGTGGGCGCGGCAGATCGGCGTAGAGGAGGCGCTGCGGATCGGGCCGGGAGGAGGAGGTGCTGCAGGTAGGACGAGAGGAGGAGGCGCTGCAGGTCGGCCGGTTCCTTCCCCGCCGCTGGCCGTCCGGTTGCTTCCCCGCCGCTGGCCGTCGTCTCCCTTGGGTCGTCGGTGGAGAGCAGATGCGAGAGGGAGGGAGAGCGGCGGCTGGGAGGGAAGAACGAGAGGGAGAGGGTTAGAGCATGTCTATTAGAACCCTTAAATCCAAAATCAGTTTTAAGGGTTGAGAATTGATCATTTTTGACACTTTAAAGGTTGAAAAACAGAGTAAAGACTAGAACCCTCAAACCCAACCCTTATAGCCTAGTTTTGAACACTATGAACATGCACGCGGAGGAACAGAGGATACAAAAATGACTTCAGCCGCGGAGGAGCTCGCGCTCGCGCTCGCGCTGCCTGGACGAGGCCGTCTCCCTGGCGTACCGCGCGGTGGAGCTCCGCCGGGCGCCGCGGCCCTTCTCGGCGGGCGGCCGCGGCTGGAGCGCGGGGGGCGGCGGCGGCGGGCGGGGGCGCGGCGGCAGGCGCGGCGGCTGGAGTGCGGGGGGCGGCGACAGGCGCGACGGCGGCGGCTGGAGCGCGGGGCCGGGGCCTGGGCGCAGAGGGGCGGCGGGGCCGGGGCGGCGGCCGGAGCGCGGGGGGCGGCGGGGCGGCAGCTGGAGCGCGGAGGGCGGCGGGCTGGCGGCGGCCGTTGCGGATTCCTCCCGCGCGCGGGAACCAACTTCCTTCCGCGCGATGTGGGAAAATGAGCGCGGGTTGGGGGCAGTTTTCCCCCCAACCCTCACTTGTACAGGCTGGGAAGGGGTTTGAGGGTTCGACCTCTAAATTTTTTTACGGGTTTAAGGGTTTAAGGGTTCTAGTCTACGCCGTTTTTTCCGATGAAAACTGTAAAAGCGGTTATTTTTAAGGGTTTGATGGTTTGAGGGTTCTACTAGAAATGCTCTTAGGGGCGTGAGGGGTGAGAGCGGTGAGGCTTTGGGTTTGTTTCTTTTCTTTTTGCGTTCAATCGATGAATGTCAACCCATCCGATGATAGAAACACAAGTGAACACCAGGATGATGGGCTGGGAATCAACCCATCCGATGACACTTTATTCTTAAACTAAACACACCCTTTCAATAAATAAATAAACTAAACACACCCTACTTCAGAATTCAAGGTTTTTTTTCAAACTAAACACACCCTTTCAATAAAAAAAACTAAACACACCCTTACTTCAGAATTCAAGGTTTTTTTTTCATGCAATCCTCTATTTTTCCTACATAAATAAATGGTCCTTACTACGAATCAAATGGCTGATGACATACAAACTTAAGCCAATTTGCCCGCCATTAGATTGCCCTACGCATAGCCGTTAGATCAGGTCAACACAGAAATTGCACGCAGCAACTCTGCAGTGAACACGACAATGGTGCTCGGCTGCTCGCCATCAATCTCACCTCACGTTGGCGCATGTGTCGGCGATCTCGCGGCACCGGAGCCATCGGCAATGTTCCAACGCATCAGCATCGGAGTCGATGGAAAATAAAAGCTTCAACTCAACTCCGACAACCCCAGGAAGCTCCACTGCAGCTCCATGTCAGCAACGCGGCGTGAAAGAAAACTCCAACGCAAGACTGTCGGCATCCCCGCGAAGCTCCACTGCACCCCCGACCGCGCTCCACTGGAGCCGCGGCGGAACTCCATTGAAGCCACCGACGCGCCTCGTTCCAACGAAACTCCATATCATACCCGACTGCGATCCATTGTTGTCGTCGGCGTGGAGTTCTCACGAAGCTACGTTGCAGCCCCGACCACGTTCCATTACAGCCACAGGCAGAGCTCGATTGCAACAACCGACACACGGCGTTCCGACGAAGCTCCACTACAGCCGCGGTCGAGCTTCATTGCAGCCACCCGCGTGAGGCATTCCGACGAAGCTCCACTGCAGCCGCGGTGGAGCTTCATTGCAACATCGCCGGCGGCGAGATCTAACGGTTCGAGAACGAAACGCTGCATTGCAGCATCGCCGCCGGCGAGATCTTGCTCGGTCGCTAGATGATAAAATACCTTGGGACAACGCTTTCCGCCACATTAAGAGCTCCGGCGACAACCGAAGATGCTGCATCGGCGCGCTTGGCCGCAGCAACAACGGCGCTGCACTGTCGTGCTCTACAATACCGGTAGCAAAAAAGACCGGCGCAAGGAGCTGCAGGTCGGCGCGGCCGCTGCAGGTCGATAGAGTGCGGCAGCTCGCCGCGAGGTGTTGCAAGCCGCTCCGCGGGCAGGCTGATGCTGCAACGAGAGTTAATGGCAGAGCAAAAGACGGACCATGCTTAGAGGACATAGGAGCGAAAGACGGGCCATGCGTAGAGGACAGAGGTAGAAGATAGGAAAACTGGATATCGCGTTGAGGCTCGGGATAAGAATGCACGGTGTGTGGTCCTCGATGACACGACAAAATCAGCCAATTGTTTTTAAACGTTTTCCTAAATAAATACTTCGTAGTTGCGTATTTGTTCATCAGTTTGCTACCGCTGCCCTTTTTATGGCTATATGACCCGTGACTTCCCTGTCACTTCATGAAAATTACACATTTTGTCTCGTAAAAGGATTAGAATCAATCGAATGATAACAACGACGCATAAGTCGCCTCGTCCTAGTGACGCATGTCCCGTGTGGCGTGGCCCCGACAACGTGCATGCCTTCTCTTCTCCCCCAGAGCTGGTACAATCCGTCCTCAAATCAGAAATCAGCGCCTCCATTGGTTCGATTCGCCGCCGGCCATGACGACCAGCTTCCGGTCCCGACAGTGAAGCTCGGCGCCAAGGCAGAGCTTGCATAGCGATTGGTTGCGGTGGGAGTCAGACGGTGACCTGCAGTTGCTCTATCGTGGCAGGCGCGTGGCAATCGATTCCATTGCGTCGCCGTTGCGGTGGTTCCATTTCAACGTCAAGGTGGGGCGCGACCGTGGGGGAGGGGTCGCCGCTATGGTGGTTCCGTTCTGGTGGCGTCGTCGCTGCTATGTTGGAGCTCCGCGGGGGTTGCAACGGAGACCCGTTGGAGTTGCAATCGAGCTTAGTTGGAGCCGTTGACGGTGCGTCGGAGCTCCGTCAAGACTACAATGGAGCTTCATTGGAGCCATTGGCGCTACGTTGGAGCTCCACGGAGGCTGCAATGGTGCTTGGCTGGAGTTCTAATGGAGCTTTGCCGGAGAGGCAGTGCTACATTAGAGCTCCGCTGGGGCTGCAATGGAGCTCGCCGGATGCCATCGATGATGCGTTGGAGCTTCGCCTAGGCTGCATTGGCACTGCGTTGACTCGTTGTTGTCATGGCTTTGTTTTAATCCAATGGCCACAAGTGTGCTAATTCAACGGCTGAATAGGCGGATTATTTCTCTATATGAAATATTTATTCACGGCAATGATCATGTATATAGGCATCATGTCCATAAGCAAGTAGACCGACTCCTGCCTGCATCTACTACTATTACTCTACTCATCGACCGCTATCCAGCATGCATCTAGGGTATCAAGTATAAAATAGAGTAATGCTTGGAGCAAGATGACATGATGTAGACAAAGTAAACGCAAGAAATATGAATAAACCTCATCTTTTTATCCTTAATGACAGCAACACAAATATGTGTCATGTCCCCTTTTGTCACTGGGACTGAGCACCGCAAGATGGAACCCATCACAACGCACCACTCCCACTAAAGATAAATCAATCAAGTTGGCCAAACCAAACCAATAGATTGGAGAGAAAAATGAAGCTATAGTAATCATGCTTAAAAGAAAATCAGAGAAGACTCAGTTAATATTCATGAATAATCTGATCATAAACCCACAATTCATCAGATCCCAACAAACACACCACAAAGAAGATTACATCGAATAGGTCACCGCGGGAATCACGGTGAACTTTGTACTAGAGATCATAGAGAGAGGGAGAGAGAGAGAGAGATCCATCATGGTGATAGCTATGGATCCGTAGGTCTGTGGTAAACTACTCACACAACATCATGGGAGCATCAAGGTTGGTGTAGAGGCCCTCACAGGGGCAGCCAATGAATTTTGTTCCAGTATGAGTTCCTTCAAAAGCAACATATTTCTCCCGCATAAGCTTGTGCAACATGCACTTGAGGAAATCATCCAATGCAGTATCGCAGTATAGGGGCTCGGCAATGGTGATCGGGGTATTCTACATGCATAACCCGCTAGATCAAAGAGTTATTCTTTGAATTGGTGCAGAAAAGCTAAAAAAGCAATTCTAACCGAGAGAATGAATCTTACAAAGTACTCCATTTCCATCATGCCATCGCCCACGTTGATCTCGTCGTCACTGCTATCTTCCCCATCCCTCCACGATGGCATGATCATCGACGAGGAATATGGCGACAACGTGGTATAACAGTAGAAGAGAGCTAGCTCGAGAAGAAGAGAAGAGTGGGTTGAGAGAGAGAGATAGATAGAGAGAGAGAAAGAGAGAGAGAGAGAGAGAGGGAGGGAGGGGGGAGGGAGAGAGCTAGGCCGAGTCGTTTTGACCCGGTCAAAACGCCTCGCGCGTGGGACCATGATGAAGTGCAGGTTGTTTTCCAGAAAAGCGAAGGGTTTTTCTACAAAGAGTCGCGCCACACAATGGCACCAGAGCGATGGACCGTCAAGGGGACCATAGATGTTATGTATTTTCATGTATATGAACCGTATTGGAGTGTTTCTCTAGTAACGATACCAAATTGTTAAGGACGAAATGTGTATTTTTCTCCTGCATTCACTATGTTACCTCGCTCCAATGGTATTTCTGGGAGACATCAAGTTTTGTTTTCTCCGAGGCAAGGGAGACATCAAGTTTTGCTCACAACATGGATGTGGTACCTTTGGGCGCTCCAAAAATATATATTAGAACTGCCTAAAGATAAATTTAGCTTGATTAGTTTAACTACTCGAATCTTGAATTTTTTGTTAGCTTTCACTTTTTTCACAATATGTTGGTTACGTGGTTATTTATTTCCCAACATCATTTCAGGCTCTTTTTTTTTATAAAAGCACCTAATTTATGATTTTCTGGTTTTTCTTTAATGTCGGCTTTGCCATTTTTGTCCATGTGGGCATGATTACAGCAAAAACATGACATAAATTGGTAGCCCTGAGTTTTGTAACCTGTTCAGGTTTGTGAAGTGCGTATTTCTCCAAAAGAGATTGCCAAAACAATACGAAAAACCCACATGATGGAAAAAATGGAAAGATTTAAAAAGAATCGCTCAATGTAGCATTTTAACCAGTGCAATAAAATGCACCTCCTTTCACATGCTTAGCTTGGACAACAATATCTTGTCACTGTTGGGTGTCTATTCGTTGTCACGCCGTTTCTTTTGTCTTCTGCCATGTAGCTAACTTTCTTGTCATCTTACAAATCGGCAGAGCATGAACGAACCGAATAACTATAAGTCCTATCATTCATACACCATAATTGGGCTGTACATTTATCGACACATCCTATCCTTTCACATGCTTAGCTTGGACAACAATATCTTGTCACTGTTGGATGTCTATTCGTTGTCACGCGGTTTCTTTTGTCTTCTGCCATGTAGCTAACTTCGTTGTCATCTTACAAATCGGCAGAGCATGAATGAACCGAATAACTATAAAGTCCTATCATTCATACGCCATACGTGGGCTGTACATTTATCGACACATCCTATCGTAACACCACGAAATAAGTATATGTGGGTATTGTATTTGGTAACGAGGCCACAAAATCCAGAGATGTTTCTACACATGAACTTCATCTTTCGGTAGGTATCCATGTTGCTTGAGATACCACAGAGCCCCCTGCGCGGCATGCTCTTGTGCGGCCTTCTTCTGTAGTTGAGCATCGCTGTAGCACTCCAAGAGTGTCTCCGAAGGTCCGCTGATCTGAACTGTAACCTTGTAGGTGAATCTGCGTCATTTCACGCATGAAGTTAGCAGAGCATGTACACACCTTGATAGGAGAATAAACATTTTGTAACAAATACGAACACACAATGTGACTAGACAGCAACACATTAATCGCCTCATATACTTATGTTGAATTTTATGTTCAGCGCGCCCGAATTAGATATAATGCGTATCACGAAGAAGCATTATCACATAACTAAATAAAATGACAATGAAACATGTCTTAAGATTTTAAATTTATGTGTTCACTATAGTTTGAACTAGCCTTTTTTTGTATCATACCCATTGACATCATAGTATTTGACTTGTAGCAAATGCTTAGCTCTGAAGCAGCACACCACAGAGAACTTGTATGACAAATACCAGAATACCACTACAAAGTACTCCCTCCGTTCCTAAACATTTGTCTTTTTAGAAATTTCACTACAGTCTACATACGGATGTATATAGACATAATTTAGAGTGTAAGTTCACTCATTTTGCTCCGTATGTAGTCCGTAGTTGAATCTTTAAAAAGACAAATATTTAGGAACGGAGAGAGTAGATAACACCTTTCCAGACTTGCTGACAAATTTCCTAAACAAGTCAGATATTGACAAATATTCTTGAAACCTTACCATAAAAAAGTACACTGCTCTCAAACTGTTAAATCTACTGCTGAATAATGACGGTCCTTACCAGCTTAAGCACTCTGCATAAGCTACCCGAAACTACCGTTTATGCAAAGCTTGATGTTAAGAATAGTATCTGTTCTTAGCTTCTGCTTAATCCTCCTTTTTAGAGCACTATTTAACCTAGGAGCATAATTCACATGCCACTACTTACCAGGATAAACACCAAAAATAAGGAACTTAGAAATGGACATATATTATGATGGATAAGAAACATATTTTCTACACTGAAGAAACCACAAACTCTGTAAGAAAAGGAACCAAGGAGGTTTGTAATTTGTAATGCAGGCAACTTAATCTATGTTCTCCTTTAACCAAGCTTACCTTCGGAGGTGGCTTGGCCCTTCTTCTTTGCACAATTCAAATTCAGGGGGTTTCCAATAACTTACGGCACATACTTCAAAAAGGAAAGACTTTGCTGTTTTATTTACCATATGACCTACAGAGGTGATTGAAAGCGTTAAGGCGCTTCCTTTAAAATTAGAAAGAAATTTGAAGTGTGAATAATAAAACATAGTTGTATATCCTGCTAATTTAGTAAACTCAATTAAAACATTAACTCGATATATCTGGGTCCATTTGTTATCTCCCACTCAGTAAATGAAGTCGTTTTGACACAGCTATAAATCAAGTTGAATGCACGATAAACAGTCAGATGAAATATGCAATTGCTTCTTTGTATGTAAAATGTTTCAACACCAAATTTACACCACAAATACTGCAAACTTGGTGCTTGAGATGTAGCAGACATTTCGTACCTTCATAAAAAATATATACCGCTAAAATAAGCTTGAGCATAAATTTTCTAATCATACGTGCCGGCAAAATTACGCGTGTGCACCCATCAAACATTCAAACTACCGTAAAAGTATTATGCTAGTGCGTGCACCACCCACCATAACAACCAACCAACTTTGCTATATCCATCTGCACGTAAGCACTTTACCTAAACATAGTAACAAGTAGTAAAGGATTACTACTCTTCTCTTGCTCTAGTAATTAGCCAACCCAAACATAGTAACAATAATACTCTGGTCCCCAAATTAAGGGTAATACTCAAACATACTCCCTCCGGCCAGAAATACTTGTCGGAGTAATGGTTAAAAATGAATGTACCTAGATGTATTTTAGCTCTAGATACATTCACTTTTATCCATTCCTCCGACAAGTATTTTCGGACAGAGGGAGTAGTAATTAGCCAACTCAAACCTAGTAACAATAGTAATGGAAAATCACTTACATACAGTAACACTTCTAATCGCGTTACTATGTTTTCTAGGAATTTTACTATGGGGATTAGGTGAATAGCTATATTCTAGGCATGCTGGGTCTACTGCACGTAACCGGTAATGAATTTAGTTCCATTACTTTATTTGCTATAGGATTTTACTACAAGGAAGTATGTGAATAAGTAGTACGAATTCTAATCGCGTTACTATGTTTTCTAGGAATTTTACTATGGGGATTAGGTGAATAGCTATATTCTAGGCATGCTGGGTCTACTGCACGTAACCGGTAATGAATTTAGTTCCATTACTTTATTTGCTATAGGATTTTACTACAAGGAAGTATGTGAATAAGTAGTACGAATTGGAGGAGTAGTAAAGGTAGTCGGTAATTTAGTTAATTCCATTACTGTGTTTTCGATGAATTTTACTAAGTGAATAGCTAGTACGGGATGGGGTGTGCGTGTAGTGCATGCACCCAGTAATGAGCTTAGTTTCTTTACTATGTTTTGGGAGGGTATTTACTAGGAAGGCTTAAGTTCTTTTTTCTCGAGAAAACGCAGTGAGATGCGTGCGTTTCTTTGTATTGAAAAGGAAGAGGTTATGTTACAATCCTCCTAGGAGGGGTAATGCTGGGAATAGAAAAGCCTAAGACTAGTGTACATCCCAGGTCTGTGGGTAGATGATACGGAGACCGGCCGCTCCTGCCTTGGTCCAGAGGGCCGCCTCCTCCTTGATCTTCACGATCAGGTCGTGCAACGAGGGTTGTGTGCCCTCGAACACACAGCTGTTACGGTGTTTCCATATCATCCACGGGGTCAGCAGGGTCACGGAGGCGAAGCCTTTGCGCATGGGGTGCGGCATGCTCCGCTTGGCTCGGTGCCACCAGGCGAAGTCTCGTTGCTGGGAGCGGCGCAGGGCAAGCGGAGCCAGACGATGATGCTTTGCCAAACCTGCCTGGAGAAGGGGCAGCTGAGCAGCAAGTGATCCATAGTCTCGGGGTCCTGGCAGCACAAGATGCAGGGGTCGTGGTGCTGCAGCCCGCGGTGTGCTAGGCGGTCGGAGGTCCAGCATCGATCCTGGTCGGCGAGCCAGTGGAAGAACCGTACTCGGGGTGGAGCCCAACTCTTCCACATGAGCTTCCAAGAGGCGCTGGGGATGGATCCTTGGAAGGTGATCTTGTAACAAGACTTGGCGGAGTAAGAGCCATTCGTAGTCCACTTCCAGGAGAGCTGGTCAGGCGTGTTGAGCAGGGTAGTGTGCTCGATGACGTGCCAGAGGCGGATGTACTGGCCGATCTCGTGGACACCGAGAGCGCCCTCGATGTCGTGAGCCCAGGCGTTGGCATTGAGCCCTTCCGCAACTGTCCGCGCTTTTCTTCTGCGCATGGGGATGCAGGCGAGGAGCCGCGGAGCTATCTCACCCACGGAACGGCCGCCGATCCAACGATCGACCCAGAAGAGGGCCGAGAGGCCGTTCCCCAGGAACATCGTGGTGCAGGCGAAGAATAGGGCGCGTTCGTCCGCCGAGAATTGCAGGTTGACCCCGCTCCAGGCTCTGTCTCGGTCGGTGTGGCTGAGCCAAAGCCATCGCAGGCGGAGAGCCAGCCCGGTGCGCTCTAGGTCTGGGATGCCAAGGCCTCCAAGTTCGATGGGGCGGCATGTGCGCCGCCAGTTCACGTGGCAGTTACCCCCATTGGCAGCCTCGCGGCCCGCCCACAGGAAACCACGCTCGATCTTCTCTAGTTGCTTGATAGTCTTCTTGGGTGGAGCATAGACAAGCAGCTGGTGAATAGGGACTGCGCAGAGGACAGATTTCACCATTGCGAGGCGCCCAACCTTGTTCATAAGCCAAGCCTTCCATGACGGCAATTGGCCCCTGACCTTGTCTACCAGGGGCTGTAGCTGCGCCGCCGTCGGTCGCCGGATCGTGAGCGGGATCCCCAAATAGGTGGTCGGGAACTCGGCGACGGGGCAGCCGAGCAGCTGCACTGCCGCGGTCGTAGCCTCCTGGTCACAGCGGATGAGCGTCGCTGTGCTCTTGGCATAGTTGACGTGAAGTCCGGAGGCGCGGCCAAAGAGGCGCAGGATGCCCTTGACCGCGGTGATCTCGCCCGGTGAAGGGTGGCAAAACAGCACGACATCGTCAGCGTACAGCGAGATCGCCGGTACCGTATGCTGCGGGTGTAGTCGCTGCAGGAGGCCCAACGAGGTAGCCCGGTTGACGAGCCGACCGAGCACGTCGATGGCAAGCATGAAGAGCTGTGGGGACAGCGGGTCGCCTTGCCGGAATCCTCGGCGATGCCATATCGGGGGGCCTGGGTCGCCATTGAGCAGCACACGGGTGCTCGCCGAAGATAGCCGGATGGCCAGCCAAGCTCGGAAGCGGGTGCCAAAACCGTAGCGGTGCAACATCTCGAAGATGAAGGGCCAGGAGATCAAATCAAATGCTTTGGCCAGGTCCAGCTTGAGGAGGGCGCGCGGGGCTTTGAGCTGGTGGAGAAGCCGCGCCGATTGCTTGACGAGGATGAAATTGTCGTGAAGGCTGCGCCCAGGGATGAATGCGTTTTGGTTCGGCTGACGAGACGATCCAGCTCAGGCCCGAGGCGGAGGGAGAGCACTTTGGCGAACACCTTGGCGACGAGGTGGATGAGGCTGATCGGCCTGTAATCCCCGAAGGTGGTGGCGTCGGCCCGCTTGGGGAGCAAGGTGAGCAGCGCCTGGTTGAGACGGTCGAAGCCTCGGCCGCGCATGTCGTAGAGCTGCTGGAAGACGTCCACGAGGTCTTGCCGCACCGTGGGCCAGCAAGCGCGCAGGAATTCTGCGGTGAAGCCGTCGGGGCACGGCGCCTTATGCGCGGGGAGTCGCTGAATAGCGTTCCAGATTTCCTCGGCAGCGAACGGTTCCTCGAGAGCGAGGAGGCCATCGGCGGGCTCGATGAACTCGTCAAGATGGAGCGAGCACTCGCGGTCGACGGCGGTGCCAAGCAGGCCATCGAAATGTACGAAGGCCGCGTCCGCCATGTCGTCGTGGCTGGAGATCGTGTGCCCGTCGATGCTGATGTTGTAGATTCTGTTCTTCAGCCGACGGTAGGTGCTCTGGTGGTGGAAGGAGGTGTTGGCGTCACCGTCCTTCAGCGAGGTAACCCGCGCTCGCTGGCGGGCTATGGTGCGCTCGAGCGAGGCAAGCCCGAGGTAGGAGACCTTCAGCTGGGAGCGCAGCCAGCTCTCGTCGGGGGTGAGAGCCCGGTCCTCTTGCGCCTTGTCGAAACGGGAGATCAACTCCCGCGCGACGACAAGCTTGAGGCGGACACCACCAACCGAGCAGGCGCTCCAGCTGGTGAGCGCGCGGGCCGTGGCCTGGAGACGTAGCACCATGCGCTGGAAGGGATCGCCGTGAGTGACGGAGCCCCAAGCCATGGTCACCACGTCCTGGAAGCCATCTAGGCGTAGCCAGAACTGCTCGAAGTGGAAACGTCGGTGAGCACGAGGCAGGGGGCAACAGTCCAGCAGCAGAGGGCAATGGTCGGAGATGACCGACGCGAGGCAGCGTAGGTGGCACTCCCCATGAAGCTCTTCCCAATCGGAGGTGCACAGGACGCGGTCGAGGCGCACGAGCGTCGGCGGTGATTGCTCGTTTGACCACGTGTACCGGCGACCGTTGAGGTAGACTTCCTTGAGCGCGAGGTCGTCGATCAGGCGGCGAAACTTGCCCATCATGCGACGGTTGAGGTTGCGGTTGTTCTTGTCCTCCTCGCGATAGATCAAGTTGAAGTCCCCACAGAGCATCCATGGACCAGGGCAGGCAGCTCACACGTCGCGGAGCTCCTGTAGGAAGACGATCTTCGCCGCGTCGGCCTGGGGCCCGTATACCACGGTAAGCCACCAGGCGGGGGCGCCAGGCATGACTACTTGGGCAGAGAGTGATGGATAAGTCTATGTACTATGGTCTTTGTGGGGCTGCAGCACATGGTCCTTTGTGGGGATGCAGCACATGGTCCTTGTGGCTGTTAGGATAGAATCCTTGACCATCAAGGACTGGCAGTTAGGATAGCATCTTAGACTAGCATCTTAGCAGCATCTTAGACTAGCATCTTAGCATATGCTTGGCTGGCTAGCAGCCTATAAATATGTATCCCCAACCCCTCAGGTTGGTATGGCATTGTGTGAGAAATAAACCAACGAAAATTGTCCCAACTCTCCTAGTGTCATCCACAACTATCAATGCTCAGGCTGAAAGGTCTAACAGAGAGAGTGTGCGTGGTGAGCGACTGATTGGAGAGGGTGACGAGCCGGCTCTTCCAGGCCAAGAGTATGCCGCCGCGGGTGCCGAATTCCGGCAGGAAGACGTATTTGTCGAACTCGGAGCCAAGCGTCTCGAGGACGGTCGACGAGCAAATGAACTCCATCTTAGTTTCTTGAATGCAAACAATGGATGCCTCGGTGGTACAGATCAGTGAGCGGATAGCCGTGCGGCGAGCGCGCGCGTTCAAGCCGCGGGCGTTCCAAATTACAAGTTTGAGGTCGTAATTCATAGTAACATGTTCGACAGGAGTAGCACCCAGCGATTAGATCGCGATGGGGCCGCCGTCCATCGTGGTCGCGGTCGGCGCCGTCCCCTGGGGGGGAGGCAGCTCGCGATCGACCAACGCTGCTATCACAGCGAGCACGGACCGGGGGATGGGCGCGGCGAAGATGCCGTCGTAGGCCCGCATCTCGACGGCGGTGATCTGCTGGTTGACGCCGAGGATGCCGAGGGTGCAGAGGACCTGCACCTGCGCCTGACGCTTAGCTGTGGGAGGAGCAGCGGTCTTGGAGGCCGAAGAAGACGCAGATCGGCCCCGCCGTGGAGAGAAGTTCAGTGCCGGCCGACGCAGGCGCTTCCCTGGGGTGGGGAGGACAGCGCTGATGTGCTTTGTGGCGGCCGAGAGGAACTCGCCCAGAGTCCATGTCTCGGTGGGACGCCGATGACGCGGACGCAACATGGTGATTGGCGGGGAGGCGAAACGGCCTGCGGGGGAGGCGAGGGGGCTGCATGGCGCATCTGCAGGGCTGATTGGCACGTTCGCAGGAGGTGGGGTAGACCGGGGGGGGGGGGTGCCATGCGCGTCAGCAGGAGGTGGGGTAGACGGGGGGGATGCCATGCACGTCAGCAGGGGGTGGGGTAGCCGCGGTGGTGGCGGGCGCGGTAGTGGTGGGCGCGTCCTCGTCTGGCGAGGAGGTGGGGGCGGGGCTGGTAGGGTCCGCCGTCATCGCGCCCTCCATCGACCGGGCCAGGGTCTCGCCATCTGTGCAGGGATCGGCCTCGGCAGGGATCGCTGCGGCCAGAGATAGGGACCCTACCAAAAGCAGCAGATCCGGTTGGGCAGGGGGGGTTGGTGCAGCACGGAGCTGTGTCCCGATGCCCTCCACGATCGCGTCGGGTGGCCGCGTGGTCGAATCAGAGCTGGGGCCCGCACCAAAGTTGGTGGCCTGCGAGCGATCCGGAGCCACAGGTGTGGGCGCCCCCTTTGCGGTATCTGATCCTGTCGGCTTGGGGATCAGAGGCAGGGCAGGTTTGACTGCTTTGTCTGGCGCTTTTCCAGGCGGCTGACGAGGTCGGCGGGTACCGTGGGCCTCGCGTAGGCCAGGCCAAGGGCAGATGATGCGGAACGGGAGGGGCGCCGCCGGCTGGGTGACTGTGCGCCGGACTTCGCAGGTCGAAGACCAGCCAGCAACTCCGGCGATGCCATCGGCGCGCTGCGGGCGCGGGTTGCGCGGCCAGGGGAGGTCGTCCATCTGCATGCCGTCGGCGCGACCAGCAGGGGTGCAGCCTGTGCGGCGTCTCTTGCGACCACGACGGCGTTGGCGGGCACGCCTGGCAGGGTCGTCGTCGCGGCGCTCCTGGTCACCGTCCTGGCCGTCGTCGGGATCATCCGCGGGGCCGTGACATCTCGGCGCAGGGGCGTCGAGCTCAGCATGGGCGAGCGTGATGGCCACCGGGTATGAGAGGGTGGTGATGGTAGGGACGTCCGACTGGTGGCGCGAGGGGAGGGACCCGACGATCTCCAAGGTGGCGTGGCGGTGGATGCGGGCCGGGTCGGCGATGCGAGCGGAAAGCCAGAACGTGGCGAGGTCGGCACGGGAGCGCGTGCGCGGGTCTAGCCTCTCGATCCAGCAGCTGCTGCCCAGGATGTGCTCCGCCGTGGAGAGATGCCAAGCCTGGGCGGGGATCCCGCGGAGCTCGA
The DNA here is from genome assembly GCF_904849725.1 of Hordeum vulgare subsp. vulgare. Classification (NCBI taxonomy): domain Eukaryota; kingdom Viridiplantae; phylum Streptophyta; class Magnoliopsida; order Poales; family Poaceae; genus Hordeum; species Hordeum vulgare. The sequence continues at coordinate 554,796,175 of NC_058519.1, forward strand.
GCTCGACGCGGTAGTCCAACCTGCCGGAGCTGGCATGCGCGAGCTTGCACCATGGGCGCAACGAGAGGGAGAAGCGAGGCCGGAGATGAAGTGATCGCCGGCGAGGCGGTCCTTGAGCTCGCGGGAGGCGAGGACGATGAGGAAGTCCTCTGGGTGGTGGAGGTGCACGGAGAAGTCGCCGGGGTGTAGGGCGAGGGAGGTGTGCAGCAGCCCGTCCACCTCCTCCGCGGAGACGGTGGGCCGCGTCCCAGTGATGGTGGCCACCATGGCCCGGCGCAAGACGCCCTCCGTCTCCTCGATCTCGACGGAGCGGGCGAGGATGACCCGCACCGGGACAGACGGGGCATCGGGACGTGCCTGGACCTCCATGGGGGGCAGCGGTGTTGGAGTGCGGAGCGCCATGGGACGCGGCGTCCCCGGCGGCGCGGTCCTCGTCGTAGCCGCGTGTGGGGATTGGGCGCGAGTGCTGGTGCGGCGGCGGTCTGGGCATTCCCATGACTCGTGGCCAGACACGAGGCAACGACGGCAGCGGACGTCTCCGGTGCAGTCGCGCACCCTGTGGCGCGAGTCCAGGCAGCGGAAGCAAAGGCCCGCCGCCTCCTCGACCGAAGGGCTGCGGGGACGAGACGGAGCAGGGCCTAGCTCAGCGGCGCGCCGAGGGCGGCGGTGTCGGTCCCGGCGTCGAGGGAGTTCGAACCCCTCCTGGTCGACCTCGGCCGCGGCTCCAGCGCGCTCCACCTGCTGCTCTAGCCGCGGCCCAAGGCGAGCCGTGGCCGGCACCCTGCGCACACCGGCCGCCGGGGGGTGGGGGGGTGGGTTGGCGCGGGGCGGCGTGGTAGCCTGCTTGCGCACCGTTGGGGCCGGGGAGCTCGGGGAGGCAGCGACCGCGCTGTAGGAGCGCGCGGAGGAAGAGCCGTCGAGGGAGACCTGCCTGCGGCGCTCGTGGCCGGAGGAGCTCGCCTCGCTGGAGCAGGAGAGGGCCATGGCGAGGGGAGGGCGCCGGCGGAGCTCGACGGCGGCGGGAAGATGCGGGACGGGGTTAGGCTAGGGGCGGGTGGAGCGGGGAGCGGGGCGGAGAGCGGAGCGGAGCCATCTCATGTCCCATCTCTTCAGAGGAAGGCTTAAGTGCTAGGGCGTTTACTAGGAGTTCCAAGATGATTGGTTGGTTTCTCGAAGCGGCACCTTTAGCCAGGCCGGAGCGTAGAATTAGCACTTCTGCTCTCAGGCTCACTTTAGCGCCACCGTATATAAATATAATCATGGTTAAAAGACAAAACAAACGGCTCATTAATACAAAGGTTAAAAGACAAAACAAATGGCTAATTAATCCAAAATTTAAGTGCTGTTCACAGTGTGACCAGGTAAATGAGGCCAAATTCAACAGTGTGCATGTTTTTTTCGACTTTCTAATGGAGAGCATTACGGTGCATAAAGAAGTATTAGATTTAGCATTACCATGATACTCCTTTTTAATGTTTTTCTGAGTTGTTCCCTTCGGCAGACAGCCATTCTGCTTTGCAACTTTGAGCTGATTATTCCTTTCAATACTGACATCATCCTTTGAAAACATGGTATCCCCTGCTGTTCTTTGGCTAGAGGTTCTAAGAGTCCCACGAATAAAAATTTCCGTATTTTGGAAAGAGATGTTTGCATCCCTTTCTTTACCTATCTTCAGATTATTAATTTCTGCAGATACGTCAGCCTCAACTTTGATTGGTTCTTCATTATAACCTAGCAGTTCTGGTTCTTTCTTCCTAGCATCTCGCAAAATCTCTTCCAGTGACTTGTTTTTATGTGTGTATCCATAATTCTGCATGAGTACACAAGGATTCACAAAAGCAGTAAGTTCACTTTAGCCTTTGAAGTAACAGAATCATTCAACACTACTGAAAATTATCATGTTACGGTAATTTGCAATTACCTGACACCACCATAGAAATAATAACCAAAATAAGTATCCAATTGGTCAGAAAAAAACATGTAACATAGCAAGTGAACTTACATGGTTAAATTATATATAATAACCATTTTCACAAGACATGAATCACATAATGACCGTAAATGGGGGGGGGGGGGGGGGATGAAAGGCACTAGCTTGTGAAGCAGGCAATGTTCCTCAAGTAGGATGTCTCAGAATGAAGAAACAACCAGGAGACATATCAGTTGGAGAATTAGTATTAGGATATATTAAAAGTAGTCTGATTCCAGTCTATAAAGTCCAATTGTATCCACCCTTTGTTGATTTTTTACTTTCACTTCCAGACCTTTTCCAGGGTACTTCTAATAAACAATGGCAAACATTTTGATGCATGTTCAAGGAAAAGTCTGAAATGCATGTTCAAGACGGACTAAAAAGAGACTGGTTGCAGTGGCCAGGCCATGTTATGACTGCATAGTCAATTGACTACACAGCTTTTGAGCAAAACCTTTATATGCAAATTACATATGTAAATACAAGAAATAACATAAGATTTAGAGAGAAATGAATATATAGTGTTTAGTTCAAGTAACCGGAAAATGAATGCGACACACTTGTTTGGTTTGAATTTAGGAATGGAATGTGTTGGTCCATTGCCACCTCATCCCTCGTAAGCACAATGCTAGTTACATACATTGGAAGTGTCATCCCATCAAAATCATGGTATCATCCCATGATGGACCAGAATATTTTAACCAAATACCATAATGAATGTTGACAGTTCATAAAAAATAAATCAAACCATTGAGATTATCGTATTTCATGGTAATTGCAAAACAAAAGTCAAAGGCACCAAAAGAAGATCTTCAGTTTAGAAATTGCTTTTTGTGCACCCAACTGGAATGGCTCAAACGTCACAATTCTGTGGCAAGTTCAAAAATAAAAGACCAAGTAACCAAAATATACCTTCAGTTTAGAAAGTGTTTCTTGCGCAGCAAACTTCCTAGCGACTTTTGAATTCCGGTTTGCAGCGGCAGAACTTATCACTTGGCTGTTTATGTTAACTTCCACTTTGACGTGGTACTCTCCATCAGCTTTCATAGGTTTGGGAAGGCCTAATTCAAGTTCATGACATTGACAAAGTTCCCGAATTTCTCTCATGGGATTCATGTGCATGTCAGAGAAGCTTAACACTGGCTCTAGAAGCATAAGCACTAGCGTCCAAACGCACTTCAGGTTGAATCCTGAATCTAAAAGAACTGCAGCTACACAAGATTCGACAATATCACCAAGAACCTGCAAGATTACAGTAAAAGGATACAAATGTTATGCCACATAAAGTATGTGATTGCTAAGGATATCCTACAGGTCAGGCAGAAATAAAATATATCAAATGCAACAATTAGTTACTCAAGGAAATCATATAGCCATAGTATAAAAAAATGTATGATTCCTATCAAATGCAACAACTAGTTACTGAAGAAAATCATATAGCCATTGTACTAAGAAATGTATGATTCCTATACAATTATTGATAATGATAATACTTGTTTTGTGTTTTAAGTCGGCTGACCCCTACCATCCCATCTTATATCAAAAACTTTAATAATCACTATATTTTAGCAGTAACTGTGCATGCTAAAAATGGGTTATCTAAAGAGGCATATCAGTTACAAGGATATAACAATACCTTTGGACATGCTGGTTCTTCTACCAAGTCTTTCTCTGAATTGGGAAGTCTAATATAATTCTCAAACTTATTCACTGCTGTCGAAAGATAATTTGAATCCTTTATAAGATACTTATGGATACCTTTCTGGACTGCTACATACGCAAGCGAATTATTACTGACAGCTAACGATTTTAAATCGGTTATTTGACCAGGCTTTAGATCAGGATAAGCTGAGTAGAGGTATGAGGTTATCAAATATTCCAAAACAGCATCTCCAAGGAACTCCAATTTCTGATCAAATACGAAAAGAACATAGTCAGCTGAGTAAATCATTGATTACTACATCAGTTCACCAATGACGATGCAAGAAAAAAGAAGCTCTGACCTGGTAGCATCCTCCAGAATGTTTATTGAATGAAGGATGCACAAATGCTTCGAGAATTAGACCCTTATGTTTGAAATTGTAACCAATTAATTCCTCAAGCTCATCGACGTTAGTGTGGCTCGTCAGAGATAAATTGATGGAGCTTGCATCTAATACTCTATATAGAGATGAATCTTTATAATCAACATCTATTCCCACCCAGAAAAGGAATGCAAATGCAGCTTTGAATCCACCTTCAACAAGAAATGCTCCAACAAGCGATTCAACAGCATCCGCTATAGTCTTCCTATGCAACCAATGATGGGACTTTGTACACCTCAAGTTACAGTTTTCTCGGCTATCTGTGTGTATATTCACTTCTGTGTCAGCATTGCAAACAACTTTACAAGGCCTTCCCAGTGCAATGAACTGTGTTGGTTCAAAGTGTTGATCCCGTATGTACACCTAAGTATACATACCGACATGCACAAAAAAAAAGTTGTTCAGTTAAGCTACAGAATTCATGGCAGGTATCTTGTGTAATGATTTTTTTTTTGCAACAGAAACAAGGATCAGGGACCTCTACTAAAATGTTACAAGGCAACAAACCATGTTTTAAGTAAGAGGATGTACTTAGTAAATTAGATCATAGGGATAAAACGAATGTTTGACAACCACCGTAGATAATTATGGTCAGGCCAAGATAATACAGAGCTCATCAAGGTTATAATGCCACGATCAGCAATTATTCCTAAGGAGGATAACGAGTATATGGCTATCATGTGAACTGTTAACAAAAATACTGTGGCTTTAAGTTCAGTTCCGATAGTCACATGGTGAGTCCATCCAGGAAAGGCCTTATCTGGCAGAGTTCGGATTAATCTTGCTTTTCTTGTGGTGATTGTAGTTCACTTTATCAGCTGTAAATAATTATACTCAGGCCAAGATAATACAGAGCTCATAAAGGCTATAATAACCATCCTCAAGTAAGGAGGCTAACGAGTATATGCCTGGCTATCGTTCACAACATTGACAGAAACATGCAGCGTTAAGTTCAGTACAGATAGTCACATGGTGAGTCCGTCTAGAAAAGGCCTTCTCTGGCAGATTGTGAATTAATCTTGCTTTTCTTGTGATGATTGTAGTTACACTTTATCAGCTGTCATAGACGGCGTCTTAGAGCAATTTTTAGGTAGGGTTATCCAATGAGTTGTATCCATTCCAGTCAAGAATGCTGAAGATATTGAGTAGGCTGCTATATAAACTCATAGGGTGTAATCAATCGACAAAAATAATAAAATGATTATCTCTTCTCTTTGCGCATGGTCTCTCTTGACGACCCTGGTCTAGCTCTTCCCTACATGTTCTGGTCATGATCAAAGAAATCAAGGCATAACATGGGCAGCAGATGAGCCTACTGGACTTGGTCTACATTTGAAACAATGATAACACAACCATAGGTCACACAAAACTTGGAAGGGAAACAGATATTGGGTTCACTGAAAACATTATCTAACCTGCAAATTTCTTTTGATTGATAACTCGTATAAATGTGAATTATTCACTATAGCAGAACGTCTGCTGGTCAATTGCCCTTCATCAAGTTCTTCATATGTAAGAAAGTTGTGACGTCCAACTACATACTTCAAAAAAGCATCACCTAAGACTTCAAAGCGCTCCAAAGAAATCCTCTCCAAACACCTCTCAGTGGTAAGTGCTTCAAGGATCTGAAATTGATCAACATTATTTGCAGCATGGATAGGTAATTCAAACTAGAAGTTCAGCATGAAGGGTGCGAAAATTGCATGACTTACACCAGAAGCACTAATTTGAGAAGCCTCTGAGAATGAGGACAACATGACATCCTTCAACTCAATAGCTACCAGCAAATTCTCCAACCGACACATCAACGATGGTAACAAAGACAGGGAGCTACACATATCCTTTGAAAACCCAATTATCTTCAAAGAGCATAGCTCTGGAGGCAACTCCACGAAGTGCTCCATCAATTCACGACCTTCAAAATACAAATAACAGAATCAGAAAAGGTAACACTATCAGAAATACTATACCTAGATAGGGTCCATTAAAGGAATCATAGTAGAACAGTATATTCCGAATACAATTCATAAATGGCTTGAATCAACAGTGCTCAAAAGCTTACACCAGAGAAGCAAGAACTAGGAAAAATACTAGGCCCAATGCATCCACAAGTACATCCAGAATGTTGAAAGCAATTCACAAGCGGTTCAAGAAAATTTGACAGTGAGAATTTACATAGAGCAATATTGGCTCACTACCATCACAGGGTGCAAGTGGCGTTAAGAGACGATCTACACGCGTGGGAAAAATTGTACACTCCTGCAGAGACGACCGGCCCATGGTCACCTGGAAATACAAGTTGCATATTTCCTAACATTGTACCTATGTTTTGCTTCTCCTCTTGATGAAAAGATGCATGCCCTCTAAAATAACTGCTGACGGTCATCACAAATATTTCTTCACCTTGCGGCAAGTTGAACACTTAGAAGTATTTTAATGCTAAGCAAAATAACGATGTTTTGATAAAGAAGAGTCCAAAATAGGAAACAGTTTATAAAGGTACTAGTTCTGAAGGGACAAAAAGTGTAACCTGTGGTCTCCCGTAATCGGTCATGAAGCAAATTATGCAGATTGCAGAGCTGCTTAGCGTGCAAAAGTGGCTGCTCGGGATGTGATAGTTTGATACCAAACCTGGTTTGAAAAGCCCATCAATAAAGCACTTAAACAGAAATATCGCAACATTTCTTTTAAACTGCTCATTAACAAAAGTTGGTTAGTTAACCGAGAAAAGACTACCGGGGATGACTAGGATCAGTTCGGTGGACCTATCATACGACCATCACATAGACTACTTGTAAAGCCGTGACAGAAGCAGTACATTTGCTAACACGTTCCCTAAAACTAAAGCTTCTTATGGGGATTCCTACTGGGGTGCTCCTGTGATATTATATCTTTGACTTGCATGGCCTACTTTTCGTAACATCAAGTAGATACACTTATCATACTAAAAATAAATTCGTATATTCTTAAATGGTACAGATAGCTCGCAATCTTAAGCTAGTGAGTGCTCAATGCCGGTAGCATGAGAACTGAAAGCAAGAAAGGGGATGAAAATAATCGTTCAGTTTATTACCTTTCCTTGTAATGATCTTCATAAGTAGCACCGTCGTATTCACTTCTAGCATTTAGTTCGTTCAGAATGACATCAATGACGAAAAATGTATTAATATGGGGAGCAAAGATTAGACTGCCAACGACATCCGTTTTACTGTACATATTATCAAGAAGCCTTAAAGACTCATCTGGTAAATAGGATCCATGCACAGACACACCAGTTGGATCTTTAAAAACTGGTGATGATAAACAGCGCTTAACTGTTGGCCAGTCAATCATAAATATATCACCATACAATTCCTGCTTGATTGGAAGCAGCAGGTAAAAGGTTGAATTAAACAGCAGTGTTTCATTATTGCCCAACATAACATGAGATACAGTGAACTCAGATCTGTCCAGGAGAACCTTCAGAAACATTTCTTGGAAATTGCGTCCAAGCATCATCTGACGAGAAAAAACAATGTTAACATTTTATACGCCATTCAATAAAAGATCACATGTTAACATATGAAAAAATGAGCAAGACGGTGCCTGTTCTTCGTCAAATGATATCGTTCCTAAATGTTTCATTCCTGCTTTCACAATCCTGCCACGAGCCAAATGCAAATCAACCTCCAACTTTTCAGCTTCCATAGGAAGGGGGTTGATCACAAAAAGACCAAATATCCGATAATGTCTATCTGCTGGTATGGGAAAGAATTGAATATAGTAGAAATGCAAGTTCAATGGACAGTCCAGTTTGCATGTTGAAGGCTTGAGAATTGTGGGAATTAACATCTCATGAAGCTCTTCCCTTAGACTTTCATCTGAAATATGCAAACAATAACTGAGCCGAATCACCAGTATTATGACAATGTAAGAACAAGTGAGTGACCATACCATCATGACTGTTGTTTGCTGACCCGTTTATTGTTGATGCACTGTTCTTTCTTGAACCTGAACCAGGCAGAAGAAAATCTGTCAAAGCACCCAATTCATACAATTTCACGTATGCCTCTAAGCATGCATCCCTCTTAGCCTCGTCATTTGATTGGCATGGTTGGCCATCCACTTGACGAAAAGCAGCATTTGGTGGAAGAATTACTCTGCAGATTATCCCCTCAGTGTCATCAATGTAGATGAATGCTGGGGAAGGATTGAAGAACCTTCAAGAAGTTTAGTTATATTAGTACAACAAAGAACTAATGAATAAAAGCATGGGCAATCATAACAGGTTGACGTATACAGCAGCCCTTACATGTCCTTGGGAAGGTTGTAGCAGTAGCGATGTAGTAGAGATACACTGCATGCGGTGCTAATGGAAGCACCCGTTTTTTCCACTCGATAACTTTTCTCCTCGAGGTGATCAAACACATCATTTGAGGTTCTCAAGTCTATCTCTCCATTCATAATGCCCTCACCATCAATATAGTCATTAAGCAACTTTTCTTGAGAATGATTTCCCCTGGTATGTATCAGAACGAATAAGAAAAGCCAAAATGAAGGACTAAAGTACAATCGAACCTATAATATTAACACCAATTGTCTATCTATTTAATGGGAAAATCACCTCTCCAGGAGAACAACATATTTAGAATTTGTCATCCGAGCACGTCCCCTGGACTGGATAAAACTGGCAACAGTTTCTGGAAGATCAAACCGCACAACGAGGCAACAAGTCTGAATGTCCAGACCCTCTTCACCTACACTGGTGGCAATCAAAAGATTCACCTGCAAACAGCGAATGCCAAGGAATAGTGATGCAAGAAGCATAGTAGATATACGGGTATAAGCCAAAGTTAGATTTTAGGGCATGTGCCGCAAGTAATTTACCACATGCATTACCAACTCAAGGATAATAAAAATGTAGGATAGAACCCATGAGTCCGATCCAGGATAGAACCCTGCTTGAGTCAAAAAGACCTACTAAAACCCTATGTCTTTATTATTAGTATATTTTTTTCGAGGAAACGCAAAAAGCATTTGCGTTTCATTTCATTGAAAAGTAGTATATAATCTAACAAAACTTTGCAAGCCAAGAACCAATCCTTCAGTCTGTCCCTTGTCAATCCTTGTACTCCCTCCGTTCCTAAATATAAGTCTTTTTAGACATTTTACTAGAGGGCTACATACGGAGCAAAATGAATGAATCTATACTCTAAATTATGTCTATATACATCCGTATGTAGTCCTTTTAGTGAAACCTCTTAAAAGACTTATATTTAGGAACGGAGGGAGTACATTGTAAGTGCCAACTCACTCAGCCGTTACAACATTGGAGCTCACTAACGTGAATCAGAAACGATTAGCCCATGGCCTTGTTAAATTGAATTTCGCTTATACTTGACTGAAACTGCCGACTCGCTGACTCAACTGGTGGATCTCAGAGTCTGTGTATGCCAGCCTTGATGTTGTATGCCAAAAAGTTATATTCATAGTTAGGTGCACACAAATTAGAAAGAAAAAATCCACCTCGACAACAACCAAGATCAGCACTAGTCACCTAGTTATGATTATGCTCCCAGGTGTGCTCGATTACATATATACATCACAAAAAATCTTAACTTACTATTGAAGAAAGAGCAGACCAAGAATAAATGCAGGATGCGACATATTCAAAAGAGTTATCCAAAGAACACTTTTTATTGTCTTCGGAAGAATTCATGTAGAAGGTATGAATGCCTAATTACAGCAATTATTATACCTCACCAGAAGAGAAATTTTCAACAATAGCATCCATCTTCTGCCTTGACATGTTCTTTGGTCCCGAGTGGCGTCCCACAAGGAACTCACATTTCCAAAGATCAAGGCCTTTCAAATTTTGGAGGATATCTGCTATTGCTCTTGCAACAGTTATTCTTTTCACGAAAACTATGCACTTCATCTTTTCCTCTAGCCTGCTTATTGCAGAAACCAGAGAAAAATAAGCAGGATGATGAGAACAGATAGATGTTGAAACTTTCTCAAGTGGTTATAATTACAATGTTTGAATAGTGGTTTCCAGATAGATTCTTCTTTCATTTTTACATTTCCATGTGGAAAATGTAAGAATGGAAAGGAATTACTGCTACCCAATCAGTAACAAGATTTCATCACACCCTAAATTAAGTACAGATACTCTGGTACCATAATGTGTCCTTATAAATCCAAAGCATAAGGGATGTTACGAAAAAAGATAGTAGCACTGACGAGTACGCTCACCTGTACCTCGAGAGAATATTAATAAGAACCACAATTTTATTTGAGAAGAAAGGTTCTTTTAGCATCTCCAGATTAAATGAATCATCATGGGTACCTAGAAAGCACGTCTGTCAGATTCGTGAAGGGCTAATCAGAAAAGAAATATGCATTTAAGATGGCAACTATTTCCAATAAAAAAACGTATCGAAAGGTACATATCCACAACAATTCCAGTACTGATTGTTATTAAGGAAACAAAAAGATGTCCAAGTTCTAGTTTTTAGCACAATATCAAGCATGCTTTTGCAAATAAAAAACATTGCATTCAGAGATCGAACATGTTTATATACGCACAATTAAGGCCACAACCCATAACCACTAAGCTTGGAAGGTAATGAATGTCGTAAGCAATCTGTTGCCCCCCTGCCTTAGCCAACAGTCCTGCCTCTGCATGGGTAGTGTCCAGCAGCATAGCTATGCCAGACCTTGCACCGTTGAGACACAAGGGTTTTGCTACTTTCAAATCCACCATGTTGTAAGCATTCAATGATGATAACCTTTTATTTGCAAAAATGGAACGGATGTGACAGCTGATCGCCTCCAATCTATGAACTCATTGTCACTTCGATGGAGGTTGCTTTTTGCAAATTTTAGTTTGAAAATTTTCCCTAAATATTGATCTTTGAATTATAAGTACCACATATATAGAGTCCAAACACCTCTAAGTGCAAAGCCAAATCCACTAACATCTCAAAATGCTAGAAAAGGCCAATATGCAATGGTGGTAGGCAGCAGGAAATTTGAACAGGTGAAACCCTAGCGTCATGCTGGCATATGGATGGTTCCTCCGGCGCTCCCACCCCTCCCTAGCCTAGGTTAGCCCGCCCCCACCACGCCGCCGTCGATTCCCGCCGGCAGCGCTCCTCCAAGCCCCACCCCACCTCCATGGCATCTCCCAGCGCCTCCCCTCCCTGCTCCGGCGACCGCGTCTCCCTCGGCGAGCGCCGCTGGGCCGAGTCCGATGGCGAATCCTCCTCGGCGCGCTCGTACTGCGAGGTCGCGCGCTCGCAGGCGGCCCCGCTGAGACTGGCTGCCGCCGCGCCGGAGGCGGCAGGCCCCGCGACGGCCACGGCGACGGCTGCGGGCAAGCTCCCCGCCAAGGACCGCCTGGGACCCCGCTCCGAGGTGCATCGCGTCGGACGCGAGGTCACTCTGGACGCGGACGGGTTCCAGCATCCCCGGCGCAAACACCCCCGCCGGCCTCGTCGTACGCCTGCGCCGAGCCATACACGCCCGCGCAGCCCCTCCTCAGAGGAGGTTGCCGGCCTGTGCTTCCGTTGCCTAGACCGCTACCACAGGGTGAGGGACTGCACCAATGATGTCAGATGCCGGCGGTGCCTCATCCCCGGCCATGTTTCCCGCGACTGCGAGACCCACCTGCGCGCCAAGCCTGTGCCTCTGCCCGCCGCCGCGCCCCGTGCTGCTCCCGCACGCCAAGCTGCAGCCCCACCCCCTCTGGCCCCAACTCCGGCAGCGCCGATGGCCGCTGGACCTGCGCCAGCGCGCATCATCATGGCTCGCTCCGTCGAGATGGAGGAGGCGGAGGTGGTGCTGTCCCGCGCCCTGGTGGCCACCATCGCTGGAACCAGGCCGCGGGTGACCCCGGAGGACGTCGCCGGAGAGATGTACCGCTCGTTCCAGCTCGAGGAAGGGGACTTCACGGTCCACTCCCACCACCCCGAGGATTTCCTCATCATCTTCGGCTCCCAGCACTCCATGGACCGACTCCGCGACGAACACTTCGTGCGAGGACTGCACTTCACCCTCACGCTTCGTCCCTGGAGCAAGCTCGCTCATGCCGGCTGCGGCGCGTTCGAGTATCGCGTTGAGCTCGAGCTCCGCGGTATTCCCGCCCATGCCTGGCACCTCGCAACAGCAGAGCACATCCTCGGACCCAGCGTGTGGATCGAGCACCTCCACCCACACACGCGTTCCCGCGCCGACCTAGGCGTGTTCCGCCTCTCTAGCCGCGCCCACGACCCCAGCCTCATCTGCCGCTCCGGCGAACTCGAGATCGTTGAGCTCATCCCTTCCGGCTCCACATCCGTCGCGCCCTCCGTCCGCACGCTCATCTACCCCTTCACGGTCGCGCTCTCTCGCTCCGAGGTGGACAGAGCGGTCGCCCGTAGCGCGGGGAATAGCGCAGACCCTGGCGACGGCAGCGGAGGGGCTGGAACGGGCAACGACCCGGCCACTGGCCCAGGGCCTGGCCGCGCCCGCCGCCGCGGCCGCAAGCGCCGCCGCAACGATGCGCCGCCGGCCGGCCGTGCAGATGGCATGGCAATCGACACCCTCGGTTGGCACACGGCAGGCCGTGCGCTTCGAGCCGACGGGGTGGCCGTCTCTAACTGGCCATCCACTCGCTCGGCAGCGCCGCCGCCTGTACGCTACGCAGGGAACAAGATGGACGGCTGGCCCGGTCAGCGTGGCGGGGCCCAGCACCCTCGTCGCTTTGCCAAAAGGGGAAAGCGGGTTTGGCAGCCAAAGGGGCCACCCCCTGTGGCCGCTCCTGCGAAAGATGCCGTGCCAACAGCGCCCTACCCGACAGGATCAGAAGCACCGCCAGCTGGCGAGCACCCATTGGCCCAGAACCCACCCACGACTGCGGGTCGGACCAACGACGATTCAAACCGCATGTCGCCTAGCGCGGGGTCGTGCGGACACATTGGACCCAGCAACGCTGTGACCAACCAGGGCGCACCTCGGGATCAGGAGGACCCCCCTCCCTGCAGCGACGTACCGGACACCCAGCCAGCGGGGCCCATCTGCGACCCTGGCATTGATCCTGTGTCGGGACAAAGTGGCGATTCGCCTGGGTCACGCCCTGCTACTGGTTTGGAGTCTTCTGCACACTGGCCCACACGCAGCCTGGCGCGGGAGGACGAGACTAACGGTGTCTCCACCGCCACACCGGCCGGTATTGACCCCGACGAGGACGGCCCATGCGAAGGCCCGGACGCAGCAACCCCGGGTGCAGGCCCACCTCCGCTCGGGCCCCTTGCGCTACTGGGCCAGGAGCCCAGCTTTGTGGCCGAGACGCCATGCACGCCGCAGCTGATCGACGACGAGCCTGCACCTGTGTCGGCTACCCCAACGCCTGGCAAGTTCGCTTCGCCCCCGGTCACGATGCGTCGCACAGGAGTGCGGAAGACGAGGCCTCGCGCGCTCATGCTGGGGGAATTCCTCACGGCCGCCACCAAACACCTCAAGTCCTGCGCACACTCGGCATCATCGGGCTAGACCAGAAGATCATGCAGGCCGAGATGCGCGCCTATGATGGGGTCTTCGCCACGCCCATCCCCTTGACTGTGCTCGCAGCCATCGCTGCCTTGGTGGACCGGGAGACTCCATAGCTTGGCCCTTTCTGTTCGAGGTGCTGTGCCGGTTCGGGTTCGGAGACAGATTCCTGGAGTGGCTAGCAATCTTGTTATCCACGTCAAGCACTAGGATGCTCGTCAACGGGGAGCCTAGCCCTCCCATATGGCACCGGCGCGGGCTTCGCCAAGGTGACCCGCTATCGCCGCAGCTGTTCGTCCTCGCCGTCGACGTGCTGGGAAGGCTGGTCAAGCGCGCTGTTGATCTGGGAATCCTACAACAGCTACATCCACGTCGCGCCATCCCAGCGATGTCCCTCTACGCGGACGACGTAATGCTATTCTGCCACCCCGTGCGACGCGACATTACTGCAGTCAAGGAGATGCTGCTACTGTTTGGGCGAGTGTCAGGACTGCACGTCAACTTTGGTAAGAGCTCCGCAACACTCTTACGCTGCAACCAAGAAGAGGCTGGACCGATTGTTCTTCACCTGGGCTGCCCAATCGTAGAACTGCCCATCACATATCTCGGCATCCCGCTCACGGTGCGACGACCCACTGCGGCGCAGCTGCAACCGGTCGTGAGCCGGACTGCCGATGCACTGCCGACATGGAAGGCGCACCTCACAAACCGCGCCGGCCGCCTCGCGTTGGTAAAGTCAGTCCTCGCCGCGATCCCCATCCACCAGCTACTTGTACTCGCCCCACCCAAGCGAGTCATCAAGCAACTCGAGAAGATACAGAGAGGATTCCTATGGGCTGGAAGAGCCGAAGCTAAGGGAGGGCACTGCCATGTCAATTGGCGACGCGTATGCCGGCCTATCTCCTTGGAGGCTTAGGCGTACGCGACCTTGAGCGTGCTGGGCTTGCATTAAGGCTGAGATGGTTATGGTTTTCACAAACAGACATAGATCGCGCATGGGCTGGGCTCGACCTTCAGTTCTCAGCCACCGAGCGTGCGCTGTTCTTTGCCTCCACGACCATGGAGCTGGGAAACGGGCAGATGGCCCTGTTCTGGGAGGATCGCTGGATCCAGGGGCGATCAATCAGCGAGATCGCGCCACTGGTATACGACTGCTGCCCCAAGCGACGGCGGAAGCAGAGGACGGTGGCACAAGGTCAACAAGGAAATAGCTGGACCTGCGACATCCAGGGCACATTTGGCATACACGAGATGGGGCAGTTTCTCCAGCTCTGGCAGATGGTCGCGGACACTGTCCTCACCGACGAACCTGACCGCCTGATATGGAAATGGACTGCCACGGGAGCGTACTTAGCACGGTCTGCCTACCTCGCCACGTTCCATGGATCGGTAACCTGCCCTGCTTGGAAGATGATATGGAAGGCATGGACGCCGCCAAAGGTTAGGTTCTTCCTCTGGCTGGCACAGCAGGACAGATGCTGGACTGCAGACCGCCTCGCCCGTCGAGGCCTACAGCACCATCCGCGATGCCTTCTATGCGACCAGGCCTTTGAGACTATCCACCACATCATCATTGCATGCCCATTCACCCAACAGATTTGGCACGAGGTCCTCGCATGGTTTCGATTGCCGGTAGGATGCCCCAACCAGGAGGACTCGCTGCTGGACTGGTGGAACCGCGCGCGACACAACAGCCCCCACCCGCAGCGGAAAGGGGTGGCATCCATCACCCTGCTCCTACCCTGGATGGTATGGAAGCACCGCAACGATTGCGTGTTTGACAGGGCACAGCCCTCCATTGCTGCACTAATGTCAAAAATCAAGGAGGAGGCTACCTTATGGGCACGGGCTGGAGCCAAAGGGCTTCGGGTTATCCTACCGCAGACATGGGATGTACACTAAGTAGCATTAGAATGCTTGCATCCTGCCTCCTAGGAGGATTGTAACAAACTCTATCTTTTCAATATAATGAAACGCAAAGGTCCTTTGCGCTTTCTCGAAAAAAAACCTAGCGTCGACTACTCCAGTATGATGCTAAAAAAAAGCTACTCCGGTATGTTTTCACGGGAAGTTTTGTAATATATATTGTTATTTTAGGAAGATGAATGAGTTCGTATTTCTCTTTTCTGCTTTGAAAATTTTGAATTTCCATTCTCAAATTCAAATAATGAACAGCATTACAGGCAGGATAGCAAATCCAGCCAATAACCAGGACGATTTGTTGTTAAAAAACAAAAAAAAAATCACTGGCAGATTTTATAGGGAAGGTGGACCAGATAAATCTAGGAACTAACATAGGGGTAAAAGGAGCACAATTAGGTGAGACTTGCATAACAACTCACCGTCTAATATGTTGCAATTCAGAACAGAAATTGCTTTGTTTAGGTAGTGATGCTTAAATCTGGTAGAATTGTTGTTCATGTCAGACTCCTTTCTGTCCAAAACATCACCATCAAATGAAAGGAAAGCCTTTGCAGCCTGCGCTAAAATCAAACAAAATAGGGAATAACACATCTGATACTATCTTAAAAGGAAGCAACAAAAAAAAGAAAAAAATGCTTCTACTACCTCCATTCCTAAATACCCCAAAGTTGGGGCAGTTTAATTTAAACTAAACCAAAGCCTTATATTTAGGAGTGGATGTAGTATAACAAAGGAGAAAACAGTCAAGAACACTACAACTAAATAGGAAATAAAAGCATAAGCAAAGATTAAAGCAAGAAATATAGAATCCATGACAAACAAGATCGTACACGCCTGCGCACACGTTATGATCCCAGCTTCAAAAGGTTAGACACTCAAACGGCAGACAAGGAGAGGAGGATAATCCAACTTGGCAGAGCTTCGCCTTGGGTAGAATTTAGAGTCCGTTAGTGGGGATTCAGCACCTTAGGCGGATTTGCATTTGGAGTTGGTAGGCGACAAGGGCAGCTACTGGGGTCTCCTGAAAGGTGCCCATTTTGTGAACCCCCCCCCCCCCCCCCCCCCCCCCGCGGTGTGTGTGTGTGTGGTGGGGGGCTGCCAGCACCGGAGAACTAACAAAACTTTCTTGCAATCTACGGAAACACCATGTATGAAGCACTTGTACATCCATAGGCTCGTAGTACCATAAAATCCACTCGGAACATTTGTTACGAGCTAAGGGAACATCGCATATGAACAATATAAACTTTCACCCAAAAATACTGCAGTTTCTAATTCTGTAACAAATTCTCAAGAACAATTCTTCATTAAACACAACACAATCTATTATTTATCTTGTATTTATGAAGTTCCCAAAATGAACGCTTTCAGATAAAAGCGAGGAGCATCCTATAACAGCTCCCAAGCCACACCCCAAAAGAAAAAGGAAAAAATTGAACCAACTAACTGAAGAAAAAGGCCGTTCCAAATTAGAGTGAATCTGACAAAAAGGCTTAAGGATATTTCATTATCAACGTATTTGACAAAACAGTCTCAACTTACTTGCAGAGCTCCAAACGAACCAAGTTCTTGCAAACAGAATACTAAATTTCCATGCAACCTCCCCAGGGACTTTAGTTTCTTCTGAGAATCCTTGAAATCGTATAGGCTCTCACGCAGTATGCGTTCACTCTGTTTCAAACTCACATAAATAACAAAAAGGAGATGAAAAAGAACAGAAAACATAAGCTTGTGTAATTTAAATTTGAAATAATAATAATCCATTGTATAGCAGAACAAAACTATACCTCAAGCTTTGAGCGATCAAGTTCTTTGTTGTAAGTTACAGTAAGATTAGAGTGACCAAGCGGGACATACTTGTACACCTCCATATCAGGAAAAGCAAGCACACTTTCCAGTTCTGCATTATCAACCGAACAGACCTGTCCAACATGAGAGAAGTTTTGCAGAGGCAAATGTCAATAAGTATTATTCCTAAACCCAGCAGAACTCTTGGGGAACACTAGTAGTATGTACCTTGGCATGCAATAATTCTTCAAGGCTGTTGATACATTTGGTGTAATTAAGCTTGTTAGACCCGCCTGTCATGTAAAACATAAGAACAGTTGCATGACCACAAAAGGTAAAAAAAAAACTTACATTGCAGGGAAGATGGAACAACTATAACCGAATCTCATAGTACAACAGTAGAGGAGTAAGCAACGCTAGAGACCAACCCAATATTTCAAGTTAGTGCAATGCTAGTCCAACAACTAATTTCTAAGATCCCTGGTAATAGTTGTAACATTTTATATTAATCTAAAAAAATGTGCCAATGCTGCCATTGCTGACGTAATTGCTGGGGTTTCCCTCACCCACCCTTGCAATCTTGCCTCAACCTATCCTTGCAATCTTGCTGGGGTTTCCCTCAACCTACCCTTGCAATCTTGCCTCACCAGTCACCACAGCTGCTGATGCAGCGCTCGCCCAATTGAGCTGTCTACCTGACTTGTGGCTGGCAAAGCCGACAAGCATGTCATGGGCAGCAGCCTACCCCATTCTTTGTCGCTCCAGTATAGGCCTAGATCCTGGTAACTGGGACCATTTCGCTCTGAAGAAAGTGTAGACCTTCTTCCGGCTCGCTCGCCATGGCAACACACGCATACACGGCTTCCTATTCTGACGATGGTGGATTGGTTCAGCCTCGAGCCCTTTCTACACGGTGCCTGACAAGGATCTTGTCCACGTCCTATTTAATTTGTTCTGGCTTGGCATCTCAGCAGACAATCTGAGCCCGGTCTAGTGTGCTCTTTCACCGGTTCTGCATCTTCTATGAGCAGTCCATAGTGCACCTGCACCATTCCATCCACCACACCTTGGTCCTCCTTGCGCTCGGTGCTTCTGAAAAGCCAGAACCGATTGGTCTTCGATGGCGAGCATCTTACGCCACTCGCCGTTTGGAGGATGATCCTGGAGCACGCCACCCTAGCCGAACTTGACATGGGAAGAGTCCGTAAAGAGAGATCTAAAGGATTGGAGCATCACCAAAGAACTAACCATGGACAGGGGTGCGTGGAAGCTTGCTATCCATGTGCCAGAACCATGAGTTGGTCGCGAGATCTTATGGGTTTCACCTCTAGCCTACCCCAACTTGTTTGGGACTAAAGGCTTTGTTGTTGTTGTATATCGTCTCAGCAGTGGCATGCTGGTCGAATGGTGCTCCCGTGTGTCTGGCATAAGTTCTCTAGGCTTGTCGTGCCGTAAATCTCCTTGTATGTATCGAGTTTTTGTTGAATAAAAAATTCACTTCAGGTGTGGGGGTGGTGTGGGTTGGGGAGGGGGGGGGGGGTCCCTACCATTGCTCGCTTAAAAGAGTCCCAACAAACCAACAGCGTATCACAAGTGTCATGTGCCTTTTGGCAATAGACATTGTAACAGGCAGGTAGAGGAATATGAGAAGAGGCTTGCAGAGCAGAAGGATGGAGACATATCAGCAAAAGGCGTCAGGGAGTGGCTATAAGTGTGAGAAATATGCAACTTGTATTGCTCGCTCACTAAGACGAGCCTTCTTTTCTCTTGGGATTTGGAGAAGCCACCAGAGGTAGATGAACCTTCAATCTAAGAAGGTTGCGAAGAGGACCAAAATCAGGCATAATAAATTGGCCCGCTAAGACGAGCCTTCAAAAAGGCAATGAACTCAAATTCATCTCCACTGATGATCATGTCATCAACATATAGAAGACTGACCTCAGGACAAAAGGTAGATAAAAAGCGCAAGACTATTAATTAGGATTACACTAACTAAAATAATTATTATCCTATGCCAACATGACTGTGAACTACTAAGTCCTAAGGTACACAAAAAATGCTATTGAAGAAAATAGGACGTGCAATTCTGTTCAAGGAGTTCCACATAACTATCTAGGAAATCTGGCCACATTTACGATGCGATAAAAAAATCCTAGAGGAAAAAATAATGGCTCCAAACTTTATTGCAAATAAGAGAGCAATACTATGTCCTAACTCCCACATAACACAAAAGGTGAGATCAAATATCAAGATTTCAAGAGAATGTGGTTGGCCACCGAAGGTAATTAAAAAACCATAACCGTGAAATGTTTCCTAATAGGACTGACATCAGATTACAATTACCTTTTCCCATTACTGGTGAAGCAGTCATGCCAAAAATGCGAGGGGGCTTCACCATGTCATTACTGTAGAATTCCTGAAACAATGCTACAAATGTTTTTCAGACTGAACAGAGTTATCATGTAGAATTCATAAAACAATGTTTCAGGTATATGATTTCCGAGCTACTTGTAATCTGTTGTAACCGTCTCCTCTGAGACTGACTTTCCCTCTTTTCAATACAAAGAAACGCACATCTCTGCGTTTTCTCGAAAAAAAAAGGTATATGATTTCCAAGCCCCAGTTCCGGAACCATTTGCTGGTCCCGAAAAAGCCCGGCAGCCTCCGCCGCCGCCGATAGCGCCAACCCAGACGGAAGCAACCGAGCGGCGGCCGCCACTCCTCGGCTGGCGGCGGGGATAAGGACGACGGGTTGCCGGGGAGGCGGCGCGGCGGCGCAGATCTGAGGAGGCGGCGGGAGGGGAGAATCGGAGGCTGCTACTTGCTGGGAGAGAGAGGAGGCGAGGCTTGGATTGGAGGTTGGAAATTCTCTAGCCCGGTCGCTGGCTTTGAGCTAGAGTAGTTGTTTTTCTACTCCCCCGCAGCGGATTCTTCCCGCTCCCCCTCCCTCCGCCGTGCGCCATGTCCGGGGACCGCGTCTCCTTCGGTGACGGCCGCTGGTCCGGCTCCGACAGCGACTCCTCTGTGCGCTCCTACAGCGAGGTAGCCCGCACGCCGCCAGCCGGCCGGGGCGCCGTCCCCGCGTCTACGTCCCGGATCATCACCCCCGCGCCCCCTGCCCCTGGCCCAGTGGTGGCGGCGCCGCGGCTTCCGGCTAAGGCCCGCATCGGCCCCCGCTCCGAGGTACACCGCGTTGCTGGTGGCGACGTGGTGGATGCAGACGGCTTCCAGCAGCCCCGCCGCAAGAACCGTCCCCGCCCCCACCGTGCGCCCGAGCCAGAGCCTGCGCTGCAACGCCCGCGCAGCCCCTCCCCCGAGGCAATCGCTGGGCTCTGCTTCCGCTGCCTAGATCATCGCCACCGGGTCCGGGACTGCAAGAGCGACATCCGCTGCCGGAAGTGCCTCATCTCCGACCATGACTCCCGCGGCTGCGAGAGCTTCCACCGACGTATGGGTCGCGCTCCCCCTAGCACTCGTAGTCAGGACGTCTCCGCGGCCGGCCCTGCCCCCGCCACCCCCCCCCCCCCGCCACCGCCTCTGCTCCCAGCTCCGGTTGCCCAGGTGCCTGCCGCTGTCCCAGCGCGGGTCATCCTCACGCGCACCGTTGAGATGGAAGAGGCAGAGGAAGTGCTGGCCCGGGCCATGGTGATCACCATCACGGGCACCAGGCCGAAAGTGTCCGCCGACGAGGTCGCCGACCTGCTCCACCGCACCTTCAGCTTCGAGGACGGAGACTTCACCATCCACGCGCACCAGCCCGAGGACTTCATCGTCATCTTCGGCTCTAGCGCCTGCAAGGACCGCATGAACGGCGATCACCTCGTCTATGGCCCAAGGTTCACCCTGTCGTTGCGCCCGTGGTGCAAGCTCGCGCATGCCAGCTCGGGTGGGTTCGAACACCGTGTCGAGCTCGAGCTCCGCGGCATCCCTGCCCATGCCTGGAATGTTGCCACAGCTGAGCACATCCTCGGCACGACGGTTTGGATCGAGCGGCTCCATCCTCGCACTCGGTCCCGCGCCGACCTCGACGTGTTCCGACTTGCTGGACGCACGCATGATCCTGATGCCATCCGGCGCGCCGCTACTCTGGAGGTCGTCGAGCTGCTCCCCGGCGCTGGCTCCTCCGCCCCGACCGTCCGCATCCTGTCTTACCCCATTACCATCTCCCTCGCGCGCTCTAAGATTGACCGCGCTCATGCCCGTGCTGCGATCGCCGCCAGGCGCGACAGGGATGGCAACGGCACCGCCCCGGACGCCGGCCAAGACCCTGGCCGCTCCCGCCGCCGCGGCCGCAAGCGCCGTCGCGCCACCCCCGGGCCGTGCCGATGGCACTGCCATCGATTCCCTAGGATGGCAGGCCAAGGATCGACCTCCGCGTGCGGATGGTGTCGCCATGGCTCCTTGGGGCTCCTGCACGGAGGCGGCGCCGCCGGCCGGCCGTCGTCCCCTCGTGTGCATGCTGCCATGGTCTGGCCGGGGTGGGGCCCGCCACTTCCGCTGGGATGCCAAAAGAGGAAAGGCAAAAAGGAAAGTAAAGCAAGCTCCTGTAGACGGTCCTCCCCCCATGACTGCTGCAAACGGGGACGTAGGGCCAGCAGGTACAAATTCGCCAGGATGCGCGTCAGCTGGCGGCACGGCATTGGCGGCGAGCGGCACGGAAGCCACCCCGAATTTGAATTCGGTGTCGCCTTCTGCCCGGGATGACGGCGCTGGAGGGCCCAACTCTGACCCATGCAGCCCCAGGCCTCGTCGGGATCTGGCCCCTGTCGGCTCGGACAGCGAGGTGCCAGATTCACAGCTGGCGGGTCCATCCTCACCGGCCAACAGCGCAGCCCGGTCGGGACAAAGTGGTGCTTTGGCCACGTCACCGCCTGCCGCAGTTTTGGGGCCATCTGAGGGTCGGTCCCCGGGGACCGCGACGACCAAGGAGGGGGAGGGCGCGCGAAGCGTTTCTCCCGCCGTCATTTTGCCGCCTCCCCCAGCCATGCAAGATGCTCCTCCCTGATGGATAAGTCTATGTACTATGGTCTTTGTGGGGCTGCAGCACATAGTCCTTTGTGGGGCTGCAACACATGGTCCTTGTGGCTGTTAGGATAGAATCCTTGACCATCAAGGACTGGCAGTTAGGATAGCATCTTAGACTAGCATCTTAGCATATGCTTGGCTGGCTAGCAGCCTATAAATATGTATCCCCAACCCCTCAGGTTGGCAATGGCATTGTGTGAGAAATAAACCAACGAAAATTGTCCCAACTCTCCTAGTGCCATCCACAACTATCAATGCTCAGGCTGAAAGGTCTAACAAGTGGTATCAGAGCCTCGTTATCTTGTACCCTGAGCATTTCCTGCTCACCTCTCTCACCGGGAGCTGAGCAGCCTAAGCCGGTAGCAGCAGCTGCTCCGACTGCCCCTAGTTACCTCCCTCCCTCCGGACTGTCGAGCAGCAGCTCGTCAGCAACAGCCTCCTCTTCACGCAACAGCCCCCCTGCAGCGAGCCATGTCTGCAGGTCGCTCTCAGCACACGGCTACCTCGAGCATACGGCGCCGGCAGGAGGCCGAGCGCGCCGTGGCAGAGGAGCGTGAGCGAGCAGCAGCTGCTGCAGCAGCAAGGGTGTCAGGGCTGGCTGCAGCGGAGCTGGCAGCAGCCAGAGCGGAGGTAGAAGCAGCCAGGGCGGAGGTAGAAGCAGCGGAGGCAGCACGTGAGGCTACAGCGGGTGCCAAGGCACTCCGCGTCGGCTCCGGCAGCTCCAACGGCTCCGCGCCTGCGGACGACGGTGCCGACGCAGACCGTGCCAAAGTGGCGCAAGAGCAGACAGCGCAGTGGGCAGCTGAGCACGCCCGCGCTCCAGGTGGAGGTGCGCACGGCGACGGCGGCTGCAACGACCAGGACCGCGGCCTCTACGAGGTCCGGACTGTGGTCAGGGATGTTGGTCCCAGTGTTGGGTGGCCTACCCTCACTAACACCAACTACGTCGAGTGGGCCGCGATCATGAAGATCAGGCTCCAGGTGCGGCGGCTGTGGGGGGCAGTCCAGGACAGCAACGTCGACCACCAAGAAGATCGACGGGCGCTGGACGCCCTCATCGCCGCAGTCCCGCCCGACATGCAGTTCTCGCTTTCCAACAAGCGGACTGCTAAGGAGGCTTGGGACGCCATCGCCGCGGCACACATCGGCAGCGACCGTGCTCGCAAGTCCACACTACAGGCACTTCGTAAGGAGTGGGAGAGCTTGGCTTTCAAGCCAGGTGAGGACGTTGATGACTTTGCTCTCCGTCTCAACACTCTACTGCAGAAGATGGTGAAGTTCGGCGATGCCACCTACACCGAGGAGAGAGTTGTCGAGAAGCTTTTCCGGTGCATTCCCGAGAAGTACAAGCAGATGGCTCGCTCGATCGAGTCTTTGCTGGACCTCTCCACGATGACGATCGAGGAGGCGATAGGTCGCCTCAAGGTCGTCGACACCGACGAGCCACAGCCTCCCTCGGGGCCCATCACCACCTGCGGGAAGCTGCTCCTAACTCGGGAGCAGTGGGATGCCAGCCTTGGTGACAAGAAGAAGGGGGAGCCTTCTTCCACGACGGGCAGCCGCAAGCGCGGCAAGGCGCGAAGGGGCGGCAAGGCACAAGGACGTGCCGAAGGTGACGCCCGCGGAGGCGCCAAGGACGGTGTCGCTGGCAAGCCCAAGCCGGCACAGGACAACAGCTGCCACAACTGTGGTCGGCTTGGCCATTGGGCCAATGAGTGTCGCCAACCACGACAAGGCCAGGCTCACGTCGCACAGGCGGCGGAGGAGGAGACGGCTCTGTTCATGGCGCATGCAAGCATCGAGCTACCTTCAGCGTCACCAGTCGCAAAGGCTCCCCTCCACCTCGACGAACCAAAAGCACACTCTTCTCGGCGATGGCTCCGGGAAGGACAAGACTGCGGGGTGGTGCCTCGATACCGGCGCCACCCACCACATGACCGGTCGAAGGGAATTCTTCGCCGAGCTCGACTCCGACGCGCGAGGCTCCGTCAAGTTTGGGGATGCCTCAGCTGTGGAAATTAAGGGCGTCGGCTCCGTCATCTTCACCACCAAGACGGGAGAGCACCGGCTGCTCACCGGTGTCTACTACATCCCCGCGCTAAGGAACTCCATCATCAGCTTGGGACAGCTGGATGAGAACGGCTCACGCGTGCTGATTGAGCATGGGGTCCTACGCATCTGGGATCGCCAGCGTCGCCTTCTCGCCAAGGTACCCAGAGGTGAAAATCGACTCTACGTCCTTGATGTGCAGGTGGCACAACCGGTCTGTCTCGCTGTCCGTCGGGACGACGAGGCGTGGCAATGGCATGAGCGCTTTGGGCACCTTCATTTTGAGGCCCTGAAGCGTCTAAGTGCCAAGGAGATGGTGCGAGGCCTGCCATGCCTCGACCATGTGGAGCAGTTCTGCGACATCTGTGTGCTGACGAAGCAGAGACGACTCCCCTTTCCCCAGCAGGCGAGTTTTCGGGCCAAGGAGAGGCTGGAGCTTGTGCACGGAGATCTGTGCGGCCCGGTGACGCCAGCCACACCAGGAGGTCGACGCTACTTCCTGCTGCTCGTCGACGACCTCTCTCGCTACATGTGTGCGTGATGGTCCTCGGCAGTAAGGGAGAGGCGTCGGACGCCATCAGGCGTGCGCAGGTTGCTGTGGAGGCGGAGAGCGGCCGCAAACTGCGCGTGTTGCGCACTGACAACGGTGGCGAATTCACGGCGGCTGAATTCGCGTCGTACTGCGCTGATGAGGGCATCCAGCGCCACTACTCCGCGTCGTACAGCCCGCAACAAAACGGCGTCGTCGAGCGGCGCAACCAGACGGTTGTAGGGATGGCTCGGGCTCTCCTCAAGCAGAGAGGGATGCCGACTGTTTTCTGGGGAGAGGCGGTGCTAACGGCCGTCTACATCCTCAACCGCTCGCCTACTAAGGCACTCGACGGCAGGACGCCGTACAAGGCCTGGCATGGGCGGAAGCCGGCGGTCTCTCACTTGCGGGTCTTTGGCTGCCTTGCGTTCGCCAAAGAGGTCGGCCACATCGGCAAGCTCGACGACAGGAGTACTCCGGGAGTCTTCATCGGCTATGCGGAGGGCTCAAAGGCCTACCGCATCCTCGACCCAGAGACACAGCGTGTGCGCACGGCGTGAGACGTCGTGTTCAACGAAGGGCGAGGGTGGAAGTGGGACAAGGCGGTGGACGACGGCTCGAAGCCGACGTATGACGACTTCATTGTCGAGTACGTCCACTTCAAGGAAGCTGGGGGAGCAAGCAGCTCCTCTTCGCCGAGCACGTCTACCCCAGCCCCCAAAACTACATCGACTCCGGTGCCTGCTACGCCGACGGCACCACAACCGGCGACGCCGCATACTCCAGCCCCGACAGTCACCACTCCGGGCTCGTCTTCATCAGCACCAGCTCACGCAGAGCACAACCCGATGAAGTTCGCTTCCCCGCTCACTCACGACGAGGAGCGCATCGACGCGTATCATAGCGGCGAACCGCTACGGTATCGTACGATGGATAATCTACTCGGCGACCAGCCGGTGCCGGGACTGGTGCCACGCGACCTGGAGGCGCAGCTACAACTCGCGTGTGAGGACGGCGAACCTCGGTCTTTTGCAGAGGCCGAGAAAGACGCGGCATGGCGCGCCGCGATGCAGTTGGAGATGGATGCGGTCGAGCAGAACCGCACCTGGGAGCTCGCTGACCTCCCTCGTGGTCACCGCGCAATCACCCTTAAGTGGGTGTTCAAACTGAAGAGGGATGGAGCCGGCGCCATCATCAAGCACAAGGCTCGCTTGGTGGCCCGAGGCTTCTTGCAGCAGGAAGGAGTCGACTTCGACGACGCTTTCGCTCCCGTGGCACGGATGGAGTCCGTGCGACTTCTCCTTGCGCTAGCTGCCCAGGAGGGCTGGCGTGTCCATCACATGGATGTCAAGTCGGCATTCCTCAACGGCGACTTGAAGGAGGAAGTCTATGTGCATCAACCACCGGGATTTGCGATCCCTGGCCAGGAGAGCAAGGTACTCCGCCTGCGTAAGGCTCTCTACGGCCTACGGCAGGCACCTAGGGCGTGGAACGCCAAGCTGGACTCCACGCTAAAGAAGATGGGCTTCGAGCAAAGCCCGCATGAGGCGGCCGTCTACCGACGGGGCAGTGGAGGAAATGCCCTGCTGGTGGGCGTCTATGTTGACGACTTGGTGATCACCGGCATCAAAGATGCAGAGGTGGCGGCGTTCAAGGAAGACATGAAGGCCACCTTCCAGATGAGTGATCTGGGGCTCCTCTCCTTCTATCTAGGGATCGAGGTGCACCAGGATCACTCCGGGATCACGCTTCGACGGTCCGCCTACGCCAAGCGCATCGTTGAGCTAGCTGGGCTCACCGACTGCCACCCAGCTCTCACTCCGATGGAGGAGAGGCTGAAACTGAGCCGCGACAGCACGACGGAGGAAGTGGACGCTACGCAGTACCGACGCCTTGTGGGGAGCCTTCGCTACCTCGCCCACACACGGCCGAACTTGGCATTCTCTGTCGGCTATGTCAGTCGGTTCATGGAGCGACCGACGTCGGAGCACCAGCAGGCAGTGAAGAGGATCGTCCGCTACGTGGCAGGGACCCTCGACCACGGCCTCCACTACCCTAGGTGTCCGGGGGCGGCACACTTCGTCGGGTACATCGATAGCGACCACGCCGGCGACATCGACACCAGCAAGAGCACGAGCGGGATCCTCTTCTTCCTCGGCAAGTGTCTCGTGAGCTGGCAATCGGTCAAGCAGCAGGTGGTGGCCCTGTCCAGCTGTGAGGCCGAGTACATAGCGGCCTCCACCGCCTACACTCAGGCGCTCTGGCTCGCTCGACTACTTGGTGATCTCCTCGTCCGAGACACCAGAACGGTGCCGCTCCTGGTGGACAGCAAGTCCGCCCTGGCCCTGGCAAAGAACCCCGTTTTCCACGAACGGAGCAAGCACATCCGACTGAGGTATCACTTCATCCGCAGCTGTTTGGAAGAAGGGAGCATCGAGGCGAGCTACATCAACACCACGGACCAGCTCGCAGACCTGCTCACCAAGCCTCTTGGGAGGATCAAGTTCCTCGAACTCTGCTCCAGGATTGGGATGATTCGACTCTCCCACAAGACGACGTACAAGACTTAGGGGGAGAATGATGGATAAGTCTATGTACTATGGTCTTTGTGGGGCTGCAGCACATGGTCCTTGTGGCTGTTAGGATAGAATCCTTGACCATCAAGGACTGGCAGTTAGGATAGCATCTTAGCAGCATCTTAGACTAGCATCTTAGCATATGCTTGGCTGGCTAGCAGCCTATAAATATGTATCCTCAACCCCTCAGGTTGGCAATGGCATTGTGTGAGAAATAAACCAACGAAAATTGTCCCAACTCTCCTAGTGTCATCCACAACTATCAATGCTCAGGCTCAAAGGTCTAACACTCCCCACGTGTCGGCCCTGCAGCCCGTCACTTCACCGCCAAGGCCCATGCAAGCTGCTGGACCGGTGCAAGACCAAATCCTGTCTTCACCCTCGTCGCCCCCTCCTCAGCTCACTGTTAGGGGGCCCATCGAGGACTGCGTTGCCATGCGCTCGGCCCCCAACCGCTTCGCCTCGCCGCCGGTTACCTTTCGTCGCCCCAGGGAACGTAATACTGCCGACGTGCACTGGACCCTCGGGGATTTCCTTGCTGCCGCCACGAAACAAATTGCTGCCTCTCTCCCCACGCCGGGGAAGAGGCACCCCCGACGTCCACTGAGCTTCTCCGTCCCTCGCCGCGGCCGCTCTGCCTCCACTGCCAAATCCCCTGGAGCGGCGCCGCCCACTGCCGAAAGGAGGGCACAGGTGCAGGTCTTGCGCACACTCGGGATCATTGGCATCGACCAGCGGATCACTTCCGCGGAGATGCGCGCATATGATGGCATCTTCGCCGCGCCCATCCCGCTCGACGTGCTCGCGGCTATGGCCGCGCTGATTGATCGAAAACTACCAGAGGGACTTTGTCGTCTGACGAGCACCGCTGCGACCGCTGCCGGCGCCGGCGAGACTTAGCCCCTGCGCTGCAATCTCCGACCGTCGATCCTGTTGTTTATGGATCACGGCCCTAAGATTGTAGTTTGGAACGTCCGCGGCTTAAACTCTCGCGTTCGATGTTACGTTGTTAGATCGCTGATCGAGACTACGGGTGCGACCATTGCCTGCTTCCAGGAAACAAAAATGGATTTGATTTGCTCGTCGGTGCTTCTCGATACACTGGGGTCTGAGTTCGACGATTACGTATACCTGCCGGCATTAGGTACGCGCAGAGGCATCCTCCTCGCTTGGAAGAGCCGGTCTGTGAGCATCACAGACCCAACGTTCTCTACGAACGCGCTCACCGCTAAGGTTGCTCTTGGCACGGCCACGCCCTGGTGGTTGACGGTCGTATATGGCCCGCAGGATGAGGCGGCAAAGGTCGCGTTTCTCCAGGAACTCCGCGACATCCGCGCCGGCTGCCCTGGGCCATGGATGCTTTGCGGTGACTTTAATCTGATCTACCGCGACGAGGACAAAAATGACGGCAATCTCCATCGGCGCATGATGGGCAGATTCCGACGGGTGATCAATGAGCTCGCGCTGAAGGAAGTATATCTCAACGGGCGCCGCTACACTTGGTCGAATGAGCAGTCCCCCCCACCCTCGTGCACCTCGATAGAGTCTTATGCACCTCGGATTGGGAGGAAGCACATGCTGCGTGTCACCTTCGTTGCCTGGCTTCGGTCGTTTCCGATCACAGCCCGCTATTGCTGGACTGTTCCCCCGTGCCTGCCGCTCAACATCGCTTCCGCTTCGAGGATCTCTGGTTGCGGCTCAACGGCTTCAAGGACACGGTCCACGTTGCCTGGAATTCGGTCACCCATGCTGACCCATTCCACCGTCTGATGTTGCGGCTCCAGGCAACGGCGCGGTCGCTGACTAGTTGGAGCTCTCGATCTGTCGGGAACATCAGAAGCAAGCTCGCCATCTCTCGTGAGCTCATCTCACGGTTCGACAAGGCGCAAGAGGATAGGCTGCTATCACCCCATGAGGAGTGGCTCCGTAAGTAGCTCAAAATCTCATACCTCGGACTCGCCTCTATGGAGCGCACGTTAGCACGCCAGCGTGCCCGTTTGGCATACCTGAAGGACGGCGATGCCAATACCGCCTTCTTCCATCGGCAGTGCTCTTATCGCCGGCAGAAGTCCAGGATCCTTGGGCTCGCCGTGGAGGGCCACCTGATCACCGAGCAGGAAGGCCTCGCCCAGGCAGCCTACGAGCACTACGACGCCCTCCTGGGCACCACCCTCGACCGCGAACGCACCTTGGAACTGTCGGAGCTGATCGTGCCCACGGACCTGGAGGACCTAGACCTGCCTTTCAGCGCCGACGAGATCTGGGCGGCGATTAAGCGCCTGCCTGCGCGTAAGGCGCCAGGGCCGGATGGCTTCACCGCAGAGTTCCTGCGGGCCTGTTGGAGCACGGTTAGACAAGACTTCTTCGACGTCTTCCAGCAGTTGTTTGAGCTACGAGGCAGGGGCTTTGCTAGCCTGAACCAAGCGCTGCTCTCCCTGCTGCCCAAGCGAGCCGGCGCCAATACGCTCAATGATTTCCGGCCCATTAGCCTGATCCATCTTGTGGCCAAGATCTTCGCCAAGGTCCTCTCGCTGCGCCTCACCCCAAAACTCGATGGACTGGTTAGCAAGAGTCAGGATGCTTTCATCACTGGTCGAAGCCTCCACGACAATTTCATCCTTGTCAAGCATTCTGCGAGGTTGCTACACCAGCTCGGAGCCCCGAGGATCCTGCTCAAGCTGGACCTGGCGCGCGCGTTTGACTCCCTGTCCTGGCCCTTCCTATTCGAGGTCCTGCGGGGATACGGCTTTGGCAACAGATTCTTGGAGTGGATAGCCATCCTCCTTTCATCAGCAAGCACGCGAGTCCTGATGAACGGTGAGCCCGGCCCCCCTATATGGCACCGTCGAGGGCTCCGTCAAGGAGACCCCCTCTCTCCGCAACTGTTCGTGCTCGCCGTAGACACACTCGGACGACTAATCCGAAGGGCCATCGAAGTTGGTGTTCTGGCACGGCTACACCCTGCGAGGTCAATCCCCGCGGTGTCGCTATATGCCGACGACGTTGTGCTCTTCTGCCACTGTTCCGCACACGACACAAGGGCTGTGCGGGAGATCCTGAAGCTGTTCGGATCAGCTTCTGGCCTGATGGTGAACTACACCAAAAGCACGGCAACTCGGTTGCACTGCGACGACGACACAGCCACTGCCGCCATCGCCAACCTGGGTTGCCCCATCACCCAGCTCCCGCTCACCTACCTCGGGATCCCCCTCACAATAAGGCGTCCCTCGGCCGCCCAGCTTCAGCCCCTTGTGGATAGGATCGCCGATCGCCTGCCAGCTTGGAAGGCGGGGCTGATGAACAAGCCTGGACGCCTTGCCCTGGTCAAATCCGTCCTGGGAGCCATCCCCGTGCACCAGCTCCTAGCATACGCGCCGCCGCGTAAGACGCTTCGTCAGATCAAAAAAATCGAGCGCGGATTCTTGTGGGCTGGTCGACGTGCAGCCAATGGCGGCCAATGCCACGTTAACTGGCGCCGCGTCTGCCGGCCTTTGCAGCACGGTGGCCTTGGCGTGCAAGACCTGGAACGCGCCGGCCTTGCCCTTCGCCTCCGCTGGCTCTGGTTCTCCCGCACAGACCCCGAGCGTGCCTGGCATGGCCTAGACTTGCAGTCCTCCTCCGAGGAACGCGCGCTCTTCTTCGCCTCTACCTTCATGACCGTCGGCAATGGCAACGTTGCCCGCTTCTGGGAGGACCGATGGCTTAATGGCAGGTCCGTCTGCGAACTAATGCCCCAGTTGTACGCATGCATACCGAAAAGACGGCGCAAGATCAGGACAGTGGCTGAGGGTCTCCTTGGCAACTCCTGGGCCCGAGACATTCTCGGAGTTCTAGGCATCCACGAGATAGGCCAATACTTGCAGCTCTGGCAACTTGCCCAGCAAGTCACGCTCTCAACCGAGCCAGACAGGCTAACTTGGAAGTGGACGTCCAACGGCATCTACACCGCGCATTCTGCCTACCTAGCAACATTCCAGGGCTCCACAACGTGCTCCTCTTGGAAGCTTATATGGAAGAATGGGGCTCCCCCAAAGGTCAAATTCTTCCATTGGCTGGCCTGCCAGGACCGTGCTGGACAGCGGAGCGCCTCGCGCGCCACGGAATGCAGCACCACCCCTGATGCCTGCTCTGGGATCAAGCCCCAGAAACGATGCGCCACCTAATGCTAGAATGCCCATTTGCTCGCCAAACTTGGCATGAGATCCTTGCCTGGCTCAGGATGACAGCCACCCCACCAGACCATGAGGCCTCACTCATGGACTGGTGGCTGCGGGCCAGGCAGAATACGCCGAAGTCGCTGCACAAGGGCCTCGCGTCCGCCACCCTCCTCGTGCCATGGATGACCTGGAAACACCGCAACGCTTGCGCCTTTGAAGGGGCCCAGCCTTCCTCGCTGCAGCTGCTCAACAACACCAAGGAGGAGGCCACTGCCTGGGCCAACGCGGGCGCCCGTGGACTTAGAGTAGTTCTCCCACAGACCTGGGATGTCCACTAAGTTCTATCGTTTTTGCTTTGTAACTGGTGCCTCCTAGGAGGACATGTAACCCAAACTCTGCCTTTTCAATGATAAAAACACAAATGTCATTTGCGCTTTCTCGAGAAAAAAAAGGTATATGATTTCCTGAAATAACGTTACTAATGTAGAATTCCTGAAACATGTTTTTCAGATTGCAAGTTCTGCCGTTCACTGAATTTGTTAAGCAATACTCCTTGAAAGCTGTCATTTTAGACATAGGTAGGGTCAAACTTTCGAAACTCTGACTACTATATTTCACAATAAAAATATATTCGGAACAGATACTTGAAAACCATATATGCCTACAGCTGTCTCAGTAAGTATCTACAGAATATACAATTTTGCTAGGTTCAATGGAAATACTCGCAATGCAAATTAGTGGTGCGAGTGTAGTTTAGACGGTGCAAATGTAAAGCCATATTGCAATGCAAAACTGGCATCTTCTAGGAAACTAAAGGGGTAGTATTCAACACATGTTAGCAGTCATTCAATTTCTGCATTAATTAACTGCTTATTGTAATTAAAGATCAACTGGTTGTTCCAACTTCCAACGAGCAACGTGGTAAGACTGAATATCTGCATGACACTGATACTGTTTGATGATGAGATGACGACAAAGAAACAGGAAACGAGTGGTCATCAGATTAATGGTCCAGAATACAACCAAGCCAGCTCATGAGCGTTTCTTCTCTCCACCAGGTCGAAGCCAACCTCCCACGCCTCCCACCAGTCCGACTGGTGCCGGTTGCACCGCTGCCTCGGCCCCTCAACGCCGCGCACTCCCCTTCGGCTCCACCAAGGCTGATGCCCACCTGGTGTTGGTCAACATGTCGTCGTCCTCAAGGTCAGTCTGGCTGCCCTCACATCTCCAACAACCTCCCTTTCCACGATTCATGACGCCTCCCTACGCCTGGACGTCGCCTCTTGGCTCAGATTGGGCATACACTGAGACGCCGCCCTCCTACATTGCCTCTCATCAGCTCCGCCGCTCCGGTGACCTCCATTGTCTACTGGCCATCCCTGGTTGACGGCTTCCTCGCACCTTTTCCTCCTTGCTCATGTCGCACCTCTATAGCAAAGGACAACTCATAGGACTGATCGCATGTTGACTCACACGCGGCTCTCCCTACAATGCTTTCCTAGTGCTGTTGCATGGCCCGTACAGGGCCCCTTGGCAGATTAGTTCTTCACCAAAAAAATTAACAAACGGCAGGTACAATGTCATCATCAGATATCCTTTCTCTCCTGCGCTATCCGATGATTCTTAACGGTGGTCATTTCATTGACTCATTCTCGCACATTCACCATCCATCGGTGTCGGGTGCTCGTTCGCTAGTTGTTCTTTACTGCTCCTCGTTGGCATCTCACCTGCACAGCCCCTCCTACAGACATGATGACTCCTGCTTTATTGGCTCGTGTGTCCTTCCTAGATTCTTAGCTTATTAATTTCCCATTGTGTCCACCAAGTCCGCTGCTCTTCCGTGTTTATCTGTCATGCTAGTCACCAAACGTTTATCTGTCAGCCTTCTTTTGTAGTCCTTGTCCTTTTATGTACACTTTACAGCCTTTCCGGTCCTGGTTGTATTCTGTAGGACTTTTGTGGCTTCCATTTGCATTGTCATCGATGTATTCCCATTCTCTTGCCGTCAAGATTCTTTCACCGCCTGTTTCTTAGGCTATGATATTTTGTGTAATGCTTCATTTCCTTGATGTGTCGTCTTCTTAGACCCATCTTCCCTTGATATTTATCTTGTATCTTCTCGTGATGGGTTGTCTTCCTCTGACGGGTCATCCTCTAAATACCCTCCTTTAGCTCAACCGTTTTTTAAGACTTCATGCTACGATGACGCTATGAAGACGGAGATGTTCGATTTCAAATAATATTTGTTTTTGTGTTCTATTTCTTCAAATGCAATGCTAGTCATTGTTTGGGGGGGGGGGGGGGGGGATAAGGAGTGTGCTAGTACTGGTCTAGGTTTGTATACCTATTCGTGTCAGTCTAGATTCTCTTCCTTGTACTCCATGTCTATTGTACTATATGTTTGCCCCATGGGCTATGCAATACAACCAAGTTGCATCGATAACACGATAGACAAGTGGTGAATAGAAGCCACATCAAGAAGAGTGCGGACACTGGTCATGTGGGCCACAGGAGCAAACGTCTCTTTATAGTCATGACCATGCTACTGATGTAAGCCACGAGCCACAAGACAAGCCTTGTAATGCTCAAGAGAACCATTAGAGCGAGCCTTAACTTTGTCGGCCCACTTGATGGGACGAACACGGGAGGAAAGGAAACAAGTAGTGTTGTAAAAAAAGTTTGAACTCCATGAACTATTTGAGTTCGACTCACTTTTGGATCGGCTCGAGCTCGGCATGAGCCCTAAATGAGTCGAGCTTGAGCTTCGGGTCAAGCTCACGAGCTTATCAAGCTAGAGCTTGGATAGTTCAACAAGGCTTGTTTGGAGGTAATTTTGACTGAGCTGAGCTTGAGCCTACTCAAGCTTGCTTGAACTAAAATCATTTTTTTTATTTTGTGAACATTATTTTGTTATAGTGCAAACTTGTTCGAGTCGAGTTCAAGCCTACCCGAGCTTCGTTGAGCTCACTGTATTTTTATATGCGGGAACAGTGATGGTGCATAAACCCGTCGGTACCCTGGTAGGGTACAAACGTGTCTGGAAGTACCAGATCTAAGGGCCCACGAAGAGTTTACCTAGGTTCGGGCCTCCGGGAAGGAGTAACACCCTAAATCCTGCTTTGTGTTTGTATTCATGGTGGGATACCTCGGGCGAGGTTACAATGAGGGCTGGAGTATGAGTCTACCAAGAGTATGGTTCTACAGATGTAGATGGGAATGAAAGCCCTTAGCCCCCACATTTTACATGAGGTAGATCCAGTCTAGCCGCCGCCATATTGACTTGGGGACCAAGATAGTCTCTTGATGCATATTTGATCCTCCGGACTCCTTATTACCAGATTGTTGGTGGGCCTCCTGGGCCCCATGGCAGACCTGTTGTCGGGATCCCCTTTGAGAAGCCATCCCTGGTGTATTACAACGTTAGTAGCCCCCGAGCGTGTTTGGAGTTGGAGTTCCTTGGTCTTCAGGAAAGAGAAACCCATGCAAGCTCCTTGTCTCTTTGTTGGTTATTAGGGCTTGTCCTTCAGTAGCTCAGCCTTGAAGGACCCTTCGGGCCTGACAATGCGAGACATTCGAGATGCCATATTTGTTCATTTGGGGGGGGGGGGGGATCTGCGGGGCTTGTCTGAGCCGATGTAGCCCCAAAGTGTTGTAGCATGGAGGCTCCTTGGAAGTCGCGGCATCGCAGATTGAGGTCTGATGTCAGGTTTTCGGTGAATGGGAAAGTCACGAGCCAGCCCATCGTGTCTTGTCATATCATGAAGGAGGACCGTTGAGGCACCCATC
The DNA here is from genome assembly GCF_904849725.1 of Hordeum vulgare subsp. vulgare. Lineage (NCBI taxonomy): Eukaryota > Viridiplantae > Streptophyta > Magnoliopsida > Poales > Poaceae > Hordeum > Hordeum vulgare. The sequence continues at coordinate 554,831,574 of NC_058519.1, forward strand.
GGTTTCGCATCGAAATGATGATGGTGCCTAAATCCCCCTGCCCACATCTATGAATGGGAAACCATAGAGGATGTGGAACACGTGGCATGCCGCAAAACTAATCGATTCGGTTCACTACAACAGTTAAAGGGGAAAAGCGAAAATCCTCTTCTGAGCCCGGGCTCATCTGCTCCCGCTCACGAAAAAAATCAAAAGAAATACTAGAAAAATTCAAAAAATTCCAATTTTTTGTGTGGTAGATAATTTGATGTGTGAGGTCCGCTCCAAATTTCAACTTATTTGGACATCTGAGCAGCTCTCAGCAAAAAAGACAAATCGGGTCAGAAAAGATCGTGAACACAGTCAACCTTTTTCACACACCCAGATTTGTTTTTTTGCTGAGAGCTGCTCAGATGTCCAAATAAGATGAAATTTGGAGCGGACCTCACGCATCAAATTATCTACCACACAACAAAAATTGGAATTTTTTGAATTGTTCTAGTATTTCTTTTGATTTATTTTGCGAGCTGGGGTGCAGATGAGTCCGGGAGCAGAAACGCCCCTCTCGGGGAAAAGAGGGTAATTTCCTCCTCCACTTCCAATCTCACCCTTCTACCTTCCTGCCTTCTCCTCCATTGCTACACACCCACAACTCGCACCTTTTTCCCCTTTCCTCAAACTCAAAGAGATGGCCAAAGGCAGGTTTGATAGCGGTCAAACAGGCAATCAAAGCACGGCCCAGGCGGTCCCATGGAGCTTCGCTCGCGGTCTAATACGTGCTCAATGCGCACTATTGAAGTCCCATGGAGCTCAATGTTCACCTCCATGCTACTGGTGGTGACCCCTTGTCTAATCCGACGTCTTATCATCATCTTGTTGGGAGTCTTATCTATCTAGCTATCACTCGTCCGAATATCTCTTATCCAATCCATATTTTAAGTCAGCTCCCAATTCGATTCACTACAGTCACCTCCTTCGTGTTCTCAGATATTTTGTGGCACAATCTCCCCCATCTGTTCTTTCCCCGCTCTGGTTCATTACGGCTTCATGCCTATTCGGATGCTACATGGGCTAGTGATCCCTCGGACCGTCGTTCACTTTCTTCTTACTGTGCTTTTCTTGGTGGTTCTCTCATTGTCGGGAAGACGAAGAAACAGACTGCACTTTCCCATTCAAGTGCAGAGGTTGAGTTGTGAGTTATGACTCTTTTAACAACAAAGGTGACTCGGGCATGGTGGTTACTTCAGGAGTTTGGCGTTTCTGTCACTACACCTACTCTACTCTACACCCACTGTGATTTGCTCTAACAACCCTATGAAGCATGAGCTCACCAAGCATATTGGTGTTCATGCCTCTTTCATGCGCACTGGTGTGTAGGATCAGGTTATTGCTCTTTAGTATGTGCCTTTCAAGTTACAGTTGGCAGATTTCTTTACGAAGGCCCAGACTAGAGCACATCATGGCTTCTATCTCTCCAAACTCAGTGTTGTTGACCCACCATGAGTTTGAGGGGTGTTAGAATTATATATTTAGCCATGTACCCCTTTGTATTTTCCCTGTTCTATAAGTTTTTTTTTGCTTATCGTATCATACATGTACATGTATATATACTGGCCTAGGGCCACCTACATGTGTATACAGCCACCTTGTAGTTCATAAACCTTTTGGTGGTAAACAACGACAACATCATCACCAACCTTGGCAGCAACAATCTCAGGCCGAGTGGCACCCGGGACAAGAGTTGATAGTGTAGGCTCGACAGGAGGAACATGACACAACAGACAGGAGACCTCACTGAAGAGAACACCCAAGAGACAAATACCACGCAAGTGAATGCGCATGCGGGCGAAGAACTATGTGGTAGTTAACACTTTGAAATTCATCGGGCAATGAGGGGTGGAAACGAAGCCCTACGACGAAGACATCACATTTTTTTCTAGAATAGAGCAAAGCTGGCTCGACTCGATCTGAGAATGGAGACACATGTAGTGGGGCTCGCTTGGCCACCGGAGAAGATATGCGGGTGGGAAGGGAGGGCAACAGTGGCCGGTAAGGTTGCAACGTGAGGAACGGCCTGATCGATAGACAAAGATGACGCAAGAATCGCAACGGTCATGCGAAGGCGAGCGAAGTCAATGGAACATGCCAGGTCAAGTAGGGTGTCGAGGGCTTCGAGGAGAAAATTGCATCCGCTGGTGTGAAGGCGGGAACGGCCTGGAAGTGACGATGATGTATAAGGAAAGCAAACAACAAGAGGCTTGATTTGGATGAGGCGCGAGCTAGGCAAGGTGATATTAGTGATGCCTTTATCTACGACTAGGATGGCCCCTTCCGGGAGTGATGTGGAAAGCAATGATGACGAGGTGGAGATCAGACAAAACTGATAAGAGAATAGAAAAACAAGGTTGAAACTGATCCAAGTATGAGTTGAGGCCGCAGAGAAAAAAACTCTAGGCCTTGTACCATGCCGAGAAATATGCAATGTATACTCCCATGAGACCATGGGCTATATATACACAGGATATTACATCGCTAATATATACTCCCTCCATTCCTAAATATAAGACCTTTTAGAGATTTCACTATGGACTACATACAAAGTAAAATGAGTGAATCTACACTGTAAATTATATCTATATACATCCGTATGTAGTCCCTAGTGGAATCTCTAAAAGGTCTTATATTTAGGAACGGATGGAGTACAAGTCTAATATGTATAACTTACTACACATACTCTCGTAGTTACATGAATGTTAGTGCTTCTTTGAGTGGGGGAATCTTCTAGGAATTTTGGAGGATTTCAATCCATAGGAACCTCATATGGATTGCATCCATAAGCCCCAATTTCATAGGATTTCGAGCAAAAGGATATATCTGGTTAAAATTCTCCTTTGTACCTTGCATACACCTTCTCTCAAGTCTCAATATTCTCACAAGATGCCTATGGAACATTCAAAGAGTATGTTGCAAATTCCTATGCTTCGACTTCCAATAGGATTCAAGAAGTGGTGACACTATAATCCTATGTTTTTCCTATACTTGTCATTTGAGAATCATGCGATCCAACGAGGGACATTTCTTTATTATGTACTCCCTCGGTCCCAAAATAAGTGTCTCAACTTTAGTACAAAGTTGAGAGACTTATGTTGGGACGGAGGGAGTATATGTTATGTGTGTATTGTTGGAGATACATGCAAGAGTCAATCATAATGATGATTATAATTTTGTGAGTTCATGATTCAATGCACAACATGTTCCTTGAAAAATATCAGTAAGACGGATAGTCATTCTACCGTATGGATGTCATAAACATGACTAGGTATATGCAGGCCCTAGGGCCCATGGAGCTCACCAACCTAGTTCGGATATGTTCCTAGTTCCTAGAAGGAAGCCTTGTGGGTACTTGGAAAGAGACCACGAGTCCTACTCGTGAATGGTCTAGAATCCTACTTGTGCATAGAGGGGGATGCCTACTAGAAGGAGATGAGGCCACCCGCCACACTATAGGTATATAAAGGAGGCGAAGACCGCGAAAGAGGGGCAACTTGATCATTTCCACAAGAGACGGAACCCTAGAGATCTAGAGTGCATTATCTAGTTCGTCTGTAGTAGTCATCCGGTTGCATATCAACTCGACAAATTCCCTCATTGTGACAACAATTGTACTCCCATCTCGAGATATAATCCAAGCAAAGCAAGAGTAGGGCCATTAACCGTCTCGAGAGGGGTTTAACATAGGCAAATCGTTGTCTAGTGATCCCAGGTGGCCCGACCGTAACTCCACGGCCAAACAAATCATGTACAAACATTGTATTGTTGTGAGGCATCAACATAATTATCCTTGAAAAGTATGGATGACAAGTATTTGACTTGTTTGTGTTATCTTAATAATCATAGTTGAATGTGATCCTTAGTTGGTAAACATACAAGGACACATATGGCGACCAACATATGTATTGGTTAATGACCAAATATATGGAGATATTAAACCAATAACATAGACATGTTATTTTCATTTAGTTCTCCATTTATTAGAAACATAACCAACAAGCATGAATTCTCCCATCAGCATGCACCAAACAATTTAAGCTCCAATAGTATTTTATTAACAACTGTGGCATGTGGATGTAGTTTTATTGAGACGAGTTCAAGTGCAAAGAAAATTCAATGATGCAATGCTACCATTGGGTGGCCAAGAAATGACAACCTAATTATTCCATCATATGAAGATAGTCTGTGCATTGCAAATTGTATTGCAGGAAGAAGATCTTGACACTACCTTCATAATTTGTGCATATGGGTGCCGCTTATGCGCTTGTGCATGATGGCATTCATCGAATATCAGAAGTGCAATTGAGTCCATCTTGATGAAACAATGCCGCAAACTATGCAACAAAATCTGGGGAGTCATTACAAGAACCTGCAGTGGCATAGGAAGTGATACAAATTAGGTGCAAAACTATGCAAAGAGTAGAACAGAACTCTTATCATATTTTGGCAAAAACGGATGCACAGATTATTAGACTGATGGGTCTATTGTTTATATGTACGCAGAATTAGACCACTAATTCAGAAGAAATTACAAGGGTGTGTTCAATAATCTCTGGGTAGAAGTTTGCTAAGAAGTACTCAGGCGTCATAACCTAATTTATGATAATGCAAATAGCTCCCTACAACATTTTCCAAGCTGGAAAATCATTGTGATTGACCTGCAAGGAGAATGTCGAGCAAACCTTACCTCAGATTCCCCCATCTCTGTCTCCCAGTCCCCGTGATCTCTTGGGTTTTTACCATCACCGTAGTAACTTTGAACTCTGAAATTGGTGGAATTAGCAATCACCGTTGCTTGCTGTAAAAAAGTAGAGCAGTTTTGTTTTCAGAGAAGAAGAGCAATTAATAAACATGTACAGTTGTGCTCAGTCATAACCTAGAGAGAAATTATGCAGTCGCGTGCCCAATTACACAACTTATCCTAAAAATGTGATGTGTGCAAAGTTGGACAGTAATCTACCTGGAGAACAAGGGGGACTGTTGGGGCTAGGAAGATGCAGACATCACGTCTGGGTTTGCGGATGAGATGGCCAAGTTCGTAAATGAGCAGCACGGCTATATGGGTCTTCCCGCATCCAGTGCCTAGGTACACTATGATGTTCTCCCCGAGAGCCCTCTTGCAGAGATCCAACTGATACCTAAAGCACAAGATATAATGTTGTTACCGAAAATCTGTATAATGAAACAGAGTAAGATATAATGTTGTTATCCGACTTGGGTATAGTTTAATGACACAGTGTAATCATTGATCAACAAAAGCTTTGTAACACACCACCAATTGTTCATCTCATGATACTTGACAAATAAAGGCGAGTAGCAGAAACTACAGCACTGGAGATTCTATCAAAGAAAAGGATGGCCTTCCTTGCCAGACTAAAGATGTGGGGTACTACAGAGACACCAGGAATTCTCGGTCAATTATTAGTCCATTTATTCATCGGCATTTTCTTTTAACAGGCGCCCTGCATTGTCAAGGTGTAACTGCGACAGGTTTGATGTGCCCCATCTACCGCTACCACAGAAACTGAAGAGCGACACGTGGGAAGGATAGCAGAGCTTCCCCAAAGCAAGTCTCCGAGAGGATCGAATCGTAGAGATTAAGAACGGGGATGGCTTTGCGAACAACTAATTCACGGAGCATTAAACTGTGCAATAGATCACGATTGAACCGGAAACACTTTAGAATTAAACACAGCTGATGGGTCATCTAATCAGATAAATCAACACCAAGTGACTAGAGAGCATGAACTGCTAAAATCTAACATTATATATAATCACAGGGGTGACTGACTGACTCTGGTTCCGCTTCGAAGCCCCGCTGCATGGCCCCAAAACAAATCCGCAACAAACGAGACACCGCGGAATCGCAGAAAATGGGGAGGGGAGGGGAGGACGAGGAGGGCGCGGTCGGTCAGGGGCAGGGCGCTTACTTGCGCGCGATCGTCCTCGGGTCCTTGGGCACGGGGTCCTCCCCCGCGCCCGCCGCCGCGGTGGAGACGTCGCCCATGGCGGAAGCTTCGCGCGGAAGCAAGGCTCCGTCTCTCCGCGTCTCGCCGCGGGGCGCAACTGCTGGGCGCCGCGGAGGAGGCTGCAAAGCGAGGGGAGAAGGACTGGTGTGAGAGGACGAGGGGTCCGTCAGCTAGACGGGGACGCGTAAAGCGCACATGGTGATGAAGGGGAGGGTAGGGAACGGGGGCCGAGCGGGTCGTGTCGAGTCGAAAGTGGAAAGGGTTTCTGGCGGAGCACGGGAGGGCGCAGCGGACGCGTGGGTCCGTCCGCGCCCGCTGACGGCTGGGGCCACAGGCACGACGGGACGCAGGCAGGACGGAGACGGGACTGTCATTGGGGCTCTCTCCTCGTCCTCGCAGGGCGTACGTGCGTGCACTGCAATAGATGCGGTGCAGGCGGTACAGCACGAGACGACGCACGCAGTCGGGATCTAGCCCGTGGGCCGTGCGGGTGCGAGGAGTCGTCCGGGCCCAGGTGACCAGTGTCATGCGTGCGAGAAACTCGGGGAGGCCGGTACAAGTCCAGCGCCTCGATGTCGCTGGCTTGAATGCGAGTAAAAAAAAAACAAATTAAGGAAGCTTGAATGCGAGTAGATGGTTCCGATGCTCCGTACAGGGCGACCGCTCCAGCAATTTACTCCTCCCTCTACCAGAGGAGGTGTCAAACATAACTCAAATGCTAATCCAGATGCTAAAGAGCACATATGTACTCCTCGGTTTCTAAATTCTTATCTTAAGTTTGTTTAAAAATAAATGTATCTAAATACTATAACATGACTAGATACATTCATATCGAAACAAATCTAAGATAAGAATTTTGAAACGAAGAAAGTATAAGAGGTGTTTCTTTAGAGGAATTTTTTTTGCTGTAGGGACTAAAAAAATCCCTTTTAGTCCATGTGAAAGAAACATGAGGGACTTTTAGGGACTAAAAGGTGATATTTGGAACTAAAGGAAGAAGTCCATATGAGAGGGTCTTTTTGGGACTTTTTGACACTTTTTCCAATAGTGTCCCTACTTTTAGCATGTTATTTAATAACTTCTATTAGTATATTACTAGGGTTAACATGGTCTTTCTGCATGTCATTTAATGACCTCTAGTTCATGTTTAGTCCCTGAAAAGAAACGGGTAGGGACTAGGAACTTTCTAGTTGAAACTAAAAAAAGTCCTAGAACTTTTTAAAGAAACAGGGCCTAAGTCTTTTTAGAGTTTTCACTCTGAAGCTACATACGAATGTATATAGACATACATTAGAGCAACTCCAATGGTGCGACCCATTTCGTTCGCCACTGTCCGTTTGGGTCGGTGCACACACAAAAGGCGGCCCAACGCGCCGACCCAACCGGACGCTTGTCCGTTTTTCGTCCACGGGCGACCCATTCCCGGACCATTTTTGAGCCGGATTTGCGTCGACGCGGACACGCGACGGACGCGCGCACGCTCGCCTTCTCCTCCCCCCGGGCCCGCTGGTCGGTGGCACATTGGCCTCCCCCCATCCAACAACAACCCTCGCCCGCCTCCTTCGTCGTCGTTGCCGCCGCCAATTTTTGCCAGCGACTCTGCCAGCTGCCCACCCTCAGCAACGCTGCCCACATCCGCCCACTCTCAATAACGCCGCCATCTTGCCGCCGGGGAGCCGACTGCTTCCCACCCCCACGCCCCCGACCAAGAAGTTGCCTCGCCGCCCGGCCAGATCCTCACCGGCGCGGCCCTCTCGTCGGACACCGGCATGGCAACTAGCTGGTCCGTGCGTGTCGCGACTCCCTTCGTCGATCGTCTTCTTCGTCGGCGCCCGCAAGTTGTTCGACAGTTTGCCAAGGTACAGAAAAATGGACAATGTCGACGAGTTTTTTTTTCACAATTTCCTTTGCGACTCCGACGATTCTCGTCCGATGACGAGGAGGAGATGTTGGCTCCCGTGTTGGTCCATCACCACCTCAACAGCCAACGGCCATTGTTCCGTGGCTCCATTCCGGACCACCTTCCGGCATTGAATCGCAACCGAGAGAGCGGGCATTTCCTTCTTTGGAAGGACTATTTTGATACAGCAAAGCCGTTGTTCAAACATCAACAATTCCGTCGCCGTTTCCGTATGAGTAGGCATGTTTTCAACCGTATTAGAGAGGGAGTGGTCGGCTATGATGACTATTTCGAGTGCAAAGCGGATGTCGTTGGCAAGATAGGTTTTTCCTCTTATCAGAAATACGCTGCTGCCATCTGAATGCTTGCATACGGAGTACCCGGTGATCTCATTGACGAGTACGTTCGTATGAGAGAGTCTACTTGCCTAGAGTCCCTGTATAAGTTCTGCAATGCTGTTATTGCTGTGTTTGGCCCTGAGTACTTGAGATAGCCGACTGCTGATGATACAGCCCGTTTGTTGGCGATGAATGCTAGCAGGGGCTTCCCAGGGATGATTGGTAGCATAGACTGCATGCACTGTGAGTGGAAGAACTGCCCTTCTGCTTGGCAAGGGCAGTATAAGGGCCATGTCAAGGCTTGCACTGTCATACTAGAGGTCGTTGCGTCTGAAGATCTTTGGATCTGACACTCTTTCTTTGGCATGGCCGGATCACGCAATGATATCAACGTGCTTCAGCGCTCGCCGGTGTTTTCTAGGCTTGTCGAAGGCAACAACCCACCGGTGAACTTTATTGTCAACAGCCACAATTACGACAAAAGATACCACGTGGGTGACGGTATCTATCCTCAGCGGACCACTATTGTCAAGACAATACCCGACCCTGTCGGAGAGAAGAGGAAAAGATTTTCCCAAGAGCAAGAGGGTGCTAGGAAGGATGTCGAGCGTTCCTTTGGTGTTTTGCAATCTCGATGGGGCATCGTTCGGTATCCTGCTAATACCTGGAGCACGCAGAAACTATGGGAGGTGATGACTGATTGTGTGATCATGCATAATATGATCGTAGAAGACGAGCGCCCGGAACGTATGTACGATCAAGGGTTTCAGTTTCAGGGTGAGAATGTTGTGCCTGAGCATGGAGGAGCGGCAACGTTTGAACAGTTCACCCAATTTCATCAAGACATGCGTGATTGGGAAACTCACGTGTAACTGCAAAATGATTTGGTTGAGCATATGTGGGCTCATGTCGGCATATCTTCTTTTTATTCGTTAGCAAAACTATGAGCGAACTGTGTGAGACATTTTTATTTTTGTTCGGCTGGTAAACTATGCTATTTTCAGTCCAAACTATGTTATTTGATTCAAACTATGAAAATTATGCAAAATAGGGTGGCCAGCCGGCCATGTCGGCACATATGGGTCGGCGCGTTGGGCGCGCTGCCGAACCATATCTAAAACAAGGCGAACGCCGGACGGGCGACCGACCCAAACAGACAAAAAACGGACGAAATCGATGTCCGTTTGGGTCGGCCCGTTGGAATTGCTCTTAGAGTATAGATTCATTAATTTTGCTTTGTAAGTAGTCCTTAGTGAAATCTCTAAAAAGACTTATATGTAGGAACGGAGGGAGTATAAGTCTTTTTAAAGTTTTCACTAGGGTCTACATATGAAATAAAATGGGTGAATCTACACTATAAAGTATGTCTACATATATCCGTATGTAGTCCTCTAGTGAAATCTCTAAAAAGACTTAAATACATCTGTATGTAGTCCTCTAGTGAAACCTTTTCACTAGATGACTACATGCGAATATATGTAGACACACTTTATAGTGTAGATTCGTCCATTTTATTTCGTATGTAGACTTCTAATAAAATATGTAAAAAGACTTATATTTAGGAACGAAGAATATGTATGCATGCATGCATGTATGTACATGTATGGAAATAATGTGCAGATGCGTGCACGACATGCGGACCGACGAAAGCCGTTTGCTGGACTTTTCGAGCTGATCTACGTTGTCGCGCAAGGAGTATAATATAAGAGCATTTTTTTACATTATACTACGTGTGTATGCTACTCCCTCCGTCCGAAAATACTTGTCTTAGAAATAGATGTATCTAGACTTATTTTAGTTATAGATACATCTATTTTATACATATCTAGAACAAGTATTTTCGGACGGAGGTAGTATATTACATATGTATGTATGTATGCCCACATTTGCAAAAAAAACACTATTGTTTACTCATAGTATTTCTAATAAATTTTATAAACTTAACTCCAAAAACACTTATGAGAAGTTTTCCTACAAAATTTAGGCATTGAAAAGTTAACAATTAGCTAACCAACATGTGGTTGGATAGTTAGGAGGACCGTGCTATCCCCAACTCACTAGAGTTCCAGTGATAGACTTGACATTTGTGCTCATATTTTTCTAAATTTATTTTAGATTTTCGGTCGATGTGTATTTAGTGGGGGGAGATGTTTCCATCGACTACAAAGGCGTGGGTGACGACTTCGTCAATCTGAAGATGATATGTCGGCTTAATTTTTAGAAGATACTCATAAGGATAGGATGTGTGTGCGCGTTAATAAGGTGAGTGTATGCATGTATGTATGAGCATTTGCGTCGGTATTGTGTTGAAGTTCCTAGTTAGCATATTCCTAAACATAACTCGTGGTACTTTTTGCTTTGTTAATTTTGACCTCCTTTCCCATAAAAAATCCAATTCAAGTATACTTTCACATTTGTGCAAATTTTCTTTTAGAAAAGGTTTTTTCACTACTGAAATCAAATAATTTGCCATCAGCATGTTCTTTGTCGTCTGTTGACTGATGGCACAGAGATGGAAAGCAGACGACACAGAGCTGACTGCTGGCAAATGTTCTATTTGCCATGAGTGAACTCTTTGTCGTCTGCCAGCTGACGGTGAAGAGATGTCAGGCACACGACAAAGAGGCTCACTGGACCGCTTTTTAATCGGTCGTTAGGTGCTCCTCTTTGCCGTTTGTCTTATACCTCTTTGCCATCAGGGTCACACGACAAAGAGTATGGCGACCTAACGGTCATCGGCCCCCACCTAACACCCCCTCTCTCCCCATAACGGCCCTCTCTTTCCCCGCGCAGCGGCCCCCTCCTCCCCACGCCTCCTCCTCCTCACGACCCCTCCTCCCTGCGCGACCCCCTCCACCACCACCGCCGGGATCCCCTCCTCCACCACCACGTCTCCCCTCCTCCATCGTCGCCCCCTCCTCCACGCACACCCCCTCCTTCCCGCGCCCCCTCCTCCTCTACACCCTGCGCCGGCCCCCACCCCGCAGACCCCTCTCCCTGCGTCGGCGCCCCCTACCACGCCTGACGCCCCTGCCGCAGTCGGTGCCCCTTCCCCGCCCGGCACCCCTGTCATCCCCGGCGCCCCACCGGCCAGGCCCCCCACCGGCCCGCCCTTACCGCCCCGGCCGCCCACTGCCCGTGCAAGTGAATTCTTTTCATTTTTTGATGTATTTAGTGGTAGGTTAGTTGGTAGATTTAGTGGTAGATTAGTGCTAGGTTTTTTGTTCTTTTTTTGTTGTTTTTTGTTGTTTTTGTTAATTAGTGGTAGATTTAGTGGTAGGTTAGTTCGAGGTTTAGTTAACTAGTTGTTTTAGTGGTAGGTTAGTTGGTAGATTTAGTTAGTTAGTAGATCTAGTGGTAGGTTAGTGCTAGGTTTACTTAATTAGTGCTAGTTTTTTTTTGCTATTTTTTGTTGTTTTTGTTAATTAGTGGTAGATTTAGTGGTAGGTTAGTGTTAGATTTAGTTAATTAGTAGATTTAGTGGTAGGTTAGTTGGTAGATTTAGTTAGTTAGTAGATTTGGTGGTAGGTTAGTGCTAGGTTTAGTTAATTAGAGGAAGAAGAAGAAAAGGAAGAAGAAGAATAAGAAGAAGAAGAAGAAGAGAGGAGAGGAGGAGGAGGAGGAGAAAAAGAGGAGGAGGAGGAGGAGAGGAGAAGAAAGAAGAGTAAAAAGGAAAATAAGGAAGAAGAAGAAGAAGAAGAAGAAAAGAAGATGAGGAGAAGGAAAGATACTTAGCTTATTTTCATCCAAAATGACAGAATTATCTTAGTTAGGTCAAAAATGACATAATAACCTTGGTTAGCTCAAAAATGTCATGTACTTAGCTTATTTTCCTCCAAAATGACATAATTAGCTTAGTTAGGTCAAAAATGGCATAATAACCTTGGTTAGCTCAAAAATGTCATGTGCTTAGCTTATTTTCCTCCATATACCCTCAAGAAGGAGTGTGACGCCGACCACGCTATTGCCGGGACATGTCCTAGGGTTTCCCCAGGCACGCAGAGGGCAGTGCGGATGGGTAGAGGGGAGTGGGGAGTGGGGGCGGGGGATGAGGAATGTAGAACTTATGACAAGGAAAAAAATATGGCCCTCCTTTCGAACACCTTGTGTGTGTCGTCAATTGAGAGCATGTTGGATGGTAAGATCCCACTGCGAATGCCCTGGTGTCCAGAGGAAGATGTGGGGTGTGAAGAGCTCTCACATGATGATTCTCTTGCTCGCCCATGCTCGAGGCCTTGGCAAGGGAGTTCACCAATGCTCGGTTTGGGAAGCGGTGGTGGGCAATGTAGAGTGGACTTTAGAGGCGATCATGAGCCTCGGATGCGTGGGGATGTGATCCCAGAATGAAGCTTTCTTTCAAAACAAGCACTACAAGCACGATCTTTGGTAAAACTAACATTTGTTAGTGTAAGGATGTGATCCCTTTTGAGGATACTTTACAAAGATCTCGTACTGACATGGGCTAAACGGCGATGACAAAGCCACCCCATATCAACTTTTTTCCATTATACAAGCCGCATTATTAATGGGTTTCTCCGAAAAGTTAACTACATAAAGACCATTCTCGACATGTCAAACAAAGTCTATTTTAGAATTCTTGCTCCACAAAAGGATCATGGAGTCAACATCAAAGAAAACTAAAGCCCATAAGTGCAAGTTGACGAATGAAAAGTAAATTGTATACAAGGATATCAACAAGCATGACATTCTCAATCGGCGTGTCAAGGGAGATCGCCACCTTGTCAAGAGCCAATACCTTATATTAAAAATTCACCATATTGAACCTGTGTGCCTGATACGTATCCAATGTATCTATATATTTTATTGTTCCATGATATTATATTATCTGTTTTGGATGTTTTATATGCATTTATATGTTGTTTTATCTTATTTTTGGGACTAACCTATTAATCTAGAGCCTAGTGCTAGTTTCTGTTTTTTTTTCTTCACGTTTTTGAGTATTGCAGATAAGGAATATTAAAGGGAGTCCAAACGGAACAAAATCTCCGGAAAGAATTTTCTTGGATCATAAGACACCCAGGAGACTTGGAGTAGGGGGCAGGGCATGAGCGGGGAGGCCACAAGCCTGCAGGGCGCGCCCTAGGGGTGGCCGTGCCCCCTGGCTTGTGGGTCCCTTATAGGCCTCCTAACCCCATTATTTGGTCTATAAATTCCCAAATATTCCCGTATCGACAAAAAGAGCCAAGAAAATGCTTTTACGCCGCCGGGAGCCTCTGTTCCCATGAGATCCAATCTGGGAGCCTTTTTCGGTAATCCGTCAGAGAGGGAATTGATCACGGAGGGCATCTACATCAACTCCATTGCCCCTCGGATGATGCGTGAGTAGTTCATCATAGACCTATGGGTACATAGCTAGTAGTTAGATGGCTTCTTCTCTCTCTTTGATCTTCAATACCATATTCTTCATGATCTTCATTGAGATCTATCTGATGTAATACTCTTTTGCAGTGAGTTTGTCGAGATCCGATGAATTGTGAGTTTATGTTCAGATTATCTATGAATATTATTTGAGTCTCTTCAAAATTCTTATATGCATGATTTCATATCTTTGCAAGTCTCTTTGAATTATTGGTTTGGTTTGGCCAACTAGATTGGTAATTCTTGCAATGGAGAAGTTCTTAGTTTTGGCTTCAATCTTGCGGTGTCCTCACCAAGTGACAAAGTAGGGGTAGCGAGGCACGTATTGTATTGTTTCCATCAAGGATAAAAAGATGTGGTTTTCATCATATTGCTTTAGTTTATCCCTCTACATCATGTCATCTTACTTAATGCTTTACTCTATTCTTCATGAACTTAATACTCTAGATGCAGGCAGGAGTCGGTCGATGTGTGGAGTAATAGTAGTAGATGCAGAATCGTTTCGGTCTACTTGATATGGACGTGATGCCTATATGCATAATCATTGCCTTGGATATTTTTATAATTATTCACTTTTCTATCAATTTCTCGACAGTAATTTGTTCACCCGCCGTATTATTTTCCTTTATGAGAGAAGCCTCTAGTGAAACCTATGGCCCCGGGGTCTATTTTCCATATTATATTTTCAGATCTATAAATCAAAAATAGCAAAAATACTATGCTGCAATTTATTTACTTTCGTTTCCGCAATATTTTATATCTATCTCTATCACATCTCATCCTTGCAAATAAGTGTGAAGGGATTGACAACCCATTTATAGCGTTGGGTGCAAGTGTTTGATTATTTGTGTAGGTACTACATTGGGGCCTTGCTTGTTCCTCCTACTGGATTGATACCTTGGTTCTCGACAAACTGAGGGAAATCCTTATCTACTTCGCTACACTAGTAGAAAACAGGGCTTCGGTCCAAGGCTGAAATCCCATTAGTCCCGGTTCACTCACGAACAGGGACCCATGGGGTCATCGGTCCCGGTTCATGAGGCCAGGGCGCCGGCCGGGCATCATGGGCCATTGGTCCCGGTTCCTGTCACCCCTTTGGTCCCGGTTCCATACACGAACCAGAACCAATAGGCCGACAACCGTTCGTATCTCCCTTTAGTCCCGGTTGATGGCTCAACCCGGGACTAATGGGTGGTGGAAACCGTTCGTCTCACCCCTTTAGTCCCGGTTGGTGGATCAACTCGGGATAAAGGTCCAAATGGTTCCTCTCCCGCGTCGTTTCCAACGAAGAAAAGCACAACCAAAGTAGAGTCTCTCGCCATTCTCTGTTCTTCTCCTCTCTCGCTCTCCTCTCTTCTTCCTGTCTTCTTCCCTTCTCTTCTTCCACCATGCCAACAACTCTCTTTGGAGAGGTGCTCGCACATGGCACGACCAAGCTCGATGTCGTGTACATGAACGACAGCAGGGAGGTGCCGCATTTTCTTCGACAGTTGCAGGGATGGCTTGACGCCGCGGAGGAGCATGAACATTTCTTGGGGCTTGATCTAGAGTACGCGACCAATCAACAAGGTGTTGCCGTCATCCAACTATGTTTCAAACTCCATGTCTTGATCTTCCAATAGGAAAGGTATGTTTTGAGGCTTTTCTTTGATCCAAGGTTATGGAAATTGCATATAGTGATATGTCTGGGTTCCATTGGATAGCAATATGCAGTTTCTATATATGTTCCATTGGATAGTTAATTGAGGGTTTCTTGATCAATTCATAGGATATGAAAATTGCATAGGATAGCAATATGTTCCATTGGAATGCTATAAAGATCAATTTCTCTTTAGTTGTAGTGAAATAATTTTCCGCGGCATTCTTTGATCCAAGGTTATGAAAACTGTATATAGTGATCTCTCTAGGTTCCATTGGATAGCAATATGCAGTTTCTATATATGTTCCATTGGATAGTTAATTGAGGGTTTCTTGATCAATTCATAGGATATGAAAATTGCATAGGATAGCAATATATTCCATTGGAATCCTATAAAGATCAATTTCTCTTTAGTTTAGTGAAACAATTTTCCACGACGTTCTTTGATCGAAGGTTATGAAAATTGCATATAGTGATATCTCTAGGTTCCATTGGATAGCATGCAGTTTCTATATATGTTCCATTGGATAGTTAATTGAGGGTTTCTTTCATTGGATAATTAGTTGTAGTGAAACAATTTTCCTTATTGCATATTTGGAAAACCGTCGGAGAATATATATATATATATATATATATATATATATATATATATGTCATAGTTAATTTACGGTTTCTTGATCAATTCATTGGATATGAAAATTGCATAGCATAGCAATATGTTCCATTTGAATCCTAAAGATAAATTTCTGTTGTAGTGAAACATTTTTCCTTGTTGTAGCAGTATGTAACCTTTGTTCCATTTTAATTTGTTGTTGTTTCAATAGTGACAAGCATTGTCCAGAACTCATGGACTTCCTTCACAACGTCATAAGTTTTGCTAGTGTTGACATAAGGAACGACAAGCTGAAGATGAGGCACACCTTCGGTATTGAGATACCGGCTGATACTTCGAAAGAGATTGTCCGATTTGTACACGAAGTGCATCCAGTTTTTGCCGCAACCCTCTCAACTTTTTAGCACATGCTATGTGGGTGAAATGATGATACCATGCCAACTTTCAACCTATTCAGAGTTCATTTATAGTGTTTTTCAATTTCTGGGTCATTTAGGTCAAAAAATCAGTAAATGCATGAAAATTACCAAATGAAGTCAGAAAGTGTTGAAAATTGATGATGTGGCCTTGAATGGTGCATTTTGAACACATAAAAAGTCTGGATTTCAAGTAAGTTCAAAAAAATGAAATCCCTTTTGTAACAGATGAGTTTTCGTAAGAAACCCTCATACTTCGAAAGAGATTATCCCATTTGTACACGAAGTGCATCAAGTTTTTGCCGCAACCCTCTCAACTTTTTGCCACATGCTATGTGGGTGAAATGATGATACCATGCCAACTTTCAACCTATCCAGAGTTCATTTGTAGTGCTTTTCAATTAATGGGTCATTTAGCTCAAAAAATCAGCAAATGCATGAAAAATACCAAATGAAGTCAGAAAGTGTTGAAAATTGATGATGTGGCATTGAACGGTGCATTATGAACACACAGAAAGTTTGGAGTTCAAATAAGTTCAAAAAATGAAATCCCTTTTGTAATAGATGAGTTTTCGTAAGAAACCCTGATACTTCGAAATAGATCGTCCAATTTGTACATGAAGTGCATCCAGTTTTTGCTGCAACCCTCTCAAATTTTTAGCACATGCTATGTGGGTGAAATGATGATACCATGCCAACTTTCGACCTATTCATAATTCATTTGTAGTGCTTTTCAATTTCTGGGTCATTTAGCTCAAAAAAATCAGTAAATGCATGAAAAATACGAAATGAAGTCAGAAAGTGTTGAAAATTGATGATGTGGCCTTGAATGGTTAATTTTGATAACATAAAAAGTTTGGAGTTCAAATAAGTTCAAAAAAATGAAATCCCTTTTGTAACAGATGAGTTTTCGTAAGAAACCCTACTACTTCGAAAGAGATTGTCCGATTTGTACACGAAGTGCATCCAGTTTTTGCCGCAACCCTCTCAACTTTTTAGCACATGCTATGTGGGTGAAATGATGATACCATGCCAACTTTCAACCTATTCAGAGTTCATTTGTAGTGCTTTTCAATTAATGGGTCATTTAGCTCAAAAAATCAGCAAATGCATGAAAAATACCAAATGAAGTCAGAAAGTGTTGAAAATTGATGATGTGGCATTGAATGGTGCATTATGAACACACAGAAAGTTTGGAGTTCAAATAAGTTCAAAAAAATGAAATCCCTTTTGTAATAGATGAGTTTTCTTAAGAAACCCTGATACTTCGAAATAGATTGTCCAATTTGTACACGAAGTGCATCCAGTTTCTGCTGCAACCCTCTCAAATTTTTAGCACATGCTATGTGGGTGAAATGATGATACCATGCCAACTTTCAACCTATTCATAATTCATTTGTAGTGCTTTTCAATTTCTGGGTCATTTAGCTCAAAAAAATCAGTAAATGCATGAAAAATACGAAATGAAGTCAGAAAGTGTTGAAAATTGATGATGTGGCCTTGAATGGTTAATTTTGAGAACATAAAAAGTCTGGAGTTCAAATAAGTTCAAAAAAATGAAATCCCTTTTGTAACAGATGAGTTTTCGTAAGAAACCCTACTACTTCGAAAGAGATTGTCCGATTTGTACACGAAGTGCATCCAGTTTTTGCCGCAACCCTCTCAACTTTTTAGCACATGCTATGTGGGTGAAATGATGATACCATGCCAACTTTCAACCTATTCAGAGTTCATTTATAGTGCTTTTCAATTTCTGGGTCATTTAGCTCAAAAAACCAGCAAATGCATGAAAAATACTAAATGAAGTCAGAAAGTGTTGAAAATTGATGATGTGGCTTTGAATGGTGCATTTTGAACATACAAAAAGTCTGGAGTTCAAATAAGTTCAAAAAAATGAAATCCCTTTTGTAACAGATGAGTTTTCGTAAGAAACCCTCATACTTCGAAAGAGATTGTCCGATTTGTACACGAAGTGCATCCAGTTTTTGCCGCAACCCTCTCAACTTTTTAGCACATGCTATGTGGGTGAAATGATGATACCATGCCAACTTTCAACCTATTCAGAGTTCATCTGTAGTGTGTTTCAAATTCTGGGTCATTTAGCTAAAAAAATCAGTAAATGCATGAAAAATACTAAATGAAGTCAGAAAGTGTTGAAAATTGATGATGTGGCCTTGAATGGTGCATTTTGAACACCCAAAAAGTTTGGAGTTCAAATAAGTTCAAAAAATGAAATCCCTTTTGTAACACATGAGTTTTCGTAAGAAACCCTAATATTCGAAAGAGATTGTCCGATTTGTACACGAAGTGCATCTAGTTTTTGCCGCAACCCTCTCAACTTTTTAGCACATGTTATGTGGGTGAAATGATGATGCCATGCCAACTTTAAACCTATTTAGAGTTCCTTTGTAGTGCTTTTCAATTTCTGGGCCATTTAGCTCAAAAAAATTAGTAAATGCATGAAAAATACCAAATGAAGTCAGAAAGTGTTGAAAATTGATGATGTGGCCTTGAATGGTGCATTTTGAACACACGAAAGTGTGGAGTTCAAATAAGTTCAAAAAATGAAATCCCTTTTGTAACAGATTTGTTTTTCATTAAAACACACATTTAAAATAACCTAAAACCTACCAAATTGAATATAATGATAACACAATAATTGAAAGGATGTGGATGTCCTAGAGGGGTGGGGGAATAGGCTCTTTAAAATAATTACGGTTTAGGCTTGAACAAATGCGGAATAAAACTAATGTTTAATTTGTCAAGCACAAAACCTACAACAACTAGGCTCACCTATGTGCACTGCTACTGCAACAAAAGACCTTCCAACGGCGCTAGAAACAAGCGTGCTGACGGGAGACTATTCTTGTCTTGATTCTCCTCAGCAACGGCACTAGGAATCCTTCTGCTACGGCTACGCCTTTAGGGACTTCCTAGGCAAATATGCAAAGGATTCCCCCATGGCCTTGGAGCCTTGCATTGGTGTTCCCTCGAAGCAGAAAGGGTGATGTAGCACAGCGGCGGTAAGTATTTCCCTCAGTTTTGAGAACCAAGGTATCAATCCAGTGAAGGAGTATCACAAGTACCAGCACAAACACAAAGAGCTTGCTCCCAACGCTATGAAGGGGTTTTCAATCCCTTATAGATTTTTTGCCAAGTGAGAACTGAAAGCAACAAAGTAAAAAAGCGAAGTAAAAGCGAAAGTGGAAACGATAGGGGTGAATAGACCTGGGGGCCGTAGTGTTCACTAGTGGCATCTCTCATGAAAGCAAGTAGACGGTGGGTGAACGAATTACTGTCGAGCAATTGATAGAACCGCGAAAGTCGTGACGTTATCTATGGCAACGATTATACCTATATGCATCACGTCCAAAACAAGTAGACCGATACTTTCTGCATCTCCTACTATTACTCCACACGTCGACCGCTATCCAGCATGCATCTAGTGTATTAAGTTCATGAGAACAGAGTAACGCCTTAAGCAAGATGACATGATGTAGATGGACAATCTCATATCTACGACAGGGCCCATCTTGTTACCCTTGATGGCAACAACATGATGCGTGCCTTGCTGCCCCTACTGTCACTGGGAAAGGTCACCACACGGTATGAACCCAAAACCAAGCACTTCTCCCATTGCAAGAATCATAGATCTAGTTGGCCAAACAAAACCCAAGACTCAGAGAGACTTACAAGGATATCAAATCATGCATATAAGAAATCAGCAAAGACTCAAATATATATCATAGATAATCTGATCACAAATCCACAATTCATCGGATCTCGACAAACACACCGCCAAAGAGGATTACATCGGATAGATCTCCATGAAGATCATGGAGAACTTTGTATTGAAGATCCAAGAGAGAGAAGAAGCCATCTAGCTGCTAACTACGGACCCGTAGGTCTGAAGTGAACTACTCACGAGTCATTGGAGGGGCGATGATGTTGATGAAGAAGCCCTCCAACTCCAAAGTCCCCTCCGGCAGGGCACCGGGAAGGGTCTCCAGATAAGATCTCGCCGAAACGGAAGCTTGCGGCAGCGGAAAAGTGTTTTCGTGGACGCCTTGATTTTTTCTGGATTATTAGGGAATTTATATGCCAAAGACCTAGGGCAAGGGAGCGCTAGGGAGGCCACAAGCTTGGTTGCCGCGGCCTCCCCCTGACCGCGGCAACAGGGTTGTGGGCTCCCTATGGGCCCACTTGCTTGGCCCTCAAGCCTCCCGATCTTCTTCCGTTCTGGAAAAAATCATTTTGGGGATTTTATTCTGTTTGGACTCCATTCCAAAATCACATCTGAAAAGAGTCAAAAACACAGAAAAAACAGGAACTGGCAGTTGGCACTGAGTTAATAAGTTAGTCCAAAAAAAGATATAAAAGGTAAACAAAATATCCAAAGTTGAAAAGATAACAACGTGAAACCATCAAAAATTATAGATACGTTTGAGACTTATCAAGCATCCCCAAGCTTAACTCCTGCTCGTCCTCGAGTAGGGAAGTGATAAAGAATGAATTTTTGATGCTTTCATGCTACCTAGCATAGATGTCCTTTGTAACTCCTCTTATGTGACGTGAATGTTCAGATCCATTAGATTCAAAACAATAGTTTGCTATTGACGTGGAAACAATAATACTTCAAGCAAACTAGCAAAGTAATCATGAACTTTCAAAATAACAAGGCCAAAAGAAAGTTATCCCTACAAAATCATATAGTCTGGCTATGCTCTATCATCATTGCACAACGAATTTAAATCATGCACAACCCCAGTATTGGCCAAGTAATTGTTTTCACACCTTTACTTTCTCAAACTTTTTCAACTTTCACGCAATACATGAGCGTGAGCCATGGTTTTAGCACTATAAGTGGTGTGGAGTATGGTGGAGGTTACAAGAAAAACAAGGAGAAGATGGTCACATTAACTAGGCATATCAATGAGCTGTGGAGATGCTCATGAATAGATATCAATGTGAATGAGTAGGGATTGCCATACAAATGATGCACTAGAGCTAAGAGTATGTGAAAGCTCTTAAAGAAAACTAGTGGGTGTGCATCCAACTTGCTTGCTCACGAAGACCTAAGGCAATTTTGAGGAAGCCTATCATTGGAATATACAAGCCAAGTGAAAATTTCCCACTAGCTATATGGTGGTGACAAAACGAGAGACTCTCAATCATGAAGGTCATGGTGCTTAATATGCACAAGTGTGGAAAGGTGGTAGCATTGTCCCTTCTCTCTTTTTCTCTCATATTTTTTTTGGATGGGCTCTTTGGCCTCTTTTTTTTTTTTTTTATTTTGGTGGGCATCTTTGGCCTCTTTTATTTCCTCACATGGGACAATGCGCCATCAATGATGATCATCACACTTACAACTCAAAACTTAGAACAACGATGACTTTATATGGAATGCCTTCGGGAGTGTACCGTGACAATGATCTAGCATGGCATGGACATTAATGGAAACATCATGCTAGCTATCTTACGATCATGCAATGGCAATGTAGACATGGTGGCACATGTCATGGTGGTAGTTGCATGGCAATATATCTCGGAATGACTTTGAAAAAGCCATAGTAGGTAGGTATGGTGGCTGTTTTGAGGGAGGCTAATGGTGGGTTTTGTGCACCGGCGAAAGTTGCACGACACTAAAGTAGATAATGATGGTGGAAGGTGAAAGTGCATCTAAACCATGGACTCAACATTAGTCATGAAGAACTCATATACTTGTTGCAAAAGTTTTATTAGTAATCGAAACAAAGCATTCAACGCATACTCCTAGGGGAAGGGTTGGTAGGTATAAACCATCGTGCGATCCCGACCGGCACACACAGGATGACAATCAATAGACTAATCATGCTCAGACTTCATCACATAGCGATTCACCATACGTGCATGCTACGGGAATCACTAACTTCAGCACAAGTATTTCTAGATCCACAACACCTTACCAATATAACTTCAATATTACCACAACCACAACTCAAAACTAGTTGAGATGAATCAAACTTCTCTAACTATTCAATGCACATGAAGGTGGAAGTTTTTGTATCCCTTTGGATAACTACCCCTTCTGAGACTACTTTCATAGCATAGATCAACTACCAAGCTGTTGGAATTATGCCCTAGAGGCAATAATAAATATAGTTGTTATTATAATTCCTGTATCAAGATAATCGTTTATTATCCATGCTATAGTTGTATTGAATGAAGACTTATATACATGTGTGGATACATAGACAAAACATTGTCCCTAGCTAGCCTCTAGTTGGCTAGCCAGTTGATCAAAGATAGTCAGGGTCTTCTGATTATATACAAGGTGTTGTTGCTTGATAACTGGATCACGTCATTAGGAGAATCACGTGATGGACTCGACCCGAACTAATAGACGTAGCACGTTGATCGTGTCATTTTGTTGCTACTGTTTTCTGCGTGTCAAGTATTGGTTCCTATGACCATGAGATCATATAACTCACTGACACCGGAGGGATGCTTTGTGTGTATCAAATGTCGCAATGTAACTGGTGACTATAAAGATGCTTTACAGGTATCTCCGAAGGTGTTCGTTGAGTTAGTATGGATCGAGACTGGGATTTGTCACTCCGTGTGACGGAGAGGTATCTCGGGGCCCACTCGGTAATACAACATCACACACAAGCCTTGCAAGCAATGTGACTTAATGTAAGTTATTACGGTATGAGTAAAGAGACTTGCCAATAAATGAGATTGAAATAGGTATGTGGATACTAACGATCGAATCTCGGGCAAGTAACATACCGAAGGACAAAGGGAATGACATACGGGATTATATGAATCCTTGGCACTGAGGTTCAAACGATAAGATCTTCGTAGAATATGTGGGATCCAATATGGGCATCCAGGTCCCGCTATTGGATATTGACCGAGGAGTCACTCGGGTCATGTCTACATAGTTCTCGAACCCGCAGGGTCTGCACACTTAAGGTTCGACGTTGTTTTATGCGTATTTGAGTTATATGGTTGGTTACTGAATGTTGTTCGGAGTCCCAGATGAGAGCACGGACGTCACGAGGGTTTCCGGAATGGTCCACAAACGAAGATTGATATATAGGATGACCTCATTTGATTACCGGAAGGTTTTCGGAGTTACCGGGAATGTATCGGGAATGACGAATGGGTTCCGGGTGTTCACCGGGGGGGGGGTGGCAACCCACCCCGGGGAAGCCCATAAGCCTTGGCGGTGGTGCACCAACCCTTGGTGGGCTGGTGGGACAGCCCAAGAAGGTCCTATGCGCCAAGGATAGAAAATCAAAGAGAAAGAAAAAAAAGGAGGTGGGAAAGGAGAGAAGGACTCCACTTTCCAATCCTAGTTGGACTAGGATTGGAGGAGGACTCCTCCTCCCTTGGTGGCGCAGCCCTTGGGGCTCCTTGAGCCTCAAGGCAAGCCTCCCCTCCCTCCTCCTATATATATGGAGCAATTAGGGCTGATTTGAGACAACTTTTCCAAGGCAGCCCGACCACATAACTCCACGGTTTTACCTCTAGATCGCGTCTCTGCGGAGCTCGGGCGGAGCCCTGCCGAGATTAGATCATCACCAACCTCCGGAGCGCCGTCACGCTGCCGGAGAACTCATCTACCTCTCTGTCTCTCTTGCTGGATCAAGAAGGCCGAGATCATCGTCGAGCTGTACGTGTGCTGAATGCGGAGGTGCTGTCCGTTCGGCACTAGATCGTGGGACGGATCGCGGGATGGTTCGCGGGGCGGATCGAGGGACGTGAGGACGTTCCACTACATCAACCGCGTTCACTAACGCTTATGCTGTGCGATCTACAAGGGTATGTAGATCGGGAATCCCCTCTCGTAGATGGACATCACCATGATAGGTCTTCATGCGCGTAGGAAATTTTTTGTTTCCCATGAGACGTTCCCCAACACAAGCCACGCACCGCCGTGCTCTAAAAGGTATAAGTGAAGCATATAGAGCAAAAGCATCTAGCTCAAAAGATATAAGTGAAGCACATGTGAGCTGAATTGTCTAACCAAAGGATATAAGTGAAGCTCGACAAAATCACGGCGAGTGCATGTCTCTTTATCTAGGTGTGCAGCAAGGATGACTGTGACACAACAAAAATAAAAGACTCCTACGATACAAGACGCTGCAAGCAAAACACATAACATGTGGTGAATAAAAATAAGTAACGTTACCGATGGATTGAAGACAAAAGAGGGGATGCTTTCCCGGGGCATCCCCAAGCTTAGGCTTTTACGGCATCCTTGAATCATCTTGGGGTGCCTTGGGCATCCCCAAGCTTGAGATCTTGCCACTCTTTATCTTTTTGTCCATAAGAACTTCACCCAAAACTTTAAAACTTCACAACACGAAACTTAAACAGAAACTCGTGATAACATTAGTATAAGAAAGCAAACCACCACTTCCTTAGGTACTGTAGCAAACTTAAATTGTACTTATGTTGATGTTGGGTTACTGTATTTTCAATCTTCCATGGCTAATACCCCCCGATACTATCCATAGTTTCATCAAAATAAGCAACCAACACAACAAAAACAGAATCTGTTAACAGCAGACCAGTCTGTAGGAATCTGTATACTTCGTAGACTTCTGTTACTTCAAAAATTCTGAAAAATTACGAAAGTCTGAAGAATTTGCATAGAAATCAGCAGCAAAAAGAATCAACTCAAAAGCTCTTACAGAAAAAAAACTGAAAATTGGTTCCGTGAGCAGAAAGTTTCTGTCTTTTCCAGCATGGCCAAACGATCATCCCCAAGACTAATCATAACCGTTTTACTTGGCACAAACGCAAAAGAAACACAAAAAAACACAATCATAACAGAATTATGAAAAGTGTGGAAAACACAAAACAGAAAGAAAAGGATAGATTCGTTGGGTTGCCTCCCAACAAGCGCTATTGTTTAACGCCCTTAGCTAGGCAAAAGGTGATGGAATCACATATAGTCATCTTTGGTGCTTAAACCATAAGTAGCCCTCATCATAGATTCATAAGGCAATCTTATTTTCTTTCTAGGAAAGTGCTCCATGCCTTTCTTTAGAGGAAATTGAAATCTAATGTTCCCTTCCTTCATATCGATGATAGCACCAATAGTCCTTAGGAAAGGTCTATCAAGAATAATGGGACATGAAGGATTGCAATCTATGTCAAGTACAATGAATTCCACAGGTACATAGTTCTTATTTGCAACAATAAGAACATCATCGATCCTTCCCATGGGTTTCTTGATAGTAGAATCCGCAAGATGCAAATTAAGAGAACACTCTTCAATCTCATGAAAACCAAGAGTATCACATAAAGACTTTGGAATCGCGGAAACACTAGCACCCAAATCACACAAAGCATTGCACTCATAGTTTTTGATCTTGATTTTGATAGTAGGTTCCCACTCATCTTGAATTTTTCTAGGTATAGAGACTTCTAATTCGAGCTTCTCTTCAAGAGATTTCATCATAGCATCTACGATATGCGCTGTAAAGGCATTGCTTTGGCTATAAGCTTGTGGAGAGTTTGCAATGGATTGCATCAAAGAAATGCATTCAAACAAGGAGCAACTATCGTAATTGAATTCCTTGAAATCCAAAGTGGGAGTTTCATTACTACCCAAAATTTTGATTTCTTCTACTCCACTCTCCACACCTTTATCATCAAGATAGGTGGACTCTGAATCATTGGGGCGTTTTTCAACCAAAGTGGATTCATATCCAGCCCCTTCATCAATAGGTTTGACACGCGAAAACAAAGATTCAAGAGGAGTCACACCAAGCACTTTAAGATCTTCGTGATTTGCATCACTAGAACGCACCCTTTTAAACCATTCATGCCTAGCACGAATTTGGGCGGTTCTTTCTTTGCTCTCATTCATGGAGACACGCATAGCTTTCAAAGTTTCATCCAAGTTGACCTTGGGAGGAGCACATCTAACTTTCAAAGCATCAATATCAAAAGACATCCTATCAACGCTCTTAGCCAAATCGTCAATTTTGAGTAGTTTTTCCTCTATGGACGCATTGAAAATCTTTTGAGAGTTGATGAACTCTTTGATATTACTCTCTAAATCAGAGGGTAATTTGTTATGATTTCCATAAGCATTGTTGTAGGAATTGCCATAATTGTTAGAGGAGTTACTAGGAAAGGGCCTAGGAACATAGTTTCCTCTAAAAGCATTGTTGTTGCCAAAATTGTTCCTACCAACAAAGTTAACGTCCAAACTAGTGTTGCTACTCTCAATCAAGGAAGATAGTGGCACGTCATTAGGATCTACAGTAGCATTTCTACTAGCAACCAAATTCATCAAATCGTCCATCTTAGCACTAAGCGAGTTAATTTCTTCTATAGCGTGTACCTTTTTGCTAGCAGGTGACCTTTCAGTGTGCCACTGAGAGTAGTTGGTCATGATATTGTCTAGGAGTTTTCTAGCATCTCCTAACGTGATTTCCATGAACATTACACCTGAGGCGTAGTCCAAGATATTGTGAGAGGCAAAATTCAAACCATCATAAAAGATTTGTATAATCACCCACAAACTCAAGCCATGAGCGGGACAATTTCTAATCATAAGCTTCATCCTCTCCCAAGATTGTGCAACGTGTTCATGATCAAGTGGCTTGAAATTCATGATATCGTTACGTAAGGAGATAATATTAGCCGGCGGAAAAATACTTGGATATGTAAGCATCTTTGCACTTATCCCAAGAATCGATACTATTTTTAGGCAAAGAAGAAAACCAAGTTTTTGCGCGATCTCGCAACGAGAAAGGAAAAAGCTTCAACTTAATCACATCATTATCCACATCTATTTTCTTTTGCATATCGCAAATCTCAATGAAGGTGTTGAGATGGGATGCGACATCTTCACTAGGAAGGCCAGAGAATTGCTCTTTCATAACAAGATTCAGCAAAGCTGCGTTGATTTCATACGATTCCGCACTAGTGGCGGGAGCAATCGGAGTACTAATAAAATCATTATTATTGGTACTCGAGAAGTCGCAAAGTTTGGTGTTTTCAGCCATGATGAATTCAACAAACAAACAAGCACACAAGCAAGCCAGAAAACTGGCAAAGGAAAACGGCAAAAAGGCAAAAGGCAAAAGAAAACGACAAAGGAGAAAGGCAAATGAAAACGGCAAATGTGAAGTGGGGGAGAGGAAAACGAGAGGCAACTGGCAAAAAAGTAAATGCAAGCGATGAGTTTGTGAGACCTACTTGGATAGATCTCTCCTTCCTCGGCAACGACGCCAGAAATACTTCTTGCTACTGCAACAAAAGACCTTCCAACGGCGCCAGAAACAAGCGTGCTGACGGGAGACTATTCTTGTCTTGATTCTCCTCAGCAACGGCACCAGGAATCCTTCTGCTATGGCTACGCCTTTAGGGACTTCCTAGGAAAATATGCAAAGGATTCCCCCGTGGCCTTGGAGCCTTGCGTTGGTGTTCCCTCAAAGTGGAAAGGGTGATGTAGCACAACGGCGGTAAGTATTTCCCTCAGTTTTGAGAACAAAGGTATCGATCCAGTGAAGGAGTATCACAAGTACCTGCACAAACACAAAGAGCTTGCTCCCAACGCTATGAAGGGGTTGTCAATCCCTTCTAGATTGTTTGCCAAGTGAGAACTGAAAGCAACAAAGTAACAAAGCGAAGTAAAAGCGAAAGTGGAAACGATAGGTGTGAATAGACCCGGGGGCCGTAGTGTTCACTAGTGGCTTCTCTCATGAAAGCAAGTAGACGGTGGGTGAACGAATTACTGTCGAGCAATTGATAGAACCGCGCAAAATTGTGACGTTATCTATGGCAATGATTATATCTATAGGCATCACGTCCAAAACAAGTAGACCGGTACTTTCTGCATCTACTACTATTACTCCACACGTCGACCGCTATCCAGCATGCATCTAGTGTATTAAGTTCATGAGAACAGAGTAACGCCTTAAGCAAGATGACATAATGTAGATGGACAACCTCATATCTATGACATAGCCCATCTTGTTACCCTTGATGGCAACAACACAATGCGTGCCTTGCTGCCCCTATTGTCACTGGGAAAGGTCACCACATGGTATAAACCCAAAACCAAGCACTTCTCCCGTTGCAAGAATCATAGATCTAGTTGGGCAAACAAAACCCAAGACTCGGAGAGACTTACAAGGATATCAAATCATGCATATAAGAAATCAGCAAAGACTCAAATATATATCATAGATAATCTGATCACAAATCCACAATTCATCGGATCTCGACAAACACACCGCCAAAGAGGATTACATCGGATAGATCTCCTTGAAGATCATGGAGAACTTTGTATTGAATATCCAAGAGAGGGAAGAAGCCATCTAGCTACTAACTACGGACCCGCAGGTCTGAAGTGAACTACTCACGAGTCATTGGAGGGGCGATGATGTTGATGAAGAAGCCCTCCAACTCCAAAGTCCCCTCCGGCAGGGCACCGGGAAGGGTCTCGAGATGAGATCTCGCGGAAACGGAAGCTTGCGGCGGCGGAAAAGTGTTTTCGTGGACGCCCTGATTTTTTCTGGATTTTTAGGGAATTTATAGGCCAAAGACCTAGGGCAGGGGAGCGCCAGGGAGGCCACAAGCTTGGTTGCCGCGGTCTCCCCCTGGTCGCGGCAACAGGGCTTGTGGGCTCCCTGTGGGCCCACTTGCTTGGCCCTCAAGCCTCACGATCTTCTTCCGTTCTGGAAAAAATCATTTTGGGGATTTTATTCCATTTGGACTCCATTCCAAAATCAGATATGAAAAGAGTCAAAAACACAGGGAAAACCGGAACTGGCACTTGGCACTGAG
Source organism: Hordeum vulgare subsp. vulgare (assembly GCF_904849725.1). Lineage (NCBI taxonomy): Eukaryota > Viridiplantae > Streptophyta > Magnoliopsida > Poales > Poaceae > Hordeum > Hordeum vulgare. The sequence goes on from NC_058519.1 coordinate 554,860,659, forward strand.
TTAATAAGTTAGTCCAAAAAAAGATATAAAAGGTAAACAAAACATCCAAAGTTGACAAGATAACAGCGTGAAACCATCAAAAATTGTAGATACGTTTGAGACGTATCATGCACCAACAACTTATGCAAAGCAAGATAAACAACTAAGTGATAGCAAGATATATGATAATAAACAATATGGCTATCACAAAGTAAAGTGCATAAGTAAAGGGTTCGGGTAAGAGATAACCAAGGCACGCGGAGACGATGATGTATCCCGAAGTTCACACCCTTGCGGATGCTAATCTCCGTTGGAGCGGTGTGGAGGCACAATGCTCCCCAAGATGCCACTAAGGCCACCGTAATCTCCTCACGCCCTCGCACAATGCAAGATGCCGTGATTCCACTAAGGGACCCTTGAGGGCGGTCACCGAACCCTTACAAATGGCAAACCTTGGGGGCGGTCACCGGTACCCGTACAAATTGCTCAGGGCAATCTCCACAACCTAATTGGAGACCCCGACGCTTGCCCGGAGCTTTACACCACAATGATTGAGCTCCAAGACATCACCAATATTCTAGGACGCCAAAGCATCCACGAAGAACAATATCTAGGGTACTAAGTACCAAAGGTAATAAGCTTCTCAAACTTCACTTTCACGTATCACCGTGGAGAACTCAAACCGATAATGCAATGGCAAGAACACACGAAGTGGACAAGTCCCTCACACTCAAATGCCTCCACAACAACAAAAGCTATGGAGAAATATAAGAGGAAGAACAAGGAGCTCACAAAGAACTCCAAGATCTAGATCCAAGGGGTTCCCCTCACATAGAGGAGAAAGTGATTGGTGAAGATGTGGATCTAGATCTCCTCTCTCTTTTCCCTCAAGAACAAGCAAGCATCATTAGAGGGATTGAGAGTAAGCAAGCTCTGAGAAGGTCAACAATGGAGGTAGAACATGAGCTCAACGATAGATAGGTCCAAGGGGGAAGAAGACCCCCTTTATATAGTGGGGGAAGGAATCAGACCGTTGCCCCCACTTACAGCTCGAGCCCAACGGTACTACCGCTCACCCTCCAGCGGTACTACTGCTGACTGCAGCGGTACTACCGCTGATCGTCCAGCGGTACTACCGCTGGCTACAGCGGTACTACCGCTGAACCCATGGTAGCGCAAAGATACTACCGGGCCAACCACCGCCAAGAAAGTCTTCGCAAAAAGTCCGACGAAGTACAACTGCAAGGATGACGGTACTAAAGTCTTGGAGTGATACTACCGCTGACCAGGGGCGGTACTACCGCCAGCTCTAGCGGTACTACCGCTAGGGCCAGCTGTACTACCTCTAGGGCCAGCTGTACTACCGCCAGATCTAGCGGTACTACCGCTAGGGCCAGCTGTACTACCGCTAGGTCCAGCGGTACTACCGCTCGCCACTGAAACAGCCATAACTTTTGCATACGAGCTCCAAATCGAGCAAACACAAGCTTCTTGGATTCAGGACGACAAGAGCTATCCCAATAGGCCCACAAGCAGTGACAGATTAGGCCCGAAAGCCTGCTGTTGAGAGGAGCTCTACAGGGTTTGCGCACCAGCGCTTATAAACCACTCCCAAGCTCTATCGGCAAGCGAGGTGGGACTAAACATCCAACCGCACCGCGGATATGTGATGACGAGTTGATGGATATACTTCTCGCCCCTCGTTGGTTACCCCAAGTGGAATGTGGAGATGTAGTCAGCACCAGATTTCCCTTACACGGAGGCTGTAAGGTTTATCGAACCAAGAGGACTCCTGGGCTCAACAAGTAGGTGTCTTCCACCCTGGCGCTAGCACAAGACGTGGACCTGCACACAAAACAAATAACTTTGCTCCCAACGAGTACAAAGAGGTTGTCAATCTCTCCGGCCTTGTAGTTTGCAAAGGATCAAAACACAAGCGGGAAGCTAATAGTGATTGCAACGGAAAAGTAAATGAAAGCGGTAAATGATGGAGGTGTAAACAATGATGGTGATATGGACCAGAGTTACATGATGTTCACTAGTGATGTCTCTCCCAAAAGACGATAAAAAACTATGCTTGGGTAAACAAATCATAGTTGGACAATTGATAGAATTATGATCGCACCGCAATGCTAATTATGCTACTTGATAGTTAGAGGTTCAATAGTAATGGACAGTACGCCAAGACAATTAGACCGTTTATTCATCAGCATCTACTTACTAATCATCCACCTTGAGATATCTATCCAAAACATCTCTCTCGTATTAAGTTGCGAGCCTCACCCAAAGTGTAAACTCAAAGCAACGGACAACTGCATTAACGAACTACGCGTAAGGTAAACAATCTTTGCAACCGTGGTCACAAGCACCGTTGTTTTCTCCCCGGTGGCAACATCACATCCCCTAGTCACATGTTTCTGTCACTAAAGCTAGACATGGAGGGGCATGAACCCACAATCATGCATAACGCTCCCTCTTGGATTTACAACCCACTACTCGGCCAAAGCAATAAATGGCAACGGAGAACATGCATGAATCATGATGACCCACAAGTATAGGGGATCAATCATAGTCCTTTCGATAAGTAAGAGTGTCGAACCCAACGAGGAGCTGAAGGATCTGACAAGTGGTTTTCAGCAAGGTAATATCAGCAAGCACTGAAATTATCGGTAACAAGTGATTGTATGGTGAGAGGATTCGTAGCAAGCAACAAGTAACAAAAGTAGCAACGGTGCAGCAAAGTGGCCCAATCCCTTTTGTAGCAAGGGACAAGCCTGGACAAAGTATTATAGGAGGAAAAACGCTCCCGAGGACACACATGAATTACTGTCATGCTAGTTTTCATGATGTTCATATGATTCACGTTCGTTACTTTGATAGTTTGATATGTGGGTGGACCAGCACTTGGGTACTGCCCTTACTTGGACAAGCATCCCACTTATGATTAACCCCTCTCGCAAGCATCCGCAACTATGAAAGAACAATTAAGACAAAGTCTAACCATAGCATTAAACTAGTGGATCTAAATCAGCCCCTTACGAAGCAACACATAAACTAGGGTTTAAGCTTCTGTCACTCTAGCAACCCATCATCTACTTACTGTTGTAAATATGCCCTAGAGGCAATAATAAAATGGCTATTATCATATTTCCTTGTTCATGATAATCGTCTATTGTTCATGCTATAATTCTATTAACAGGAAACAGTAATACATGTGTGAATAAATAGATCACAATGTGTCCCTAGCAAGCCTCTAGTTGGCTAGCTCGTTGATCAATAGATGATCATGGTTTCCTGATCATGGGCATTAGATGTCATTGATAACGGGATCACATCATTGGGAGAATGATGTGATGGACAAGACCCAATCCTAAGCATGGCACTAGATCGTATTGTTCGTATGCTAAAGCTTTTCTAATGTCAAGTGTCTTTTCCTTCGACCGTGAGATTGTGCAACTCCCGGATACCGTAGGAGTGCTTTGGGTGTATCAAACGTCACAACGTAACTGGGTGACTATAAAGGTGCACTACCGGTACCTCTGAAAGTGTCTGTTGGGTTGGTACGAATCGAGATCGGGATTCGTCACTCCGCGCGACGGAGAGGTATCTCTGGGCCCACTCGGTAGAACATCATCATGAGCTCAATATGACTAAGGAGTTAGTCACACGATGACATGCTACGAAATGAGTAAAGAGACTTACCGGTAACGATATTGAACAAGGTATAGGTATACCGACGATCGAATCTAAGGCAAGTTCTATACCGACAGACAAAGGGAATTGCATACGGGATTGATTGAATCCTTGACATCGTGGTTCATCCGATGAGATCATCGTGGAACATGTGGGAGCCACCATGGGTATCCAGACCCCGCTGATGGTTATTTGTCGGAGAGGTGTCTCGGTCATGTCTGCCTGTCTCCCGAACCCGTAGGGTCTACACACTTAAGGTTCGATGACGCTAGGGTTATAGGGAATTGTTCTACGAGGTTATAGAAAGTTATTCGGAGTCTCGGATGAGATCCCGGACGTCACGAGGAGCTCCGGAATGGTCCGGAGGTAAAGATTGATGTATAGGACGGATGGTTTTGGACACCGGAAGTGTTTCGGGCGTCGCCGGTAACGTACCGGGACCACCGGAAGTGGCCCCCGGGGTCCACCGGAAGGGGGCCACCACCCCGAGAGGCTAGATGGTCCAAGTGCGGGAGGGAACCAGCCCCTAGGTGGGCTGGTGCGCCCCCACACTCATCCCATGGCGCAAGAAGAGGGGAGAGGGGGGGGGGGGGAAATCCTAGCGCAGGTGGGCCTAAGGCCCACCAGAAGGGTGCGCCACCCCTCCTCCCCTCTTGGCCGCCGCACCTCCCCCCATCTAGGGCTGCCGCCCCTCCGAGGAGAGGGAAATCCTCAAGGGGGCGCAGCCCCTCTCTCCCCCTATATATAGTGGGCACTTTGGGCTGTTGGAGACACCAATCTTCCTCTCCCTCGGGGTAGCCCTGCTCTTCCTTCTCCTCCTCTCTGCTGGTGCTTGGCGAAGCCGTGCCGGGAGACCTCGTCTCTCCATCGACACCATGCCATCGTGTTGCCGGAGATCCTCCCCAACCTCTCCCTCCTCCTTGCTGGATCAAGGTGCGGGAGACGTCACCGGGCTGCATGTGTGTTGAACGCGGAGGTGCCGTGGTTCGGCACTAGATCGGAATCACACCGCGATCTGAATCGCCGCAAGTACGACTCCATCAACCGCGTTCTAGCAACACTTCGGCTTAGCGATCTTCAAAGGTATGAAGATGCACTCACCCCTCTCTTGTTGCTGGTCTCTCCATAGGAAGATCTGAATATGCGTAGGAATTTTTTTGAATTTATGCTACGTATCCCAACAGTGGTATCAGAGCCAGGTTTGCTATGCGAAGATTCTATGCACGAGTAGAACACAAAATGTTGTGGGCGATGATTTGTCAATTGCTTGCCGATAATAGTCTTATTCTTTTCCGGCGGTATTGTGGGATGAAGCGGCCCAGACCGACCTTACACGTACGCTTACGTGAGACTGGTTCCACCGACAGACATGCACACCGTGCATAAAGGTGGCTAGCGGGTGTCTGTCTCTCCTACTCTAGTTGGATTGGATTTGATGAAAAGGGTCCTTATGAAGGGTAAATAGCTTTGGCATATCATCGTTGTGGCTGTCACATAGGTAAGAAAGCGTTCTTGCTAGAAACCCAAATCAGCCACGTAAAACATGCAACAACAATTAGAGGACGTCTAAGTTGTTTTTGCAGGGTTTGACATGCGATGTGATATGGCCAAAGTTGTGATGTTGCATGTATGATGTATGAGATGATCATGTTATTGTAATAGGTTTCACGACTTGCATGTCGATGAGTATGACAACCGGCAGGAGCCATATGAGTTGTCTTAATTTATTGTATGAGATGCAACACCATGTGCTTACTACTTTTACTTCATTGCTAACGGTTAGCTATAGTAGTAGTGATAGTAGTAGTTGGCGTGACGACTTCACGAAGACACAATGATGGAGATCATGATGATGGAGATCATGGTGTCACGCCGGTGACAACGATGATCATGCGATGCCTGAAGATGGAGATCGAAAGAGCAAAGATGATAATGGCCATATCATGTCACTATATGATTGCATTGTGATGTTTATCATGTTTTTCATCTTATTGCTTAGAACGACGGTAGCATACTAATATGATCCCTCTTAAAATTTTGAGAACGTATTCCCCGAAGTGTGCACCGTTGCGAAGGATCGTTGTCTCGAAGTACCACGTGATGATCAGGTGTGACAGATTCTAATATTCGCATACAACGGGTGTAAGCCAGATTTACACACGCGAAACACCTAGGTTGACTCGACGGGCTTAGGATGTACAGACATGACCTCGAATACAAGAGACCAAAAGGTCAAACATGAGTCGTATGGTTGAATACGATCAACATGAAGTTGCTCACCATGGTGACTAGTCCGTCTCATGTGATGATCGGACACGGGTTAGTCAACATGGATGATGTATCACTTAGATGACTAGAGGGATGTCGATTTAAGTGGGAGTTCATACTTAATTTGATTAAATGAACTTAGTTGTCATGAACTTAGTCTAAAAGTTGTCTTTATAAATATTGTAGATGGCCAACGTCAACCTCAATTTCAACGCATTCCTAGAGAAAAACAAGCTGAAAGATGATGGTAGCAACTATGCGGACTGGGTTCGCAACTTGAAGCTCATCCTTGAAGCAGCTAAAAAGGCTTATGTCCTTGATGCGCCGCTAGGTGACCCTCCCGCTCCCGCAGCAGCCCAGGACAGTCTGAACGTCTGGCAAACGCGGAGTGATGACTACTCTCTGGTTAGGTGTGGCATGTTATACAGTTTGGAAACGGGGCTCCAAAGGCGTTTTGAGCAACACGATGCATATGAGATGTTCCAAGAGCTGAAACTAGTTTTTCAAGCTCTTGCCCGTGTCGGGAGATATGAAGTCTCCGACAAGTTCTTTAGCTGTAAGATGGAGGAGAACAGTTCTGTCAGTGAGCACATACTCAAAATGTCTGGGTTACACGATCGTCTGACTTCACTTGGAGTTGAACTTCCGAATGATGCTGTAATTGACAGAATCCTCCAGTCTCTCCCACCAAGCTACAAAGGTTTTGTGCTGAACTACAACATGCAAGGGATGGAGAAGACCATTCCCGAGTTGTACTTGATGCTCAAGTCTGCAGAAGTAGAAATCAAGAAAGAGCATCAAGTGTTGATGGTCAACAAGACCACTAGTTTCAAGAAGGGCAAGGGTAAGAAGAACTTCAAGAAAGACGTCAAAGCGGTTGCCGCGCCCTGTAAGCCATATGCCGGGAAGAAGAAAAAGAATGGGCCCAAGCCTGAGACTGAGTGCTTCTATTGCAAGGGAAAAGGTCACTGGAAGCGGAACTGCCCCAAATACTTAGCGGACAAGAAGGCCGGCAACGTTAAAGGTATATGTGATATACATGTTATTGATGTGTACCTTACTAGCGCTCATAGTAGCTCCTGGGTATTTGATACTGGTGCTGTTGCTCACATTTGCAACTCAAAGCAGGAACTGCGGAATAAGCGGAGACTGGCCAAGGACGAGGTGACGATGCGCGTTGGGAATGGCTCCAAGGTCGATGTGATTGCCGTCGGCACACTACCTCTACATCTACCGCCAGGATTAGTTTTAAACCTTAATAATTGTTATTTAGTACCAGCTTTGAGCATGAATTGTATCAGGGTCTTGCTTAATGCGAGACGGCTACTCATCTAAGTCAGAGAATAATGGTTGTTCTATTTATATGAGTGATATGTTTTATGGTCATGCTCCGCTGGTGAATGGTTTATTCTTGATGAATCTCGATCGTGATGTTACGCATATTCATAGTGTGAGTACCAAAAGATGTAAAGTTGATAATGATAGCCCCACATACTTGTGGCACTGCCGCCTTGGTCATATTGGTGTTAAGCGCATGAAGAAGCTCCATACCGATGGACTATTAGAGTCTCTTGACTTTGAATCATTTGACACATGCGAACCGTGCCTCATGGGCAAGATGACTAAGACTCCATTCTCAGGAATAATGGAGAGAGCAACCGACTTATTGGAAATAATACATACTGATGTGTGTGGTCCAATGAATGTTGAAGCTCGCGGTGGCTATCGTTATGTTCTCACTCTCACCGATGATTTGAGTAGGTATGGGTATATCTACTTGATGAAGCACAAATCTGAGACGTTTGAAAAGTTCAAGGAATTTCAGAGTGAGGTCGAGAATCAACGTGACAGAAAAATTAAGTGTCTACGATCTGATTGTGGAGGAGAATATTTGAGTCACGATTTTGGCACACACCTAAGGAAGTGTGGAATCGTTTCACAACTAACGCCGCCTGGCACACCGCAACGCAAGGAGTGTCTGAACGTCGTAATCGCACTTTATTAGATATGGTACGATCTATGATGTGTCTTACCGACTTACCGCTATCATTTTGGGGATACGCATTAGAAACTACATCATTCACTTTAAATAGGGCTCCTTCTAAATCCGTTGAGACGACACCGTATGAACTATGGTTTGGAAAGAAACCTAAGTTGTCGTTTCTTAAAGTTTGGGGCTGCGATGCTTATGTGAAGAAACTTCAACCAGAAAAGCTCGAACCCAAAGCGGAGAAATGCGTATTCATAGGATACCCTAAGGAAACTATTGGGTATACCTTCTATCTTAGATCCGAAGGTAAAACCTTTGTTGCCAAGAACAGATCCTTTCTAGAGAAAGAGTTTCTTTCGAAAGAAGTAAGTGAGACGAAGGTAGAACTTGATGAGGTAATTACACCCCCTCTCGAACAGGAAAGTAGCGCAGCGCGGGAAATTGTTCCTCTGGCACCTGCACCAACTGAAGAGGAAGTTAATGATAATGATCATGAAGCTTCGGATCAAGTTACTACCGAACCGCGAAGGTCCACAAGGGCACGCTCCGCACCAGAGTGGTACGGCAACCCTGTGATGGAAATCATGTTGTTAGACAACGGTGAACCTTTGAACTATGAAGAAGCGATGGCGGGCCCGGATTCCAACAAATGGCTTGAAGCTATGAAATATGAGATAGGATCCATGTATGAGAACAAAGTATGGACTTTGGTGGACTTGCCCGATGACCGGCGAGCCATAGAAAATAAATGGATCTTCAAGAAGAAGACTGATGCAAACGGTAATGTAACCGTTTATAAAGCTCGACTTGTCGCAAAAGGGTTTTCGACAAATTCAAGGAATTGACTACGAAGAGACTTTCTCTCCCGTTGCGAAGCTGAAACCAATACGAATCATGTTAGCAATTGCCGCCTTTTATGATTATGAAATTTGGCAAATGGACGTCAAAACAGCGTTCCTTAACAGGAACCTTAAGGAAGAGTTGTATATGATGCAACCAGAAGGTTTTGTCGACCCTAAGGGTGCTAACAAAGTGTGCAAGCTTTAGCGCTCTATCTATGGGCTGGTGCAAGCATCTCGGAGTTGGAACATTCGCTTTAATGAGGTGATTAAAGCATTTGGGTTCATACAGGTTTACGGAGAAGCCTGTCTGTACAAGAAAGTGAGTGGGAGCTCTATAGCTTTCCTCATACTGTATGTGGATGATATATTATTGATGGGGAATAATATAGAGATGTTGGAGAGCATAAAGGCCTATTTGAACAAGAGTTTTTCGATGAAGGACCTTGGAGAAGCTGCATACATATTAGGCATCAAGATCTATAGAGATAGATCGAGACGCCTCATAGGTCTTTCGCAAAGTACATACCTTGACAAGATATTGAAGAAGTTCAATATGGAAAACTCAAAGAAAGGGTTCTTGCCAGTTTTTCAAGGTATGAGATTGAGTAAGACTCAGTCGCCGACCACGGCATCAGATAGAGAGAAGATGAGTACTGTGTCCTATGCCTCAGCCGTAGGCTCTCTTATGTATGCCATGCTGTGTACCAGACCTGATATAAACCTTGCCATAAGTTTGGTAGGGAGTTACCAAAGTGATCCTGGTATGGAACACTGGACAACGGTCAATAATATCCTTAAGTACCTGAAGAGGACTAAGGAAATGTTTCTCGTTTATGGAGGTGACGAAGAGCTCGTCATAAAGGGTTACGTCGACGCTAGCTTCGACACAGATCCGGATGACTCTAAGTCACAGACCGGATACGTATATGTTTTGAATGGTGAGGCAGTGAGCTGGTGCAGTAGCAAAGCAAGAAGTCGTGGCAGCATCTCCATGTGAAGCGGAGTACATAGCTGCTTCAGAAGCAGCTCATGAAGGAATTTGGATGAATGAGCTCATCACCGACCTTGGAGTGGTTTCAAGCGCGTCGGGTCCAATGACTCTCTTCTGTGATAACACTGCGGCCATTGCCATAGCCAAGGAGCCCAGGTTTCACCGGAAGACCAAGCACATCAAACGCCGCTACAACTCCATCCAGGACCATGTCCAGAGTGGAGTAATAGAGATTTGTAAAGTACATACGGATCTAAATGTTGCAGACCCGTTGACTAAACCTCTTCCACGAGCAAAACATGATCAACACCAAAATGCTATGGGTGTTCGATACATCACAATGTAACTAGATTATTGACTATAGTGCAAGTGGGAGACTGTTGGAAATATGCCCTAGAGGCAATAATAAAATGGCTATTATCATATTTTCCTTGTTCATGATAATCGTCTATTGTTCATGCTATAATTGTATTAACAGGAAACAATAATACATGTGTGAATAAATAGATCACAATGTGTCTCTAGCAAGCCTCTAGTTGGCTAGCTCGTTGATCAATAGATGATCATGGTTTCCTGATCATGGGCATTAGATGTCATTGATAACGGGATCACATCATTGGGAGAATGGTGTGATGGACAAGACCCAATCCTAAGCATAGCACTAGATCATATTGTTCGTATGCTAAAGCTTTTCTAATGTCAAGTGTCTTTTCCTTCGACCGTGAGATTGTGCAACTCCCGAATATCGTAAGAGTGCTTTGGGTGTATCAAACATCACAACGTAACTGGGTGACTATAAAGGTGCACTACGGGTACCTCTGAAAGTGTCTGCTGGGTTGGTACGAATCGAGATCGGGATTTGTCACTCCGCATGACGGAGAGGTATCTCTGGGCCCACTCGGTAGAACATCATCATCAGCTCAATATGACTAAGGAGTTAGTCACACGATGACGTGCTATGGAACGAGTAAAGAGACTTACCGGTAACGAGATTGAACAAGGTATAGGTATACCGACGATCGAATCTCGGGCAAGTTCTATACCGACAGACAAAGGGAATTGTCTACGGGATTGATTGAATCCTTGGCATCGTGGTTCATCCAAGGAGATCATCGTGGAACAAGTGGGAGCCACCATGGGTATCCACACCCCGCTGATGGTTATTTGTCGGAGAGGTGTCTCGGTCATGTCTGCCTGTCTCCCGAACCCGTAGGGTCTACACACTTAAGGTTCGATGACGCTAGGGTTATAGGGAATTGTTCTACGAGGTTATAGAAAGTTGTTCGGAGTCCCGGATGAGATCCCAGACGTCACGAGGAGCTCCGGAATGGTTCGGAGGTAAAGATTGATATATAGGACGGATGGTTTTGGACACCGGAAGTGTTTCGGGCGTCGCCGGTAACGTACCGGGACCACCAGAAGTGGCCCCGGGGGTCCACCGGAAGGGGGCCACCACCCCGGGAGGCTAGATGGGCCAAGTGCAGGAGGGAACCAGCCCCTAGGTGGGCTGGTGCGCCCCCACACTCAGCCCATGGCGCAAGAAGAGGGGAGAGGGGGGGAACCCTAGCGCAGGTGGGCTTAAGGTCCACCAGAAGGGTGCGCCACCCCTCCTCCCCTCTTGGCCGCCGCACCTCCCCCCATCTAGGGCTGCCGCCCCTCCGAGGAGAGGGAAATCCTCAAGGGGGCGCAGCCCCTCTCTCCCCCTATATATAGTGGGCACTTTGGGCTGTTGGAGACACCAATCTTCCTCTCCCTCGGGGCAACCCTGCTCTTCCTTCTCCTCCTCTCTGCTGGTGCTTGGCGAAGCCCCGCCGGGAGACCTCGTCTCTCCATCGACACCACGCCGTCGTGCTGCCAGAGATCTTCCCCAACCTCTCCCTCCTCCTTGCTGGATCAAGGTGCGGGAGACGTCACCGGACTGCACGCGTGTTGAACGCGGAGGTGCCGTGGTTCGGCATTAGATCGGAATCACACCGCGATCTGAATTGCCGCGAGTACGACTCCATCAACCGCGTCTAGTAACGCTTCCGTTTAGCGATCTTCAAAGGTATGAAGATGCACTCACCCGTCTCTCGTTGCTGGTCTCTCCATAGGAAGATCTGAATATGCGTAGGAATTTATTTGAATTTATGCTACGTATCCCAACAGTGGTATCAGAGCCAGGTTTTCTATGCGAAGATTCTATGCACGAGTAGAACACAAAAGGTTGTGGGCGATTATTTGTCAATTGCTTGCCGCTAATAGTCTTATTTTTTTCCGGCGGTATTGTGGGATGAAGCGGCCCAGACCGACCTTACACGTACGCTTACGTGAGACTGGTTCCACCAACAGACATGCACACCGTGCATAAAGGTGGCTAGCGGGTGTCTGTCTCTCCTACTCTAGTTGGATTGGATTTGATGAAAAGGGTCCTTATGAAGGGTAAATAGCTTTGGCATATCATCATTGTGGCTGTCACGTAGGTAAGAAAGCGTTCTTGCTAGAAACCCAAATCAGCCACGTAAAACTTGCAACAACAATTAGAGGACGTCTAACTTGTTTTTGCACGGTTTGACATGTGATGTGATATGGCCAAAGTTGTGATGTTGCATGTATGATGTATGAGATGATCATGTTATTGTAATAGGTTTCACGACTTGCATGTCGATGAGTATGACAACCGGCAGGAGCCATAGGAGTTGTCTTAATTTATTGTATGAGATGCAACGCCACGTGCTTACTACTTTTACTTCATTGCTAACAGTTAGCTATAGTAGTAGTGATAGTAGTAGTTGGCATGACGACTTCACGGAGACACGGTGATGGAGATCATGATGATGGAGATCATGGTGTCACGCCGGTGACAACAATGATCATGCGATGCCTGAAGATGGAGATCGAAAGAGCAAAGATGATAATGGCCATATCATGTCACTATATGATTGCATTGTGATGTTTATCATGTTTTTCATCTTATTGCTTAGAACGACGGTAGCATAATAAGATGATCCCTCTTAAAATTTCTAGAACGTATTCCCTAAGTGTGCACCGTTGCGAAGGATCGTTGTCTCTAAGCACCACGTGATGATCAGGTGTGATATATTCTAATGTTCGCATACAACGGGTGTAAGCCAGATTAACACACGCGAAACACCTAGGTTGACTCGACGAGCTTAGCATGTACAGACATGACCTCGAATACAAGAGACCGAAAGGTCGAACATGAGTCGTATGGTTGAATACGATCAACGTGAAGTTGCTCACCATGGTGACTAGTTCGTCTCATGTGATGATCGGACACGGGTTAGTCAACATGGATCATGTATCACTTAGATGACTAGAGGGATGTCGATTTAAGTGGGAGTTCATACTTAATTTGATTAAATGAACTTAATTGTCATGAACTTAGTCTAAAAGTTGTCTTTATAAATATTGTAGATGGCCAACGTCAACCTCAATTTCAACGCATTCCTAGAGAAAAACAAGCTGAAAGATGATGGTAGCAACTATGTGGACTGGGTTCGCAACTTGAAGCTCATCCTTGAAGCAGCTAAAAAGGCTTATGTCCTTGATGCGCCGCTAGGTGACCCTCCCGCTCCCGCAGCAGCCCAGGACATTCTGAACGTCTGGCAAACGCAGAGTGATGACTACTCTTTGGTTAGGTGTGGCATGTTATACAGTTTGGAAACGGGGCTCCAAAGGCGTTTTGAGCAACACGGTGCATATGAGATGTTCCAAGAGCTGAAACTAGTTTTTCAAGCTCATCCCCGTGACGAGAGATGTGAAGTCTCCGACAAGTTCTTTAGCTGTAAGATGGAGGAGAACAGTTCTGTCAGTGAGCACATACTCAAAATGTCTGGGTTACACGGTCGTCTGACTTCACTTGGAGTCGAACTTCCGAATGATGTTGTAATTGACAGAATCCTCCAGTCTCTCCCACCAAGCTACAAAGGTTTTGTGCTGAACTACAACATGCAAGGGATGGAGAAGACCATTCCCGAGTTGTACTCGATGCTCAAGTCTGCAGAAGTAGAAATCAAGAAAGAGCATCAAGTGTTGATGGTCAACAAGACCATTAGTTTCAAGAAGGGCAAGGGTAAGAAGAACTTCAAGAAAGATGACAAAGCCGTTGCCGCGCCCGGTAAGCCAGATGCAGGGAAGAAGAAAAAGAATGGACCCATGCCTGAGACTGAGTGCTTCTATTGCAAGGGAAAAGGTCACTGGAAGCGGAACTACCCCAAATACTTAGCGGACAAGAAGGCCGGCAACGTTAAAGGTATATGTGATATACATGTTATTGATGTGTACCTTACCAGCGCTCATAGTAGATCCTGGGTATTTGATACCGGTGCTGTTGCTCACATTTGCAACTCAAAGCAGGAACTGCGGAATAAGCGGAGACTGGCCAAGGACGAGGTGACAATGCGCTTCGGGAATGAATCACTGATGACCCACAAGTATAGGGGATCAATCGTAGTCCTTTCGATAAGTAAGAGTGTCGAACCCAACGAGGAGCTGAAGGATCTGACAAGTGGTTTTCAGCAAGGTAATATCTGCAAGCACTGAAATTATCGGTAACAAGTGATTGTATGGTGAGAGGATTCATAGCAAGCAACAAGTAGCAAAAGTAGCAACGGTGCAGCAAAGTGGCCCAATCCCTTTTGTAGCAAGGGACAAGCTTGGACAAAGTCTTATAGGAGGAAAAACGCTCCCGAGGAAACACGGGAATTTCTGTCATGCTAGTTTTCATCATGTTCATATGATTCGCGTTCATTACTTTGATAGTTTGATATGTGGTTGGACCAACGCTTGGGTACTGCCCTTACTTGGACAAGCATCCCACTTATGATTAACCCCTCTCGCAAGCATCCGCAACTACGAAAGTAGAATTAAGACAAAGTCTAACCATATCATTAAACTAGTGGATCCAAATCAGCCCCTTACGAAGCAACGCATAAACTAGGGTTTAAGCTTGTGTCACTCTAGCAACCCATCATCTACTTACTACTTCCCAATGCCTTCCTCTAGGCCCAAATAATGGTGAAGTGTTATGTAGTCTACGTTCACATAACACCACTAGAGGAGAACAACATACAACACATCAAAATATCGAACGAATACGAAATTCACATGACTACTATTAGCATGACTTATCCCATGTCCTCAGGAACAAAAGTAACTACTCACAAAGCATAATCATTTTCATGACCAGAGAGGTAATGAGTAGCATCAAGGATCTAAACATAAACTCTTCCACCAAATAATCCAACTAGCATCAACTACAAGGAGTAATTAACACTACTAGCAACCTTACAAGTACCAATCGGAGTCGTGAGACGGAGATTGGTTACACGTGATGAACTAGGGTTTGGAGATGAGATGGTGCTGATGAAGATGTTGATGGTGACGAGTTCCCTCCGATGAGAGGAGTGTTGGTGATGACAATGGCGATGATTTCCCCCTCTGGGAGGGAAGTTTCCCTAGCAGGATCGTCCTGCTGGAGCTCTAGATTGGTTCTTCTCAAGTTCTGCCTCGTGGCGGCGGCGAATCCTTCGAAAATCTCCCCTCTGATTTTTTTTCTGGACGAAACCCTTCATATAGCAAAAGATGAGCGTCAGAGGGGCAACAAGGGGCCCACAAGCCCTCCATCCCCGACCAGGGGGTAGGCCGGGCCTGGCAGGCTTGTGGCCTCTAGGTGGCGCCCCTCTGGTACCTCTTCCGCCCAGTATTTTTTATATATTCTCAAAAAATTCCACATTGATTTTCATGGCTTTTGGAGTTTCCATAATAGGCATCTCAAACTTGCTCCTTTTTCAGGCCAAAATTCCAGCTGCCGGCATTCTCCCTCTTCATGTAAACCTTGCAAAATAAGAGAGAAAAGGCATAAGTATTGTACCGTGAAGTGAAATTATAGCCCAAAAAGCAATAAATATCAACATGGAAACATGATGCAAAATGGACGTATCGATCGCTAAGGAATATAATATAAAAGGATAATCAAATATATAACTCATAGCAATCTGAACATAATCACATAATCCATCGGATCCCAACAAACCGAGCATAGCAATAGCAAGAGAATTACATAGATGCCTTGATCATGTAGGGAAGCTCACAAGGACTAACCAATGAAGCACAAGATTGGAGAGAAGACATTACATAGCTACTCGTCATGGACCCATGGTCCAAGGAGGACTACTCACGGCACGTCTGGGAAGCGTCCATGGTGGTGGAGAAGCTCCCGGAGGTCAATCCTCCCTCCGACAGGATGCCGGGAAGAGGTCTCATGACGCTCCCGATCTCGGAAGCGCTGCGGCGACGGAACATGGAGAAATTCACGATTCTAGAAGTTGTGGAAGGGTTTCCTCTCGGGACTCTAAATATAGGCCAAAAGGGGGCACCAGAGGAGGCGGGGCCGACCCAGGCGGCCTCCTGGCGCGGCCTAGGGCCTGGCCACGCTAGTAGGTTGCCTTGGCAGCCCCTGCCCCCCCTCTGGCCCATCTTCAGTGATCCGGAAGCTTCAGTTTCGCTTATTATATATATATTTTCCTAGAATTTTTCGGGCTTCGGAAAATTGGGTAAAAGCCCGTGCGAAATAGTCTTAAGCAGACAAAAACTGGCACTGGGTGCACTGAATTAGTAGGTTAGTCCAAATATGTGTAAGATGATATAAAAGTGTAGCAAAATATATAACAATGTCACCCAAAAGATCATGGAGCATGCAATAATTATAGATACGTCTGGGACGTATCACCTGCCAACCATCTCAGCGACACGAAGCTACCCCAGCGGAGAAGCAGTGTGGCTTCCACGGAGCCCGTTCAGCATGACTTCATGGCTCCTAGCTACCCCGTGGATACTATCACAGAGGCTCAACATTGCAAGCTTATTATGAAATGTCGGAACCTCACTTTCAAGGCGGTTGTCAGCTCTCTTGCACCCCCTCAACCCAACAGAAGTTTTCACTGCCTTCCGATTCCACATGGCTATGCTGTTGTGATGGTGGATCAAGTAATGGAGGGATTTGAGGAGCTCGAGCTTGACCACCCTACAAGTAAAGGGGAGAATCAGCTGGTTCATGCTTTGAGGAGTACATGTCTATGGCAGAAGGAGTCCATCAAGCTTCCAAACTGGCCGCCTCCTACTACTCCTCCTCCTCCGGCGAGTGATCAGGGCACTCCACCACCTCCTCCTCCTTCTCCTCCGGCGAGTGATCAGGGCACTCCACCACCTCCTCCTCCTTCTCCTCCGGCGAGTGATCAGGGCACTCCGCCTCCTTATTCAACTCCTTCGATGCGTGAGGGCACTTCGCCTCCTCCTTCGCCTACTCCGGCGCATCAGAGCAGTCCGCCTCCTCCTTTGCCTCATCGGCAACGTTGAAAGACAAACATCGCCGCTCCGGCTCCTCCAGCGCGTCAGAGAAGTCCGCCTCCTTCTCTCAAGCGGAAGAGATACACCTCCTTCTCTCCAGCGGCTAGCAGTACAAGCAGAGGCGGGAAATACGGTCCATCTCTCAGGCCTCTGGAAAAGTTACCATATGAGAGGACCAAGCAGGAAAACGAGGACATATGTCGTGCCGAATTGAGGGCCCATTTTGCAAAGAAAACTCCACCTCAGAAGGAGAAGCTAGATCCGGTGAAAGTGGAGCGTACTGTCAATCAACTGAAACGACCACCACCGCCTCTGCCGGATTCCAACTATGACCGCATTCTTAAAAAGACATATGCACAAGCGCGGCGCTCGGGAACTACTTCTAGTGATGCAAGGAGAAGTGGGAAAACAATTCCCCAACTCGACCAACATGAGAAGCAATCGTGCCCCCCGCTCAAGGTGTCTAGCGATATCGTCGTTGCTAATCATCTGGGGATGGTGCCCGGTACCAATCCTGATGATTACTTGGGGGATGATGTAATTTTTGAAACGGCTGAGGTAACAAAAGAACAATATAAATACATGTTCAGGAAGCTGCTCGTCAAACCTGGTCATCCTCCTCTAACAACGATGATGCACAAATTGCATGAGTGGTACATGAAAACCTGCAGGGAGTATGAGAAGGACGCTATGTATGTGGCAGTGAAACCAGAGCACGAATTCATTGGACTTCCCGTGATTCCTATTCAATTTGAGGAGTTATTTCAGTTATACAATCAATTGGCCCTCGACAAACAACTCATGACTTCCTACTGTCTGTAAGTATTACTTCGATAGTTAAGTCTCTAGCTCAACTCGTTCATTGCATGTATATATAATTATCCTCACTATATATATTATGCAAATTGAAGACCGTCGAATTAGAAAAAGCAGGAATCGTCGACGTTGGGTTCATTAGCCCAGATGCCGTAAATGAATTGACGGTACGAAACTCAATCAAAGAGACCGAAGAGAACTTGCTAAACTCGTTCCTTATACATCAAAACAAAAGGGAAATAATCTTTCCTTACAACTTCAAGTGAGTGTTGCTGTCTTTTCTGTATACTCGATTTTGCTTACTCGAGGTTAAGTAATGTAATTGATGAGTTATATATGCGTGCACAAATACCACTTTATTTTGCTATTCATTGACGTTGGCAGGGCATTAGTAACTGTCTTAGACTCGAGACGTAAAACCGAAGAGGATTATGCGGACATGACTGCAATGCTCAAGAAGTAAGTCCAGTCAATACCGGGACCATATAGGCATGCAACTTTCATTCATGGGTTGATATCAAGTAATCATATTCTTTGCCTGGCAAGGTTTCGAAGAAGTTCGACAATAAGGTTCCCGGTCTAAACAAAGAGTTGCGATTTACGCACCCCAACGTAAGTAGTACTAGCTAGTTCCGCGCATCTCTAATTGATTCAAATTTTCATCAATATATCATTACCATGCTTTCTTATCCGTTTGATTGAACTCTATTCTCGTAAAGTATATGTACGAGGAAGAAGGGACTGTTTATGTTGATACTACGTGTGCGAGTTCATTCGCCACTCGACCTTTGAGCGGGGCTTCTCTAAGGAACTATTTGAAGTACGTAAATAATATTCATAATTTTATTTTATATATTACCATCAACTCTGTTGAGTTTTATTCATATATATGCATGTATTGACCCCCTTCTTTAAATTAGATCTGCCAAATGCGGGATGAACTCCTACCATATGATTGCATACGAGCAATTCAAGAGGACTTGGCGGGATTCTTTCTTGACCACGTCATACCTAAAGATGGAGAATACCATGTGGATTTGTAATTGGATCTTAATTAAGTGATGTTAGGGATTGTAAAAGATGTTATATTGTATATATATGTTAGGGGTTGTAAATGGTTTCCTTCATTTTCTTATTAGTTAGCGTCAAGTTCTTTCTATTTGTATAGTAGCTAGCGTCGACCAAGCACGGAGAAAGAGAGGACACTTCTCTCTATTAGATAGCTAACACAATATGAAACAACTAAATTAACCCTCCAACCCCCCACCCCCCATTAAAAAAACCCAGCTCTCGCCAAATGCTGACGCGTGGATGCCATTTGGTCCCTGTTGGTGTGACCAACCAGGACTAAAGTTCCTCCTGCCCGGGCTCCTCACAACGGCCACGTGGAGCTCCTTTGGCCCGGTTTATACGCCAACTGGGACTAAAGGTTTGGGCCTTTAGTCCTGACCCTTTAGTCCCGGTTCCAGAACCAGGGCTAATGGGCCTCTAGAACCAGGACAAATGGGCCTCTAGTACCGGGACAAATGGGCCTTTTTCTACTAGTACATCACCCTTTCCTCTTCAAGGAAAAACCAACGCAAGCTCAAGAGGTAGCAAGAAGGATTTCTAGCGCCGTTGTTGGGGAGGATACATAGCAAGATCACGGCTACCAAGTACCCATCACAAAATCATCTCTTGCATTTACTTTATTTGCCATTTGCCCCTCGTTTTCCTCTCACCCACTTCTAAAATGATTTTCAGAAAATACCAAAAAGATTTGCCTTTTTATTCGGCCTTTTTCTGTTCATCTTGTTCGTTTGTTCGTTTCCATGGCTCTACCTAAAAGTTTCGATCCGTATCTTAAGAAGTTGGAAGATATTGAGAATAATGCTAAGGGGTTCATGTCACTCCAATTTGACCATAATAGTTTCTTTAGGAACGAGCTTAAAGAACAAAGATTTATGCTTCATTACATGAATAATGAGCTTGATGATATGGCCAAGGAATTTTGTGGTTTGAAATGTCAGTTCGCTCACCTCGAAAATTTAGTAGGCCAAATTTCTGACAAACAAGCCACCTTGGTTAATAAAATGGTCGCGAAGCCAGAATCCTTAAGCATTGATGAAGATCTTAAAGCGATTGGTGTGACACCTATTGAACCTTTGTTTTCTTGTATAAATCTTGAAAAAGATGGGACTGGAGATGACTCAACTTTAGTTAAAAGCCGTCCAATGATTCGGAGTTTTTAGATCTTAATGATAAGATTGATAAAAGTGGGATGGAAGAGGTCAAAACTTTAAATAGCGATGAGCCCACTCTTTCGGATTTCAAGGACTTTAATTATGATAGTTTCTCTTTGATTGATTGTGTTTCCTTGTTGCAATCCACGTTGAATTGTCCACATGATTATAGTCAAAATAAATCTTTTACTGAACATATTGTGGATGCTCTGTGTGACATGCTTTGTGTGATTTGGGTGCTAGTGTTTCCACGATTCAAAAAACTTTATGTGATGTGCTAGGATTCTGTGAATTTGATGATTGTTCTTTAAATTTGCATCTAGTGGATTCTACAATTAAAAACCTACAGGAAGGGTTAATGATGTTCTTATTGTTGCAAATAGGAATTATGTGCTCGTAGATTTCATTGTTCTTGATATAGATTGCAATCCTACATGTCCTATTATTCTTGGTAGACCTTTCCTTAGAATAATTGGTGCAATTATTGATATGAAAGAAGGTAATATTAGATTACAATTTCCATTAAGGAAAGGAATGGAGAACTTTCCTAGAAAGAAAATAAGATTACCTTATGAATCTATTATGAGAGCTACCTATGGATTGCAAACCAAAGATGACAATACCTAGATCTATTGCATTATGCCTAGCTAGGGGCGTTAAACAATAGCGCTTGTTGGGAGGCAACCCAATTTTATTTGTTTTGCTTTTGTTTTTTGCTTTTGTTTTTGAGTGCTGCACACATTATTACCTCTGTAATAATTTATTTTTCTTGTTTTAATTAGTGTTTGAGCCAAGTAAGACCTTTGGGACGGTCTACGGTGTTTGCAAGTTGATTTTGCTGAAAAACAGAAACTTTCGCTCTCAGTCCAGGATTTTTGTAAATTCATCGAACGTGCTTTTGAGCTGATTTTTTTACACAGGATTATATTGCAAATTTCTCAGATCGTCCTAATGTTTCAGAATTTTTGGAGTTACAGAAGTTTTCAAAGTAAACATATTGCTACAAACTATTCTGTTTTTGACAGATTCTGTTTTCTTTGTGTTGTTTGCTTATATTGATGAATCTATGGGTTGTATCAGGGGGTATTGTAATGCCCAAGATGCGGTCCTATCCTTATTTTGGTGCGAGGGCAGCGACAAGTATAGAAATGCATCTCGTCATTTCGCAAAAATGGATATCGTTACAAATACATGTACTGAAAAGATGAGTATAAGAAGTTGGCTTACACTCGCCACAAGCTATATCAGAGTCACATCAGTACAATGCATACAATCATCATGAAGAAGAGCAGGGTCCGACTATGGATGAAAACAAACGATAAAATAACGACATCCATCCTTTCTATCCCAGGCTGCCGGCGTGGAACCCATCCTAGATCAATGAAGAAGAAGAAGAAGAAACTTCAAATAGCACAAGCAGCACACTTCTATCCCACCGACAACATCGCCAGAAATTGACACGTTGACAGAGGCTGGGCTTGCGTTGGTTTTTCCCTTGAAGAGGAAAGGGTGATGCAGCACAGGAGCAGTAAGTATTTCCCTTAGTTTGAGAACCAAGGTATCGATCCAGAAGGAGGGTCTCGTCAAGTCCAGAGTACCTGCGCAAACACAAACAAGCTTGCACCCAACACTTCAAAGGGGTTGTCAATCCCTTCAAGATTGTTTGCAAAGTGAGATCTAAAGGCGGAAAGTGCAGCGAATTAAAAAGTGTAAGGCTAAAAATATGGTGTGGAGTAGACCCTCGGGGCCATAGTGTTCACTCGAGGCTTCTCTCAAAATAGCAAGTATTACGATCGGTGAACAAATTACTATCGAGCAATTGATAGAACCGCGCAAAGTCATGACGATATCTAAGGCAATGATCATACATATAGGCATCACGTCCGGGACAAGTAGACTAATACTTTCTGCATCTACTACTATTACTCCACACATCGACCGCTATGCAGCATGCATCTAGTGTATTGAGTTCATGACGAACAGAGTAACGCTTTAAGCAAGATGACATGATGTAGAGGGATAATCTCAAACCAGTGATGAAAACCCCATCCTTTTACCCTTGACGGCAACAACATGATGCGTGCCTCGCTACCCCTTCTGTCACTGGGTGAGGTCACCGCACGGTATGAACCCAAAACCAAGCACTTCTCTCATTGCAAGAATCATAGATCTAGTTGGCCAGACAAAACCGACAACTCGAAGAGAATTACAAGGATATGAAATCATGCATAAGAGAGACCAGAAGAAACTCAAATAAGATTCATAGATAATCTGATCATAAATCCACAATTCATCGGATCTCGACAAACACACCGCAAAAGACGATTACATCTGATAGATCTCCATGAAGATCATGGAGAACTTTGTATTGAAGATCCAAGAGAGAGAAGAAGCCATCTAGTTACTAGCTATGGACCCATAGGTCTATGGTGAACTACTCACGCATCATCGGAGAGGTCATGGTGTTGATGAAGAAGCCCTTCGTGTCTGAATCCCCCCTCCGACAGGGCACCAGAACGTGCCTCATATGGGATGTTGCGGAGACAGAAGCTTGCGGCGGCGAAAAAGTACTTTCGATGATCTCCTGATTTTTTGGGATTTTTAGGGAATATATAGGCGCAACCCCTAGGTCAGGGAACGCTCAGGGGGCCCACAAGCCTGGATGGCGCGGCCTCCCCCCTCGCCGCGGGGTGGGGACTTGTGGGGCCCCCGGGCTCCCCTGCCTTGGCTCCCAAGCTCCCCGATCTTCTTCCGTTCCAGAAAAAATCTTTTCGGGGATTTTCTTTCGTTTGGACTCCGTTTCGAAATCTCCTCTGAAAGGGGTCAAAAACATGGAAAAAGCAGGAACTGGCACTTGGCATTGAGTTAATAAGTTAGTTCAAATAAATAAATAAAATGCATGCAAAACATCCAAAGTTTGACAAGATAATAGCATGAAACCATAAAAAATTATAGATACGTTGGAGACGTATCAAGCATCCCCAAGCTTAACTCCTGCTCGTCCTCGAGTAGGGAAGTGATAAAGAATGAATTTTTGATGTGGAATGCTACCTAGCATAGTTTTCCTTTGCAACTTCTTTCACGTGACATGAATGTTCAGATCCGTACGATTCAAAGCAATAGTTTGCTATTGACATGAAAACAATAATACTTCAAGCAAACTAGCAAAGTAATCATGAACTTTCAAAATAACAAGGCTAAAGAAAGTTATCCTTACAAAATCATATAATCTGGCTATGCTCCATCATCCTCACACAACTAATGTAAATCATGCACAACCTCGGAATTGGCCAAGTAATTGTTTTTGCACTCTTACTTTCTCAAACTTTTTATAACTATCACGCAATACATGAGCGCGAGCCATGGATATAGCACTATAGGTGGAATAGAGTGTGGTGGTGGTTGTGAGACAAAAAAAGGAGGAGATGGTCACACTGACTCGATGTATCAATAGGCTATGGAGATGCCATTAATAGATACCAATGTGAATGAGTAGGGATTGCCATACAAAGGATGCACTAGAGCTATAAGTATGTGAAAGCTCAAAAGGAAAACTAGTGGGTGTGCATCCAACTTGCTTGCTCACGAAGACCTAGGGCAATTTTGAGGAAGGCCATCACTGGAATATACAAGCCAAGTTATAAAATGAAGATTCCCACTATCATATGGTAGTAACAAAGCAAGAAGCTCTCAATCATGAAGAACATGGTGCTAACATGAAGCAAAAGTTTGGATAAAGATAGTAGCATTGTCCCTTCTCTCTTTTTCTCTTTTTTTTCATTTGGGCTCTTAGGCCATTTTGTTTTTGTTTTTGGGCTCTTTGGCCTCTCTTTTTTTAATTTCCTCACATGGGACAATGCTCTAATAATGATGATCATCACACTTTTATTTACTCACAGCTCAAAGATCACAATGATGATGACTCCATAGGAAATGCCTCCGGCAGTGTACCGGGATGTGCAACGATCTAGCATGGCGTATGACGTTGAAACATCTCGCTAGCTATCTTACGATCATGCAATGGCAATATAAGAGTGACGACACAAGTCATGAGACGGAACGGTGGGAGTTGCATGGCAATATATCTCGGAATGGCTATGAAAATGCCATAGTAGGTAGATATGGTGGCTGTTTTGAGGAAGGAATTTGGTGGGTTTGTGCACCGGCTAGAATTGCGCGGCACTAGAGAGGCTAGCAATGGTGGAAGGTGAAAGTGCATCTATACCATGGGCTCACATTAGTCATGAAGAACTCACATACTTATTGCGAAAGTTTTTATTAGTAATCGAAACAAAGTGCTAAATGCATACTCCGAGGGGAAGGGTTGGTAGGTATAAACCATCACGTAATCCCGACCTCAACACAAAGGATGACAATCAATAGATCAATTATGCTCCGACTTCCTAACATAGCGGTTCACCATACGTGCATGCTACGGGAATCATTAACTCCAACACAAGTATTTCTAGATTCACAACACCCTACTAACATAACTCTTAATATTACCGAATCCATGTCTCAAAAATAATTGAGAGGAATCGAAACTTCTCTTTCTACTCAATGCACATGAAGATGGAGGTTTTTTGCATCCTCTTTGGGTACCTAGCACATTTGGGACTACTTTCATAGCATAAGCCAACTACCAAATCACACACCGCCGTGCTCTAAAAGATATAACTGAAGCACAAGAGCAAAAGTATCTAGCTCAAAAGATATAAGTGAAGCACTAGAGCATAAGTATCTAGCTCAAAAGATATAAGTGAAGCACTAGACAAAAAGTATCTACCTCAAAAGATATAAGTGAAGCACTAGAGCAAAAGTATCTAGCTCAAAATATATAAGTGAAGCACTATGAGCATTCTAGCAAAATCACGATGAGTGCATGTCTCTCTCTCTAAAAAAGGTGTGCAGCAAGGATGATTGTGACACAACAAAAATAAAAGACTCCTAAGATACAAGACGCTCCAAGAAAAACACATATCATGTGGTGAATAAAAATTGTAGCGACCCGACTCAATACGAGTCAAGTCTCTGGTGTTTCCGTACCATCCCAAGATCATGCTGGTACACACTCAGTACATCAATGTATATATCAAGAGTTCAATCACACAGCTTTATTAATCGAAATCTCATATCGAGTACTTTATTACAATAATGAATTACAATAAAGTGGCCGAAGGACATCTCATGAGATATCTAACGAAGACTAGCGGAAGCATCAGGTAGACGAGTCCATCCAACTCCAGGGCATGTCGTTGAGCGTAGATCGTAGCCTCACTCCTGGTCGGGAAAGTACTCTGCAACATGATACGTTGCAGCCGTGTAGGTCAGCATATGGAATATGCCGGCAAGTCATCAAAGAGAGGGGAAAAATAATAACCAACTATCTCTACATGCATATTTGGCAGGTGGGGCTATAAGTTTTAGCATAAAGCCAATTTTCTCCTACAACAAGAGAGGGCTGAAAGCGAAATATTACTACATTGTTCGTTGTTAACGAGATGGTTCCGCCAACCAATTCTCGTACCCGAGTTGTTGATAATTCCCACATCATTATTAAGTTGTGTCGAGAGTTCAGGGAAATTTCAATGCCTTCGGCTCAAGTTGTCCATGACCGTGGACACGGCTAATCGATTAGGTTTGGGCACTCTACAGAGTTTTGCACACGTTCCCCACAAGATTTGATCGCCTCTGAGTACGTCCTCGCACTTCAGGGTGTTTGAAGACCGGATGATCAAAACATGGTCTTTCAACGGGTCCCTTTGAACCCTGTCGGTGCCCATCCATTCCTACCGGTCTTCTACATCTGCTAGCACCGCCTGTCCAGAGTCGCCGCATTGTCCAACCAAGCCAGAGCCCATAATGACTTGTGGCTGTGAAGGTAAGCCTTGGGTCTTGAAGCCTCCGTCCGTCTCTTCGAGCCTGGGTGAAGCTTCCCGCAAGATGTCATGGCACGTCTCCAGCATCCCGGGGTCGTCCACTGGTTTCTCCAGGGAGCCCGTCAAATTGTCCTTCACCCAGAGTTGCATTGCTTCACGAGGACTTGAAAATCTTGACTTAACCGGTCTTGGTTATTGAATTATCCTCGCATCACTCGTGTTATGCACTCAACCAGAATCCCGTCTACTCAAGCATAGCAATATGAAATTTGTCGTCCCGGGCCAAGTATCGGGGTTGTTGTGTGCCTACCACATGATACTACAACCTATAACTATAATTTCCAAGTACCTACTCAGCATGCAATTGGGCAAAGAAAGGTGAAACTACCATGCATAGAAAACATAGGAGATAGTATGATCAAAATGACTTGCCTTGATGATAGTTGTCTTGATCGAGCGCTTCTAAGTAACAAGCTTCGCACTCCGGGTGATCTACCGATACAAACAATTACACACCATAAGTACTACAATCATCAACAAGTAAAATAACATCACAAGCATAAAGTAGCTATGGCCTAAAGTGAAAGAATTCACTTCACCTAACTAAGGCAGAAATTGTTTCTATTAAAACCCCAAGTAAAAATATTTAAAAAAATATGAAACTTATACTACTGTAAGATATAATAACTAGGAAACAGTAGAAAAAAGAATCAAATAAAAATCATTTTTAAAACTCCTGGAATAAGCAAAACAAGTTTTAAACTAAATCTGATCTAAATGAAATTTCAAAATTTCAAATATAGACCAATTATATGTTTTTAAAAACTACAGAAAAATTGTGATCTACTGGAAAAAGAATAAACCTCATTGGATCTCTAGATCAAAAGTTATAAAATAAACAAAACTGAAACTCTCTCTGTTTTTAAACTAAAACTGAAAAAAAGAAAAAAAAACTACTAGTGAACAGGAGGGGTATGTGGCAGCTCCTGATTGGCCTAGATGTGTGCGCTGCGTCGACTAACTAGCAAACGCCCGCAAACTAAACAAAGGCCCTCGGCTAAAACTTAAGTGAAGGAAAACCGTTTGGGTTTTTTTTAATCTAAAACCGAAGGGTTACATCATATCTAATCCTAGCCGTATAAGACAGATCGGACGGAGGAGAGATAGATGGGGTTGCTCACGTGGAGGGGGCTGCATGGGCTTCTTCTCCGGCGAGGCAGGGAGACGGTGGTCGACGGGGATGGCGGATCCGTGGGTCTCCGGCAAGGGAAAGGGCTCTAGGTGATGGCGGTGAGCCTTCCGCGTCCAATGGTGTCGTCGGGGTGATGTGGGTGCAACAGGAGGAGCAGCACGAGGCTCGTGGTGTGGTGGTGGTGCTCGGACTCCGGCGAGCAGGGGGTGGCGTGGAGCGGCGAGGGGCTCGGGTTGGGGAGGAAAATGGATTGCGGGGGCGGTGGGGGTTTCTCCGGTGGTGTTGGCTGGTGCGGGGAGGTGCGGTAGTGGCCGGGGCGGCTTGTCGTTTTTCCTACTAGAGCTTGGGCTTCCAGCGAGGTTGCGGGGCGGCAAACTGGCGTGGGGAGGTGGGGGCCGAGGGGGGGGCTCGGGGGTGGCGGCTTATATAGGGGCACGGGGGTCTAGGGAAGGAAGGGGAGGCCGAATCGGGGTGGGATCCATCGGATCCCGGCGAGGCAGGGGCGACGCCATGGGTGCGCTGGGAAGGAAAGTCTCGTGGGGAAGAAAGAAGGAAGGAAGAAGAAGAGGGAAGGAAAGAAAAAAAGAAAAGAAGAGGGGGGTGCGCTGGAGGGAGATCCCGGTGGGATTTCGGATCTGGGCCAGGGGATTCGGCCCGATCCTTTCCTAACGCTTGCTGGCTGTTTCCTATTAAAAGGAAAAAAAATTCCTGATTTTGTTTTTCTTTTAAAACAGAAAGGGAAAATTAATAAAAGGAAAGAAAATAAAAAGATTTATATGGGGTATTATATACCAAAATTTTCAAAAAAATATTTCCTACTCGTTTATCATTTTTCCAGCACCAAAATAAAAACTTTTAAAAATGTTTTTTTTAAAAATATCTCTAAGGCTTTATTTTCTTTTTGGCAATTAATTCCTCCATAAAACTTTGGTTTCTCTTGGCTCAAATATTTTCAAAAGTGCCTCACATTTTCGAGGGTCATTTTCCTCCGCTCTTTCTTGCTTGCAAGAATTTTGTCGGGGCATTTCTCGTGGGGAGAAAATATAGAAAAGCAAAAGCAAGTATTTGACGGAAATCAAATGCAAAACTTTATTGCAAACAAAATGCATAGATGCTTAGCTACATTTGTAGAACATTCCTAATTAGGAAAATTGGGATGTTACAAACCTACCCACCTTAAGATGAATCTCGCCCTCGAGATTCGGGTTGGCTAGAAAATAGGTGCGGGTGGTCTCGACGAAGATCTTCTTCTCGTTCCCAGGTGGCTTGTTCCTCGGTGTGGTGGGTCCACAACACCTTGCAGAACTTGATGATCTTGCTGCGGGTAACTCTGTTGGCAGTCTCGAGAATCCTGACGGGTTTCGCCTCATACATCAGATCACTGTCAAGCTGTATGGCCTCTAGGGGCACTGTATCTCTCAACGGAACATCAACCATCTCAGCGTGGCATTTCTTCAATTGGGAAACATGGAAGACATCATGAACTCCGGACAATCCTTCCGGCAGTTCCAGTTTATATGCAACTTCGCCTCTACGTTCAAGAATTTTGTAGGGGCCAATGAATCGGGGTGCTAACTTTCCTTTCACACCAAATATCTTGATTCCTCGAAGTGGAGACATCCGAAGATATGCTCGGTCTCCCACTTCGTATGTTACTTCTTTGCATTTGCTGTCGGCATAACTTTTCTGCCTGGACTGAGCTATCTTGAGTCGGTCACGAATCAGCTTGACCTTCTCTTCAGAATCTCGGATAAGGTCGGGACCAAAAAGTTGTCGGTCTCCAACTCCATCCCACATCAACGTTGTTCTGCACCTCCTTCCGTATAGAGCTTTGAAAGGGGCCATCTTCAGACTGGTCTGATAGCTGTTGTTGTATGAGAACTCGGCATAAGGCAAATTATCATCCCAACTAGACCCATAGTCTAGTGCGCAAGCTCTCAACATGTCCTCCAGAATCTGATTGACTCTCTCGGTCTGTCCATCTGTCTGTGGGTGAAAAGCTGTACTGAATTCCAATCTCGTTCCCAAGGTTTCATGCAATTGGTGCCAAAATTTAATGTGAACTAAGTCCCTCTATGTAGACATACAATCCTGGTCATATATATCTTGGCCAGCTTGGCACTTGTGTAAGTAGTCTTCACGGGAATGAAGTGAGCTACCTTGGTCAAACGATCGACCACAACCCAAATAGAATCATAGCCAGAACGGGTCCTGGGTAATCCTGTGATGAAGTCCATACCAAGCTTTTCCCATTTCCACTCGGGTATCGGCAGAGGTTGAAGCAAACCTACTGGCTTCTGATGCTCGGCTTTTACTCGCTGACAAACATCGCATATTGCTACAAACTCGGCAATGTCTTTCTTCATTCCTGTCCACCAGAAACTTTCTTTCAGATCCAGATACATCTTGGTGTTGCCGGGGTGTATCGAGTACGGGGAATCATGGGCCTCCTGAAGTATCAACTTCCCGAGTTCGGGATCATTGGGCACATAAATGCGATCCTCAAACCATAAAGTTCCGTGTCCATCCTCACGAAAACCTTTAGCCTTCCCGTCTTTCATTTTCTGCTTAATCTCAGCTATCTCCTTGTCTGATTTCTGTGCTTCGCGGATCTTTTCTATCAAAGTGGAGTGAATTTCCAGTGTGGCTACAAATCCTCTTGGAACTATTTCCAATTTGAGCTCTCGGAGATCATCGGCTAACTCCTGGGGTAATCCTCCTGCTATGAGTGTGTTCACATAACTTTTGTGGCTCAACGCATCGGCTACAACATTTGCCTTGCCTGGGTGATAATGCAATCTCATGTCATAGTCCTTGATCAATTCTAGCCACCGCCTCTGTCTGAGGTTCAACTCCTTCTGCGTGAAGATATATTTCAGGCTCTTGTGATCAGTGTAAACATCACAACTATTTCCGATCAGGAAATGTCTCCAAGTCTTGAGAGCGTGCACTATGGCTGCTAGCTCCAAGTCGTGCGTGGCATACTTCAACTCGTGGGGTCTGAGCTGTCTGGATGCATAGGCTACAACTTTACCTTCTTGCATGAGCATTCCTCCGAGTCCTTGACGAGAAGCGTCACAGTAAACCTGGAAATCTTTCCGAATGTTCGGTAATATCATCACTGGGGTTGTAACCAGATGTTTCTTCAACTCTTGAAAACTGGATTCACATTCCTCAGTCCAAACATACTTGGAATCCTTCTTCAACAACTCTGTCATGGGCTTGGCGATCTTTGAGAAATTCTCAATGAAACTCCGGTAATATCCGGCAAGTCCGAGGAAACTGCGGATCTCCTTAACTGAAGTGGGTTCTACCCATTCGGTGACTGCTGCGACCTTGGGAGGGTCCACTGCTATTCCTTCTCCTGAAATGACGTGTCCGAGGAATCCGACTTCCTTCAACCAAAATTCACATTTGCTAAACTTTGCATACAGCTGATGCTCTCGAAGTTTCTCCAGAACTAGACGCAGATGTTCCTTGTGTTCCTCCTCGTTCTTGGAGAATATCAGTATGTCATCGATGAACACCATGACAAACTTGTCCAAGTATTCCATAAATACCTTGTTCATCAGACTCATAAAATATGCCGGAGCATTAGTCAGTCCAAATGACATGACCGTGTACTCATACAAGTCGTACCGAGTGGTGAAGGCTGTCTTGGGTATATCCTGTTCACGAATCTTCAGCTGATGATACCTGGATCGAAGATCGATCTTGGAGAATATTCGGGCTCCAACTAACTGGTCAAACAGATCATTGATCATCGGCAAGGGATACTTGTTCTTGATGGTCACCTCGTCCAATGCACGATAATCGACAACCATTCTCAAGGACTTATCCTTCTTTTCAACCAAGAGCACTGGGCTCCCCAAGGTGAAGAACTTGGGCGAATATACCCTTTGTCCAACAACTCCTTAATTTGATTCTTGATTTCTACCAAGTCATTTGCCGGCATCCGATAGGGTCTCTTGGATATCAGGGCTGTTCCGGGTAATAGCTCAATTAGGAACTCAATCTCTCTATCAGGTGGCATGCCTGGCAATTCCTCCGGAAATACATCTGGGTATTCTTGTACAATCGGTACTTCCTCCTGGACTACTCCCGTGAGAGAGTTTACTCGTTTACTCCATGTCGGGCGCTGAGACACGTACTTAATCCGCTTTTGCTCGGGGGTGGTGAGCAAAATAGACTTAAGGGCACAATCAATATTCCCTTCGTACTTGGCCAACCAATCCATGCCTAGGATTACATCCAACCCCCGAGACTCTAATACGATGAGGTCGGTGGGAAACTTATGGTTCCCGATGTTGAGACTCAAAGCATGGCATCCTATCCCGGCTGTCATCATGCCTCCTGGGGAACCAACCTTAGTAGGCTGGCTGAGGGTTCTAGTTGGCAAACTATACTTTTCCACAACTACCCTTGATATGAATGAATGCGTGGCACCAGAATCAAAAAGTACCAATACTGGACGTGAATTTAGCAAAACTTACCAACCACAGTATCGGGGTGATCATAGACCTCTTCAACATCAATGTGATTCACCTGAGCACGAGGAAAAGGATTGGGCTTCTTTGCTGTAGAGTTGCCGTTGCCGTTTCCATTTCCTTGCTTGTTCTGGGGACATTCAGTGGCATAGTGTCCCGTCTTCTGACACTTGAAGCAGGTGATGTGATTCAGATCCTTCTGAGCTGGAGTTGAATGATGCTGAGTGCCGGTACCGCCATCCTTGAAGTTGCTGTTGTTGCGGTGGTTCCCATTTCCTCCATGGTTGTGGCCTCCATGGTTGTGCACTGGGTGGTTATGCTGGACGTGTCCTCCAAACTTACCGGATCCAGTCCCGGTATTCCCTGAATAGGGGGTGTAGCGAGGCTTATGCTGAGTGCGAGAGTTGAACTTTCCATTGCCATACTTCCGCTTGCGGTTCTCCATCTGCTGATGTTTCCCCTCCAAGATGAGGGCCTTATCTACCAGCTCCTGGTAGTTGTTGAAGTTGGCTACAGTCAGCTGAATGCTCAGCTCATCATTGAGTCCCTCCAAGAACTTTTCCTGCTTGGCCGCATCATCGGCCACATCTCCAGGTGCATAACGGGCGAGCATGCTGAATTCATCGACATACTGAGCCACAGAGCGATTTCCCTGGCGTAAGTTGCGAAACTCACGCTTCTTCAGACTCATTGCACCAGTTGAGACATGTGCGGTGCGGAAGGCTTGCTTGAACTGCTCCCAAGTGACTCCAGCAATGGGGTATGTGGTGGTGTAGTTCTCCCACCATGCAGTTGTAGGGCCTTCAAGTTGATGCCCGACAAAGCGCACCTTCTCAGCTTCAGTACAACCAGCAGTGATAAGTTCCCGCTCCATCTTGCGGAGCCAATCATCTGCCACAATGGGCTCAATGCCGCTGGAGAAATTCGAAGGGTTCAACCTCAGGAAATGGGTGAGATTGTCGGCCTGGGGTGGATGATGGTTGTTGTTATCGTTCTGGTTCTGGATGATCATCTGCATCAGGGTGTTCTGTTGCTGAATCAACTGAGTGAGTTCCGGCGGGAAGTTGGAAGCAGGGGCACGTCTCGGAGGCATCTGATGTTTGTAGAGGGGTGAGATTAGCATAGAACAATGGTCTAGAGAGTAATTACACTACCCATATGAAATGCAACAAACAAGTATCACACCACACATTTTATTCAATACGATCACAAAAGGTTCACACACGGGGATACAAAATTTGATAACCTAAACATTGGCCTAAGCGTTTAATGATAAGATAAATTTGGTGGTCTAGTCTAAGTGTCCTCCTCAGAAAAGCATGGTGGTGGGTCCTTCAGTGGAGCTTTCTTCATAGTCCTCCTCATTGCTGATCAAGGGGGCTACGTCTCCTTCGGGATGAAGGTTCTCGCCCATGTCCAGTTCCTCCTCCAGGTATGCGACTTGAGTCTTCAGCTTCTCGATCCTCTCCAGGAAGTCCTTCACCTCCAATTCGTGCTCATAGTGGGCTTCCCGGGCTGCTTCTTCGAGTTCGAGTTCGCGGAGCGATAGTTGCTTGATCTTCCTGGCGTCCTTGATCACACGATGCTCCAGAGTCCCGCTGTGCTTCTCCAAGGTCTGGGCATAGGACAGGAGAGCGTCCTTGGTCTTGCTTGAGATGATTTCTCCATCTTCTCCTCTCCGGGATACCGTGAATAGGTTCGGCGAAATAGGGCAACCTCTATACACTTCCTTGATACGTCCGAGTGCACAATGGACCGCCATGTCCCTTCCGAGAATCCAGTTGGGTGCGATGAACTTGAAGTCCACAGGCTCAGTGCGCGGCTCGAATGTCCTTCCGGGAACGTGCACCTCAATCCTGTATCGTGAATCCTCTGGGTAAGACAAGGTAGGCTTCCCTGTGATAGTCGGCAGAGAAATCCTCAAGTCCTTGGTGATCTGTATCAGCTCCTTTCTGAAAGGCATAGTGGCGTCGGGCTGGCAAAACTCCGTGAACTTAACGGGGATGAAGGTGGCCATCTAGAACATTGGAAAATCGGAGAGAAGTCAGAAATGATCAGAAGAGGAAATAGAGGATTTATAGACATAAGGAAATAGTTTTCTTCCTAAGGATTTTCCATTCCTAGAGGTTACGTCCTACGGTCAACGTGTGCTCTGAATACCATTTCTGTAGCGACCCGACTCAATACAAGTCAAGTCTCTGGTGTTTCCGTACCATCCCAAGATCATGCTGGCACACACTCAGTACATCAATGTATATATCAAGAGTTCAATCACACATCTTTATTAATCGAAATCTCATATCGAGTACTTTATTACAATAATGAATTACAATAAAGTGGCTGAAGGCCATCTCATGAGATATCTAACGAAGACTAGCGGAAGCATCAGGTAGACGATTCCACCCAACTCCAGGGCATGTCGTTGAGCATAGATCGTAGCCTCACTCCTGGTCGGAAAAGTACTCTGCAACATGATACGTTGCAGCCGTGTAGGTCAGCATATGGAATATGCCGGCAAGTCATCAAAGAGAGGGGAAAAATAATAACCAACTATCTCTACATGCATATTTGGCAGGTGGGGCTATAAGTTTTAGCATAAAGCCAATTTTCTTCTACAACAAGAGAGGGCTGAAAGCGAAAAATTACTACATTGTTTGTTGTTAACGAGATGGTTCCGCCAACCAATTCTCGTAGTCGAGTTGTTGATAATTCCCACATCATTATTGAGTTGTGTCGAGAGTTCAGGGAAATTTCAATGCCTTCGGCTCAAGTTGTCCATGACCGTGGACACGGCTAATCGATTAGGTTTGGGCACTATGCAGAGTTTTGCACACGTTCCCCACAAGATTTGATCGCCTCCGAGTATGTCCTCGCACTTCAGGGTGTTTGAAGACCGGATGATCAAAACATGGTCTTTCAACGGGTCCCTCTGAATCCTTGTCGGTGCCCATCCATTCCTACCGTTCTTCTACATCTGCTAGCACCGCCTGTCCAGATTCGCCGCGTTGTCCAACCAAGCCAGAGCCCATAATGACTTGTGGCTGTGTAGGTAAGCCTTGGGTCTTGAAGCCTCCGTCCGTCTCTTCGAGCCTGGGTGAAGCTTTCCGCAAGATGTCATGGCACGTCTCCAGCATCCCGGGGTCGTCCACTGGTTTCTCCAGGGAGCCCGTCAAACCATCCTTCACCCAGAGTTGCATTGCTTCATGAGGTCTTGAAAATCTTGACATAACCGGTCTTGGTTATTTAATTATCCTCGCATCACTCGTGTTATGCACTCAACCAGAATCCCGTCTACTCAAGCATAGCAATATGAAATTTGTCGTCCCGGGCCAAGTATCGGGGTTGTTGTGTGCCTACCACATGATACTACAACCTATAACTATAATTTCCAAGTACCTACTCAGCATGCAATTGGGCAAAGAAAGGTGAAACTACCATGCATAGAAAACATAGGAGATAGTATGATCAAAATGACTTGCCTTGATGATAGTTGTCTTGATCGAGAGCTTCTAAGTAACAAGCTTCGCACTCCGGGTGATCTACCGATACAAACAATTACATACCATAAGTACTCCAATCATCAACAAGTAAAATAACATCACGAGCATAAAGTAGCTATGGCCTAAAGTGAAAGAATTCACTTCACCTAATTAAGGCAGAAATTGTTTCTGTTAAAACCCCAAGTAAAAATATTTGAAAACATTTGAAACTTATACTACAGTAAGATATAATCACTAGGAAACAGTAGCAAAAAGAATCAAATAAAAATCATTTTTTAAACTCCTAGAATAAGCAAAGCAAGGTTTAAACTAAATCTGATCTAAATCAAATTTGCAAATTCTAAATATAGACAAATTATATGTTTTTAGAAACTACAGAAAAATTGTGATCTACTGGAAAAAGAATAAACCTCATTGGATCTCTAGATCAAAAGTTATAAAATAAACAAAACTGAAACTCTCTCTGTTTTTAAACTAAAACTGAAAAAAAGAAAAAAAACTACTAGTGAACGGGGGGGTATGTGGCAGCTCCTGATTGGCCTAGATGTGTGCGCTGCGTCGACTAACTAGCAAACGCCCGCAAACTAAACAAAAGCCCTCGGCTAAAACTTAAGTGAAGGAAAACCGTTTGGGTTTTTTTAATCTAAAACCGAAGGGTTACATGATATCTAATCCTAGCCGTATAAGACAGATCGGACGGAGGAGAGATAGATGGGGTTGCTCACGTGGAGGGGGCTGCATGGGCTTCTTCTCCGACGAGGCAGGGAGACGGTGGTCGACGGGGATGGCGGATCCGTGGGTCTCCGGCAAGGTAAAGGGCTCTAGGTGATGGCGGTGAGCCTTCCGCGTCCAGTGGTGTCGTCGGGGTGATGTGGGGGCAACGGGAGGAGCAGCACGAGGCTCGTGGTGTGGTGGTGGTGCTCGGACTCCAGCGAGCAGGGGGGTGGCATGGAGCGGCGAGGGGCTCGGGCTGGGGAGGAAAATGGATTGCGGGGGCGGTGGGGGTTTCTCCGGTGGTGTTGGCTGGTGCAGGGAGGTGCGGTAGTGGCCGGGGCGGCGTGGCGTTTTTCCTACTGGAGCTTGGGCTTCCAGCGAGGTTGCGGGGCGGCGAACTGGCGTGGGGAGGAGGGGGCTGAGGGGGGGCTCGGGGGTGGCGGCTTATATAGGGGCAGGGGGTTCTAGGGAAGGAAGGGGAGGCCAAATAGGGGTGGGATCCATCGGATCCCAGCGAGGCAGGGGCGACGCCATGGGTGCGTTGGGAAGGAAAGTCTCGTGGGGAAGAAAGAAGGAAGGAAGAAGAAGAGGGAAGGAAAGAAAAAAAAGAAAAGAAGAGGGGGGTGCGTTGGAGGGAGATCCCGGTGGGATTTCGGATCTGGGCCAGGGGATTCGGCCCGATCCTTTCCTAACGCCTGCTGGCGGTTTCCTATTAAAAGGAAAAAAATCCTGATTTTGTTTTTCTTTTAAAACAGCAAGGGAAAAATAATAAAAGGAAACAAAATAAAAAGATTTATATGGGGTATTATATACCAAAATCTTCAAAAAAATATTTCCTACTCGTTTATCATTTTTCCAGCACCAAAATAAAAACTTTAAAAATGTTTTTTTTTCAGAAAAATCCCTAAGGCTTTATTTTCTTTTTGGCAATTAATTTCTCCATAAAACTTTGGTTTCTCTTGGCTCAAATATTTTCAAAAGTGCCTCACGTTTTGGAGGGTCATTTTCCTCCGCTCTTTCTTGCTTGCAAGAATTTTGTCGGGGCATTTCTCGTGGGGAGAAAATATAGAAAAGCAAAAGCAAGTATTTGACGGAAATCAAATGCAAAACTTTATTGCAAACAAAATGCATAGATGCTTAGCTACATTTGTTGAACATTCCCAATTAGGAAAATTGGGATGTTACAAAAATATAGCTCCAAGTAATGTTACCGATGGATTGAAGACGAAAGAGGGGATGCCTTCCCGGGGCATCCCCAAGCTTAGGATTTTTGGTGTCCTTGAATTTGGCTTGGGGTGCCTTGGGCATCCCAAAGCTTGAGCTCTTTCAACTCCTTATCTCTTTTTCCATGAGAACATCACCCAA
This sequence comes from Hordeum vulgare subsp. vulgare, assembly GCF_904849725.1. Lineage (NCBI taxonomy): Eukaryota > Viridiplantae > Streptophyta > Magnoliopsida > Poales > Poaceae > Hordeum > Hordeum vulgare. The sequence continues at coordinate 554,897,947 of NC_058519.1, forward strand.
AACTTGAAAACTTCACAACACAAAACTTAAACAGAAATTTGTGATAACATTAGTACAAGAAAACAAACTACCACTTCTTTTGGTACCGTAGAAAACTTGAATTCCATCTATATTGATGATGGGATAATGTATTCTCACTTTTCCATGGCTAGTACCCCCCGATACTAACCATAGTTTCATCAAAACAAGCAACCAACTCAACAAAAACATAATCTGTCAAAAACAGACCAGTCTGTAGCAATATGTATACTTCGTATACTTCTGGTACCTCAAAAAATCTGAACAATTACGAAGTCCTGGGCAAAAAGCATATCAATCATCAGCAAAAATAATCAACTCAAAAGCTCTTTCTGAATAAAAATGAAAAATCATCTCGTGAGCGAAACGTTTCTATCGTTTTCCACAGGATCAAACAACCATTACCAAGACTAGTCATAAAGGCTTTGCTTGGCTCAAACACAAAAAGAAACACAAAAAACACAATCACAACAGAATTATGAAAGTGTGGACGCAACAAAACAGAAAGAAAAACATAAATTCATTGGGTTGCCTCCCAACAAGTGCTATTGTTTAACGCCCTTAGCTAGGCATAAAAGCGATAGAATCACGTATCGTCGTCTTTGGTGCTCAAAGCATAAGTGGCCCTCATCATGGATTCATAAGCCAATCTTATTTTATTTCTAGGAAAGTGTTCCATGCCCTTACTTAAAGGAAATTGAAATCTAATATTCCCTTCCTTCATATCGATGATAGCACCAATAGTCCTTAGGAAAGGTCTACCAAGAATAATAGGGCATGTAGGATTGCAATCAATGTCAAGCACAATGAAATCCACAGGTACATAGTTCCTATTTGCAATAATAAGAACATCATTGATCCTTCCCATGGGTTTCTTGACAGTAGAATCAGCAAGATGCAAATTAAGAGAACACTCTTCAATCTCATTAAAACCCAGAACATCACATAAATACTTTGGAATCGCAGAAACACTAGCACCCAAATCACACAAAGCATTGCACTCATAGTTTTTGATTTTGATTTTGATGGTAGGTTCCCACTCATCATGAAGCTTTCTAGGGATAGAGACTTCCAATTCAAGTTTCTCTTCAAGAGATTTTATCATAGCTTCGACGATATGATCGGTAAAGGCTTTGTTTTGGCTATAAGCGTGTGGAGAGTTCAACATGGATTGCATCAAAGAAATGCATTCAATCAAGGAGAAACTATCATAATTGAATTCCTTGAAATCCACGGTAGTAGTTTCATTACTACTCAAAGTTTTAACGTCTTCTACTCCACTTTTAATGCTTTTAGCATCAAGATAGATGGACTCCGAATCATTGGGGCACTCTTCAACCAAAGTGGATTCATATCCAGCCCCATAATCATTAGGTTTGACACGATAAAACAAAGACTCAATGGGAGTCACACCAAGCACTTTAAGATCTTTGTGATTCTCATCACGAGAACACGCCTTTTTAAGCCATTCATGTCTAGCACGAATTTGGGCGGTTCCTTCTTGGCTCTCAATCAAGGAAACACGCATAGCTTTCAAAGTTTCATCCATGTTGATTTTGGGAGGAGCAAATCTAACTTTCAACGCATCAACATCACAAGAAATTCTATCCACACTCTTAGCCAAATCGTCAATTTTGAGTAGTTTTTCCTCTATGGACGCATTGAAAATCTTTTGAGAGTTGATGAACTCTTTGATATTACTCTCTAGATCAGAGGGTAATCTATTGTAATTTCCATGAGTATTGTTGTAGGAGTTGCCAAAGTTATTAGAGGAGTTACTAGGAAAAGGCCTAGGAACATAGTTTCCTCTAAAGGCATTGTTGTTGCCAAAGTTATTCCTACCAACAAAATTAACGTCCAAGCTAGCGTTGCTACTCTCAATCAAAGAAGACAAAGGCATATCATTAGGATCCAAAGGAGCACTTCTACTAGCAACCAAATTCATTAACTCATCCATCTTAGCACTCAACGAGTTAATTTCTTCTATAGCGTGTACCTTCTTACTAGTAGGTGACCTTTCAGTGTGCCATTGAGAGTAGTTTGTCATGATGTTGTCTAAGAGCTTGGTGGCTTCCCCTAACGTGATTTCCATGAACGTTCCACCTAAGGCGAAGTCCAAGATATTTCTAGAAGCAAAATTCAAGCCAGCGTAAAAGATTTGAATAATCATCCACAGGCTCAAGCCATGAGCGGGACAATTTCTAATCATTAATTTCATTCTCTCCCAAGCTTGTGCAACATGTTCATGATCAAGTTGCTTGAAATTCATGATATCATTACGGAGAGAGATAATCTTAGCCGGCGGAAAATACTTGGATATATAAGCATGTTTGCACTTATCCCAAGAATCGATACTATTTTTGGGCAAAGAAGGAAACCAAGTTTTTGCGCGATCTCGCAACGAGAAAGGAAAAAGCTTCAATTTAATCACGTCATTATCCACATCTTTTTTCTTTTGCATATCACAAAGCTCAATGAAGGTATTGAGATGGGATGCGGCATCTTCACTAGGAAGGCCAGAGAATTGCTCTTTCATAACAAGATTCAGCAAAGCGGCATTGATTTCGTATGACTCCGCACTAGTGGGGGGAGCAATCGGAGTACTAATATAATCATTATTATTAGTATTCGAGAAGTCACAAAGTTTGGTGTTTTCGTTCATGGTGACTTCAGCAAGCAAGCAAGTACACAAGCAAACAAAGAGCAGGCGAGAAAAAGGGCGAACGAAAAAGCGAACGAAAAATGCAAATTGGTGAAGTGGGGGAGAGGAAAATGAGAGGCAACTGGCAAACAAAGTAATAGCAAGAGATGAGTTTGAGACACCTACTTGGATGAGTTCTTGACTTGATCTTCCTCCCCGGCAACGACACCAGAAATCCATCTGCTATCCCACCGACAACAGTGCCTGAAATTGACACGTTGACAGAGGCTGGGCTTGCGTTGGTTTTTCCCTTGAAGAGGAAAGGGTGATGAAGCACAGGAGTAGTAAGTATTTCCCTCAGTTTGAGAACCAAGGTATCGATCCAGAAGGAGGGTCTCGTCAAGTCCAGAGTACCTGCGCAAACACAAACAAGCTTGCACCCAACGCTTCAAAGGGGTTGTCAATCCCTTCAAGATTGTTTGCAAAGTGAGATCTGAAGGCGGAAAGTCCAGCGAAGTAAAAAGTGTAAGGCTGAAAATATGTTGTGGAGTAGACCCTGGGGGCCATAGTGTTCACTAGAGGCTTCTCTCAAAATAGCAAGTATTACGGTGGGTGAACAAATTACTGTCGAGCAATTGATAGAACCGCACAAAGTCATGACGATATCTAAGGCAATGATCATACATATAGGCATCACGTCCGAGACAAGTAGACCGATACTTTCTTCATCTACTACTATTACTCCACACGTCGACCGCTATCCAGCATGCATCTAGTGTATTAAGTTCATGAGAACAGAGTAACGCCTTAAGCAAGATGACATAATGTAGATGGACAATCTCAAATCTACGACATAGCCCATCTTGTTACCCTTGATGGCAACAACACAATGCGTGCCTTGCTGCCCCTACTGTCATTGGGAAAGGTCACCGCACGGTATGAATCCAAAACCAAGCACTTCTCCCATTGTAAGAATCATAGATCTAGTTGGCCAGACAAAACCCACAACTCGAAGAGAATTTCAAGGATATGAAATCATGCATAAGAGAGATCAGAAGAAACTCAAATAAGATTCATAGATAATATGATCATAAATCCACAATTCATCGGATCTCGACAAACACACCGCAAAAGAAGATTACATCGGATAGATCTCCATGAAGATCATGGAGAACTTTGTATTGAAGATCCAAGAGAGAGAAGAAGCCATCTAGTTACTAGCTATGGACCCGTAGGTCTATGGTGAACTACTCACGCATCATCGGAGAGGTCATGGTGTTGATGAAGAAGCCCTCTGTATCCGAATCTCCGCTCCGGCAGGGCACCAGAAAGTGCCCCAGATGGGATCTTGCGGAGACAGAAGCTTGCGACGGCAGAAAAGTAATTTCGATGATCTCCTAATTTTTTTGGTATTTTAGGGAATTTATTATCACAACCCCTAGGGCAGAGGACGCCCAGGGGGCCCACAAGCCTGTGGGCCGCGGCCTACCCCCTGGCGGCGGGGTGGGGGCTTGTGAGGCCCCTGGGGCTCCCGTGCCTTGGCTCCCAAGGTCCGCGATCTTCTTCCGTTCCAGAAAATATCTTTTTGGGGATTTTCTTCTGTTTGGATTCCGTTTCAAAATCTCCTCTGAAAGGGGTCAAAAACATGGAAAAAACAGGAACTGGCACTTGGCACCGAGTTAATAAGTTAGTCCCAATAAATAAATAAAAGGCATGCAAAACATCCAAAGTTTGACAAGATAATAGCATGCAACCATAAAAAATTATAGATACGTTGGAGATGTATCACGCACTCACGTCAAAGTAACCTTTTAATTTTACGTGCAACTGGTGTTGTAGTAATCTGTGAGCCACATGGGCTCAACAATCTCATTTCCAAAGGTATCAAGACTTGAAAGCTTAATGGGTGAGGTATGGTTAAGTGGTGAGGCTACAACAAGCGGCTAAGCATTTATTTGGTGGCTAACTTACGAGTACAAGAATAAAAGAGGGGGTGATCTATGCATATCGGACGTAAACTAATAATGACCAAATGAATGATCCTGAACACCTACCTACGTCATACATAACCCCACCGTGTCCTCGATAGGACAAGGAGCTCACGAGAGATACAATCACGGTTACTCACTCAATTGGCCTGTTTTAATTTAATTAACTTCAAGTTATCTAGAACCGGATGTTAAACAAAGTTCCCACGTTGCCACATAACCGCGTGCATGACTTTACGAAAGATTTAACCCTGCAGGGGTGCTCCAACTAGTCCATCACAAACTACCACACGCTGCAACAGAATGACCTTGATCAGGGAGAACCCGTGATCTCCTCGGGTTGCTATTGGAAAACCTCAACCTCGAGATAACCCAAAGCATCCTCGGAATCCCCCGCACAAGACGCTCGATAAAGTTAAAACAAGTCCAGCAAGGCCGCCCGGCGTGTGAACGATTCCGATAGGATCCGCGTATCTCGTTCTCAGGACACGACGGATAAGCTAGTGTACAGGGCCTGATAGACATCACCTGAGTTGCCCCGGGTTGGCCCCGCTGAGTGCTCTGTTTTGGACCAGCACCATGAGCACTGGCCCTCTTTGTATTATGTTGAATTACTCCTCGGGTAGCGCTAACTCCTTATGTTTTTAGTATTAACAGAATTATTATGTTTGGCAAATATAGTACCAATGTTGGGCCTTGCCAGACGAGCCTTATCGGAAAAAGAGAATCTAGGGGGTCCCCATAACAACCCCAAGCATGTTAGGAGCGCTCATTTATGGAACATAACACCGGTAGCCGAAACGAAGGAGGCAAAGGTGGAACAAAACACCAGGCTAGAAAGGCCAAGCTTTCCAACTTTTATGAAGTATATAGGTGCATTAAGTTAAATATCATTTAATATGGTGATATAACAAGGAACCCATGTTATCACATGGAAGCAACTGCACCTGCAACTAGCAACGCTATCACATGGTTAAGCAAGCGGTAACATAGCCAATCAGTGGTTTGCTAGGTTGTAGAAAGGTTGAAGGTTTTCATGGCAATGTTGGGAGGATGATATTTAACAGCTGGTAGGCAGCAAGACATAGCGGTCGAAACAATATAACTAGCATGGCAATGATAGTAATGGTATCTAGGGAAATGATCATCCTGTTGGAAATATGCGCTAGAGGCAATGATAAATAGTTATTATTATATTTCTTGTTAAAAGATAATCGATTATTATCCATGCTATAATTGTATTGAATGAAAACATAGATACATGTGTGGATACATAGACAAAACAATGTCCCTAGCAAGCCTCTAGTTGGCTAGCTAGTTGATCAAGGATAGTCAAGGTTTCCTGACTATGTGCAAGTGTTGTCGCTTGATAACTGGATCACATCATTAGGAGAACCATGTGATGGACTAGACCCAAACTATGAACGTAGCATATTGATCGTGTCGTTTTATTGCTATTGTTTTCTGCATGTCAACTATTTATTCCTGTGACCATGAGATCATATAACTCATTGGCATCAAGCGTCACAACGTAATTGGGTGACTATACATGTGCTCTACAGGTATCTCCAAAGGTGTCCGTTGAGTTAGTATGGATCAAGACTGGGATTTGTCACTCTGTGTGACAAAGAGGTATCTCGGGGCCCACTCGGTAATACAACATCACACACAAGCCTTGCAAGCAATGTGACTAAGTGTAAGTCACGGGATCTTGTATTAAGGAACGAGTAAAGAGACTTGCCGGTAACGAGATTGAAATAGGTATACGGATACCGACGATCGAATCTCGGGCAAGTAACATACCGAATGACAAAGGGAATGGCATACGTGATTATATGAATCCTTGGCACCGAGGTTCAACCGATAAATTCTTCGGAGAATATGTAGGATCCAATATGGGCATCCAGGTCCCGCTATTGGATATTGACCAAGGAGTCTCTTGGGTCATGTCTGCATAGTTCTCAAACCCGCAGGGTCTCCACACTTAAGGATCGATGATGTTTTAGTATAGTTGATTTATATGTGTGGTTACTGAATGTTTTTCGGAGTCCCGGATGAGATCACGGACGTCACGAGGGTTTCCGGAATGGTCCGTAAAAAAGATTGATATATAGGCTGGTTTCATTTGGTCACCGGAAAGTTTTGGGCAATTTCGGTAGTGTACCGGGAGTGACAAATGGGTTCCGGGTGTTTACCGGGAGGGGCCCACCCACCCGGGAGTGAGCCCAAGGCCCTAGGGTGGTTCCACAATTCCTTAGTGGGCTTGTGGAGTCAGGCCAAGAGGGCTATGGCGCCACATAAAGAAAATACCAAAATAAAAGAAAAGAAAAAGGAAAGAGGGAGGTGGGAAGGAAGAGGAGGACTCCTCCTTCCCAAACCGAATTGGAGGAGGAGTCCTCCTCCTCCTGGCGGCCGGTGCACCTTGAGGTACTTGTCCCTCAAGGCTAGCCCCTCCCCCTCCCTCCTATATATAGTGGTGGTTTAGGGCTTTTTGAGACACAACTTTGCCACGTGCAACTCTAGCCAATACCACATAGTTTTACCTCTAGATCAGATTTATGCGGAGCTCGGGCGGAGCCCTGCAGGAGTATATCATCACCACCACCAGAGCGCCATCACACTGCTGGAGAACTCATCTACTCCTCCGTCTTGCTTCATGGATCAAGAAGGCCGAGATCATCGTCGAGCTATACGTGTACTGAACGCCAGTGGCGGAGCCAGCTCAAATTTATAGCCTGGGCAACATATACATGATGCCAAGTTAATTAGATTTTGCCTAAAAAACTATGAAGTAAACCATGTTTCACTACTAGAGCTCCATTCACATGCCCCATGGGAGCCCGGGCAGCAGCCCCGGCTCGCCGGGTGCTGTCTCCGCCACTGCTGAACGCGGAGGTGCCGTCCGTTCGGCGCTCGATCGGACGGATCGTGGGACGGATCGAGAGACGGTTCGTGAGACGGTTCGAGGGACGTGAAGACATTCCACTACATCAACCACGTTTCTTAACGCTTCCTGCTGTGCGATCTACAAGGGTACGTAGATCCAATCTCCACTCGTAGATGGACATCACCATCATAGGTCTTCGTGTGCGTAGGAAATTTTTTGTTTCCCTTGCGACGTTCCCCAACAGTGGCATGATGAGCTAGGTTCATGTGTAGATGTTATCTCGAGTAGAACACAAAAGGTTTTGTGGAGGGTGATGTTCGATTTGCTGACCTCCATAGTCTTTTCTCGATTCGGCGGTATTGTTGGATTGAAGCGGCCCGGACCGACATAACTCGTACGCTTACGAGATACTGGTTTCATCGACTGACATGCAACCTCGTTGCATAAAGATGACTGGCAGGTGCCTGTTTCTTAAACTTTAGTTGAATAGGTTTTGACCGAGGCGGTCCTTGGAGAGGTTAAATAGCAATTTGCACATCTCTGTTGTGCTTTTTTGCGTAAGTAAGATACGATCATACTAGATACCCATAGCAACCACGTAAAACATGCAACAACAAATTAGAGGACGTCTAACTTGTTTTTGCAGGGTATGCTTGTGATATGATATGGCCAATGACGTGATGTGATATATTGGATGTATGAGATGATCATGTTGTAATAGTTAATATCGACTTGCACGTCGATGCTGTGGCAACCGGCAGGAGCCATATGGTTGTCTTTAAACTAACGTTTGTATTTGCAGATGTGTTTACTATATTGTTGGGTCGTAGCTTTAGTAGTTATAACATAGATAGCATGACAACCTCGATGGCGACACGTTGATGGAGATCATGGTGTGGCGCTGGTGACAAGAAGATCATGCCGGTGCTTGAGTGATGGAGATCAAGAAGCACAAGATGATGGCCATATCATGTCACTTATGAATTGCATGTGATGTTAATCCTTTTATGCACCTTATTTTGCTTAGAATGATGGTAGCATTATAAGGTGATCTCTCACTAAAATTTCAAGAAAAAATTGTGTTCTCCTCGAATTTGCACCGTTGTGACAGTTCATCGTTTTGAGACACCACGTGATGATCGGGTGTGATAGACTCAATGTTCACATACAACGGGTGCAAAATAGTTGCACGCGCGGAACACTCGGGTTAAGCTTGACGAGCCTAACATGTGCAGACATGGCCTCGGAACACATGAGACCGAAAGGTCGAGCATGAATCGTATGTTTGATATGATTAGCATAGAGATGCTTACCACTGAAACTATTCTCAACTTACGTGATGATCAGACTTGAGTTAGTGAATTTGGATCATGTACCACTCAAATGACTAGAGATATGTACTTGTTGAGTGGGAGTTTGTTAGTAATTTGATCAACTAAACTCTAATTATCTTAAACATAGTCTAAGTCCACTTTGCAATATTTGTGTTGTAGATCAATGGCTCACGCAACTGTCACCCTCAATTTTAATACGTTCCTAGAGAAAGCTAAGTTGAAAGATGATGTAAGAAACTTTGTAGACTGGGCTCGTAATCTTAAGTTGCTCCTGCAAGCTGGGAAGAAGGATTACGTCCTTAATGCTGCGCTAGGAGATGAACGACTAGCTTCGGCTGACCAAGATGTTAAGAACGCCTGGTTAACACGTAAGGAGGACTAGTCAGTAGTTCAATGTCCAATCTTGTATGGTTTAGAGCCGGGACTTCAACTTCGCTTTGAGCGTCATGGAGCATATGAGATGTTCCAGGAGTTGAAGTTTATCTTTCAGAAGAATGTCCAGATCGAGAGGTATGAGACCTCCGATAAATTCTATGCTTGCAAGATGGAGGAGAATTCGTGTGTCAGTGAACATGTGCTCAAAATGTCTGGGTACTCAAACCGTCTAGCTGAGATGGGGATTGAACTCCCGCAAGAGGCTATCATTGACAGAATTCTTCAATCACTGCCACCAAGCTACAAGAGCTTTGTGTTGAACTATAACATGCAAGGGATGAACAAGTCACCCGGTGAGTTATTCGCGATGCTGAAAGTCGCAGAGTGAGAACTCCGGAAAGAGCATCAAGTGTTGATGGTCAATAAGACCACTAGTTTCAAGAGAAACAACAAAGGCAAGAAGGGTAACTCCAAGAAGAGCGGCAAGCCTGTTGCCAATCCGACGAAGAAACCCAAGGCTGGGCCTAAGCCGGAAACAAAGTGTTTTTATTGCAAGGGGCTGGGTCACTAGAAGCGCAACTGCCCCAAGTATTTGGCTGATAAGAAGGCGGCCAAGGAAAAATCAGGTATATTCGGTATACATGTTATTGATGTGTACTTAACCAACTCTTATAGTAGTGCCTGGGTATTCGATAACGGTTCTATTGCTCATATTTGCAACTCGAAACAGGAACTACGGAATAAACGAAGGCTGGCGAAGGATGAAGTGACGATGCGCGTGGGAAATGGTTCCAAGGTTGATGCAATCGCCGTCGGCACAGTTTCACTTCAGTTACCATCAGGATTAGTTATGAACTTAAATAATTGTTATTTAGTGCCTGCGTTAAGCATGAACATTATATCTGGATCTTGTTTATTGCGAGACGGTTACTCGTTTAAGTCAGAGAATAATGGTTGTTCTATTTCTATGAGTAATATCTTTTATGGTCATGCACCCAATGTGAGAGGATTGTTCATATTGAATCTTGATAGTGATGATACACATATACATAACATTGAGACCAAAAGAGTTAGAGTTAACAATGATAGCGCCATGTTTTTGTGGCACTGTCGCTTAGGTCATATTGATGTAAAGTGATGACCCACAAGTATAGGGGATCAATCGTAGTCCTTCCAATAAGTAAGAGTGTCGAATCCAACGAGGAGCAGAAGGATCTGACAAGTGGTTTTCAGCTAGGAAAAATCTGCAAGCACTGAAATTGTCGATAACAAGTGATTGTGTGGTGAGATGATTCGTAGCAATCAACAAGTAACAAAAGTAGCAACGGTGTAGCAAAGTGGCCCAATCCTTTTTTTAGAAAGGGACAAGCCTGGACATAGTCTTATATGTGGAAAAACGCTCCCGAGGACACACGGGAATTTCTGTCATGCTAGTTTCATCATGTTCATATGATTCGCGTTCATTACTTTGATAGTTTGATATGTGGGTGGACCGGCGCTTGGGTACTGCCCTTACTTGGACAAGCATCCCACTTATGATTAACCCCTCTCGCAAGCATCCGCAACTACGAAAGAAGAATTAAGACAAAGTCTAACCATAACATTAAACTAGTGGATCCAAATCAGCCCCTTACGAAGCAACGCATAAACTAGGGTTTAAGCTTCTGTCACTCTAGCAACCCATCATCTACTTACTACTTCCCATTGCCTTCCTCTAGTCCCAAATAATGGTGAAGTGTTATGTAGTCGACGTTCACATAACACCACTAGAAGAAAAACAACATACAACATATCAAAATACCGAACGAATACCAAATTCACATGACTATTATTAGCATGACTTATCCCATGTCCCCAGGAACAAAAGTAACTACTCACAAAGCATAATCATAATCATGATCAGAGGTGTAATGAGTAGCATCAAGGATTTGAACATAAACTCTTCCACCAAGTGATCCAACTAGCATCAACTACAAAGAGTAATCAACACTACTAGCAACCTTACAAGTACCAATCGGAGTCGGGAGACGGAGATTGGTTACAAGAGATGAACTAGGGTTTGGATATGAGATGGTGCTGATGAAGATGTTGATGGTGACGAGTCCCCTCCGATGAGAGGAGTGTTGGTGATGACGATGGCGAAGATTTCCCCCTCTGGGAGGGAAGTTTCCCCGGCAGGATCGTCCTGCCGGAGCTCTAGATTGGTTCTACTTAAGTTCCGCCTCGTGGCGGCGGCGAAACCACGAAAAAGCTCCGATCTCATTTTTTCCTGGACGAAACCCTCCATATAGCAAAAGAGGGGGGCCACTGGACCAGTGGGCTGCCCACAAGCCCCCATGGCGCGACCTGGGGGGTGGCCGCGCCGTGCAGGCTTGTGGGCACCCCCTCGTGCCCCTCCGGCACTTCTTCATCCCAGTATTTTTATAAATTGGGAAAAAAAATCTCCGTTGATTTTCACGGCGTTTGGAGTTGCGCAGAATAGTATCTCAACTTTGCTCCACTTTCAGGCCAGAATTCCAGTTGCCGGTATTCTCGCTCTTAATGTAAACCTTGCAAAATAAGAGAGAAAAGGCATAAGAATAGTACCGTGAAGTGAAATAACAACCAAAGAAGCGATAAATATCAACATGAAAACATGATGCAAAATGGACTTATCAACTCCCCCAAGCTTAGACCTCGCTTGTCCTCAAGCGAAAGCCGAGCTCAATAAATATGTCCACATGTTTAGGGAGAGAGGTGTCGACAAAACAAGATACGAACATGCGTGCATCATGATCATGATCAGAACAGCATACCAACATATAATCTCCCATGCCAAAGTGATAATTCCTTCACAAAGTAAAGCATGGATCAAGAACCTTACCGAGAAGTAACAACGGATAGCCTTTAGTCATTGAAGCAATTGCAATTTATCACAACATCAGAAAGAGTCAAATAAGAGCTTGTAAAGCAAATCCACATACTCAATCATTCTTTTGTTCACTACAATTGCTACAACTCACGTGGTACTCATGAGATCAAAGTTTCAGCTGGACACAGAGAAAGATAGGGGCTTATAGTTTTGCCTCCCAACTACTTACCTCAAGGGTAATGTCAACAATAATAATTCATGAGTGCCTACCTCCAAGTTGACATATGCATATAGATCTTTACCAAGCATGTGACGGTAGCCAAGACAAAGGCAAAATAGGGAATTGGTGAAGATCACCATGACTCTTTCAAGGACAAAAGGTAAAGGTACAAGATAGGCCCTTCGCAGAGGGAAGCAAAGGTTGTCATGCGCTTTTGAGGTTTGGATGCGTGTCCTCTTAGTGCGGAGGAACGTCACTTTATATTGCCCCCTGTGATAAAGAACTTTATTATGCAGTCTGTCGCTTTTATGTCTTCCTCATCACATGTTCGTATAAAGCTTATTTTCCACACACTAATAGAACATACATATTAGAGAGCAATTTTTATTGCTTGCACCGATGACAACTTACTTGAGGGATCTTATTCAATCCATAGGTAGGCATGGTGGACACTCATGGAAAAACTGGTTTGAAGGTTTATGGATGCACAAGTAGTATGTCTACTTAGTGCGGGAGTTTTGGCTAATATGAGGTGGAAGCAATCGTCACATGCTAAGGGATCTCTAATCATATAACATTGTCCAGAGCCAAGCAAACTCAATTCATTACGTTGTCTTCCTTTTCCAACATCTACTTCTAGGCATGCAATAGTGTAGTGATTGTTCACAATCATAGATGGTGTCAGAGATGATATATTTATATGTGAACCTCCCCTCCTTTATCACTTCCTATTAATTGCAACAATGACCAAGGTCTATGTTTGCCTACCCTCAACAAGTTTCAACCTCATTCTTTTTTATATGTGAAGCCATCACTTCCCATAAGATCACTACATGATCTTTCATGCTTTTGTTCTATTCTCACTCTTTTGATCATGGCAAGAGGCAAAGCCCTTCAACTAAGACACTCTTTATTATAAGGCTCATGAGCAAGAATACATCGGGGGTGACACAAGGAAAAGCTCAAGACTGAAACACTAAGACTTTTAAACTAAAAGAGAAAGAGAAAACTGAAAAGGAAAACTAAAACAAAGGTAAAGGCAAGAGATGTGATGGTGATACGATACCGGGGAAACTCCCCCAAGCTTGGAACAAGCCAAGGGGATTGCCCATACCCATGCTCAGTTGTCTTCCTTTGGTGGTGATGGTGGAGTTTTTGCAACATGAGTTTGATCCTCCGTCTTCCAAGGCATAGGTGCTCCATCATGGAAAGATGAACGAGTCCCCAGAATCCTCAAATCTGCAGCCAACCTTATTGATTTAAATCTATACTCATACTCACAGTTTTGGTTCTACATGTCATAGATCTGGCCCTGGAGTTGATCAACGTTGTCATAGAGCCTGGAGAGGTGCTTCCCAATGTCATTGGCATCAATCCTATGCTTGTTGGTGAACTCCGTGATCATCATGTGGTTGCGTTGAGTCCACGCTCCACCATCCCTTGGCACTTGAAGACTTGTTGCTCCATTGCTTCGAGCCTCGTCTCCATGCTTCCGGTCTTCTTAGGCCCCTCAACGTCACGGATGTGCAACATCCCCCCATGCATCTCGATAGATTGAGGGTTTTGCAACACTTCTGTGAGGTAGGGATTGATGACCTTCTCGAAGATCTTGTCCTTTGGAGCTTTTGGAGAAGTCATAGCGATCTAGATCTGCAACAGAAACAGGCTCGAAACGAAAAACACAGGAAATCTGCGTGATGCAGGGGTCAGACCAAACGGAAGTATATATAATGATTTTTTCCAGACCAGAAGGAGTACCCTGCACGAAAACGGAGTCCGGGAAGCGCACGAGGTTGCCACAAGCCCTCATGGCGTGACCAGGGGGTGGGCCTGCCCCGTGCAGGCTTGTCGCCTCCTCGTGCACTTTCCGGACTACTTCCAATTTTTGTATTTTTTCAAATATTCCAGAACGGAGAAAAATTCCTATTGGAAAAGTTTTGGACTCTGTTTTCTTACCGAATCTCATACCTCTTCGTTTTCGGAGTCTGAAACAGGCTGATAAATGTCCCTTAGGTATTCTTCCGGAGTTATGGTATTGATGATATTGCTTATAACATTTATGGGAGTACCTGAGATATAATGCTTGATTCTCTGCCCATTTACAACTCTCGGACAATTACCTTCCTTGTTGTTGATCTTGGTAGCACCGGAACGATATACTTCCTCAACTACATAGGGACCTTCCCATTTAGAGAGGAGCTTGCCTGCAAAGAATCTTAAACAAGAGTTATAGAGCAAGACATAATCACCTACATTGAACTCATGCTTTTGTATCCTCTTATCATGCCACCTCTTAACCTTCTCTTTGAAGAGCTTGGCATTCTCATATGCTTGAGTTCTCCACTCATCAAGCGAGCTAATGCCAAATAACCTCTTCTCACCGGCAAGTTTGAAATTAAAGTTGAGCTCTTTGATTGCCCAATAAGCTTTATGCTCTAGCTCAAGAGGTAAATGACATGCTTTACCGTACACCATTTTGTACGGAGACATGCCCATGGGATTCTTATAGGCAGTTCTATAAGCCCACAATGCATCATCGAGCTTCTTAGACCAATTCTTTCTAGACCTGTTGACAGTCTTTTGGAGAATCAGTTTAATCTCTCTATTACTTAGCTCTACTTGACCACTGGACTGAGGGTGGTAGGGAGACACAATTCTATGCTTGACATCGTACTTAGCAAGCGTTTTACGGAAAGCACCATGAATGAAGTGTGAACCACCGTCGGTCATCAGATATCCAGGGACTCCAAATCTAGGGAAGATAACTTCTTTCAGCATCTTGATAGAGGTGTTCTGATCAGCACTACTAGTGGGGATAGCTTCTACCCACTTAGTGACGTAATCAACAACAACTAAGATATGCGTATACCCGTTGGATTTTGGAAAAGGTCCCATATAATCAAAGCCCCAGACATCAAATGGTTCAATGACAAGTGAATAGTTCATAGGCATTTCCCGACGTTTGCTAATATTACCTATTCTTTGACATTCGTCACAAGACAAGACAAACTTATGGGCATCCTTGAAGAGAGTGGGCCAATAGAAACCTGATTGCAATACCTTGTGTGCAGTTCTATCCCCCGCATGGTGTCCTCCTTAGGCTTCGGAGTGACACTTCTGTAGGATCTGTCCCTGTTCATGTTCAGGTACACAACATCTAATAACACCATCTACTCCTTCCTTATAAAGGTGAGGATCATCCCAAAAGTAGTGTCTCAAGTCAAAGAAGAACTTCTTCTTTTGCTGGTACGTGAAGCTAGGTGGTATGTATTTGGCAACGATATAGTTCGCATAATCAGCATACCACAGTGCACTACGTGAAGCATTGATGACATTCAATTGCTCATCGGGAAAGCTATCATCAATAGGTTGTGGGTCACCAAGAACGTTCTCCAACCTAGACAAGTTATCTGCCACTAGGTTATCAGCACCCTTTCTGTCGACAACGTGCAAATCAAATTCTTGTAGCAAGAGAACCCATCTGATAAGTCTAGGTTTAGCGTCCTTCTTCTCCATAAGGTACTTAACAGTAGCATGATCAGTGTGAATAGTGACTTTGGAATCAACCATGTAAGACCTGAACTTTTCACATGAAAACACGACTGCTAAAAATTCCTTCTCCATAGTGGCATAGTTTCTCTAGGCACTGTCTAGAGTTTTACTAGCGTAGTGAATAACATTCAACTTATTATCAACTCTTTGCCCTAGCACAACACCAACAGCATAATCACTAGCATCACACATGATCTCAAAAGGCAAGTTCCAATCAGGTGGTTGAACAATAGGTGCAGTTATCAAAGCCCTCTTAAGTATTTCGAAGGCTTCCTCACAATCATCGTCAAAGACAAAAGGAATATCCTTTTGCAAGAGATTGGTAAGAGGCCTAGAAGTCTTAGAGAAGTCTTTAATGAACCTTCTATAGAAACCAGCATGACCAAGGAAACTTCTTATACCTCTGATATCTATGGGGTATGGCATTTTCTCGATTGCATCAACCTTAGCCTTATCGACTTCAATACCTCTTTCAGAAATTTTGTGTCCTAAGACGATGCCTTCATTAACCATAAAGTGGCACTTGTCCCAATTCAAGACAAGATTGGTGTCTTTATATCTCTGCAGGACTCGTTCAAGGTTGCTGAGGCAATCATCAAAGGAAGACCTGTAAACGGAGAAGTCATCCATGAAGACCTCAACAATCTTTTCACAAAAGTCAGAGAATATAGCCATCATACATCTTTGAAAGGTGGAAGGTGCATTACACAAGCCAAAAGGCATACGTCTATAAGCAAAGGTACCGAAAGGGCAGGTGCAAGTGGTTTTCTCCTGATCAGATTGTGCAACTGGTATTTGGGAGAAACCAGAATAACCGTCTAGAAAGCAGTAGTGTGTGTGTGTTTGGATAGTCTTTCTAGCATTTGGTCGATAAAAGGCAGAGGGTAATGATCTTTCCTAGTGGACTTACTAAACTTCCTAAAATCAATCACCATCCTATAGCCAGTAATAATCCTTTGTGGGACCAACTCATCCTTATCATTAGGGACAACGGTGATGCCTCCCTTCTTAGGAACGCAATGCACCGGACTCACGCAATCTCTATGAGCAACAGGATAGATAATACCCGCTTCCAGGAGCTTTAGTATTTCTTTTCTGACTACTTCTTTCATCTTAGGATTCAATCTCCTTTAATGATCAGCAACTGGTTTGAAATCAGGATCAGTTTTGATCTTGTGCTAGCATAGAGTGGGACTAATGCCCTTAAGATCATCAAGAGTATATCCAATAGCAGCACGGTGCTTCCTCAGAGTTTTTAGTAGCTTCTTTTCTTCATGCTCCGAGAGGCTAGCACTAATAATAACATGATATATCTATTTTTCATCAAGATAGGCATACTTAAGAGTATCAGGCAACTGTTTAAGCTCAAACACAGGATCACCCTTCGGTGGGGGTGGATCCCCAAGCAGTTCAACAGGTAGATTATTCTTAAGGATAGGATATTGTTCTAAGACAACTCTATCTATTTCATCCCTTTCATCCATATGCATATCATTTTCATGCTCAAGCAACTATTGCTCTAAGGGATCAGTAGGGGGCACGACAATAGAGGCTAAGGCAATAGTTTCATCCCTACTAGGCAACTCCTTTTCATGAGGTTGTCTACCAAACTTAGAGAAATTGAACTCATGTGACACACCTTCAAAGCCAACAGTGACAGTTTTCTTCTCACAGTCAATATGAGCATTGGCGGTATTAAGAAAGGGTTTGCCAAATATGATGGGACAAAAGCTATCTTGTGTGGTAGCAAGAACGAGGAAATCAGCAGGATACTTCGTTTTACCACACAAGACTTCAACATCCCTAACAATTCCCACAGGGCAGATAGTATCTCTATTGGCAAGCTGAATAGTGACATCTATAGGTTCTATCTCAACAGGTGCAATCTCATCTTTGACTTCATCGTATAAGGATTGAGGTATTGCACTAACACTAGCACCCAAGTCACATAAACTATGATAACAATGATCTCCTATCTTCAAAGAAAGCACAGGCATGCCAACAAGAGGCCTATGTTTGTCTCTAACATGAGGTTTAGCAATTATATTAGCATCTTCACAAAATTGAATATTATGTCCCTCAACTTCTTCAGACAGAAGATCTTTGATAATAGCAATGCTAGGCTCGACTCTAATTTGCTGAGGGGGTGTAGGTGTTCTAGTATAGCCTCTACGTATCACAGTTGAAGCTTTAGAATGATCCTTTATCCTAACAGGGAAAGGTGGTTTCTCAATGTAAGCACTAGGTACCACAGGATTATTACAGGCAATGACTTTCTCTTCAACTGGATTGGGTTTAACTACATTGACCTCTAATGGAGGATGATATTTAAACCACTTCTCTTTGGGGAGATCAATATGAGCAGCAAAGGATTCACACAATGAAGCTACTATCTCAGAGTCAAGTCCATACTTAGCGCTAAAGTCACAAAAAATATTTGTCTCAACAAAGGATTTAACGCAATCAAACGTGAAATTCATACCTGACTCCTTACCTTCTTCAAGCTCCCAATCTTTAGAGTTGCGTTTAATTCTCTCCAATATATTCCATTTGAAGTCAATGTCTCTCTTCATAAAAGAACTGGTACAAGAAGTGTCAAGCATGGTGCAATCATCATGAAAAAGCCAAGCATAGAAGTTCTGAATGACGATTTCTCTCGAGAGCTCATGATTGGGGCATGAATATATCATTGATTTAAGCCTCCCCCAAGCTTGAGCGATGCTTTTTCTGTCACGAGGCGAAAAATTATAAATATAATTCCGATCACGATGTACTAAATGCATAGGATAAAACATTTGATGAAATTCCAATTTCAATCGATTGTAGTCCCATGATCCAGTATCATCACATACCTATACCATGTCAACGCCTTATCCTTCAAAGATAAAGTAAAGACCTTCTTCTTGACCTCATCCTTGGGGACACCTGCAAGCTTAAAGAAACCACAAACCTCATCTACATAGATCAGATGCAAGTCTGGATGTGATGTTCCATCTCCTGTAAAGGGATTAGCCAGAAGTTTTTCAAGCATACCCGAAGGAAATTCAAAGCAAATATTTTCAGTAGGTGCAGCAACTTGAGGAGCAACTATTTGTGCTTCCGTTCGAGGTGAAGATACCCCGAACAAGCCCCTCAAAGGATTATTATCCATAGTGACAAGTGACAATAAATTTCAGCACACTATATGAATGTTTCCTTACCAAGTTCCACTTACCAAAGGCGCTTCACTCCCCGGCAACGGCGCCAGAAAAGAGTCTTGATGATCCACAAGTATAGGGGATCAATCATAGTCTTTTCGATAAGTAAGAGTGTCGAACCCAACGAGGAGCAGAAGGATCTCACAAGTGGTTTTCAGCTAGGAAAAATCTGCAAGCACTAAAATTGTCGGTAACAAGTGATTGTGTGGTGAGATGATTCATAGCAAGCAACAAGTAACAAAAGTAGCAACGGATCAGCAAAGTGGCCCAATCCCTTTTGTAGCAAGGGACAAGCCTGGACAAAGTCTTATACGAGGAAAAACGCTCCCGAGGACACACGGGAATTTCTGTCATGCTAGTTTCATCATGTTCATATGATTCGCGTTCGTTACTTTGTTAGTTTGATATGTGGGTGGACCGACGCTTGGGTACTGCCCTTACTTGGACAAGCATCCCACTTATGATTAACCCCTCTTGCAAGCATCCACAACTACGAAAGAAGAATTAAGACAAAGTCTAACCATAGCATTAAACTACTGGATCCAAATCAGTGCCTTACGAAGCAACACATAAACTAGGGTTTAAGCTTCTCTCACTCTAGCAACCCATCATCTACTTACTACTTCCCAATGCCTTCCTCTAGGCCCAAATAATGGTGAAGTGTTATGTAGTCGACGTTCACATAACACCACTAGAGGGAAACCAACATACAACATATCAAAATATCGAACGAATAGCAAATTCACATGACTATTATTAGCATGACTTATCCCATGTCCTTAGGAACAAAAGTAACTACTCACAATGCATAATCATAATCATGATCAGAGGTGTAATGAGTAGCATCAAGGATCTGAACATAAACTCTTCCACCAAGTAATCCAACTCGCATCAACTACAAAGAGTAATCAACACTACTAGCAACCTTACAAGTACCAATCGGAGTCAGGAGACGGAGATTGGTTACAAGAGATGAACTAGGGTTTGGAGATGAGATGGTGCTAATGAAGATGTTGATGGTGATGAGTCCCCTCCGATGGGAGGAGTGTTGGTGTTGATGATGGCGACGATTTCCCCCTCCGGGAGGGAAGTTTCCCCAGCAGGATCTTCCTGCCGGAGCTCTAGTTATGTTCTGCTCAAGTTCCGCCTCGTGGCGGCGGCGAAACCACGAAAAAGCTCCCTTCTGATTTTTTCCTGGATGAAACCCTCCATATAGCAAAAGAGGGGGGGCCAGTGGGCCAGTGGGCTGCCCACAAGCCCCCATGGCGCGACCTGGGGGGTGGTCGTGCCGTGCAGGCTTGTGGGCACCCCCTGGTGCCCCTTCGGCACTTCTTTGGCCCAGTATTTTTTATAAATTGGGAAAAAAATCTCCGTTGATTTTCACGGCGTTTGGAGTTGCGCAGAATAGGTATCTCAACTTTGCTCCACTTTCAGGCCAGAATTCCAGTTGCCGGTATTCTCCCTCTTCATGTAAACCTTGCAAAATAAGAGATAAAAGGCATAAGAATAGTACCGTGAAGTGAAATAATAGCGAAAGAAGCGATAAATATCAACATGAAAACATGATGCAAAATGGACGTATCATAAAGCGCATGAAGAAACTCCATTTCGATGGGATTTTGGAGTCACTTGACTTTAGTTAAGTTGACACATGTGAACCATGCCTCATGGGCAAGATGACTAAGATTCCGTTCTTTGGAACAATGGAGCGCGCAAGTGACTTGTTGGAAATCATACATACCGATGTGTGCAGTCCGATGAGTGTGGAGGCGCGCGGCGGATATCGTTATTTTCTCACCTTCACTGACAATTTGAGTAGGTATGGATATATCTACTTGATGAAGCACAAGTCTGAAACGTTTGAGAAGTTCAAGCAATTTTAGAGTGAAGTTGAAAATCATCTTAACAAGAAGATCAAGTTCCTAAGGTCTAATCGTGGGGGGTGAATATCTGAGTTTCGAGTTTGGTGCTCACTTAAGACAACGTGGAATTGTTTCACACTTGACACCATCTCGAACACCACAGCGTAATGGTGTGTC
Organism: Hordeum vulgare subsp. vulgare; assembly: GCF_904849725.1. Taxonomy (NCBI): domain Eukaryota; kingdom Viridiplantae; phylum Streptophyta; class Magnoliopsida; order Poales; family Poaceae; genus Hordeum; species Hordeum vulgare. The sequence goes on from NC_058519.1 coordinate 554,919,049, forward strand.
CGAACGTCGTAATCGTACTTTGTTAGAAATGGTGCAATCTATGATGTCTCTTACCGATTTGTCGTTATCGTTTTGGGGTTATGCATTAGAGACAGCTGCATTCACTTTAAATAGGGCACCATCAAAATCCGTTGAGACGACACCATACGAACTATGGTATGGCAAAAGACCAAAGTTGTTGTTTCTTAAAGTTTGGGGATGTGATGCTTATGTCAAAAAGCTTCAGCTTGAAAAGCTGGAACCCAAAGGGGAAAAGTGCGTCTTCGTAGGTTACCCAAAGGAGACAGTTGGGTACACCTTCTATCTCAAATCCGAGGGCAAAGTGTTTGTTGCTAAAAACTGAGCTTTTCTTGAGAAGGAGTTTCTCTCGAAAGAATTGAGTGGGAGGAAGATAGAACTTGATGAGGTTGTCGATCCTCTAGTCCCTCTAGATGGTGGCGCGGGGCAAGGGGAAACCCTTGTCGTTGTGACGCCGATTGAGGAGGAAGTTAATGATGATGATCATGAAACTTCAGATCAAGATCCTATTGGACCTCGCAGGTCGACAAGATCACGTACTACTCCTGAGTGGTACGGTAATCCTGTCTTTTCAATTATGTTATTAGACAACAATGAACCTGTGAATTATGAAGAAGCAATGGCGGGCCCGGATTCCAACAAATGGCTAGAGGCCATGAAGTCTGAGATTGGATCTATGTACGGAAACAAAGTGTGGACTTTGGAAGTACTACCTGAAGGCCGCAAGGCTATTCAGAACAAATGGATCTTTAAGAAGAAGACGGACGCAAATGGTAATGTGACCATTTATAAAGCTCGGCTTGTGGCAAAGGGTTTTTCACAAGTTCAAGGAGTTGATTACGATGAGACGTTTGCACCGGTAGCGATGCTTAAGTTCGTCCGAATCATGTTAGCAATAGCTGCATTTTTCGATTATGAAATCTGGAAGATGGATGTCAAAACGGTGTTCCTTAACGGTTTTCTTAAGGAAGAGTTGTATATGATGCAACCCGAAGGTTTTGTCGATCCAAAGAATGTTAACAAAGTGTGCAAGCTCCAGCGATCCATTTATGGACTGGTGCAAGCATCTCGGAGTTGGAATAAGCGCTTTGATGAGGTGATCAAAGCATTTGGGTTTATACAAGTGGTTGGAGAATCTTGTATTTACAAGAAAGTGAGTGGGAGCTCTGTGGCATTTCTAATATTATATGTGGATGACATATTGCTGATTGGAAACAACATGGAGTTTTTGGAGAGCGTAAAAGATTACTTGAATAAAAGTTTCTCTATGAAGGACCTAGGAGAAGCTGCTTACATTCTAGGCATTAAGATCTATAGGGATAGATCGATACGCCTGATAGGACTTTCACAAAGCACATAACTTGATAAAGTTTTGAAAAATTAAAAATGGAACAGTCCAAGAAAGGGTTCTTGCGAGTGTTACAAGGTATAAAATTGAGTAAGACTCAGTGCCTAGCAACTGCGGAAGATAGAGAACAGATGAGTTCCGTCCCCTATGCTTCAGCCATAGGATCTATCATGTATGCAATGCTATGCACTAGACCAGACGTCAGCTTGGCCATAAGTATGGCAGGCAGGTTTCAGAGTAATCCAGGAGTGGATCACTAGACGGCGGTCAAGAATATTATGAAGTACCTGAAAATGACTAAGGAAATGTTTCTCATTTATGGAGGTGACGAAGAGCTCGTCGTAAAGGGTTACGTCGACGCAAGCTTTGACACCGATCCAGATGACTCTAAATCGCAAACCGGATACATATTTATTCTTAATGGGGGTGCGGTAAGCTGGTGCAGTTACAAGCAAAGCATCATAGCAGATTCTACATGTGAAGCGGAGTACATGGCTGCCTCGGAGGCAACAAAGGAGGGTATCTTAATGAAGCAATTCATGATGGATCTTGGAGTTGTGCCGAGCGCACTAAATCCAATAACTCTATTATGTGACAACACTGGTGCCATTGCTCTAGCAAAGGAACCAAGGTTTCACAAGAAAACCAGACACATCAAACGACGCTTCAACCTCATCCGCGACTATGTCGAATGAGAGGACATGAATATTTGTAAAGTGCACACGAATATGAATGTAGCAGACCCGCTGACTAAACCTCTTCCACGGGCAAAACATGATCAACACCAGAACTGTATGGGTGTTAGATTTATTACAATGTAAATCGCATGGCGATGTGAGGACTAGATTATTGACTCTAGTGCAAGTGGGAGACTGTTGGAAATATGCCCTAGAGGCTATGATAAATAGTTATTATTATATTTCCTGTTAAAAGGTAATCGTTTATTATCCATGCTATAATTGTATTGAATGAAAACATAGATACATGTGTGGATACATAGACAAAACAATGTCCCTCGCAAGCCTCTAGTTGGCTAGCCAGTTGATCAAGGATAGTCAAGGTTTTCTGACTATGTGCAAGTGTTGTTGCTTGATAACTGGATCACATCATTAGGAGAATCATGTGATGGACTAGACCCAAACTATGAACGTAGCATATTGATCATGTCGTTTTATTGCTATTGTTTTCTGCGTGTCAATTATTTATTCCGATGACCATGAGATCATATAACTCACTAGCACCGGGGGAATACCTTGTGTGCATCAAATGTCACAACGTAACTGGGTGACTATAAAGGTGCTCTACAGGTATCTCCTAAGGTGTCCGTTGAGTTAGTATGGATCAAGACTAGGATTTGTCACTCCGTGTGACGGAGAGGTATCTCGGGGCCCACTCGGTAATACAACATCACACACAAGCCTTGCAAGCAGTGTGACTAAGTGTAAGTCATGGGATCTTGTATTATGGAACGAGTAAAGAGACTTGCCGGTAACGAGATTGAAATAGGTAGACGGATACCGACGACCGAATCTCGGGCAAGTAACATACCGAAGGACAAAGGGAATGACATATGGGATTATATTAATCCTTGGCACTGAGGTTCAACCGATAAGATCTTTGGAGAATATGTTGGATCCAATATGGGCATTCAGGTCCCGCTATTGGATATTGACCGAGGAGTCTCTCGGGTCATCTCTGCATAGTTCTCGAACCCGCAAGGTCTGCACACTTAAGGATCGATGATGTTTTAGTATAGTTGAGTTATATGTGTGGTTACCGAATGTTGTTAGGAGTCCCGGATGAGATCACAGACGTCACGAGGGTTTCCGGAATAGTTCGTAAACGAATATTGATATATAGGATGGTTTCATTTGGTCACCGGAAAGTTTCGGGCAATTTCGGGAGTGTACCGGGAGTGACGAATGGGTTCTCGGTGTTTACCGGGAGGGGCCCACCCACCCGGGAGTAAGCCCAAGGCCCTAGGGTGGTGCCACAAGTCCTTAGTGGGCTGGTGGAGTCATCCCAAGAGGGCTATGGCGCTACATAAAGAAAATACCAACAGAAAAGAAAATGAAAAAGGAAATTGGGAGGTGGGAAGGAAGAGGAGGACTCCTCCTTCCCAAACCGAATTGGAGGAGGAGTCCTTCTCCTCATGGCGGCCGGCGCACCTTGAGGGACTTGTCCCTCAAGGCTAGCCCCTCCCCCTCCCTCCTATATATAGTGGTGGTTTAGGGCTTTTTGAGACCCAACTTTGCCACGTGCAACTCTAGCCTATACCACATAGCTTTACCTCTAGATCGGATTTCTGCGGTGCTCGAGCGGCGCTTTGTAGGAGTAGATCATCACCACCACTGGAGCACCGTCACGCTGCCGGAGAACTCATCTACTCCTCCGTCTTGCTTGCTAGATCAAGAAGGCCGAGATCATCGTTGAGCTGTACGTGTGCTGAACGCGGAGGTGCCGTCCGTTCGGCGCTAGGTCGGAACAGATCAAGGGACGGTTCAAGGGACGTGACGACGTTCCACTACATCAACCACATTTCTTAACGCTTCCCGCTGTGCGATCTACAAGGGTACGTAGATCCAATCTCCACTCGTAGATGGACATCACCATGATAGTTCTTCATGTGCATAGGAATTTTTTTGTTTCCCATGCAGCGTTCCCCAACACATCTTGCCTGAGATCCCGTTTGGAAGAAGAACGAGTGTGTGAAGCAGACGAACCGACATAGTCAAACGGGTCCTCACATTCACACACGCTTGCGGAACTCTATCGAGACGAAGCAAACAACACGTCTATCAGTTCTAAATATGCATGAGAGTTGGAAAATATTAATCTACGTGAAATTCTAGCCAAGTTACATATATAACTTGTCGCAATCCGCCTCATGGATTAAAAGATACGGGCATTTGAAAATCATGCTTTTTTCTGAAACTAATAAATTCGTTAACCGAAAAAAATAGTCGGGCCGAATCTGCACGCGCAACAAGACTATCTAGCGCCTAGTGCACAACATAGGGCAGGCAGAGGGGGGGGGGGTGATCACCCTGGGCTTGGGGAGGATTGGGCCAGCTCAGAGGGGAGGCCGAAGTGGGCCTTGCGTGGAGCATGGGCTGGGCCGAGGGGCACGCGAGGCGCAAGCGCTGAGTGGCCCACGCACGCACGAGCAGGAGGAGTGGACGCCGCTTGATCTCGCGACCTGAGGCGAGGCGGGATGCAGGGAGCCGCCGGCGCCGGCGGAAACTAGGCCCGACCTGGCTTGGCGGCAAGGGAGGCCCGGGACGGGGTCCTCCGACCCGGATCCGGTCAGATCCAGCCGGTGACGGGGCCGACGGCAGCTCCACGGGAGGCGAGCACGGGGCAACTCCCATGGCGGTCCGTGCGCGGGAGCGTGGATCTCCGGCGGCTCAGGGTGAAGGGCTGCGGCGAGGTGCAGGTCGGCGGTGACCGCAAGGTGCGGCGTGTGGTCGGCCGAGGCAAGGTCCGGCGGGGAGCTGCGGCGCGACAAGCGGTGCAATGGGGACTCTAGCGGGAAGGCTTCTACGGGAGGAGCCAGGGACGGTGCGGGTGATGGCTCGCGGGTGGGCGGCGGCGGTTCGGGCCCGGGAGGGCCTCGGATGGGCCTGGCGGACTGCGGCGACTGAGGTGGGAGGTGGGATGCTGCGGCTGGGCTAGGGTTACCACGGGAAACGAGGAGGGTTAGGGTTAGCTTCCTATATATAGAAAACAGGGCTAGGGTTAGGGGATTTGCTCCATTTTCAGACAGTTGGATCGCGATCCGACGGCTCCAGAAGCGGAGGGGCTTAGGGTTAACTTAGGTGGTGTGACGGGACGTGTTAAAGAGGTAGGTGGGGAAGATAGGGGAGATTTGCAGCCCGACAACGATACTTTAAACACCAAAAAACGTACGATGATAAACCAAAGACGATGTCGCTACTGTCGATCGTTCGGGTATCAAACGAACTCCGATTGCAACGAAATTTGGCAGGCGGCCTACCTACACTAGAATAAGACCGCACGCCAAGTTTTGACCCAATCCGAGAATATTTTCTGTACACTTTTAAAAACAATATTTTAACAATGTCGTGGGCGTGTGCGAGTGTGGTCGGGCTCAAAACGGTCAACGACGAAAACAGAGAGAACCGACAACTACTAGCGGATGCAAGTTTTGAAAACTGGCGCAACGGATGGCCGATGCAATGCACATGATGCGATGTTGAATGCAACTACCAAATAAATCCCACAGCGGCAATGGAACAAAAAGAGGAATCTTCTGGAGCACTGGTCTCGGGCTGTCACAACTCTCCTACACTAACAAGAGATCTTGCCCCGAGATCTAAGAATGAAAAGGGGAAGAGGAAGAGAAAGCAAGAGGTAAAACTTAGTCGCTTCTTTGACAAACGAGTGAAACCAACGATCGTTGAAAGTTGCAAAGATATGAAGAATGATATGAGAACCAAACAAGAATTCAAACAAAATTTCGGCAACACTTCGGTAGGAAAAAGGGCAAAATTTCGACACAATGGAAAGATCTTGAGAAGAGTCACAACAAAGTAACTAAATTGAAAAACAAGGAAAGAACATGATCTTGATAGAACAAGATGATAGATTGAAGAGAGCAGCATCACCACAACTCCGGAACAAGAGAGTAGAAACTAGATCTTTGAGAAGAAAGAGTGAAGAAGAAAATGAAAACTTCTATCACAATTGAATTTGACAAGCAGCCTTGCAAGAAGAATTGGACGGAGTTGTTGGCAAACCAACAATGGAAAGAACAAGCTTGTAGTGGAATTATGAAAACCATCTCAAAATAATGAGGTGACAACCAGCCACAAATAGAAACAAGGATTGGCAACAACAAGATATGCACAACTTCTTACACCAAGAGGATACATTGAGAACTTGGATCAATGATAATCACCATAATAGCCGCAATCCTTAGAAAAGCTTTAGGTGAAATCTAAACCAAGATAGCTCAATGAAGAAATCATGGGTTAAAATAACTCATGATCAAGGAATTAGTGGATTTACATATCTCATTCTTGAAAGAAATTCTCTTCGAGACTCCTCCACTAACAAGAACATATAACACCACCTCAAAGGATAAGGAGGAAGAATTGCACTTTGAAATGCAGGATAAGAATACTTTAGGTACTACCACAAGAATCTTGAAGAGCACCTTGAGAATGAAGATATAATGATCCACCTACCAGAAAACTTGAATGAGGCACCGGAATAATTGAGAGACGAACGAAGAGACAACAATTGGGAAGAATTTGAGAATGAAAGCTAAAAGCTGAGAACGAAGAAATCTTCTGAAATGATGGCCTTCGGAGGATCAAGAATGAAACAAATCTGAAATGCACCGGATAGCATGACCAAGAACAATTCAAGATGATAACACAAAGATGAAATGATGAATCTTCAAAAGAATGGACAAGATTTGAGAGAAACAGTCCTTCGGTCTTCCAAGCTGCAAATGATGAGGAGAACACCACCAAGAATAACTATGACACTCCGGAATAAGAATATGAAAAGTTGAGTCAATGATGAAATAATTCAGATTGTCCTTGAGGAAGGAATATGACTGATGGAATTCATTCTTACGTCACATTTAAAAATAATTAGAGATCTCCCGGAAAAGATTAGAAGAGCCAGAAAAGATCCTGGAAGAAACCTGTGGGTTATGGGCCCACTCAAAATAAGCACCGTTAAAACAATTGCTTAGAGAGGAGAGATATTGCACCGATACAAATGAAAACTTGATGAGGTTGGGAACCTCGAAATAATTGAAAGGATAGAGAACACGAAACTCTGAGAATCTTCAACACACCGAATAGGATAGAGAGAGATGAAAAACAAAAGACTTGATATGAATTACCAACATGGGAAAGAAATTAAAGGATGAAATGAATATGATGAACACGGATAGCTTGAATTGAATCCACCGGAAAAGAGAGCAAGAATGAAAAAAATGATGAACTGAAAACTCCCGAGAATCTTCACCAAGAATCACCGGAAACAACACAGAAGATAAGATAGCGGAAGCAACACTGAAAAGAAAGGCACTAGGATGATAATCTAATCACTAAAGAAAAGGGCGGGAGGGCAGGAAAAATCAAAGACAACTTAGGACATATGAGATGAACTCCGGAAAGAAATGAGAGCTTGACCTTGCAAAAATTGGAGAGGATTGAATTCACTTGAAGAGAAGCACACCGGTTGAAAGGAATTGACATGACGACTCCGATTGAGAAGAATTGAAAAGACAACTTGATCGAGCAAAAGAATTTGCATTCCCATAGAAATATGAGAACACCACTTGGAAAGTTATGAATTCACCATTTGACATTGAAGCAACTCGAATTACCTTATTCCAACAAAACAAAGGATGATGCTTACAACACAAGCCGGAACAAATTAATGACAGAGATTCCGTTTGATATTTTCATGTATAGGATCGGACGGGATCTATCCTACAGTAGCCATCATGTACAAGGCAGTGCACACGACTTACTAAGCGTCCCCGAGTCGTAGGAAGCTACAAGGACTCTTTAAGACACAACGAGAACCGCTGTAAGACGACCGTGAACAAACGAATCCACTAGATGTCGAACCACAACCTCACATCATGCATCTGTTGGAAGATTGTCCTATAAGTAACTACTTGAATTCACACCTAAGAACTCCCGAAATTTGTGGTCATGCAACTGGGTCCATGGATACAATGAGTAAAATCCATCACTCAACTCCTAGCAATAACACTACCCGTCCAATGTATCACATCCGTCAACACATAACCAGAGATCTCGGAAACTCATCTATATCAAATCCTCGTAATCACAACGATACCAAGTATGGTGGTACCCCCGAACTCTCTGCACCAGTACTGGGGATGTTAGGGTTAGCTTGCCACTACTAGTATTGAAGCAATTTCGAACATCCTTCATCCTGAGATACTAACAAATCTGAATGATAATGATGTGCTCAAGAATCCCCTGGAGCTCCACTCCCCGGAATAAAATCAACACAGCAGGAGCCACCAAGACAGAACTCCGTCATATCGACATCATATAGATTCCAAAAATATATGCATGATTCTAATAAAAAATTGAGTGAGAAGAGGAGTGGAATTAAATTATTATGTCAAGATTCCTGACCAGAGCATAGAAGAGGAGAAAAAAGAATCCTACACTCCGATATATAACTAGACTCAAAGCAGTTTTTCACTAGACTCGACTCGGCCAAGTTCGATCAATCAAGGGGCTCCTAGGTCGATACTGCTGTGATACTAACTTGTAACGCCCAAGATGCGGTCCTATCCTTATTTTGACGTGAGGGCCGCGACAGGGATATAAATGCATCTCGTCGTTTTGCAAGAATGGATATCATTACAAGTACATGTAGTAGAAAGATGAGTATAAGAAGTTGGCTTACACTCACCACAAGCTACATCAGAGTCACATCAGTACAATACATACAATCATCATGAAGAAGAGCAGGGTCCGACTACAGACGAAAACAAACAGTAAAATAACGACGTCCATCCTTGCTATCCCAGGCTGCCGGCCTGGAATCCATCCTAGATCGATGATGAAGAAGAATAAGAAACTCCAAATAGCACAATCAGCACACTCACGTCAAAGTAACCTTTTACATGTACCTGCAACTGGTGTTGTAGTAATCTGTGAGCCACAGGGACTCAGCAATCTCATTTCCAAAGGTATCAAGACGAGCAAAGCTTAATGGGTGAGGTATGGTTAAGTGGTGAGGCTGCAACAAGCTTCTAAGCATTTATTTGGTGGCTAAATTACGAGTACAACAATAATAGAGGGAGATGATCTAGGCATATCGGACGTGAACTAATAATGACCAAATGAGTGATCTTGAACACCTACCTACGTCAGACATAACCCCACCGTGTCCTTGATCAGACAAGGAGCTCACGAAAGAGATATACACGGTTAGGCACTCAGTTGGCATGTTTTAATTTAATTAACTTCAAGTTATATAGAATTGGATGTTAAACAAAGTTTCCATGTTGCCACATAACCGCGGGCACGACTTCCCGAAAGATTTAACCCTGCACGGGTGCTGCAAGTAGTCCATCACAAACTACCACACGCTGCGACGGAATGACCTTGATTAGGGAGAACCATTGATCTCCTCGGGTTCCTATTGGAAAACCTCAACCTCAAGATAACCTAAAGCATCCTAGGAATCCCTCGCACAAGACACTCGAGAAAGGTAAAACAAGTCCAACAAGGCCGCCCGACGTGTCGACGATCCCGATAGGAGCCGCGTATCTCGTTCTCAGGACACGACGGATAAGCTAGTGTACAGGGCCTGATAGACATCACCCGAGTTGCCCTGGGTTGGCCCCGCACGGTGCTTTGTTTTGGACTAGCACCATCAGCACTGGTCGTCCATGTATTATGTTGAATTACTCCTCGGGTAGCGATAACTCCCTATGTTTGTTAAGTATTAACAGAATTATTATGTTGGGCAAATATAGTACCAATACCGGGCCTTGATAGATGAGCTTTATCGCAAAACAAGAATCTAGGGGGTCCCCATAACAACCCCAAGCACGTTAGGAGTGCTCATTTATGGAACATAACACCGATAGCCGAAACTAGGGCGACAAAGGTGGAACAAAACACCAGGCTAGAAAGGCCAAGCCTTCCACCTTTTACCAAGTATATATGTGCATTAAGTTAAATAGCATTTAATATGGTGATATAACAAGGAACCCATGTTATCACATGGAAGCAACTACACCTGCAACTAGCAACACTATCACATAGTTAAGAAAGTGGTAACATAGCCAATCAGTGGTTTGCTAGGTTGTAGAAAGGTTGAAGGTTTTCATGGCTATGTTGGGAGGCTGACATTTAACAGGTGGTAGGCAGCGAGATATAGCGGTAGAAACGATATAACTAGCATGGAAATGATAGTAATGGCATCTAGGGAAATGATCATCTTGCCTGAGATCCCGCTTGGAAGAAGAATGACTCCGTGAAGCAGACGAACCGACATAGTCGAACGGGTCCTCACATTCTCACACGGTTGCGGAACTCTATCGAGACGAAGCAAACCGGAAACAAGAATCAACACACGATATTGACCACGGTACATGCAAGACATGATGAAGTTCACATACGATGCATGAACGGTTCAAATATGCAAGGCATGGCACGACAATTCACACCATCAAACACTACACATTAAGTGAAGCTCAATATGCAACGAGTTGCATATTGATGAAACTCCACATTTAATTATTTAGTTCACTCTCGTTTATTTACACGGTGATATTAAATGTTGTTAAACATGGCAAGGGGTGAAGCACAAATAATCTACCTATCTAGGCATTTTAAATGAGGCCGGAAAAGACATATAGCGTTTCCGAACTGACCCCACACATTAATTCTAAATCTGCCCAGATTTGTCCTTATCACATTTTATGTTTGTTTAACAGCAAAACAAAGTGGTTCACATGATTCCACTCGTCGTTCTAGTCTATTTACATATATGGTTCATACCCAACGGAGCTACGGTTAATTAACTACGATCGAAACCGTTTCTGTCATGTTGACACGCAAACCGAAGCACACAACACGTCTAACAGTTCTAAATATGCATGAGAGTTAGAAAATATTAATCGACACGAAATTCTAGCCAAGTTACATATATAACTTGTCGCAATCCGACGCACGTAATAAAAGATACGGGCATTTGAAAATCATGTTTTTTCTGAAATTAATAAATTCGTTAACCAGAAAAAACAACTCGTCCGAATCTGCAAGTGCAACAAGACTATCTATCGCCCAGTGCGCAACATAGGGAAGGCATAAGGGGGGGGGTGCTCACCCTGTTCTTGCGGCGGACTGGGCCGTCTCGGAGGGGAGGCCTAAGTGGGCCTTGCGAGGAGCAGGGGCTGGGGTGGGCCGAGGGGCATGTGAGGCCCACGTGCTGAGTGGCCCAAGCGGGCACGAGCAGGAGGAGTGGATGCCGCTCGATCTGGCGACCCAAGGAGAGGCGGAATGCAGGGAGCCGCTGGTGCCAGCGGGAACAAAGCGGGGCCTGGCTTGGCGGCAAGGGAGGCCAGGGAAGGGGTCGTCCTGTTGGGGAACGTTGCATGGGAAAGAAAATTTTTCCTACGCACACGAAGACCTATCATGGTGATGTCCATCTATGAGAGGAGATTGGATCTACGTACCCTTGTAGATCGCTAAGCGGGAAGCGTTAAGAAACACTGTTGATGTAGTGGTACAGCTTCGTGATTCAAATCACCGTCGTCCCATGATCCGTTCCGATCTAGCGCCGAACGGACGACACCTCCGCGTTCAGCACACGTACAGCTCGATGACGATCTCGACCTTCTTGATCCAACAAGAGAGACTAAGAAGTAGATGAGTTCTCCGGCAGCGTGACGGTGCTCCGGTGGTGGTGATGACCTACTCCTGCAGGGCTCCGCCCAAGCTCCGCAGAAATCCGAACTAGAGGTAAAACTATGTGGAACAGGTTTGAGTTGTACGTGGCAAAGTTGTGTCTCAAAAACCCTAAATCCACCAATATATATAGGGGGAGGGGAAGGGCTAGCCTTGGGGCACAAGGGCCACAAGGGTGCGCCGGCCGAAGTGGAGAGGAGGACTCCTTCTCCAATTTGGTTTGGGAAGGAGGAGTCCTCCTCTTCCTTCCCACCTCCCTCTTTCTTTTTCTTCTTCTTTCCTTTGGTATTTGTACTTGTGGCGCCATAGCCCTCTTGGGCTGGCTCCACCAGCCCACTAAGTACTTGGTGCGCCACCCTAAGGCCATGGGCTCACTCCCGGGTGGGTGGGCCCCTCCCGGTAAACACCCGGAACCCATTCGTCACTCCCGGTACACTGCCGGAAATGCCCGAAAACTTTCCTTTGACCAAATGAAACCATCATATATATAGATACGTCCATTTTAATTCATGCTTTTATGTTGATATTTATCGCTTTATGGGTTTTTATTACACTTCACGGTACAATATTATGCATTTTCTCTCTTATTTTACAAGGTTTACATGAACAGGGAGAATGCCGGCAGCTGGAATTCTGGCGTGAAAAAGGAGCCAGTTTGAGATACCTATTCTGCGCAATTCCAAAAGCCGTGAAAATCAACGAGGAATTATTTCGGAATTTATAAAAAATACTGGGCGGAAGAAGTACCAAAGGGGAGCTACCAGGAGGCCACAAGCCTGCTAGGCGCGGCCTACCCCCTCGCTGCGCCTAGGGGGCTTGTGGGCTCCCTGTTGCCCCTCTGGCTCCCATCTTTTTCTATAAGGAGGGTTTTGTTCCAAAAAAAAAATCAACAGGAGGCTTTCGGGAGGAATCGCCGCCGCCACGAGGCGGAACTTGAGCAGAACCAATCTAGAGCTCCGGCATGGTCGTCCTGTCGGGGAAACTTCCCTCTCGGAGGGGGAAATCGTCGCTATCGTCATCACCAACACTCCTCTCATCGAAGGGGACTCATCTCCATCAACATCTTCATCAGCACCATCTCATCTCCAAACTCTAGTTCCTCTCTTGTAACCAATCTCCATCTCGCGACTCCGATTGGTACTTGTAAGGTTGCTAGTAGTGTTAATTACTCTTTGTAGTTGATTCTAGTTGGATTACTCGATGGAAGATTATATGTTCAGATCCTTGATGCTATTCAATACTTCTATGGTCATGAACGTACTTATGCTTTGTGAGTAATCACTTTTGTTCCTGAGGACATGGGATAAGTCTTGCTATAGGTAATCATGTGAATTTAGTATTCGTTCGATATTTTGATGTGTTGTATGTTGTCTCTCCTCTAGTGGTGTTATGTGAACATGGACTACATAACACTTCACCATTATTTGGTCCTAGAGGAAGGCATTGGGAAGTAGTAAGTATATGATGGGTTGCTAGAGTGACAGAAGCTTAAACCCTAGTTTATGCGTTGCTTCGTAAGGGGCTGATTTGGATCCACTAGTTTAATGCTATGGTTAGACTTTGTCTTAATTCCTCTTTCGTAGTTGCAGATGCTTGCGAGAGGGGTTAATCATAAGTGGGATGTTTGTCCAAGTAAGGGCGGCACCCAAGCACCGGTCCACCCACATATCAAACTATCAAAGTAGCGAACGCGAATCATATGAACTTGATGAAAACTAGCTTGATAGAAAGTCCCATGTGTCATTGGGAGCGCTTTACCTCCTATAAGAGTTTGTCCAGGCTTGTCCCTTGCTACAAAAGGGATTGGGCCATCTTGCTGTACTTTTGTTACTTGCTACTTTCTACGAATCATCTTATCACACAACAATCTGTTACCGATAATTTCAGTGCTTGTAGAGAATACCTTGCTGAAAACCACTTGTCAGATCCTTCTGCTCCTCGTTGGGTTCGACACTCTTACTTATCGAAAGGACTACGATAGATCCCCTACACTTGTGGGTCATCAAGACTCTTTTCTAGCGCCGTTGCCGGGGATTGAAGCACCGTTGGTAAGTGGAATCTGGCAAGGAAACATTTATATAGTGTGCTGAAATTTATTGTCACTTGTCACTATGGAAACTAATCCTTTGAAGAGCTTGTTCGGGGTATCTTCACCTCGAACGGAAGCACAAGGAGTTTATACTCAACCTGCTGCACCTACTAAAAATACTTGTTATGAAATTCCTTCGGGTATGCTTGAGAAACTGTAGGCTAATCCTTTTACAGGAGATGGAACATCACATCCCGACTTGCATATAATCTATGTAGATGAAGTTTGTGGTTTATTTAAGCTTTTAGGTTTTCCCGATGATGAGGACAAGAAGAAAGTATTTCCCTTATCTTTGGGGGATAAAAGATTGACATGGTATAGGCTATGTGATGATACTGGATCTTGGAACTACAACCGATTGAAATTGGAATTTCATCAAAAGTTTTATCCTATGCATTTGGTACATCGTGATCGGAATTATATCTATAATTTTTGGACTCGTGATAGAGAAAGTATCGCTCAAGCTTGGGGGAGGCTTAAATAAATGTTATATTCATGCCCCAACCATGAGCTCTCGAGAGAAATTATCATTCAGAACTTCTATGCTCGGCTTTCTCATGATAATCGCACCATGCTTGACACTTCTTGTACTGGTTCTTTTATGAAGAGAGATATTGACTTCAAATGGAATTTATTGGAAATAATTAAACGCAACTCTGAAGATTGGGAGTTTTATGAAGGTAAGGAGTCAGGTATGAATCTCAAGTTTAATTGCGTTAAATCCTTTGTTGAAACAAATACTTTTTGTGACTTTAGCGCTAAATATGGACTTGACTCTGAGATAGTAGCTTCATTGTGTGAATCATTTTCTGCTCATATTGATCTCCCTAAAGAGAAGTGGTTTAAATATCATCCTCCCTTAGAAGTTAATGTAGTTAAACCCAATCCAGTTGAAGAGAAAGTCATCGCTTATAAAGATCCTATTGTTCCTAGTGCTTACATTGAGAAACCACCTTTCCCTGTTAGAATAAAGGATCATTCTAAAGCTTCAACTGTGATACGTAGGGGCTACATTGGAACAACTACACCCCCTGAGCAAATTAGAGTTGAACCTAGCATTGCTATTATCAAAGATCTCCTGTCCGACAATATTGATGGCCATGATATTCACTTCTGTGAAGATGCTGCTAGAATTACTAAACCTCATGCTAGAGACAAACATAGGCCTGTTGTTGGCACGCCTGTTGTTTCTGTTAATATAGGAGATCATTGTTATCATGGTTTATGTGACGTGGGTGCTAGTGTTAGTGCAATACCTCAATCTTTATATGATGAAATTAAAGACGAGATTGCACCAATCGAGATGGAACCTATTGATGTCACTATTCATCTTGCCAATAGAGATACTATCTGCCCTTTGGGAATTGTTAGAGATGTTGAAGTCTTGTGTGGTAAAACTAAGTATCCTGCTGATTTTCTCGTTCTTGCTACAACACAAGATAGCTTTTGTCCCATCATATTTGGCAGACCTTTCCTCAATACTGTCAATGCTCATATTGATTGTGAGAAGCAAACTGTCACTATTGGCTTTGAAGGTGTGTCAGATGAGTTCAATTTCTCCAAGTTTGGTAGGCAACCTCATGAAAAAGAGTTGTCTAGTAAGGATGAAATTACTGCCTTAGCTTTTATAGCTGTGCCTCCTACTGATCCTTTAGAGCAATACTTGCTTGAGCATGAAAATGATATGCATATGTATGAAAGGAATGAGATAGATAGAGTTATATTTGAACAAAATCCTATCCTTAAGAATAACTTGCCTGTTGAACTGCTTGGAGATCCACTCCCACCAAAGGGTGATCCTGTGTTTGAACTTAAGCAGTTACCTGATACTCTTAAGTATGCTTATCTTGATGAAAAAGCGATATATCCTGTTATTGTTAGTGCTAGCCTCTCAGAGCATGAAGACAAGAAATTATTGAAAAACACCATGTTGCTATTGGTTATACTCTTGATGATCTTAAGGGCATTAGTCCCACTCTATGCCAACATAAAATTAAACCGATCCTAATTCCAAACGAGTTGCCGATTGTCAACGGAGATTAAATCCTAAGATGAAAGAGGTAGTAAGAAAAGAAATACTAAAGCTCCTGGAAGCAGGTATTATGTATTCTGTTGCTCATAGTGATTGGGTGAGTCCAGTGCATTGCGTCCCTAAGAAGGGAGGTACTACCGTCGTCCCTAATGATAAAGATGAATTGATCCCAAAGAGGATTATTACTGGCTATAGGATGGTGATTGATTTTAGGAAATTGAAATAAAGCCACTAGGAAAGATCATTACCCTTTGCCTTTTATCGACCAAATGCTAGAAAGATTGTCTAACCACACACACTTCAGCTTTCTAGATGGTTATTTTGGTTTCTCTGAAATACCTGTTGCACAATCTGATCAGGAGAAAACCACTTTTACCTGCCCTTTTGGTACCTTTGCTTAGAGACGTATGCCTTTTGGCTTATGTAATGCACCTGCTAGCTTTCAAAGATGTATGATGGCTATATTCTTTGACTTTTGTGAAAAGATTGTTGAGGTTTTCATGGATGACTTCTCCGTTTATGGGTCTTATTTTGATGATTGCCTCAGCAACCTTGATCGAGTTTTGCATATATGTAAAGATACCAACCTTGTATTGAATTGGGAGAAGTGCCACTTTATGGTTAATGAAGGCATCGTCTTAGGACATAAAATTTCTGAAAAAGGTATTGAATTCGATAAGGCTAAGGTTGATGCAATCGAGAAAATGCCATGCCCTACAGATATCAAAGGTATAAGAAGTTTCCTTGGTCATGCTGGTTTCTATAGAAGGTTCATAAAGGACTTCTCTAAGATTTCTAGGCCTCTTACCAATCTCTTGCAAAAGGATATTCCTTTTGTTTTTGACGATGATTGTGAGGAATCCTTCGAAATACTTAAAAAGGCCTTGATAACTGCGCCTATTGTTAAACCACCTGATTGGAACTTACCTTTTGAAATCATGTGTGATGCTAGTGATTATGCTGTTGGTGCTATTCTAGGACAAAGAGTTGATAAGAAGTTGAATATTATTCACTATGCTAGTAAAACTCTAGACAGTGCCCAAAGAAACTATGCTACTACTGAAAAGGAATTTTTAGCAATCGTGTTTGCATGTGAAAAGTTCAGATCTTATATTTTTGATTCCAAGGTGACTATTCACAATGGTCATGCTGCTATTAAGTATCTCATGGAAAAGAAAGATGCTAAACCTAGACTTATCACATGGGTTCTCTTGCTACAAGAATTTGATTTGCATGTTGTTGATAGGAAGGGTGTTGAAAACCCTGTAGCAGATAACTTGTCTAGGTTGGAGAATGTTTTTGATGACCCACAACCTGTTGATGATAGCTTTCCTGATGAGCAACCGAATGTCATCAATGCTTCACGTAGTACACCGTGGTATGCTGATTATGCAAATTATATCGTTTCCAAATATATACCCCCTAGCTTCACATACCAGCAAAAGAAGAAATTCTTCTTTGATTTGAGACATTACTTTTGGGATGATCCTCACCTTTATAAAGAAGGAGTAGATGGTGTTATTCGACGTTGTGTACTTGAGCATGAACAAGGACAAATCCTACAGAAGTGTCACTCCGAGGCTTACGGAGGACACCATGCGGGAGATAGAACTGCACACAAGGTATTGCAATCAGGTTTTTATTGGCCCACTCTCTTCAAGGATGCCCGTAAGTTTGTCTTGTCTTGTGATGAATGTCAAAGAATAGGTAATATCAGTAAACGTCAGGAAATGCCTATAGATTATTCACTTGTCATTGAACCATTTGATGTTTGGGGCTTTGATTATATGGGACCTTTTCCACAGTCCAACGGGTATACTCATATCCTAGTTGTTGTTGATTACGTTAGTACTGATCACAACACCTCTATTAGGATGATTAAAGAAGTTATTTTCCCTAGATTTGGAGTCCCTAGATATCTAATGACTGATGGTGGTTCACATTCATTCATGGTGCTTTCCGTAAAATGCTTGCTAAGTATGATGTAAACCATAGAGTTGCATCTCCCTATCATCCGCAGTCGAGTGTTCAAGTAGAGCTAAGCAATAGAGATATTAAACTAATTCTGCAAAAGACTGTTAATAGGTCTAGAAGGAATTGGTCTAAGAAGCTTGATGATGCACTGTGGGCTTATAAGAATCCCATGGGCATGTCTCCGTACAAAATGGTTTACGGTAAAGCATGTCATTTACCTCTTGAGCTAGAGCATAAGGCTTATTGGGCAATCAAAGAGCCCAACTTTGATTTCAAACTTGCTGGTGAGAAGAGGTTATTTGATATTAGCTCACTTGATGAATGGAGAGCTCATGCATATGAAAATGCCAAGTTGTTCAAAGAAAAGGTTATGAGGTGGCATGATAAAAGGATACAAAAACATGAGTTTAATGTAGGTGATTATGTCTTGCTATATAATTCTCGTTTAACATTTTTTGCAGGCAAGCTTCCCTCTAAATGGGAAGGTCCTTACATTGTTGAGGAAGTATATCGTTCCGGTGCCATCAAGATCAACAACACGGAAGGTAATTTTCCGAGAGTGGTAAATGGGCAAAGAATCAAGCATTATATCTGACGTACTCCCATAAATGTTGAAAGCAATGTTATTAATACCATAACTCCGGAGGAGTAAGGGATATTTATCAGCCTGCTTCAGACTCCGAAAACGAAGAGGTATGTGATTCGGTAAGTAAACCGACTCAAAACTTTTCCAGTAGGAATTTTTCTCCGTTTTGGAATTTTTAGAAAAATAGAAAAAATTTCAAGTAGTCCGGAAAGCGCATGAGGAGGCGATAAGCCTGCTAGGCGCGGCATACCCCCTGGCCGCGCCTAGGGGGCTTGTGGGCACCTCGTGTGCCTGCCGGACTTCGTTTTCTTGGGGAGTACTCCTTTTGGTCGGGAAAAATTCATTATATATTCTCCCGAAAGGTCTGACCCTCGTATCACGCAAATTTCCTCTGTTTTCGTTTCGAGCTATCGTGCACACAGATCTAGATCGCTATGGCATCCCCAAAAGTTCCGAAGGACAAGTTCTTCGAAAAGGTCATCAATCCCTACCTCGCGGGAGTGCTGTGCTTAGGAGTCCCCGGCAATGACTAGAAGAATGTTGTTGACGAGTCCCTAACTTGATGCCTTCGCGACAACAGAGCCAGAACTGCTCCCAGTTGCTCAACAATTAGCAATTGTCTTGCAATGGCCCACCAGCGCGTGGGTTCGTGACAGTTTTTGAGGGTAGAGTATTCGACCCAAATTTGTTGATTCGCTAGGCAGGAGGTGAGAGGATACTCTCGAGTATTAGTAGCTGAATGTATTAGATTCAACCACACCTGAAAGATTAGTATCTGCAAGCAAAGTATCAACAGCAAAGTAGTATGATAACAACGGTGTCAGAAACGATCTGCTGACACGACAAACTATTTCTAACGGTCGTATCAATAGCGCCAGAAAAGTATTGTAGCAGGTAGTAGCATTGTAATGAGTAACAGCAGTAGCAAGGAACAGCAGTAGTGACAGCAGTAGCAAGTAGCAACAATAGCAACTAGCAGCAGTAGCAAGCGACAATAGTAACAGCGACAGAGCAAAACAAGTAACATCAGGAGTGGGACAAACTCGTAGGCAATGGGTCGGTGATTCGTTTGGATGATATTCATCATGCAACAGTTATAACACGGAGAGATATGTGGCTAGCTCCCGTTCGTCAATGTGATGTAGGCGTGCATTCCGTGCGTAGTCATACGTGCTTAGGGAAAAGAACTTGCATGACATCTATTGTCCATCCCTCCCGTGGCAGCGGGGTCCAAAAGGATACTACAGGATATTAAGGTTCTCCTTTTAATAACGAACCGGAACAACGCATTAGCACTTGGTGAACACATGAACTCCTCAAACTATGGTCATCACCGGGAGTGGTTCCGGTTATTGTCACTCCAGGGTTGCCGGGTCATAACACATAGTAGGTAACTACAACTTGCAAGATCAGATCTAAAACACACATATATTGGTGACAACATAATAATTTCAGATCTGAAATCATGGCACTCGGGCCCTAGTGACAAGCATTAAGCATGGCAAAGTAGTAGCAACATCAATCTCAGAACATAGTGGATACTAGGGATCAATCCCCATCAAAACTAACTCGATTACATGATAGATCTCATCCTACTCATCACCGCCCAGCGAGCCTATGAATAGATTACTCATGAACGATGAAGAGCTTCATGGAATTGGAGAGGGAAGAAGGTTGATGATGACGATGGTGACGACTTCCCCTCTCCGGAGCCCAAAACGGACTCCAGATCTGTCCTCCAGATGAAGAACAGGATGTGGCGGCGCCTCCGTATCGCAAACGCGACGAAATCTTCTGTTCTGATTTTTTTCTGGGCGAAAGTGAATTTATAGAGCTGAGTTTGGGGGCGGCAGAGCCACGTGGGCCCCACAAGCTTAGTTGCCGTTGCCAGGGGGTGGCCGCGGTAACAGGGCTTGTGGCCCACTGGCCCATCCCCTCCGGTGGATCTTTGCGCATGTATTTTTCATATTTTCCAGAAAAATTGTCCGTAAATTTTCAGGACTTTCATTTCTGCACAAAAACAACACCATGGCAATTCTGCTGAAAACAGCGTCAGTCCGGGTTAGTTCCATTCAAATCATGCAAATTAGAGTCCAAAACAAGGGCAAAAGAGTTTGGAAAAGTAGATACGATGGAGACGTATCATGCTGCTGTTGGAAATATGCCCTAGAGGCAATAATAAATTAGTTATTATTATAGTTCTTAGTTCATGATAATCGTTTATTATCCATGCTATAATTGTATTGATTGGAAACACAGTGCATGTGTGGATACATAGACAAAACACTGTCCCTAGTAAGCCTCTAGTTGACTAGCTCGTTGATCAAAGATGGTCAAGGTTTCCAGACCATAGGCAAGTGTTGTCACTTGATAACGGGATCACATCATTAGGAGAATCATGTGATGGACTAGACCCAAACTAATAGACGTAGCATGTTGATCGTGTCATTTTGTTGCTACTGTTTTCTGCGAGTCAAGTATTTGTTCCTTTGACCATGAGATCATATAACTCACTGACACCGGAGGAATACTTTGTGTGTATCAAACGTCGCAACGTAACTGGGTGACTATAAAGATGCTCTACAGGTATCTCCGAAGGTGTTCGTTGAGTTAGTATGGATCAAGACTGGGATTTGTCACTCCGTATGACGGAGAGGTATCTCGGGGCCCACTCGGTAATACAACATCACACACAAGCCTTGCAAGCAATGTGACTTAGTGTAAGTTGCGGGATCTTGTATTACGGAACGAGTAAAGAGACTTGCCGGTAAACGAGATTGAAATAGGTATGCGGATACTGACGATTGAATCTCGGGCAAGTAACATACCGAAGGACAAAGGGAATGACATACGGGATTATATGAATCCTTGGCACTGAGGTTCAAACGATAAGATCTTCGTAGAATATGTAGGATCCAATATGGGCATCCAGGTCCCGCTATTGGATATTGACCGAGGAGTCACTCGGGTCACGTCTACATAGTTCTCGAGCCCGCAGGGTCTGCAGACTCAAGGTTCGACGTTGTTTTATGCGTATTTGAGTTATATGGTTGGTTACCGAATGTTGTTCAGAGTCCCGGATGGGATCACAGACGTCACGAGGGTTTTTGGGGTGGTCCGGAGACGAATATTGATATATAGGATGACCTCATTTGGTTACCGGAAAGTTTTCGGGCATTACCGAAAAAGTTTCGGGCTCATCGGTAGTGTACCGGGAGTGCCGGGAGGGGTGACGGGGACCATCGAGAGGGGTGTCATGCCCCAAGGGGTCTCATGGGCTATGGGAAGAGATAAACCAGCCCCTAGTGGGCTGGAATAAGTTCCCACTAAGGCCCATAAGGTTTGAGAAGGGAAAAACACAAGGTGGAAAGAGTTTCCAAGTGGGAAGGTGGAATCCTACTCCAAGTAGGATTGGAGTAGGACTCCTCCACCTCAAATTTCGGCCAAACCTTGAGGGTTTGAGGCTGCCTCCTCCCCTCCCTCCCTCCTATATATAGTGGGGTTTTAGGGCTGATTTGAGACAACTTTGCCACGGCAGCCCGACCACATACCTCCATGGTTTTTCCTCTAGATCACGTTTCTGCGGAGCTCGGGCGGAGCCCTGCTGAGATTAGATCACCACCAACCTCCGGAGCGCCGTCACGCTGCCGGAGAACTCATCTACCTCTCCATCTCTCTTGCTGGATCAAGAAGGCCGAGATCATCGTCGAGCTGTACGTGTGCTGAACGCGGAGGTGCCGTCCGTTCGGCACTAGATCGTGGGACTGATCGCGGGACGGTTCGCGGGGCGGATCGAGGGACGTGAGGATGTTCCACTACATCAACCGCGTTCACTAACGCTTCTGCTGTGCTATCTACAAGGGTACGTAGATCGAATATCCCCTCTCGTAGATGGACATCACCATGATAGGTTTTCGTGCGCGTAGGAAAATTTTTGTTTCCCATGCGACGTTCCCCAACAGCTGCAACACCCTCAATCTATCGAGATGCGTGAGGGGGTGTTGCACATCCGTGATGTTGATGGTCCCAAGAAGACCGGAAGCATGGAGGCTAGGCTCGAAGCAATGGAGCGGCAAGTCTTAAAGAGTCAAGGGATGGTGGAACGCGGACTCAACACCAACCACATGATGATCACGGAGTTCACCAACAAGCACAAGATCGATGCCAATGACATCGGGAAGCACCTCTCCAGGCTCTATGACAGAATTTATCACCTCCAAGCCCAGATCTATGACTTGCAGAACCAAAACTGTGAGTATGAGTATAGATTTAAATCAATACGGTTGGCTGTAGATTTGAGGATTCCGAAGACTCGATCATCTTTCCATGATGGAGCACCTATGCCTTGGAAGACGGAGGATCAAACCCAGGTTGCAACAACTCCACCACCATCACCTTCGAAGGAAGACAACTAAGCATGGGTATGGGCAACCCCCTTGGCTTTTGCCAAACTTGGGGGAGTTACCCCGATATCGTATCACCATCACATCTTTTGCCTTTACCTTTCTTAGTTCGATCCTTTTTGGTTTTATCTTTCTCTAGTAGAATAAAGTTCTTAGTGTTCTAGGCTTGAGTTTTGCTTTGTGTCACCCTTGAAGTATTCGAGCTCGTGAGTCATATAATAAAGAGTGTTTTAGTTAAGGGCCTTGCTTCATGCCATGATCAAAAGAAAATAATGATTAAAGAACAAAAGCATGAAAGATCATGTAATGATCTTATGGGAAGTGATGGCTTCACATATAAAAAGAATGTTGATTGAAACTTGATGTAGGTGGACAAACGTAGACCTTGGTCATTGTTGCAATTAATAGGAAGTAATAAAGAAGGAGAGGTTCACATATAAATATCTCATCTTTGACACCATCTATGATTGTGAACACTCATTAAATTATTACATGCTTAAAAGTAGATGTTGGACAAGGAAGACAACATAATGAATTATGTTTGCTTGGTTCTGAACAATGTTATATGACTAGAGATCCATTAGCATGTGACGATTGCTTCCACCTCGTATCAGCCAAAACTTCCGCACTAAGTAGAGATACTACTTGTGCATCCTTAAACCTTCAATCCAGTTTTGCCATGAGAGTCCACCATACCTACCTATGGATTGAAGAAGATCCCTCAAGTAAGTTGTCATCGGTGCAAGCAATAAAAATAGCTCCCTAAATATGTATGATCTATTAGTGTGTGGAAAATAAGCTTTGTACAAACCTGTGATGAGGAAGACATAAAAGCGACGGACTGCATAATAAATTTCTTTATCACAGGAGGCAATATAAAGTGACGTTCCTTCACACTAAGAGGTCACACATCCAAACCTAAAAAGCGCATGACAACCTTTGCTTCCCTCTGCGAAGGGCCTATCTTGTACCTTTACTTTTTGTCCTTAAAAGAGTCATGGTGATCGACACCAATTCCTTATTTCTCCTTTATCTTGGCTAACGTCATATGCTAGGGAATGATCTATATTCATATGTCAGCTTGGAAGTAAGTATTCATGAATTATTATTGTTGACATTACCCTTGAGGTAAGTAGTTGGGAGGCGAAACTATAAGCCCCTATCTTTCTCTGTGTCCAACTGAAACTTTGATCTCATGAGTACCACGTGAGTTTTAGCAATTGTAGAAGACGAAAGGATGATTGAGTATGTGGATTTGCTTTACAAGCTCTTATTTGACTCTTTCCGATGTTATGATAAATTGCAATTGCTTCAATGGTAAAGGCTATTTGGTTCTCAATTCTCAATAAGGTTCTTGATCCATACTTTACTTTGTGAAGGAATTGTCACTTTAGCATGAGGGATTATATGACGATATTGATGTTCTAATTATGACCATGATGCCTGCATGTCCGTATTTTGTTTTGTCGACACCTCTATCGCTAAACATGTGGGCATATTTATTGATCTTGGTTTCCGCTTGAGGACAAGCGAAGTCTAAGCTTGGGGGAGTTGATACGTCCATTTTAGATCATGCTTTTATGTTGATATTTATCGCTTTATGGGCTGTTATTACACTTCATGGTACAATACTTATGCCTTTTCTGTCTTATTTTACAAGGTTTAAATGAAGAGGGAGAATGCTGGCAGCTGGAATTCTGGCCTGAAAAAGGAGCAAGTTTGAGATACCTATTCTGCGCAACTCCAAAAGCCGTGAAAATCAACGAGGAATTATTTTGGAATTTATAAAAAATACTGGGCGGAAGAAGTACCAGAGGGGAGCCACCAGGAGGGCACAAGCCTGCTAGGCCCGGCTGATACATCTCCAACGTATCTATAATTTTTGATGGTTTCATGCTATTATCTTGTCAAACTTTGGATGTTTTGCATGCCTTTTATATATTTTTTGGGACTAACTTATTAACTCAGTGCCAAGTGCCAGTTCCTGTTATTTCCATGTTTTTGACCCCTTTTAGAGGAGATTTTGAAACGGAGTCCAAACGGAAGAAAATCCATGAAAAGATTTTTTCTGGAACAGAAGAAGATCGAGAAGCTTGGGAGCCAAGGCAGGGGAGCCTCAGGGGCCCCACAAGCCCCCACCCCGCGGCCAGGGGGGAGGCCGCGCCATCCAGGCTTATAGCCCCCCTGGACAACCTTTGCCCTAGGGCTTTTGCCTATATATGCCCATAAATTCCAGAAAAAATCAGGAGATCATCGAAAGTACTTTTCCGCTGCCGCAAGCTTCTGTCTCCGCAAGATCCCATCTGGGGCACGTTATGGTGCCCTGCCGGAGGGGGGATTCGGACACGGAGGGCTTCTCCATCAACACCATGACGTCTCCGATGATGCGTGAGTAGTTCACCATAGACCTACGGGTCCATAGTTAGTAACTAGATGGCTTCTTCTCTCTCTTGGATCTTCAATACAAAGTTCTCCATGATCTTCATGGAGATCTATCCGATGTACTCTTCTTTTGCGGTGTGTTTGTCGAGATCCGATGAATTGTGGATTTATGATCAGATTATTTATGAATCTTATTTGAGTTTCTTCTGATCTCTCTTATGCATGATTTCATATCCTTGTAATTCTCTTCGAGTTGTGGGTTTTGTCTGGCCAACTAGATCTATGATTCTTGCAATGGGATAAGTGCTTGGTTTTGGGTTCATACCTTGCGGTGACCTCACCCAGTGACAAAAGGGGTAGCGAGGCACGCATCATGTTGTTGCCATCAAGGGTAAAAAGATGGGGTTTTCATCATTGGTTTGAGATTATCCCTCTACATCATGTCATCTTGCTTAAAGCGTTACTCTGTTCGTCATGAACTCAATACACTAGATGCATGCTGGATAGCGGTCGATGTGTGGAGTAATAGTAGTAGATGCAGAAAGTATCGGTCTACTTGTCTTGGACGTGATGCCTATATGCATGATCATTGCCTTAGATGTCGTCATGACTTTGTGCGGTTCTATCAATTGCTCGACAGTAATTTGTTCACCCACCGCAATACTTGCTATTTTGAGAGAAGCCTCTAGTGAACTCTATGGCCCCCAGGGTCTACTCCAAACCATATTTTCAGCCTTACACTTTTTACTTCGTTGCACTTTCCTCCTTCATATCTCACTTTGCAAACAATCTTGAAGGGATTGACAACCCCTTTGAAGCGTTGGGTGCAAGCTTGTTTGTGTTTGCGCAGGTACTCTGGACTTGACGAGACCCTCCTTTTGGATCGATACCTTGGTTCTCAAACTTAGGGAAATACTTACTGCTCCTGTGCTGCATCACCCTTTCCTCTTCAAGGGAAAAACCAACGCAAGCCCAACCTCTGTCAACTTGTCAATTTATGGCGCTGTTGTCTGTGGGATAGCGGAAGAATTTCTGGCGCCGTTGCCGGGGATGAAGATCAAGTCAAGAACTCATCCAAGTAAGTGTCGCAAACTCATTTCTTGCATTTACTTTGTTTGCCAGTTGCCTCTCGTTTTCCTCTCCCCCACTTCACCTATTTGCCTTTTTCGTTTGCCTTTTTCCTTCGCCCTTTTTTCTTGCTTGCTTTCTGTTCTCTTGTGTGCTATGTGCCTTCAATATGCTTGCATCTTCGCTTGCTGAAAATCTATTGATATGGATCCTCACCCACTTGCTAATCTCTTTAAGAGATCCAATTATGTTGATCCAATTGCTAGTGAGTTGAGTGCACTTGACTTTCTCTATGGAGTTTTGCTTGAGATGCGTGAATCTGCAAATCGTGATGAAGAAATTCATGAAGTGATTCACGAGGGCTCCTTGGATGAAAAGCATGATTGCAATGGTTTCACTATAAATCCTATTAGTGACAATCATGCTAAAAATATGCAAAACCCTAAGCTTGGGGATGCTAGTTTTGCTATGTCCACTACTTGTTGCAATGATCTTTATTGGGGTAATGATTTTTATTATGATCTTGAAAATTTGTTTAAGCCTCATGATGATTATGATTGCAATAATATTGAAAGTGGGATTGGAGAAGTCATGACATTGGTTGATGATAATCCCACTATTTTTTATGGGCGTCAACTTTGCATGCATGTGGATCATGAAAAGAATATCCTTTGTGATAGCTATATTGTTGAATTTGATTATGTTCCACTTGTAATTGCTATCAGAGAGGAAAATATTGTGGTAGAAACTTTCATGTTGCCGAATTACCTCTCGTCATGTTGAGATTGATATTGTCTCTTTCTTCTTCCTTGCATATGGCAACTATTGGTTGTCTTGACAATCTGTTTTCCTATGAAATGCCTATGCATAGGAAGTATGTTAGACTTAGATGTGATTTTCACATGCTTTATGATGCTCTCGGTGTGCTTCAATTCTTGTCTTTTGTGTGAGCATCATTGATTTATCAATGCCTAGCTAAGGGCGTTAAACAATATCGCTTGTTGGGAGGCAACCCAATGAATTTATCTTTTTCTTTCTGTTTTGTTGTGTCCACACCATCATAATTCTGTTGTGATTGTGTTTTTTGTGTTTCGTTTTGTGTTTGATCCAAGCAAAACCTTATGACTAGTCTTGGTAATGGTTGTTTGATCCTGCTGGAAAAAGACAGAAACTGTTCGCTCAAGAGATGATTTTTCATTTTTTTCCAGAAAGAGCTTTTGAGTTGATTCTTTTTTCTGCTGGTTGATATGCCTTTTTCATAGGTAATCGTAATTTTTCAGATTTTTGAGGTACCAGAAGTATACGAAGTATACAGATTGCTATAGACTGGTCTGTTTTTGACAGATTCTGTTTTTGTTGAGTTGGTTGCTTGTTTTGATGAAACTATGGTTAGTATCGGGGGGTACTATCCATGGAAAAGTGAGAATACAGTAGCCCAACACCAATATAGATAGAATTCAAGTTTGCTACAGTACCAATAGAAGTGGTAGTTTGTTTGCTTGTACTAATGTTATCACGAGTTTCTGTTTAAGTTTTGTGTTGTGAAGTTTTCAAGTTTTGGGTGATGTTATCATGGACAAAGAGATAAGGAGTGGAAAGACCTCAAGCTTGGGGATGCCCAAGGCATCCCAAGCCAAATTCAAGGACACCAAAAAGCCTAAGCTTGGGGATGCCCCGGGAAGGCATCCCCTCTTTCGTCTTCAATCCATCGATAACATTAGTTGGAGCTATATTTTTATTCACCACATGATATGTGTTTTGCTTGGAGCGTCTTGTATCACAGGAGTCTTTTCTTTTTGTTTGGTCACAATCATCCTTGCTGCACACCTTTTTGAGAGAGAAAGACACGCACTCATCGTGATTTTGCTAGAATGCTCATAGTGCTTCACTTATATCTTTTGAGCTAGATACTTTTTCTCTAGTGCTTCACTTATATATTTTGAGCTAGATACTTTTGCTCTTATGCTTCACTTATATCTTTTGAGCTAGATACTTTTTCTCTTGTGCTTCACTTATATCTTTAGAGCACGACGGTGCGTGATTTGGTAGTTGGCCTATGCTATGAAAGTAGTCCCAAATGTGCTAGGTACCCAAAGAGGATGCAAAAACCTCCATTTTCATTTGCATTGAGTAGAAAGAGAAGTTTCGATTCCTCTCAATAATTTTTGATACGTGGATTCGGTAATATTGAGAGTTATGTTAGTAGGGTGTTGTGAATCTAGAGATACTTGTGTTGGAGTTAGTGATTCCCGTAGCATGCACGTATGGTGAACCTCTATGTTAGGAAGTCGGAGCATAATTGATCTATTGATTGTCATCCTTAGTGTTGAGGTCGGGATCGCGCGATGGTTTACACCTACCAACCCTTCCCCTCGGAGTATGCGTTTAGCACTTTGTTTCGATTACTAATAAAAACTTTCACAATAAGTATGTGAGTTCTTCATGACTAATGTGTGCCCATGGTATAGATGCACTTTCACCTTGCACTATTGCTAGCCTCTCTAGTTCCGCGCAATTCTCGCTGGTGCACAAACCCACCAAATTCCTTCCTCAAAACAGCCACCATATCTACCTACTATAGCATTTTCATAGCCATTCCGAGATATATTGCCATGCAACTCCCACCGTTCCATCTCATGACTTGTGCCATCACTCTCATATTGCCATTGCATGATCGTAAGATAGCTAGCGAGATGTTTCAACGTCATATGCCATGCTAGATCGTTGCACATCCCGGTACACTGCCAGAGGCATTTCCTATGGAGTCATCATCATTGTGATCTTTGAGCTGTGAGTAAATAAAAGTGTGATGATCATCATTATTAGAGCATTGTCCCATGTGAGGAAAAAAAGAGAGAGGCCAAAGAGCCCAAAACAAAAAAAAAGAGAAAAGAAAAGAAAAAAAGAGGCCTAAGAGCCCAAATGAAAAAAAGAAAAGAGAGAAGGGACAATGCTACTATCTTTTTCCACACTTGTGCTTCATGTTAGCACCATTTTCTTCATGATTGAGAGCTTCTTGCTTTGTCACTACCATATGCTAGTAGGAATCTTCATTTTATAACTTGGCTTGTATATTCCAATGATGGGCTTCCTCAAAATTGCCCTTGGTCTTCGTGAGCAAGCAAGTTGGATGCACACCCACTAGTTTTCCTTTTTAGCTTTCACATACTTATAGCTCTAGTGCATCCTTTGTATGGCAATCCCTACTCATTCACATTGATATATATTAATGGGCATCTCCATAGACTATTGATACGCCGAGTCAGTGTGACCATCTCCTCCTTTTTGTCTCACAACCACGACCACACTCTATTGCACCTATAATGCTATATCCATGGCTCGCGCTCATGTATTGCGTGATAGTTATAAAAAGTTTGAGAAAGTAAGAGTGCGAAAACAATTACTTGGCCAATTCCGGGGTTGTGCATGATTTACATTAGTTGTGTGAGGACGATGGAGCATAGCGAGACTATATGATTTTGTAGGGATAACTTTCTTTGGCCTTGTTATTTTGAAAGTTCATGATTACTTTGCTAGTTTGCTTGAAGTATTACTCTTTTCATGTGTCACACCCTCTTTTTCACCCCAAGTATTCTATGTTGCAAAAATCAGAGCTTGTTGTGAACCCTTGTTTGTTTGATGACTCAAATCTATGAAAATTTATTATTTTGCTCTCCTCAAAAACCCTTTCTCCTTTATACCAAGATCACCTTCATCATGTTGGGATGCACTACTAGCTCATGAAGCCAAGTGGCACTTCCAACCAAAGTTGGTGATCTGATCCAAATATTATTTTCATTCATTAAAAACATTAATTGGTGATTTAAAATATTATTTTCCTATTTTATATCTATGTCTGTTTCTAAGGCCAGTAATGATATTCCCACAAGGAAAATTACTTTCCTGCCTTAGAAAATTCTTAGTAAATTCAAGGAAGCTCAGAAGGACATATATTTTCCATATATAAGATTTCCAACCCTATTTTATATTAATATTATTTGAATAAAACCCTGAAAACCATTTTTGTCTGTTTTAGCTTTTTGAGATGTTTCCAAAGGAAATTATCTCAATAAAATCCCATAAAATTACAGGAGCCCTTCCAAGCCATATTAGGTGCTCACCTAAAATCTCACCTTGATCCAAGGTGGGGAAGTGCACCTAATGAGCCCAAAACCCTCTCTGTCCAGAGTAGAGTTGGAACAACTCTACATTGCAAAGTTTCTCCAATGGAGCTGAAACTTTGCAGAGGTGTTTAACACCCCAAATGAGTACTCCACACCAAAGATGGGATTTGTGAGACTCTGTTTGGCCACACTCCCTTTGTAAAGGACAGTACTGGTTTTACTAAGTCAAACTTGTTCAATGGAGCTTAGATTTGGTGGAACCCCATGTTTTTACCCCAAGATCAAACCTGTTAAGTTTCATTTACAGTGGTGGAGTGGAAGCACCCCAAGTCACTGTTGAACACCTTCTGACAGGAAGGTAAAAACCCTCGTAGCCATTGTTTTACCCAATGCCAAGGCTCCAAAATTGGTGGGTTAGAGAACCAGAACACCCTGAGCACCCAGTCAATCAGCCCCTCCACAACTCCAAGCACAAGTGACAAGAAATCCAATTTGAGCTACAGGGCAGTACTGGCAACACTAGTGTTCCTTGCTCCCTTGACCAGCTCGAGCTCCCACTAAGCCACAACGGCTAGGCGCACTCCCAGCAACACTCAGGACATGGAGGACACGTCCCTAGTGCCCTAGAGCGAGCCAGCGTGTCGTGGCATGCCAAAACTGCGCTCTGGGCGCGCTGCAGAGAGCCACCAGCAAGGGGACGACGCTCTGGTCGGTCCCAACCTCCCCAGTTATGTCCAAACACTCCCCCGACAACCATTCAGTGCAAAGCTACCCCAGGGACCCTCTCCCCCTCGCGCAAGAGCTCAGACGACGCGTGCCCGTGCGCGCCCGACGCGGCTGAGCATGCACGGTCGCTGCGGCTCGACCCCACTCGCTTTCTCTCTGCGGCCGTTGCACCACGAGGTCCTAAACCACGTCCCGAACCCGTGGTTTCGCGGCCAGCACCTCAATGTGCTCGCACGCGCACCACGGTGAGTCACCGGAGCGCCCGAGTCAGGTCACCGTCGTTGGCCTATAAATAGGTCCCCCCGGCGCCCCAGCACCCTCCAAGCAGCTTCAACACAACCAGTATACACTCCCTAGCCACCCAATCGAGCTCGCAGAGCCCCGGTGCTCGAGATCGACCGAGGCCCCTCCGCCTCGGAGCTCCGGTCGATCTCCGGCTATACGCCGGCTCCTGCGCTGCCCCACCCCCCATTACACTCCCCTTGACACCAGGAACGTTTCCCCTAGCTTTCCCGAACGAATCCGTGCCCCTAGTCCCTAGTTCAACACCAACCCGAAACCCTTCCACCACGAGCACCTCGTCGCTGGCAACCCAGACCACCTCCGGTGACATCCCGACCACGAGCAGGTAGGCGGAGGCACGAGGGACCCGTTCCCGTTCTTAGTTTGGCCTGAGGACAACGTCAGCCTCGCCGGCGTCCATCTCCACCTCTCTGGCTGGAGGTAGGAAAAGGACCCGACAGGTGGAGCCCACCTGTCGGTGTCCTGGGGCAGCGAGCGCGCGCAGCCGCTGACGCTGACCCCAGGGGCCCGCTGGTCAGATTTAAACCTGGCCCGCGCGCGCCTGGTGGCCAGGCCTGCTGGCTGGGCCGGCTGGATCTGTTCCCCTGGCCCTTTTTCCTTTTTTTTATCCTGTAACTTAAATGATTTTTATAAAAAGATTTAGTCAGTGGAAAAATATAATTCTTCCACCAGTAATTTTCTAAAAATGAGTAGTATTTAATTCTGCAATAGTTGACATTTAACAAGAACAGAAATTATTTTGATATAATAAAATGATATTAAAAAGCACTTATTTACTTCTGTTTGCTTTTAAATAAATATGCTTAGCTAATAAAACTATAGGAAGCATTTTCCAAAATAATAAACTGAATTTATTCAAGCCTTGCAACATTTTTAAAAGCACTTTGTGATCTGTTTTAGTGAGAGCTAGTATTTATTTATTCCTTTCTCGACGATAGAGTTACCGAGTGAAGAAGGATCCGGAGCGCAAGACCTCGAAGACCCCGGATACCTAGCTAACCAAGGCAAGCAACCCTTTGACCATGACTTAAGCATATGAAATGATGCATGCTAGTATAGCAAGTATTTTCCCGTTGCATGTGATCACGATGCCGTTTCATCATTGTGGTGATGGTACCGAAGGCTTCTTCGAAGCACTTGTATTGATAGTAATGATATTCAGATGGCTCCTCGGAGCACAAACATGATGAGCTGACCCTACCACTTATGAGGATCATGCTACTGTCATGTTGACTAGTAGAGTAAGATCATTGCATTGAACTTGACCCTACCCCTTGAGGGTCATGTTGTTACCATGTTGACAAGTAAAAATAGAGCATTTTATCATGAGCATGATGATGAGTTAAATAAAGAGTTTATGAAAACCCCGTCGGGTGCCACTAATGCCCGAGGGTGATGATGAGTTGGTGATCACTTTTGGTGAAGTGATGCACCGGTGATTTTGGTGTGAGTATGGTTTCGGAAATGGATTAGATTTATGATGTGTCGACCGTCCCAACCTTACTAGTACGACCACGATACCCCTTTATGGGACGGGGCTTTGTTGATTCCTCTGGTCGGTACTAGCAAAGAGCCACATTACTAGTGGCGGGAGTGATCGGTGTCACTCTCGTGATGGGGTCGTGCCAGGTAGGACGACTATGCCATTATTATGAGTTCCAGGCACACCGTTGGTCCCTGCATGGTTGATACAGTCCAGAGTCAGTGCTCGTAAGACGTACAACATGTGGGCTGAGTACCAATCGAGTGGACCTCTTTGTCTAGTATCGTCAGGGGAAAGATGATGATCGGGTACTTACCTCGGGTATATGTGATATACCGCGAGTCGTGGATGACACGGAAGTTTCCCGTTTCTCGTGGGTCCAGCGTACTACCTCTGCAGAGTGTAAACTATTCAAATAGCCGTGTCCACGGTCAAGGACAGTTGGGTGGTGCTGCTTAAACTACGTCCTGAGTTTCTGCATAAACCAAGTGTGTGTGTGTGGTGTTAAAAAGGTGTTGTTATGATAATCATAATAATATGATCAAGATCGGTGACTTGACATATAGGGTAAACCCGGATGGTTTAGCCCTCAGTGTTACCTTGAGGTTATGACAAGTCCGATGACTTGGCATATAGGGTGAACCCGGTGTGTTCAACCCTTGTCAGATATGTTGGTATCTGTAACCTGTTCTTAAAAAGAAATTCTTTAAATTGTTGCATATACCTGATCATGCCACCACATTGCATCCCACTAAAGAAGCATGTTACTGTTATTCCTTACCAAATATATTCATATCATGGGCTGTTTGCGAGTACATTCAAAGTACTCATTGGCTTGCCACTGGTTATGTTATTGACCAGACATGGAAGGACCGGAGTTTGGCGATGAGTACGCCGTCGAAGACGAACCTGCGATCTAGGATGCTTCCAAGTCAAAATGCCTGTCGGTGTAGGCTTGATGGCATGGGCACCGCTCAGCCCTTACGAGTTTCCGCTACTCGATGTATCCGTTTAATTTGGCTTTAGGCTTTGCTCTTGAACCTGACCTTCTGGTCGTTCGATGTAATAATTTCAGTACTTGGATGTAAGACTCTATTATTCAATATCTGTGTTTAGTGAACATTGATCCTTGGGGTCACTGGGCACGGCGAACTCGACTTGCTAGTCGGGGTCCCCACAGAACTGGTATCAGAGCCATCCTGACTATTGGAAGCCTTAGATAGCATGGACGTTAACCAAGAACGTTAGAACGCCAGCCTTGCACAAGACTCTTGCACATACAACCTTCTGACTTCTCTCCTATGCCTTGTAGATGGCTCTCGTACCTGAGACACTTCTGGAGACCGGCTTTCCACTACTCCTGGTGGATTGTCTCGAGAAGTGACACGTACGATGCACGCCCATCTTCCTCTACCACGAGCACTGGGTCAACGCCGACACCAAGGAATATCACGTGGATGTGATAGTGAAGGCTAATGACTCCCCGTCTAGTTGGTTCTTCGAAGGACCACAGATGGGAGAGCTGATGTTGGCAGTAGAGGCAGCTACACGAGAGGCGCTCGTGCATCTCCGCAACATCCTCCCTGAAATGGCAAATGAGCCTGTCACTCGTCACCTACCTTTCATTAAGGAAGGAGTGGATGGGAGTTGGACACTCACCCCAGCCACGGAGGATGGAATGCTATTAAGGTTTCAGACCTACTTCAGTCTCTCGTCGGACACCCTGACGCACTTCCTGATCAAGGAATCAGTCAAGCTTCGCGAAGAGTTGCACCTAGTCAAGGGCCTGCTCCACACTGAGAAGATACAGAACCGCAAAGTAAAGAAGGCAGGCGCACCTGAAGGGAGGACAGCTGTTGCCACTAGGGGTGGTGTGTTAACCATCCAGGGAGTCCCTCTTCGGAGTCGCCGCCTGACAGCGGAAGAGTACACTGAGATCTTCGCCGCCTCGCCC
Organism: Hordeum vulgare subsp. vulgare; assembly: GCF_904849725.1. Taxonomy (NCBI): domain Eukaryota; kingdom Viridiplantae; phylum Streptophyta; class Magnoliopsida; order Poales; family Poaceae; genus Hordeum; species Hordeum vulgare. Next base: position 554,953,993 of record NC_058519.1, read on the forward strand.
AAGAGACGCCGTGATGTGCGGATTCTTTCTTCCACTCCTATAAAGGAAGAAGATGTTGATGAAGATGAGGATCCTGTTGAATCCGTCTTTGAGACCGAGCAGTCCGCCGCATAGATTCTAGCGTAGGCAATTAAGAATACCCGAGCACAGGGTATCCATGTATCCGTTTTTAATTTGCGTATGTGTGCTTGATGTAAGTCACCTATTGCCATAGGCAGCCTGTAAGTGACTACATCACCTAGTTGTTATGAATGCAATTTCCAGTTTATCAAAAACTTTGATTTTGAAAACTTGGCACATACACGTGTTGGACCCCCTCTTACTAGGAATGAATCCTTGTATTCCCGAGCAAGGTGGCATTTTGACCTGTCTGTTTCTATGATAGGATGGTGAACGCAACCCGCAACAGCACCTTCGGCAACCCCGGCGCCGGCTCCTCAGGGACGCCGCAGGGAACCGAAGGAGAAGCTCACGCTGGAGGTCACCACGAGCAGCCTAGAGACCTTCCGCCACCGCCTCCTCCTGAGAACTTGACGATGGCTCAATTCCTTCAAGCTCTTCGGGAGGAGCGTCAAGCCAGCAATGCCGCTATTCAGCAGCTGACTCAAGTCCTGGTGGACAACCCGCCGCGGAATGGGAATGGCGGTGGTCGCTCTACCCTCTCTGAGTTCATGCGGACTACGCCCCCATATTCACGGAGTCGACTGAACCCCTGGACGCCGATGACTGGATTCACACCATTGAAGACCTCCTTGCGCTGGTCAAGTGCACCGATGATCATGAGAAGGTCCTTTATGCTTCTCACTGCCTCAGAGGCACCTCCAGGGCATGGTGGGATGGATTCTAGATCATGCGGATGGGGCAAGTCATCATGTGGGAGATGTTCAAGGAAGGATTTCGCGCGGCTCACATTCCACCTGGACTGATGACCATTAAGAAGCGGGAATTCTGAGCCTTGAGGCAGGGCAGTGGAACTGTTAAGGAGTACCTGCAGAAGTTTAACCTCTTGTCGAGATACGCACCTGAAGATGTTAACACTAAGGCCGCTAAGGTGGAACGCTTCATGGAAGGGTTACAGCAGTCCCTGCAATACCAGCTGGTGGTTTGCGACTGCTAGACTTTCAGCGAGCTGGTTAACAAGGCGCTTATGCTGGAAGACAAGCGTCGTGCGATGGACGACACCCGCAAGCGCAAACTGATAGGCAATGGAGGACCCGGTAACACAAGACCAAGACCATGGCAGTCAGCATCTGCAAGAGCCAACTTTCAGCAGCAGCACTACAAGTATCCGATGTTCCGCCAGAATTATCAGCCTCAGCAGCAAGCCAAGCCAGCAGTCAACCCGCCGAACAACGGTGGAGTCAAGACCAACCCTCCAGGGCAAGTCACCTGCTTTGGGTGTGGTCAGACTGGGCACTATTCCAGGCAGTGTCCCAACAAGAAGCCCGACGCACCGCGTCCCAACGCACCCAACCCCGGTCAAGGTGCACCAGGAAGGAACCAGGCCCCCTGCAACCAATAGTTCAATGGCAGGGGCCGGATCAATCACTTCACTGCAGAAGAAGCACAGGAAGACCCGGACTGCATTCTGGGTACGTTCCTCGTCAACTCAACTCCAGCAACAGTGTTGTTTGATTGTGGTGCCTCGCATTCTTTTGTTACTCAAGGGTTTGCGGAGAAGTGCGGTTTAAAACCCACTTTACTCTGTGGGCAGATGGCAATTCAAACCCTGGGAAAAGTATTGAGGACCAACCTAGGGTGTAGAAGGGTCGAGATAGTTATCAATGGGACGAGTTTCTTGGCAGACCTCATTGTGCTTAAATCGCAAGGTGTAGAAGTAATCCTTGGCATGGATTGGTTGGCCAAGCACCAGAGTCTTTTGGATTGTGCCAACAGGGCCATTACCATGATAAGCAACCAAGGGGTCAAGGTCAAGTTTGTCTCCGAGCCAGTGTCGGCTCATGCATCTCGAGTCAACCGTCTGTCCGAGATAGAGATTGATCAAGTGCCTATAGTCTGTGAATACCCAGACGTCTTTCCTGACGAGCTACCCGGAATGCCTCCTCACCGAGACATCGAGTTCATCATTGAGCTCATGCCCGGATCAAGGCCTATATATAAAAAGCCTTACAGGATGGGTTCCGAAGAGCTGGCAGAGCTGAAGAAACAGCTGGATGAGCAACTCAGGAAAGGGTTCATCCGTCCGAGTGCATCACCTTGGGGATCACCTGTTCTATTTGTTTCAAAGAAGGATGGTACCATCCGACTCTGCGTCGACTACCGTTCTCTTAATGAAGTCACAATTAAGAACAAGTACCCGCTCCCCAAGATCGAAGACCTGTTTGACCAGTTAAACGGGGCCAGGGTATTTTCCAAGATCGATCTTCGATCGGGATACTACCAGTAGAAGATCTGACCCGAAGATATACCCAAGACTGCATTCGTGACCCGGTACGGTCTCTATGAATGCACTGTCATGCCTTTCGGTTTGACAAATGCCCAACCTACTTCATGTACCTCATGAACAAGGTCTTCATGGAATATTTGGACAAGTTTGTCGTCGTGTTCATCGATGACATATTAATCTTCTCCAAGTCCGAAGAGGAGCATGAGCAACATCTGAGGCTAGTTCTGGGAAAGCTTTATGAGCACGAACTTTATGCCAAATTCAGCAAGTGTCAGTTCTGGCTGAACGAAGTTGGATTTCTGGGTCATACCCTGACGGCACGCGGTTTGGCCGTAGATCAGTCCAAGATTACTACAGTGACCAACTGGGAATCACCAAAGGAAATGAAGGATGTCAGGAGTTTCCTCGGGCTCGCAGGATACTACCACAAGTTTGTCGAAGGATTCTCCAGCATCGCCCGACCTATGACTCAGCTCTTGAAGAAAGGCCGGAAGTTCGAGTGGACACCGGCGTGTGAAGCAAGCTTCCAGGAGTTGAAGAAGAGGCTAACTACCGCCCCGGTATTGGCTACCCCAGACATCAGCAAGGAATTCGTGATATATTGTGATGCCTCTGGAATCGGGCTCGGTGGAGTCCTGATGCAAGATGGCAGGGTCGTGGCGTACTTTTCACGGCAACTGCGACCGCATGAGGAGAACTACGCCACCCATGATCTCGAGCTAGCAGCTGTAGTGCATGCTCTGAAGACGTGGCGATATTACCTTCTGGGAAAGCGATGTGAGATATATACAGACCACAAAAGTCTGAAATATATCTTCACTCAAAGGGAGCTGAATATGAGACAGGGAGATGGCTTGAGTTAATCAAGGATTACGACCTCAACATTCAGTACCATCCCGGCAAGGCAAACGTGGTAGCTGATGCCTTGAGCCGGAAGGCACGCTCCTTGAACGTCACGCTCAAGGAAAGGTTACCCGTCTTGTATGAAGAGATGGAGGGCTTCGGACTTGAGATAGTCAAACCAGGGTACCTGGCCAACCTCGAAGTCAAGCCTACTCTGGCAGACGACATCAAGGAAGCCCAGAAGGGGCACAAGAGTATCGAAGGCCTCAAGAGGAAGGTGCGAGAAGGCAAAGCCCCAGGATTCTCGATTGATGAGCAAGGAGTACTGTGGTACGGGAAGCTCTTATGCGTACCTAACAAGGCCGGACTTAAGGACTTGATCCTGCAAGAGGCACATGACACACTGTACTCTATCCATCCAGGTGGTACCAAGATGTACCAAGACATCCGAGAACGATTCTGGTGGCATGGCATGAAGAGGGAAATTGGCTCCTATGTCGCTAAATGTGATGTATGTCAGCGAGCCAAGGCTGAACACCAGCGACCTGCTGGATTACTGCAACCTCTTCAAGTGCCGGAATGGAAGTGGGATAAAGTCGACATGGACTTCATCATCGGGTTGCCCCGGTCGAATAAGGGTCATAACTCCATTTGGGTCATAGTTGATCATTTGACCAACGTGGCCCATTTCATCCCCGTTAACACCACTTACGATGGCAGCCAGTTGGCCAGTCTGTACATTCATCGAGTGGTGAGTCTCCATGGAGTTCCCAAAGAGATCGTGTCCGACCGCAGCACGCAATTCACCTCAAGATTCTGGAAGAAGTTTCAAGAAGCTCTCGGAACCAAACTCTCCTTCAGTATGGCTTTCCACCCACAAACGGGCGGACAGACCGAGAGGGTAAACCAGATACTTGATGACATGCTCCGCGCTTGTGTTTTGGCCCATGGTGCCAAGTGGGAAGACTGCCTGCCGTTTGCTGAGTTTTCTTACAACAACAGCTACCAGTCCAGTCTTCAAATGGCCCCATTCGAAGCATTATATGGGCGGAAGTGCCGCACCCCGCTCAATTGGTCCGAAACCGGTGAAGGACTAGTCTTTGGACCAGAAGCACTGCACGAAGCAGGGGACAAGGTTCAACTTGTCCGAGAGAACTTGGAGGCAGCTAAGTCAAGGCAGAAGAGCTATGCGGACCCTCGCCGCAGAAACGTGGAGTTTGTTCCCGGAAACCAGGTGTACTTGCGAGTCACGCCTCTCAAGGGGACCAAGCGTTTCCACGTCAAAGGGAAGCTAGGTCCAAGGTTCATTGGACCCTTCAAGATCACCGCAAGGCGCGGGGAAGTAGCTTATCAGTTGGAGCTACCTCCTGAGCTTTCGGGGGTGCACAACGTGTTCCACGTGTCACAACTTCGGAAGTGTTTGCAAGTGCCGAACCGTCCTGATCTTTACAAGGATATTGACCATCAAGCTATTGACCTTCAACCGGATCTTACCTACCGCGAGAGACCGATTCACATTTTGGATGAAGCCAAGCGTTGCACCAGAAGCCGCACCATCAAGTTTTCAAGGTTCAGTGGAGCAACCATACCGAAGCAGAAGCCACATGGGAACGTGAAGACTATCTCCGATCAGAATTTCCCAAGCTATTCAACGCTTAGCTTAGGAATCTCGGGGACGAGATTCTTGTAAGAGGGATAGGTCTGTCACACCCTGTTTTTCACCCCAAGTATTCTATGTTGCAAAAATCAGAGCTTGTTAAAACTTTTTACAATAATGTTGTGAGTGCAATGTGAACCCTTGTTTGAGTGTCTGCATGTTTGTTTGATGACTCAAATCTATGAAAATTTATTATTTTGCTCTCCTCAAAAACCCTTTCTCCTTTATACCAAGATCACCTTCATCATGTTGGGATGCACTACTAGCTCATGAAGCCAAGTGGCACTTCCAACCAAAGTTGGTGATATGATCCAAATATTATTTTCATTCATTAAAAACATTAATTGGTGATTTAAAATATTATTTTCCTATTTTATATATATGTCTGTTTCTAAGGCCAGTAATGATATTCCCACAAGGAAAATTGCTTTCCTGCCTTCGAAAATTCTGAGTAAATTCATGGAAGCTCAGAAGGACATATATTTTCCATATATAAGATTTCCAACCCTATTTTATATTAATATTATTTGAATAAAACCCTGAAAACCATTTCTGTCTGTTTTAGCTTTTTGAGATGTTTCCAAAGGAAATTATCTCAATAAAATCCCATAAAATTACAGGAGCCCTTCCAAGCCATATTAGGTGCTCACCTAAAATCTGACCTTGATCCAAGGTGGGGAAGTGCACCTAATGAGCCCAAAACCCTCTTTGTCCAGAGTAGAGTTGGAACAACTCTACATTGCAAAGTTTCTCCAATGGAGCTGAAACTTTGCACAGGTGTTTAACACCCCAAATGAGGACTCCACACCAAAGATGGGATTTGTGAGACTCTGTTTGGCCACACTCCCTTTGTAAAGGACAGTACTGGTCATTTTGAGACATTTTCAAGTTTACAAAGTCAAACTTGTTCAATGGAGGTCAGATTTGGTGGAACCCCATGTTTTTACCCCAAGATCAAACCTGTTAAGTTTCATTTACAGTGGTGGAGTGGAAGCACCCCAAGTCACTGTCGAACACCTACTGACAGGAAGGTAAAACCCCTCCTAGCCACTGTTTTACCCAATGCCAAGGCCCCAAACTTGGTGAGTTAGAGCACGAGAACACCCTGAGCACCCAGTCAATCAGCCCCTCCCCAACTCCAAGCACAAGTGACAAGAACTCCAATTTGAGCTGCAGGGCAGTACTGGCAACACTAGTGTTCCTTGTTCCCTTGACCAGCTCGAGCTCCCACTAAGCCACAATGGCTAGGCGCACTCCCAGCAACACTCAGTGTTGGGGAACGTCGCATGGGAAACAAAAATTTTCCTACGCGCACGAAGACCTATCATGGTGATGTCCATCTACGAGAGGGGATGAGTGATCTACGTACCCTTGTAGATCGTACAGCAGAAGCGTTAGAGAACGCGGTTGATGTAGTGGAACGTCCTCACGTCCCTCGATCCGCCCCGCGAACAATCCCGCGATCAGTCCCACAATCTAGTACCGAACGGACGACACCTCCGCGTTCAGCACACGTACAGCTTGACGATGATCTCGGCCTTCTTGATCCAGCAAGAGAGACGGAGAGGTAGAAGAGTTCTCCGGCAGCGTGACGGCACTCCGGAGGTTGGTGATGATCTTGTCTCAGCAGGGCTCCACCCGAGCTCCGCAGAAACGCGATCTAGAGGAAAAACTATGGAGGTATGTGGTCGGGCAGCCGTGAGAAAGTCGTCTCAAATCAGCCCTAATTGCTCCATATATATAGGAGGAGGGAGGGGGACCTTGCCTTGGGGTCCAAGGGACCCTCAAGGGGTTGGCCGAGCCAAGGGGGGGAGGACTCCCCCCCAAACCGAGTTGGAGTTGGTTTGGTGGGAGGAGTCCCCCTCCCTTCCCACTTCCTCCCTCTTTTTTTTTTCTTTTCCTTTGATTCTTTATTCTTGGCGCATGGGCCCCCTTGGGGCTGTCCCACCAGCCCACTAAGGGCTGGTGTGTCTCCCCAAAGCCTATGGGCTTCCCCGGGGTGGGTTTCCCCCCCCCTCGGTGAACTCCCGGAACCCATTCGTCATTCCCGGTACATTCCCGGTAACTCCGAAAACCTTCCGGTAATCAAATGAGGTCATCCTATATATCAATATTCGTTTCCGGACCATTCCGGAAACCCTCGTGACGTCCGTGATCTCATCCGGGACTCCGAACAACATTCGGTAACCAACCATATAACTCAAATACGCATAAAACAACGTCGAACCTTAAGTGTGCAGACCCTGCGGGTTCGAGAACTATGTAGACATGACTCGAGAGACTCCTCGGTCAATATCCAATAGCGGGACCTGGATGCCCATATTGGATCCTACATATTCTACGAAGATCTTATCGTTTGAACCTCAGTGCCAAGGATTCATATAATCCCGTATGTCATTCCCTTTGTCCTTCGGTATGTTACTTGCCCGAGATTCGATCGTCAGTATCCGCATACCTATTTCAATCTCGTTTACTGACAAGTCTCTTTACTCGTTCCGTAATACAAGATCCCGCAACTTACACTAAGTTACATTGCTTGCAAGGCTTGTGTGTGATGTTGTATTACCGAGTGGGCCCCGAGATACCTCTCCGTCACACGGAGTGACAAATCCCAGTCTTGATCCATACTAACTCAACGAACACCTTCGGAGATACCTGTAGAGCATCTTTATAGTCACCCAGTTACGTTGCGACGTTTGATACACACAAAGTATTCCTCCGGTGTCAGTGAGTTATATGATCTCATGGTCATAGGAATAAATACTTGACACGCAGAAAACAGTAGCAACAAAATGACACGATCAACATGCTACGTCTATTAGTTTGGGTCTAGTCCATCACGTGATTCTCCCAATGACATGATCCAGTTATCAAGCAACAACACCTTGTTCATAATCAGAAGACACTGACTATCATCGATCAACTGGCTAGCCAACTAGAGGCATGCTAGGGACGGTGTTTTGTCTATGTATCCACACATGTAAATGAGTCTTCATTCAATACAATTATAGCATGGATAATAAACTATTATCTTGATACAGGAATTATAATAATAACTATACATTTATTATTGCCTCTAGGGCATAATTCCAACAGTCTCCCACTTGCACTAGAGTCAATAATCTAGCCCTCACATCACCATGTGAATTACATTGTAATAAATCTAACACCCATACAGTTCTGGTGTCGATCATGTTTTGGCCGTGGAAGAGGTTTAGTCAGCGGGTCTGCTACATTCAGATCCGTGTGCACTTTGCATATATTTACGTCCTCCTCCTCGACGTAGTCGCGGATGAGGTTGAAGCGTCGTTTGATGTGTCTGGTCTTCTTGTGAAACCTTGGTTCCTTTGCTAAGGCAATGGCACCAGTGTTGTCACAGAACAAGGTTATTGGATCCAGTGCACTTGGCACCACTCCAAGATCCGTCATGAACTGCTTCATCCAGACACCCTCCTTAGCCGCCTCCGAGGCAGCCATGTACTCTGCTTCACATGTAGAATCTGCTACGACGCTTTGCTTGGAACTGCACCAGCTTACTGCACCCCCATTAAGAATAAATACGTATCCGGTTTGCGACTTAGAGTCGTCCGGATCTGTGTCAAAGCTTGCATCGACGTAACCTTTTACGGCGAGCTCTTCGTCACCTCCATACACGAGAAACATCTCCTTAGTCCTTTTCAGGTACTTCAGGATATTCTTGATCGCTGTCCAGTGATCCACTCCTGGATTACTCTGGAACCTACCTGCCATACTTATGGCCAGGCTAACATCCGGTCTAGTGCACAACATCGCATACATGATAGAACCTATGGCTGAAGCATAGGGGACGGAGCGCATATGCTCTCTATCTTCAGCAGTTGCTGGGCACTGAGTCTTACTCAATCTCGTACCTTGTAAAACTGGCAAGAACCCTTTCTTGGACTGTTCCATTTTGAACCTTTTCAAAACTTTATCAAGGTATGTGCTTTGTGGAAGTCCTATCAGGTGTTTTGATCTGTCCCTATAGATCTTAACGCCTAGAATGTAAGCAGCTTCTCCTAGGTCCTTCATAGAGAAACTTTTATTCAAGTAACCTTTTATGCTCTCCAAAAGCTCTACGTTGTTTCCAATCAGTAATATGTCATCCACATATAATATTAGAAACGCCACAGAGCTCCCACTCACTTTCTTGTAAATACAAGATTCTCCAACCACTTGTATAAACCCAAATGCTTTGATCACCTCATCAAAGCGTTTGTTCCAACTCCGAGATGCTTGCACCAGTCCATAAGTGGATCGCTGGAGCTTGCACACTTTGTCAGCATTTTTAGGATCGACAAAACCTTCGGGTTGCATCATATACAACTCTTCCTTAAGGAAACCGTTAAGGAACGCCGTTTTGACATCCATCTGCCAGATTTCATAATCGAAAAATGCAGCTATTGCTAACATGATTCTGACGGACTTAAGCATCGCTACGGGTGAGAAGGTCTCATCGTAGTCAACTCCTGGAACTTGTGAAAAACCCTTTGCCACAAGTCGAGCTTTATAAACGGTCACATTACCGTCAGCGTCCGTCTTCTTCTTAAAGATCCATTTGTTCTGAATAGCCTTGCGGCCCATAGGCAGTATCTCCAAAGTCCACACTTTGTTCTCATACATGGATCCTATCTCGGATTTCATGGCTTCTAGCCATTTGTTGGAATCTGGGCCCACCATTGCTTCTTCATAATTTGCAGGTTCATTGTTGTCTAACAACATGATTGATAAGACGGGATTACCGTACCACTCTGGAGCAGCGCGTGATCTCGTCGACCTGCGTGGTTCAACAGAAACTTGAACTGGAGTTTCATGATCATCATCATTAACTTCCTCCTCAACCGACGTCGCAACGACAGAGGTTTCCCCTTGCCCTGCGCCACCATCCAGAGGGATGAGAGGTTCGACAACCTCGTCAAGTTCTATCTTCCTCCCACTCAATTCTCTCGAGAGAAACTCCTTCTCGAGAAAAGTTCCGTTCTTAGCAACAAACACTTTGCCCTCGGATTTGAGATAGAAGGTGTACCCAACTGTCTCTTTTGGGTAACCTATGAAGACGCATTTTTCCGCTTTGGGTTCCAGCTTTTCAGGCTGAAGCTTTTTGACATAAGCATCACATCCCCAAACTTTAAGAAACGACAACTTTGGCCTTTTGCCATACCACAGTTCGTATGGTGTCGTCTCAACGGATTTTGATGGTGCCCTATTTAAAGTGAATGCAGCTGTTTCTAATGCATAACCCCAAAATGATAACAGCAAATCAGTAAGAGACATCATAGATCGCACCATCTCTAACAAAGTACGATTACGACGTTCGGACACACCATTACGCTGTGGTGTTCCAGGCGGTGTTAACTGTGAAACAATTCCACATTGTCTTAAGTGAGCACCAAACTTGAAACTCAGATATTCACCCCCACGATCAGACCGTAGGAACTTGATCTTCTTGTTACGATGATTTTCCACTTCACTCTGAAATTGCTTGAACTTTTCAAATGTTTCAGACTTGTGTTTCATCAAGTAGACATAACCATATCTACTTAAATCGTCAGTGAAGGTGAGGAAATAACGATATCCGCCACGTGCCTCTACGCTCATTGGACCACACACATCTGTATGTATGATTTCCAACAAGTCACTTGCACGCTCCATTGTTCCGGAGAACGGAGTCTTAGTCATCTTGCCCATGAGGCATGGTTCGCACGTTTCAAGTGAATCAAAATCAAGTGACTCCAAAAGTCCATCAGCATGGAGTTTCTTCATGCGCTTTACACCAATATGACCCAAGCGGCAGTGCCACAAAAATATGGCGCTATCATTGTTTACTCTAACTCTTTTGGTCTCAATGTTATGTATATGCGTATCGCTATCAAGATTCAACATGAACAATCCTCTCACATTCGGTGCATGACCATAAAAGATGTTACTCATAGAAATAGAACAACCATTATTCTCAGACTTAAAAGAGTAACCGTCTCGCAATAAACAAGATCCAGATATAATGTTCATGCTCAACGCAGGCACTAAATAACAATGATTTAAGTTCATCACTAATCCCGATGGTAGCTAAAGTGACACTGTGCCGACGGCGATTGCATCAACCTTGGAACCATTTCCTACGCGCATCGTCACTTCGTCTTTCGCCAGCCTTCGTCTATTCCGCAGTTCCTGTTTCGAGTTGCAAATGTGAGCAACAGAACCGGTATCGAATACCCAAGCACTACTACGAGATCCGGTTAAGTACACATCAATAACATGTATATCAAATATACCTGATTTTTCTTTGCCCACCTTCTTATCTGCCAGATACTTGGGGCAATTGCGCTTCCAGTGACCCATACCCTTGCAATAGAAGCACTCTGTTTCAGGCTTAGGTCCAGCCTTGGGTTTCTTCGGCGGATTGGCAACAGGCTTGCCGCTCTTCTTTGAATTGCCCTTCTTGCCTTTGCCGTTTCTCTTGAAACTAGTGGTCTTGCTAACCATCAACACTTGATGCTCTTTACGGAGTTCAGACTCTGCGACTTTCAGCATCGCAAACAACTCGCCGGGAGACTTGTTCATCCCTTGCATGTTGTAGTTCAACACAAAGCCTTTATAGCTTGGCGGCAGTGATTGAAGGATTCTGTCAGTGATAGCTTCTTGCGGGAGTTCAATCCCCAGTTCAGCTAGACGGTTTGAGTACCCAGACATTTTGAGCACATGTTCACTGACAGACGAGTTTTCCTCCATCTTGCAAGCATAGAATTTATCGGAGGTCTCATACCTCTCGATCCGGGCGTTCTTCTGAAAGATAAACTTCAACTCCTGGAACATCTCAAATGCTCCATGACGCTCAAAGCGACGTTGAAGTCCCGGTTCTAAGCCATACAAGACTGCACATTGAACTATTGAGTAGTCCTCCTTACGCGCCAACCAAGCGTTCTTAACATCCTGATCAGCCATAGCGGGTGGTTCATCTCCTAGCGCAGCATTAAGGACATAATCCTTCTTCCCAGCTTGTAAGATTAGCTTAAGATTACGAGCCCAGTCTACAAAGTTGCTTCCATCATCTTTCAACTTAGCTTTCTCTAGGAACGTATTAAAATTCAGGATGACACTTGCGTGAGCCATGATCTACAACACAAATATATTCAAAGTGGACTTAGACTATGTTCAAGATAATTAGAGTTCAACTTAATCAAATTATATGCTAAACTCCCACTCAAAAAGTACATCTCTCTAGTCATTTGAGTGGTTCATGATCCACTTACACTATCCCAAGTCCGATCATCACGTGAGTTGAGTATAGTTTCAGTGGTAAGCATCCCTATGCTAATCATATCAACTATATGATTCATGATCAACCTTTCGGTCACATGTGTTCCGAGGCCATGTCTGCACATGCTAGGCTCGTCAAGCTTAACCCGAGTGTTCCGCGTGCGCAACTGTTTTGCACCCGTTGTATGTGAACGTTGAGTCTATCACACTCGATCATCACGTGGTGTCTCGAAACGACGAACTGTAGCAACGGTGCACAGTCGGGGAGAACACAATTTCGTCTTGAAATTTTAGTGAGAGATCACCTCATAATGCTACCGTCGTTCTAAGAAAAATAAGGTGCATAAAAGGATTAACATCACATGCAATTCATAAGTGACATGATATGGCCATCATCATGTGCTTCTTGATCTCCATCACCAAAGCACCGGCACGATCTTCTTGTCACCGGCGCCACACCATGATCATCCATCAACGTGTTGCCATCGGGGTTGTCGTGCTACTTATGCTATTACTACTAAAGCTACATCCTAGCAAAATAGTAAACGCATCTGCAAGCACAAACGTTAGTATAAAGACAACCCTATGGCTCCTGCCGGTTGCCGTACCATCGACGTGCAAGTCGATATTTCTATTACAACATGATCATCTCATACATCCAATATATCACATCACATCATTGGCCATATCATATCACAATCATACCCTGCAAAAACAAGTTAGACGTCCTCTAATTTTGTTGTTGCATGTTTTAAGTGGTGACCAAGGGTATCTAGTAGGATCGCATCTTACTTACGCAAACACCACAACGGAGATATATGAGTTGCTATTTAACCTCATCCAAGGACCTCCTCGGTCAAATCCGATTCCACTAAAGTTGGAGAAACCGTCACTTGCCAGTCATCTTTGAGCAAAGGGGGTTACTCGTAACGATGAAACCAGTCTCTCGTAAGCGTACGAGTAATGTCGGTCCAAGCCGCTTCAATCCAACAATACCGCGGAATCAAGAAAAGACTAAGGAGGGCAGCAAAACGCACATCACCGCCCACAAAAACTTTTGTGTTCTACTCGAGAAGACATCTACGCATGAACCTAGCTCATGATGCCACTGTTGTGGAACGTCGCATGGGAAACAAAAATTTTCTTACGCGCACGAAGACCTATCATGGTGATGTCCATCTACGAGAGGGGATGAGTGATCTACGTACCCCTGTAGATCGTACAGCAGAAGCGTTAGAGAACGCAGTTGATGTAGTGGACCGTCCTCACGTCCCTCGATCCGCCCCGCGAACAATCCCGCGATCAGTCCCACGATCTAGTACCGAACGGACGGCAGCTCCGCGTTCAGCACACGTACAGCTTGACGATGATCTCGGCCTTCTTGATCCAGCAAGAGAGACGGAGAGGTAGAAGAGTTCTCTGGCAGCGTGACGGCGCTCCGGAGGTTGGTGATGATCTTGTCTCAGCAGGGCTCCGCCCGAGCTCCGCAGAAACGCGATCTAGAGGAAAAACTATGGAGGTATGTGGTCGGGCAGCCGTGAGAAAGTCGTCTCAAATCAGCCCTAATTGCTCCATATATATAGGAGGAGGGAGGGGGACCTTGCCTTGGGGTCCAAGGGACCCTCAAGGGGTCGGCCGAGCCAAGGGGGGGAGGACTCCCCCCCAAACCGAGTTGGAGTTGGTTTGGTGGGAGGAGTCCCCCTCCCTTCCCACTTCCTCCCTCTTTTTTTTCTTTTCCTTTGATTCTTTATTCTTGGCGCATGGGCCCCCTTAGGGCTGTCCCACCAGCCCACTAAGGGCTGGTGTGTCTCCCCAAAGCCTATGGGCTTCCCCGGGGTGGGTTCCCCCCCCCTCGGTGAACTCCCGGAACCCATTCGTCATTCCCGGTACATTCCCCGTAACTCCGAAAACCTTCCGGTAATCAAATGAGGTCATCCTATATATCAATCTTCGTTTCCGGACCATTCCGGAAACCCTCGTGACGTCCGTGATATCATCCGGGACTCCGAACAACATTCGGTAACCAACCATATAACTCAAATACGCATAAAACAACGTCGAACCTTAAGTGTGCAGACCCTGCGGGTTCGAGAACTATGTAGACATGACCCGAGAGACTCCTCGGTCAATATCCAATAGCGGGACCTGGATGCCCATATTGGATCCTACATATTCTACGAAGATCTTATCGTTTAAACCTCAGTGCCAAGGATTCGTATAATCCCGTATGTCATTCCCTTTGTCCTTCGGTATGTTTCTTGCCCGAGATTCGATCGTCAGTATCCGCATACCTATTTCAATCTCGTTTACCGACAAGTCTTTTTAGTCGTTCCGTAATACAAGATCCCGCAACTTACACTAAGTTACATTGCTTGCAAGGCTTGTGTGTGATGTTGTATTACCGAGTGGGCCCCGAGATACCTCTCCGTCACACGGAGTGACAAATCCCAGTCTTGATCCATACTAACTCAACTAACACCTTCGGAGATACCTGTAGAGCATCTTTATAGTCACCCAGTTACGTTGCAACGTTTGATACACACAAAGTATTCCTCCGGTGTCAGTGAGCTATATGATCTCATGGTCATAGGAATAAATACTTGACACGCAGAAAACAGTAGCAACAAAATGACACGATCAACATGCTACGTCTATTAGTTTGGGTCTAGTCCATCACGTGATTCTCCCAATGACGTGATCCAGTTATCAAGCAACAACACCTTGTTCATAATCAGAAGACACTGACTATCATCGATCAACTGGCTAGCCAACTAGAGGCATGCTAGGGACGGTGTTTTGTCTATGTATCCACACATGTAAATGAGTCTTCATTCAATACAACTATAGCATGGATAATAAACTATTATCTTGATACAGGAATTATAATAATAACTATACATTTATTATTGCCTCTAGGTCATAATTCCAACACTCAGGACATGGAGGACACGTCCCTAGTTCCCGAGAGCGAGCCAGCGTGCCGTGGCATGCCAAAACTGCGCTCTAGGCGCGCTGCAGAGAGCCACCAGCAAGGGGACAACGCTCCGATTGGTCCCAACGTCCCCAATTATGTCCAAACACTCCCCTCGACAACCATTCAGTGCAAAGCTACCCCAAGGACACTCTCCCCCTCGCGCAAGAGCTCAGGCAACGCGTGCCCGTGCGCGCTCGACGCGGCCGAGCATGCACGGTCGCTGCGGCTCGACCCCACTCGCTTTCCCTCTGCGGCCGTTGCACCAGGAGGTCCTAAACCTTTTCCCGAACCCGTGGTTTCGTGGCCAACACCTCACTGTGCTCGCACGCGCACCACGGTGAGTCACCGGCACGCCCGAGTCGGGTTACCGTCGTTGGCCTATAAATAGGTCCCCCCGGCGCCCCAGCACCCTCCAAGCAGCTTCAGCACAACCAATATACACTCCCTAGCCACCCAATCGAGCTCGCAGAGCCCCGGTGCTCGAGATCGACCAAGGCCCCTCCGCCTCGGAGCTCCGGTCGATCTCCGGCTACACGTCGGCTCCTGCGCTGCCCGACCCCCCATTACAATCCCCTTGACACCAGGAACGTTTCCCCTAGCTTTCCCGAATGAATCCATGCCCCTAGTCCCTAGTTCAACACAAACCCGAAACCCTTCCGCCACGAGCACCTCGTCGCCGGCAACCGAGACCACCTCCGGTGACATCCCGACCACGAGCAGGTAGGCGGAGGCACGAGGGACCCGTTCCCGTTCTTAGTTTGGCCTGAGGACAACGGCAGCCTCGCCGGCGTCCATCTCCACCTCTCTGGCTGGAGGTAGGAGAAGGACCCGACAGGTGGAGCCCACCTGTCGGTGTCCTGTGGCAGCCAGCGCGTGCAGCCGCTGACGCTGACCCCAGGGGCCCGCATGTCAGGTTTGAACCTGGCCCTCGCGCGCCTGGTGACGAGGCCTGCTGGCTGGGCCGGCTGGATCTGTTCCCCTGGACCTTTTTCCTTTTTTCTTATCCTGTAACTTAAATGATTTTTATAAAAAGATTTAGTCAGTGGAAAAATATAATTCTTCCATCAGTAATTTTCTAAAAATGAGTAGTATTTGATTCTGCAAAAGTTGACATTTAACAAGAACAGAAACTATTTTGATATAATAAAATGATATTAAAAAGCACTTATTTACTTCTGTTTGCTTTGAAATAAATATGCTTAGCTAATAAAACTATAGGAAGCATTTTCCAAAATAATAAACTGAATTTATTCAAGCCTTGCAACATTTTTAAAAGCACTTTGTGATCTGTTTTAGTGAGAGCTAGTATTTATTTATTCCTTTCTCGACGATAGAGTTACCGAGTGACGGAGGATCCGGAGCGCAAGACCTCGAAGACCCCGGATACCTAGCTAACCAAGGCAAGCAACCCTTTGACCATGACTTAAGCATATGAAATGATGCATGCTAGTATAGCAAGTATTTTCCCGTTGCATGTGATCACGATGCCGGTTCATCATTGTGGTGATGGTACCGAAGGCTTCTTCGAAGCACTTGCATTGATAGTAATGATATTCACATGGCTCCTCGGAGCACAAACATGATGAGCTGACCCTGCCACTTATGAGGATCATGCTACTGTCATGTTGACTAGTAGGGTAAGATCATTGCATTGAACTTGACCCTACCCCTTGAGGGTCATGTTGTTACCATGTTGACAAGTAAAAATAGAGCATTTTATCATGAGCATGATGATGAGTTAAATAAAGAGTTTATGAAAACCCCGTCGGGTGCCACTAATGCCCGAGGGTGATGATGAGTTGGTGATCACTTTTGGTGAAGTGATGCACCGGTGATTTTGGTGTGAGTATGGTTTCGGAAATGGATTAGATTTATGATGTGTCGACCGTCCCAACCTTACCAGTACGACCACGATACCCCTTTATGGGATGGGGCTTTGTTGATTACTCTGGTCGGTACTAGCAAAGAGCCACATTACTAGTGGCGGGAGTGATCGGTGTCACTCTCGTGATGGGGTCGTGCCAGGTAGGACGACTATGCCATTATTATGAGTTCCAGGCACACCGTTGGTCCCTGCATGGTTGATACAGTCCAGAGTCGGTGCTCGTAAGACGTACAACATGTGGGCTAGGTACCAATCGAGTGGACCTCTTTGTCTAGTATCGTCAGGGGAAAGATGATGATCGGGTACTTACCTCGGGTATATGTGATATACCGCGAGTCGTGGATGACACGGAAGTTTCCCGTTTCTCGTGGGTCCAGCATACTACCTCTGCAGAGTGTAAACTATTCGAATAGCCGTGTCCACGGTCAAGGACAGTTGGGTGGTGCTGCTTAAACTACGTCTTGAGTTTCTGCATAAACCAAGTGTGTGTGTGTGGTGTTAAAAAGGTGTTGTTATGATAATCATAATAATATGATCAAGATCGGTGACTTGACATATAGGGTAAACCCGGATGGTTTAGCCCTCAGTGTTACCTTGAGGTTATGACAAGTCTGATGACTTGGCATATAGGGTGAACCCGATGTGTTCAACCCTTGTCAGATATGTTGGTATCTGTAACTTGTTCTTAAAAAGAAATTCTTTAAATTGTTGCATATACCTGATCATGCCACCACATTGCATCCCACTAAAGAAGCATGTTACTGTTATTCCTTACCAAATATATTCATATCATGGGCTGTTTGCGAGTACATTCAAAGTACTCATTTCCTTGCCACTGGTTATGTTATTGACCAGACATGGAAGGACCGGAGTTTGGCGATGAGTACGCCATCAAAGACGAACCTGCGATCTAGGACGCTTCCAAGTCAAAATGCCTGTCGGTGTAGGCTTGATGGCATGGGCACCGCTCAGCCCTTACGAGTTTCCGCTACTCGATGTATCCGTTTAATTTGGCTTTAGGCTTTGCTCTTGAACCCGACCTTCTGGTCGTTCGATGTAATAATTTCAGTACTTGGATGTAAGACTCTATTATTTAGTATTTGTGTTCAGTGAACATTGATCCTTGGGGTCACTGGGCACGGCGAACTCGACTTGCTAGTCGGGGTCCCCACATCATGTCAATAGCAAACTATTATTTTGAATCTTACGGATTTGAACATTCATGTCACGTGAAAGAATTGCAAAGCACAATTATGCTAGGTAGCATTCCACATCAAAAATTAATTCTTTATCACTTCCCTACTCGAGGACGAGCAGGAGCTAAGCTTGGGGATGCTTGATACGTCTCCAATGTATCTATAATATTTGATGGTTTCATGCTATTATCTTGTCAAACTTTGGATGTTTTGCATGCCTTTCATATATTTTTTAGGGACTAACTTATTAACTCAGTGCCAAGTGCCAGTTCCTGTTTATTCCATGTTTTGACCCCTTTCCGAGGAGATTTTGAAACGGAGTCCAAACGGAAGAAAATCCCCGAAAAGATTTTTTCTGGATCGGAAGAAGATCGGGACGCTTGGGAGCCAAGGCAGGCGAGCCTCAGGGGCCCCACAAGCCCCCACCCCGCGGCCAGGGGGGAGGCCGCGCCATCCAGGCTTGTGGGCCCCCTGGACGCCCTTTGCCCTAGGTCTTTCGCCTATATATTCCCATAAATTCCAGAAAAAATCAGGAGATTATCGAAAGTACTTTTTCGCCGCAGCAAGCTTCTGTCTCCGCAAGATCCCATCTGGGGCATGTTCTGGTGCCCTGCCGGAGGGGGGATTCAGACATGGAGGGCTTCTCCATCAACACCATGACCTCTCCGATGATGCATGAGTAGTTCACCATAGACCTACGGTTCCATAGTTAGTAACTAGATGCCTTCTTCTCTCTCTTGGATCTTCAATACAAAGTTCTCCATAATCTTCATGGAGATCTATCCGATGTAATCTTCTTTTGCGGTGTGTTTGTCGAGATCCGATGAATTGTGGATTTATGATCAGATTATCTATGAATCTTATTTGAGTTTCTTCTGATCTCTCTTATGCATGATTTCATATCCTTGTAATTCTCTTCGAGTTGTGGGTTTTGTCTGGCCAACTAGATCTATGATTCTTGCAATGGGAGAAGTGCTTGGTTTTGGGTTCATACCATGTGGTGACCTCACCCAGTGACAGAAGGGGTAGCGAGGCACGCATCGTGTTGTTGCCATCAAGGGTAAAAGATGGGGTTTTCATCATTGGTTTGAGATTATCCCTCTACATCATGTCATCTTGCTTAAAGCGTTACTCTGTTCGTCATCAACTCAATACACTAGATGCATGCTGGATAGCGGTCAATGTGTGGACTAATAGTAGTAGATGCAGAAAATATCGGTCTACTTGTCTCGGACGTGATGCCTATATGCATGATCATTGCCTTAGATATCATCATGACTTTGTGCGGTTCTATCAATTGCTCTGCAGTAATTTGTTCTCCCACCGTAATACTTGCTATTTTGAGAGAAGCCTCTAGTGAACACTATGCCCCCAGGGTCTACTCCACACCATATTTTCAGCCTTACACTTTTTACTTCGTTCCACTTTCCTCCTTCAAATCTCACTTTGCAAACAATCTTGAAGGGATTGACAACCCCTTTGAAGCGTTGGGTGCAAGCTTGTTTGTGTTTGCGCAGGTACTCTGGACTTGACGAGACCCTCCTTCTAGATCGATACCTTGGTTCTCAAACTGAGGGAAATACTTACTGCTCCTGTGCTGCATCACCCTTTCCTCTTTAAGGGAAAAACCAACGCAAGCCCAGCCTGTGTGAACGTGTCAATTTCTGGCGCTGTTGTTTGTGGGATAGCAGCGGCCTACCCCCTGGCCGCGCCTAGGGGGCTTGTGGGCTCCCTGTTGCCCCTGTGGCTCCCATCTTTTGCTATAAGGAGGGTTTAGTTCCAAAAAAAACAACAGGAGGCTTTCGGGAGGAATTGCCGCCGCCACGACGCGGAACTTGAGCACAACCAATCTAGAGCTCCGGCAGGGTCATCCTGCCGGGGAAACTTCCCTCCCGCAAGGGAAAATCGTCACCATTGTCATGACCAACACTCCTCTCATCGGAGGAGACTCATCTCCATCAACATATTCATCAGCACCATCTCATCTCCAAACCATAGTTCATCTCTTGTAACCAATCTCCGTCTCGCGACTCGGATTGGTAATTGTAAGGTTGCTAGTAGTGTTAATTACTCGTTGTAGTTGATACTAGTTGGATTACTCGGTGGAAGATTATATGTTTAGATCCTTGATGCTATTCAATTCCTCTCTGGTCATGAACATTATTATGCTTTGTGAGTAGTCACTTTTGTTCGTGAGGACATGGGATAAGTCTTGCTATAAGTAGTCATGTGAATTTGGTATTCGTTCGATATTTTGATGTGTTGTATGTTGTCTCTCCTCTAGTGGTGTTATGCGAACGCCGACTACATAACACTTCACCATTATTTGGTCCTAGAGGAAGGCATTGGGAAGTAGTAAGTAGATGATGGGTTGCTAGAGTGAGAGAAGATTAAACCCTAGTTTATATGTTGCTTCGTAAGGGGCTGATTTGGATCCACTAGTTTAATGCTATGGTTAGACTTTGTCTTAATTCTTCTTTCGTAGTTGCAGATGCTTGCGAGAGGGGTTAATCATAAGTGGGATGTTTGTCCAAGTAAGGGCAGCACCCAAGCACCGGTCCACCCACATAACAAACTATCAAAGTAGCGAACGCGAATCAGATGAACATGATGAAAACTAGGTTCACAGAAAGTCCCATGTGTCCTCGGGAGCGCTTTACCTCCTATAAGAGTTTGTCCAGGCTTGTCCCTTGCTAAAAAAGTGATTGGGCCATCTTGCTGCACTTTTTTTACTTGCTACTTGCTACAAATCATCTTATCACACAACTATCTGTTATCGATAATTCAGTGTTGCAGAGAATACCTTGCTGAAAACCACTTGTGAGATCCTTCTACTCCTCATTGGGTTCGACACTCTTACTTAACGAAAGGACTACGATAGATACCCTACACTTGTGGGTCATCATATATCAATCTTCATTTTCGGACCATTCCAGAAACCCTCGTGACGTCCGTGATCTCATACGGGACTCCGAACAACATTCGGTAACCACACATATAACTCAACTATACTAAAAATATCATCAAACCTTAAGTGTGCAGACCCTGCGGGTTCGAGAACTATATAGACATGACCCGAGACACTCCTCGGTGAATATACAATAGCGCTAAATGGATGCCCATATTGTATCCTACATATTCTCCGAAGATCTTATTGGTTGAACCTTAGTGCCAAGGATTCATATAATCCCGTATGTCATTCCCTTTGTCCTTCGGTATGTTACTTGCCCGAGATTCGATCATCGGTATCCGCATACCTATTTCAATCTCGTTACTGGCAAGTTTCTTTACTCATTTCGTAATACAAGATCCCGTGACTTACACTTAGTCACATTGCTTGCAAGGCTTGTTTGTGATGCTACGGGATATTAAGGTTCTCCTTTTAATAAAGAACCGGACCAACGCATTAGCACTTGGTGAACACATGAACTCCTCAAACTATGCTCATCACCGGGAGTGGTTCCGGTTATTGTCACTCCGGGGTTGCCGGATCATAACACATAGAGGTAACTACAACTTGCAAGATCAGATCTAAAACACACATATATTGGTGACAACATAATAATTTCAGATCTCAAATCATGGCACTCGGGCCCTAGTGACAAGCATTAAGCATGGCAAAGTAGTAGCAACATCAATCTCAGAACATAGTGGATACTAGGGATCCATCCCCATCAAAACTAACTCGATTACATGATAGATCTCATCCTACTCATCACCGCCCAGCGAGCCTACGAATATATTACTCATGAACGACGAAGAGCTTCATGGAATTGGAGAGGGAAGAAGGTTGATGATGATGATGGCGACGATTTCCCCTCTCCGGAGCCCAAGACGGACTCCAGATCTGCCCTCCAGATGAAGAACAGGTGGTGGCGGCGGCTCGGTATCGCAAACGCGATGAAAATTTCTCCTTTTATTTTTTCTGGGACGAAAGTGAACTTATAGACCTGAGGTTGGGGCCGGCAGAGCCGTGTGGACCCCACAAGCCTGCCCACCGCTACCAGGGGGGTGGTGGCGGAGCCAGGGCTTGTGGCCCACTAGCCCACCCCCTGACGTGGAACTTGGCGCAGATATTTTTTATATTTTCCAAAACTGCTCCCCGTAGATTTTCACGACGTTTGGAGAACTTTGATTTCTGCACAAAAATAACACCAAGGCAATTCTGCTGAAAACATCGTCAGTCCAGGTTAGTTCCATTCAAATCATGCAAATTAGAGTCCAAAACAAGGGCAAAAGAGTTTGGAAAAGTAGATACGATGGAGACGTATCAGGCCCCTCCCGGTAAACACCCGGAACCCATTCGTCACTCCCGGTACACTGCCGGAAATGCCCGAAAACTTTCCAGTGACCAAATGAAACCATCCTATATATCAATCTTTGTTTCCGAACCATTCCGGAAACCCTCGTGATATCCGTGATGTCATCCGGGACTCCGAACACCATTCGGTAACCAGACATATAACTCAAGTATACAAAAAACATCATCGAACCTAAAGTGTGCACACCCTGCGGGTTCAAGAACTATGTAGACATGAACCGAGACACTCCTCGGTCCATATGCAATAGAGGGACCTGGATGCCCATATTGGATCCTACATATTCTCCGAAGATCTTATCGGTTGAACCTCAGTGCCAAGGATTCATATAATCTCGTATGTCATTCCCTTTGTCCTTCGGTATGTTACTTGCCCGGTATTCGATCGTCGGTATCCACATACCTATTTCAATCTCGTTACTGGCAAGTCTCTTTACTCGTTACGTAATACAAGATCCCGTGACTTACGCTTAGTCACATTGCTTGCAAGGCTTGTATGTGATGTTGTATTACCGAGTGGGCCCCGAGATACCTCTCCGTCACATGGAGTGACAAATCCTAGTCTTGATTCATACTAACTCAACGGACACCTTCGGAGATACCTGTAGAGCCCCTTTATAGTCACCCAGGTACGTTGCGACATTTGATACACACAAGGTATTCCTCCGGTGCCAGTGAGTTATATGATCTCCTGGTCATAGGAATAAATACTTGTCACACACAAAACAATAGCAACAAAATAACACGATCACATGCTACGTTTATAATTTGGGTCTTGTCCATCACACGATTCTCCTAATGATGTGATCCCGTTATCAAGTGACAACACTTGTCTATGGCCAGGAAACCTTGACCATCTTTGATCAACGAACTAGTCAACTAGAGGCTCACTAGGGACAATGTGTTGTCTATGTATCCACACATGTATTTGAGTTTCCAATCAATACAATTCTAGCATGGATAATAAACTATTATTATGAACAAGGAAATATAATAATAACTATTTTATTATTGCCTCTAGGGCATATTTCCAACACATCTGACCCGGATCCGGTCAGATCTGGCCGGTGACATGGCCGACGACAGCTCCACGGGAGGAGAGCTCGGGGCAGCTCCCATGGCGGTGCGTCCACGGGGGCGTCGATCTCCGGCGGCTCGGGGTGGAGAGCTACGGCGAGGTGCAGTCCGGTGCCAACCGCAAGGTGCAGCGCGTGGTCGGCCTAGGCGAGGGCCGGCGGGAAGATGTAGCGTGGCAGGCAGCGCGATGGGGAGGCTAGCGCGGAGGCTTCTACTGGAGGAGCCAGTGACGGAGCGACTGCTGGCTCGCGGGTGGGCGGCGGCGGTTCGGGCCCGGTAGGGCCCCGGATGGGCTTGGCGGGCCGCGACAGCTGAGGTGGGAGGTGGGAAGCTGCGGCTGGGCTAGGGTTAGCACGGGAAACGAGGAGGATTAGGATTAGGTGCCTATATATGGAAAACATGGCTAGTGTTAGGGGAGTTGCTCCGTTTTCGGATCGTTGGATCGCGATCCGACGGCTCCAGAAACGGAGGGGCTTAGGTTTAGCTTAGGTGGTCTGACGGGATGTGTTAAAGAGGCTAGTCGGGGAAGAGAGGGGAGATTTGCAGCCCGGCAACGATATTTTAAACACCAAAAAATGTCTGACGATAAACCGAAGACGGTGCCACTATGGTCGACCGTTCGGGTATCAAACAAACTCCGATTGCGATGAGATTTGGCAGACGGCCTACGTACACTAGAATAAGACCGCACGCCATGTTTCGACCCAATCCGACAATATTTTCTAGACACCTTTAAAAACAATATTTTAACGATGCCGCGGGCGCGTGCGAGTGTAGTCGGGCTCAAAACGATCAACGATAAAAACGGAGAGAACTGGCAACTACCAGCGGATGCAAGTTTTGAAAACTGGCGCAATGGAGGGCCGATGCAATGCACATGATGCAAATGATGTGATGCTGAATGCAACTACCAAATAAATCACACGGCGGCAACGGAACAAAAAGGGGAATCTTCTGGAGCGCCGGTCTCGGGATGTCACAGGTATGAACCATGTAAAAGTTGGAATATAGTAAATATTACATCAATATAAATAAAAAATGAGTTCACAACAGTACCTAAAGTTGTGATTTATTTTTCTTATACTAACGGATCTCATGAGTTTTCTGTTGAGTTTTGTGTTGTGAAGTTTTCAAGTTTTGGGTAAAGATTTGATGGACTATGGAATAAGTAGTGGCAAGAGCCTAAGATTGGGGATGCCCAAGGCACCCCAAGCCATATTCAAGGATATAGAAGAGCCTAAGCTTGGGGATCCCCCGGAAGGCATCCCCTCTTTCGTCTTAAATCCATCGGTAAATTTACTTGAGGCTATATTTTTATTCACCACATGATATGTGTTTTGCTTGGAGCGTCTTGTATGATATGAGTGTTTAATTTTTAGTTTGCCACAATCATCCTTGCTGCACACATCTTTTGAGAGAAAGAAACACTGAACCGTGAATTTATTAGAATACTCTTTGTGCTTCACTTATATCTTTTGAGCTAGGCAATGTTGCTCTAGTACTTCACTTATATCTTTTAGAGCACGACGGTGTTGTGTTTTATAGAAATTATTAAACTCTCGTACGTCACTTATATTATTTTGAGAGTTCTTTAAACAACATGGTAATTGGTTTAGGTTATGAATTTAGTCCTAATATAATGGGCATCCAAGAGGGATATAATAAAAACTTTCATATTAAGTGCATTGAATATGATGAGAAGTTTGATTCCTTGCATATAGCTTTGAGATATGAAGATGGTAATATGAGAGTCATGCTAGTAAGTAATTGTGAATTATAAAAAATACTTGTGTTAAAGCTTGTGATTCCCGTAGCATGCACTTATGGTGAACCGTTATGTGATGAAGTCGGAGCATGATTTGTTTAATGATTGTCAACCTTTGTGTGGAGGTCGGGATCGCGCGATGGTTAACTCCTACCAATCCTTCCCCTAGGAGCATGCATATAATACTTTGCTTCAATAACTAATAGGCTTTTGCAATAAGTATGTGAGTTCTTTATGACAAATGTTTACTTCATGGATTATATGCACTCTCGCCCTTCCACCTTTGCTAGCCTCTCTAGTACAACGCAACTTTCACCGGTACATTAAACCCACCTTACTCAAAACAGCCACCATATATTTTTCTCAAAACAGCCACTATATCTACCTATTATGGAATTTTCATAGCCATTCCAAGATATATTGCCATGCAACACCATCGTCGTGTTTTTATGACACGCTCCATCACTTCCATATTTCTTATAGAGTCATATTTCTTTCTAGATATCGAGTTGTAATCTTTTGAGTTGTAAGTAAATAAAAGTGTGATGATTTTGCATTATTAGAGCATTGTCCCGTGTGAGAAAAGGATGATGGAAGTTGTGATTCCCTCACAAGTTGGGATGAGTCTCCGGACTTAAAAAAAGAGAGGCCAGCAAAGCCCATACAAAAAGAGGCCAAAGAAGCCCACCAAAAAAAGGAAAAAAAAATAAAAAAACGAAAGGAAAAATGAGAGAAATAGAGAAGGGACAATGCTACTATCTCTTTCCACACTTGTGCTTCAAAGTAGTACCATGTTCTTCATAGAGAGTCTCCTATTTTGTCACTTTCATATAACTAGTGGAATTATATCTTTTGCACAACCACTTAGTTTTGTTTTTGAGCTTTCATACACTCATAGCTCTAGTGCATTTGTTGCATGGAAATCCCTACTCACTCACATTAATATCTATTGATGGGCATCTCCATAGCCCGTTGATATGCCTAGTTGATGTGAGACTATCTTCTCCCTTTTTCTGCAACCTCCACCACACTCCATTCCACCTATAGTGCTATATTCATGGCTCATGCTCATGTATTTCTTGAGAGTTGAAAAGGTTTGAGAACATAAGAAGTGTGAAACAATTGCTTGATTTTCATTGGGGTTGTGCATTATTTAGATACTTTGTGTGGTGAAGATGGAGCATAGCCAAACCATATGATTTTGTAGGGATAACTTTCTAAGACCGTGTTATTTCGAAAGGAAGCAATTACCTTATTAATATGCTTGAAGTATTATTGTTTTTATGTCAATATTAGACTTTCGTTTTGAATCTTATGGATCTGAATATTCATGCGACAATAGAGAATATCATATGGATAAATATGTTAGGTAGTATTCCACATCAAAAATTCTGTTTTTATCATTTACCTACTCGAGGACAAGTGTGAGTTAAGCTTGGGGATGCTTGATACGTCTCCAACATATCTATAATTTTTTATTGTTCCATGCTATTATATTACATGTTTTGGATGTTTTATATTTTTTTGGGACTAACCTGTTAATCTAGAGCCTAGTGCCAATTTTTGTTTTTCCACGTTTTTGAGTATTCCAGATAAGGAATATTAAACAGACTCCAAACGGAACAAAATCTCTGGAAACATCTTTCTTGGACCAGAAGACACCCAGGAGACTTGGAGTAGGGGGCACGACATCTGCCGGGAGGCCACAAGCCTACAGGGCGTGCCGTGGGGGGGGGTCGCGCCCCTGACTTGTGGGTCCCCTGTAGGCCTCCTAACCGTATTCTTTGTCCTATAAATTCTCAAATATTCCTGTATTGCCATAAAGAGCCAGAAAAATACTTTTGCGCCGTCGGGAGCCTCTGTTCCCGTGAGATACAATCTGGGAGCCTTTTCCGGTAATCTGTCGGAGAGGGAATTGATCACGGAGGGCATCTATATCCACTGCATTGCACCTCCGATGATGTCTGAGTAGTTGACCACAGACCTATGGGTCCATAGCTAGTAGCTAGATGGCTTCTTTTCTCTCTTTGATCTTCAATACCATGTTCTTCATGATCTTCATGGAGATCTATCAAATGTAACACTCTTTTGCGGTGTGTTTGTCGAGATCTGATGAATTGTGAGTTTATGTTCAGATTATCTATGAATATTGTTTGAGTCTCTTCTGAATTCTTATATGCATGATTTCATACCTTTGCAAGTCTCTTCGAATTATTGGTTTGGTTTGGCTAACTAGATTGGTAATTCTTGCAATGGGAGAAGTGCTTAGTTTTGGGTTCAATCTTGCGGTGTCCTCTGCGAGTGACAAAGTAGGGGTAGCGAGGCACGTATTGTGTTGTTTCCATCAAGGATAAAAAGATGGGGTTTTCATCACATTGCTTTAGTTTATCCCTCTACATCATGTCATCTTACTTAATGTGTTACTCCGTTCTTCATGAACTTAATACTCTAGACGCAGGCAGGAGTCGGTCGATGTGTGGAGTAATAGTACTAGATGCAGAATCATTTTGGTCTTTGAGACGGACGTGATGCCTATATGCATAATCATTGCCTTGGATATCTTCATAATTATTCGCTTTTCTATCAATTGCTCGAGAGTAATTTGTTCACCCACCGTATTATTTTCCTTTATGAGAGAAGCCTCTAGTGAAAACTATGGCCCCCGTGTCTATTTTCCATATTATATTTTCAGATCTATAAACCAAAATTACCAAAAATACTTTTCTGCAATTTATTTACTTTCGTTTCCACAATCTTTTACACCTATCTCTATTAGATCTCATCCTTGCAAATAACTCTGAAGGGATTGAAAACCCCTTTATAGCGTTGGGTGCAAGTGTTTGATTATTTGTGTAGGTACTACATTGGGGCCTTGCTTGTTCCTCCTATTGGATTGATACCTTGGTTCTCAACAAACTGAGGGAAATACTTATCTACTTTGCTGCATCACCGTTTCCTCTTCAAGAGAAAACCAACGCAAGCTCAAGAGGTAGTGGTGCCTTAAGATGCACCAAGTTTGATATCCACCAACATGTCCTTGCTACCAGTCATATGATTTGTCACTCCACTGTCAAGCAACCATGAACCACTACCGGAAGCAAACTCCTACACAAGATCAATGCTTGGTTTTAGGTTGTCATTCTTGAATGGTCCTCTTTTGTTAGTAGCAAGGGTCTTAGGAACCCAAATAGACCATTCAATGTACTCATAAGGAGAATCAACAAATTGGACATAAAGATGCTCATCATTAACACATCAAAGAACATATGAATGGTTATATTTGTCAGCATGATCAAGATGAGTGGTTTAGCCCTTGGTGACATTATCATCCACACATTTGTTCGCCTTCTCCTCGAGAATACTACCCCCTCATTCATAAATACATCTTTGAGAGGGGTAGATTTATTGGTTTTGCTCTTCTTGTTCTTCTTCTTCTCTGACTTTGTTGCAAATCCAAGTCCCTCGTTAGTCACAACTTCCTTTCAATTGCTCAAAGATGCATTGAGGTTCTTCTCACCTTGTATGAATGATACAAGACCTCCTCAAGTTTCTCCTTCAACCTAGTGTTCTCCTCAACAAGATGTACATGCCCACAACAAGGGTTAGTTGCACAAGCATTACCAACTAAAACAAAAGGAGGACAAGTTTAAATCTCTTTTGTTAGACTCATGTGGAGTTGACCATGAGACTCTTTTGGAGTTGCATGAGCACCCTTCAAGCCTATGTGAGACATGTCGATTATTTCAAAGTCCTCTTGACGTTTAGCATGGTCATCACCAAGTTCAACATTCTTAGACTTCAACACTTTATAAGAACGTAAGCATGATCGTGATATTCATTTAATTTGATAAGGTCCAAGTTTTTGACTCCTGGAGAGCCACCCTAACCGTGTTCTTCTTCTAGAGAAAGAGAAAGATATGCAATCTTGTCCGCACTCTCACGACTCCGCCCTTCCATCTTATGATGATCTCCTCTTGAGATTCAACAATAGCATTTGATTCACCTAGTTGTTCCAAGAGAGCAACAAAGTGCTTCTTGGTCTCACCTTTGGGATTGAAAAATAATTCATCAAACTCATTCTCGCCTCCCTTTTCCACCACACAATCTCCCACACCATCCATCGGAGATGGGTTAGATGAAATGACTGACTTGGTGGGAGGGTTTACCTTAGAGGCCTTGTCCCTCATGCACTTTGTGGGTGCTGATGATGTTCTCTTTGGGGGAGTTGAAGAGTGACATCAATAGAGAGGAAGTGGTGGCAATGGCTACAGAGGCCATTGCAACCAGCTCACCTCTTGGATCTTCATTATCATCAGAGTGGTACTATTCTTGTACGACCAACACCTTTTGAGGCTTCTTTGTCGTGAATTTGTTGTTTCTGATTGGGTAAGACTAGGTATTTCTAAGCGCATCTAGTGCCATGCCTTGTTTGTTTTGGAGTATTGAGGACAAACGTGGTTGAGGGACTAATGTGTTTGTGTGAGATCACATGATAACATAGATAGAAGTGCTAGGAGATTCGGTTTAACCGTCAAAGATGACCCCTAAAAATGTCCGAAGACATTGATAATGGTTGAAGCACATGGTGATGCACGAAGAAAATCGTTTGAAGATAATGAAATGCGAAGACAAAGTCTTTTGGTTGTTTTGTTTCTTCTTTCCCAAGTCATAGGAACCACCATACTGTTAAGTGGGGCCGAGGTCATCGAAGTCAGAAGTTGACGTGATGCTCAACCCATATACCTATGTCTTCCGGTAGAATGAGAGGAAATCTCTTCCAAAGTTGGTTGAGTGAGCATTGCTTCTAGCCCAAGTAATGTTGTTGTGTGAGTCTTTGAAATCCAACCGCTGTGACACATGTCGGTTGGCCATTAACCCAATCTGGTTGCCTGTTGGCTATAAATATCCCACCCTCCACCATAACTTGGTGGCTGCTCACAGTTAGGTACGCCTGTTGTCGTTTTGGAGCAACCCACCTCTAAGACATTGAGAGAGAGCTATCTTGCAAGGATAAACCCAAACACCTGAAGCCAAAGTGTTCGGTTGATGTAGTTGGACTCTTCACGATCCAATCGCGATCCAATCCGATCCAGAGCCGTACGGATGACACCTCCGCATTCAACACACGTGCGGCTCGATGACATATCCTCCTTCTTGATCTAGTAAGAGAGTAATGAGAAGTAGATGGGATCTCAACTAACACGACGACATAGTGGAGATGGTGGTGTCACAATGCCGGCAAGGCTTTGCCAAGCGCCTCCGAAATGATGTATGAGGAAGAAACGGGAGGGCGCGGTTGTGGCAGAGTGTGCTGCCCCCTTGCGCCTCCCCACATTTATATAGGTGTGGGAACAGCTGGTGGCTTGCCCTCCAAGCCCCTAGGGTCGTTGGTCAAGGGGAGAGGAAGGAAATCCCTCCTTTCCTTCCCCACCAATCAATATCCCCCCTTTTTTGGGATCTCGATCTTATCCTTTCGAGATATGATGCTATTCCTTTTAAGGGGTATATTGATACGCCTAAACCAGGGGTGTGGGGACTTTCCCCACTACCCATGTCCATGTGGGTCCCCATGCAGGTGGACCCCACTCCGTAACCTTCTAGAACCTTCCCCGAACAATACCCAAAAACCCCGAACATTTTTCGGAACACTGAATATGACTTCACATATATAAATATTTACCTACGGACCATTAGGAAGATCCTCGTGATGTACGAGATCTCATCTGGGACTCCAAACAACATTCTGTCACAATGTACATATCCAAGTACTACTCTAGGGCCATCGATCGTTAAGCGAGCGGATCCTACGGGTTCGAGAATCATGTATACACGACCGAGACACCTGTTTGGTCAATAACTAATAGGAGGACCTGGATGACCATATTGGTTCCTACCTATTCCACAAAGGTATTTATCGGTCGGACCAAGATGTCAAGGATTCAGTCAATCATGTATGCAGTTCCCTGTGTCGAGCAGTATGTTACTTGCCCGAGATTCGATCGCCGGTATCTCCATACCTAGTTCAATCTCGTTACCGGCAAGTCTCTTTACTCGTTCTGTAATACAAGATTCCGTGACTAACTCCTTAGTCACATTGCATGCAAGATTCTTGTGTTGTTGTATTATCGAGAGGGCCCAGAGATACCTCTCCATCAAACGGAGTGACAAGTCCGAGTCTTGATCCATGCCAACCCAACAAACACCTATGGAGATACCTGTATAGTACCTTTATGATCACCCAGTTATGTTGTGACATTTGATACACACAAGGTATTCCTCCGGTGTCAGTGAGCTACGTGATCTCATGGTCATAGGAACAGATACATTGACATGCATACATCAATGGCAGTAAACTAGATACGATAAAATGCTATGCTTAAGGTTTGGGTCTTATCCATCACATCATTCTCCTAATGATGTGATCCCGTTATCAAATGATAAATCATGTCCATGGCTAGGAAACCTTAGCCATCTTTTATCAACGAGCAAGTCCAGTAGAGGCTTACTAGGGACACTTTGTTGTCTATGTATCCACACATGTATTTGAGTTTACAATCAACACAATTATAGCATAGGTAATAAACGATTATCATGAACAAGGAAATATGATAATAACTACTTTATTATTGCCTATAGGGCATATTTCCAACAGTCTCCCACGTGCACTAGAGTCAATAATCTATATCACATCACCACGTGATTAACACCCAATGAGTTCTAGGGTTTGATCATGTTTTGCTTGTGAGAGAGGTTTTAGTAATGGGTCTGTAACAATCACACCTGTGTGTACTTTGCGAATCTCTATGTCATACTGTAGAGGCTGCTATCACATTCCACTTGGAACTATTCCAAATGAGGGCTCCACTATACGAATACGGTTTGCTACTAACAGTTATCCGGATTGGTGTCAAAGCTTGCATCGACGTAATCCTTTACGACGAAATCTTTTATCACCTCCATAATCGAGAAACATTTCCTTAGTCTTCTAGTTACTAAGGATAACTTTGACCGTTGTCCTATGATCCACTCCTCGATCACTCTTGTACCCCTTGACAGACTCGTGGCAAGGCACACACCAGGTGTGGTACACATCATGTCATACTATAGATCCTACGACTAAGGCATAGGGGATGATACATCTCCATCGTATCTACTTTTCCTAATGCTTCTGTTCTTGTTTTGGACTCTATTTAGCATGATTTAAATGAAACTAATCGTATTGACGATGTTTTCAGCAAAACTACCATGGTGTTGTTTTTGTGAAGAAATAAAAGTTCTCGGAATGGAACAAAACTTTTTGGAGATTTTTTATGGAATAAAAGAAAAATACTAGAACCAAGACCCACGAGAGGGGAGGCTAATGACGAGATGATGTATATACTTCTCGCACCCCGTTGGTTACCCCAAGTGGAAGGTTGAGATGTAGTTAGCAGCAAGTTTTCCCTCACACAGGAACTGTAAGGTTTATCGAACCATGAGGACTCCTAGGATCAACAAGTAGGTGTCTTCCACCCTGGTGCTAGGGCTGGGCATTCGATAGAAACTGAGAATTCAATTTTTACCGTTCAGTATTTATTCAAATTCGGTTTGCAAAACGAAAAACCAAAAATAGCACTCCGAAATAGCTAACCGAAATTTCGGTTAACCGATAAATTCGGTTCAGTTTCGGTTTATACCGATGCGATGATACATTAAAAGTGCGCTTTGTGCTCGTACGCTGCAACACTCACGCTAGCCTATTATATAGACAAGTTTTGTCCCTCCTCCCCCTTAAAGAAACGAGGTGGGACTAAACTAATTCTGTTTCTGACGTGCCGCTATGCGTTATACCAGGAAGCCCACAGAGTCAACTCAAAAAAATAGGAAAAGAAGCCCACCTCCCTGGTCGCGCGTGGCTAAGGTTCCTTTGGCCAATGTTACGTTTGTTGTAGGTCTTGCACGATTGTGATCTCTTTTTGCATGGAGCACGCATATGCTTACGCACAGGAACGACATGCAGCACAATTCGGTTTTCATTATGGTTAACTGAATTACACCCAAACTGAACCGAATTTAATTCGGTTATTGGTTGTACAAACCGAATTTTTGTGCATCAACATTAAAAACCGAAAATTCGGTTTTTTAGGTTATGGTTTCCGTTTGGTGTTCAGTTCGTCGGCTTTTATGCCCACCCTGACCTGGCGCTAGCATATGACATGGACCTGCACACACAACAAATAACTTTGCTCCCAACGAGTACAGAGAGGTTGTTAATCTCTCCGGCCTTGTAGTTTGCAAAGGATCAAAACACAAGCGGGAAAGTAATAGTGATTGCAAGGGAAAAGTAAATGAAAGCGGTAAATGATGGAGGTGTAAACAATAATGGTGATATGGACCGGAGTCACATGATGTTCGCTAGTGATGTCTCTCTCCCAAAAGACGATAAACAACTATGCTTGGGTAAAAAAATCACACTTGGAGAATTGACAAAATTATGAACGCACCGTAATGCTAATTATGCTACTTGATAGTTAGAGGTTCAATAGTAATGGGCAGTACGCCAAGACAAGTAGACTGTTTATTCATCAGCATCTACTTATTAATCATCCACCTTGAGATATCTATCTAGAACATCTCTCCGTTATTGTGTAAACTCATAGCAACGAACAATTGCATTAATGAACTATGCGTAAGGTAAACAATCCTTGCAACCGTGGTCACAAGCACCGTTGTTTTCTCCCTGGTGTCAACAACACATCCCCTAGTCTCATGTTTCTATCACTCAAGCTAGACATCGAGGGGCATGAACCCACAATCATGCATAACGCTCCCTCTTGGAGTTACAATCTACTACTCGGCCAAAGAAATAAATAACAACGGAGTACATGCATGAATCACTAAGGAACATAATATAAAAATATTAATCAAATATATATCTCATAACAATCTGAACATAATCTCATAATTCATCGGATCCAGCAAACCGAGCATAGAAATAGCAAGAGAATTACATACATGCCTTGATCATGTAGGGCAACTCACAAGGACTAACCATTGAAGCACAAGATTGGAGAGAAGACATCACATAGCTACTGGTCATGGTCCCATGGTCCAAGAACTACTACTCACGACACATCCGAGAAGCATCCATGGCGGTGGAGATGCTCCCGGAGGTCAATCCTCCCTCTAGCATGATGCCGGGAAGAGATCTCCTGACGCTCCCGATCTCGGAAGCGCTGCAGCGGCGGAACGATGGCGAAATTCACGATTCTGGAAGTTGTGGAAGGGTTTCCTCTCGGGACTCTAAATATATGCCGAAGGAGGGCACTAGAGGAGGTGGGTCCCACCCAAGTGGCCTCCTGGCGCGGCCTAGGGCCTGGTCGCGCCAGCAGGTCGCCTGGGCAGCCCCTAGCCCCCTCTGTCCCATCTTCGGTGATCCGAAAGCTTCTGTTTTGCTGATTTTTTATATATTTTTCCTGGAATTTTTTGGGCTTCGTAAAATTGGGTAAAAGCCCCTGCAAAATAGATATCAGCACAGAGAAACTGGCACCGGGTGCAGTGAGTTAGTAGGTTAGTTCAAATATGTGTAAAATGATATAAAAGTGTAGCAAAACATATAACAATGTCACCCAAAAGATCACGGAACAAGCAGAAATTATAGATATGTTTGGGACGTATCAATATCCCGAAGCTTAATTTCTGCGCGTTCGCGGGTAGATAAATGATAACACAATAATTTCTGTGGTGACATGCTAACACACACATAAGAAGTTCAAAGTAAAGCAAGTAAGATATGCAATTCAAGTCAAGATAATAACAAGCAAGAGTCTATATCTAGTATTGAGTTTAGCAAACTAAGAACATAAATGGTGCAAGAGCTCTCGCTGTCCGTGACTCGAATGTCTCCAAATGGTGTTTGCGTGCAGGAAGTGGGAGATGGGTTGAGATCACAAAATATTTTTTTAATTGAGAACTTAATCTACTAAAATTTCACACTTGGTCTCCTTTGGAAACTTATTTTGACTCATCCCCAGACCACTAGTCAGGTACAAGTCAAAATGATCCTCTCCTTTTCTACTTTGAGCACTCATGCAATGGATGAGCGTAAGCAAGATATGTTGGCACATAGGATGGCAAATAGAATAATGACGGGGAAGGAAGACAAAAAGGTGTGATAGGCTCAAATTAATGAGGACAACCATAGGCGAGAGAAAGACAAATGATAGATATTATGTGAGGAGTAGGGATTGCCATGTAACAGATGCACATATGAGCTAAGGTAAGCTCTCCAATGGAACTAGTGGGGGTGAATCCAACTTGTTTTCTCATGAATACCTAGAGCTCATTTGAGGAGTCTCATCATTAGAATATGCAAAACAAGTTCTATAGCGTAAGGGTCCCCACATTGTTATGCATGAATGATAATCTCTATGTAGTACCAATATAGCAATGGAGTATGAGTGTGGATCTTCAAAAGGAATAGTAGTGTTGCCCCCTTCTCTCTTTTTATTTCTTTTTCTTTTTCTCTTTTTTTATTTTTTGTGGCCTCTTTGGCTCTTTCTTTTTATCTCTCATTTGTCCTCTTTGGGATCTTTTGTTTGTCCTCTTTGGGATCTTTTCCTCACTTAAGGGCAACACTCTATGTTTTACATGAATAAAAAGAAGATCATCACACTTTATAGGAAGTACTCAACATAAAGACAAGTGAAAACTATCATGATGTATGCAAATGTATGCCTCTGCCAGTGTAGCAGGATATGCAATGACACTAGCGCGTCATGTAGCAATAATTGGGGTAAGGCCCAACTATCATGCGGCTCCATGATCAAGCAAAAGCATGTATGACATGAAGATCAAGTCATGAGATGGTGGATGTTGCATGGCAATGTATCTCGGAAAGGCTATGGAAATGCCTTAATAGGTAGGTATGGTGGCTTTTTTGAGGAAAGATATAATGAGGCTTATGTATGACAGAGCGTATCATGTCATGGGTTTGGATGCACCGGCGGAGTTTGCACCAACTCTCAATGTGAGAAAGGGCAATGCACGGTACCGAAGAGGCTAGCAAAATATGGATGGTGGAAGTGCCAACAATCGAATACTCACATTAGTCCGAAGAACTGATACACTTATTATCGGTAACTCTCTATCTAGTTAGGAAATTCATAAAGAGACAAGTACCCCGAGGAGGAGTGTTTGGGGGTTTGGTTATGCTTGCGCATCCTCGACTCATGGTAACGTGAGGGTACTCTATATATTCCCACCACTCCAGAGGTTAGCGATTAATTTAGTATCTAAAGTTCTCAACTAATTTTTAGTTTTTAAAAAACACACGGATTTCCCAAAATACGACACCTATCACTAATAGGCTCAAGCTCTTGGCACCAATAGTCCAAACATAACTGAAATCAATACCTCAAAACTATTGCAAGTTACTACTATATTTAAATAGCAATCTCAATTACCTACTCACGCAAGACACACAACTCAGTGCAACAAGCCAACTTTCTAAACAAGATAATCATGATAACTCAAGAGAGTTCCAAAAGCAACCTAAATAAAAGCTCTTAAAAATATAAGCATGAAAACTAAGAGCTAAGCATGACAGTAGCTACGAAAAGATAGAGAACACACAAAAAGATTAGCATGAAAATCTATGTTGTGTTCTAGAGTGGAATGGAGCGTGTATGTCTCCCAAAGAAGGTAGGCTAGGTTCCGACTTGTTATGAACAAGAAGAA
Source organism: Hordeum vulgare subsp. vulgare (assembly GCF_904849725.1). Lineage (NCBI taxonomy): Eukaryota > Viridiplantae > Streptophyta > Magnoliopsida > Poales > Poaceae > Hordeum > Hordeum vulgare. Next base: position 554,991,108 of record NC_058519.1, read on the forward strand.
AAACTAATACAAACTAAAAAGTAAAGAGTCGGATGCTCCAAGCATAGCAGATAACATATGAAGTGATAAATATATAGCATGGAGATGGACGAACTGATGATTGTTGATAGAGAAGGGGATGCATGGGGGCATCCCCAAGCTTAGACGCTTGAGTGTCCTTGAATATTTCTTGGGGTGCATGGGGGCATCCCCAAGCTTGAGCGCTTGACACTCCTGTATCTTCTTTCGTCATCTCCCATCGCATACTTGAAAACTCCCTTCATACGAAACTCATCATAAGCTGATTAGAGTCGTTAGTACCCTTAATAAAATAATTCATTACGTGCTGGAAATAAAGATTTTCATGAAAAGGTACTGCTTATCATGATTGAAAAAAGGTTTTTTCAAATAAAAAGTAAGCTTAGGATTTGCAAAACAATGGAAACGCAAAACATGGCAGAATCTGTGAAAAATAGAACATCAGGTAGTAAATAATTTATTCGGGGCACTTCTGCAACTCAAATAAAAAAACTCAGGACAGATGCCATAAATGCAATCATATAGAGCATGCTTTCAAAACAATTCACATCAAAAAGATGATCTGGTGATTTTTGGCGAATTTTTCCGTCAAGCAGACATAATCGCTTTCTGAACAACATGTCACAATTTTTGAACTTTCTTGCAATCGGAGGCTATAACTTGGCACAAAGCTTAAAAATAAAGATACCATGATGTTGCTACAGTAGTAACAAGCATCAAGGCTACTAAAACAGAAAGTAAAAATAAATTGTGTTGGAGCATATATCTCCATATGTGGTTTTGGTACTTGATGACAATTCCTATGGACTAATGGTTGCCTTAAGTTACATTTATAGGATTTGTCCATAGGCACTTCTTGAAGTCCATCTGTTGGGTTCAAGGAGTTTATATGATGATCAAGATGGTATTCAAGGTATTATCCAAAGAATGGTCATAGAGACACATGGTTGATCAAGATCTCAGACAAAGAGTAAATCCAGATGATCAACACACAAAGCGTACAAGATGTACCGAGAGGGATCAAGTGATCCCATAGTATGGATTTGTCCATAGGCACTTCTTGAAGTCCATCTGTTGGGTTCAAGGAGTTTATATGATGACCAAGATGGTATTCAAGGTATTATCCAAAGAATGGTCATAGAGACACATGGTTGATCAAGATCTCAGACAAAGAGTAAATCAAGATGATCAACACACAAAGCGTACAAGATGTACCGAGAGGGATCAAGTGATCCCATGGTATGGTAAGCATTGTCCATTACGTGTTTGTGTACTAACCCATTGTCTTCGTGAGAGTTCTATGTGGGGGTTAGGTGTGTTTACATGGGCTTGCGTCAAAGGGAAGATCTCATACAACCCATGGAGTATGACGTCAAGTTGTGATCATCATCAATGGTTGATCAAGATCTCAGACAAAGAGTAAACCAAGATGATCAACACACAAAGCGTACAATATGTACCGAGAGGGATCAAGTGATCCCATGGTATGGTAAGCATTGTCCATTACGTGTTTGTGTACTAACCCATGGTCTTCGTGAGAGTTCTATGTGGGGGTTAGGTGTGTTTCCATGGGCTTGCGTCAAAGAGAAGATCTCATACAACCCATGGAGTATGACGTCAAGTTGTGATCGTCATCAAGATTGCGATGTGCAAGTTCAAGTGGATCAGCACGAAGATAGCATGCTTGAAGCTTGCCGTCCATTGTGGTGGCAATGGACTTGTGAAGATATGCTGAAGAGTGGCTCACCCATAGTGAGTATGGGGGAGCAATCAACTAGTCTTCATCAAGCCAACACAATCAAGAAAGGTGGTCCATCTTGAGGAAGCCAAGATCATCATCATCTAGCTCAAGAGGACGAGGTGCAAGGTATAGGTTTGCCCTTGATAGGTTTTCTGGTTAGGATAGATTGCTGTTCTATCAAGGGGGGCTCTCAAGTGAGTAGCTTGATCGTATCGTTCGTTGAGAGCTCAAACCATTTGCATCCTTGCATCATACTTCTTGGTTCTTGTTTGGTGTTTCTCTTTGTGAGTTTTAGAGCTTATGGTCATCTTCGTGACAAGCTCGAGTTCATCGAAAACAGAGTCCATATGCATCTACTATGATGTTTTCGATGTTGGAGTTTTTGCCGGTTCTTCATTCATAGAGATCTCACATCTCTAGATCTTTGGCATATTCATGGATAGCCCTTGTCGTCCTGAATCCAACAAGCTAGGGTTTGCTCGATTCGGAGATCGTATGCGAAAGTTATGGCTGTTTCAGTGGCGAGCGGTAGTACCGCTGGACCTAGCGGTAGTACCGCTAGAGTTGGCGGTAGTATCGCTGGCCCTAGCGGTAGTACCGCTGGCTGGCGGTAGTACCGCCCCTGGTCAGTGGTAGTACCGCTCCAGGAAGCTTAGTACCGCCTGCCTAGCGGTTGTTCGTGGACGGGCCTTTTTGCGAAGACTTTCTTGGCGGCGGTAGTGCCGTTGCACTACCAGGGGCCCAGCGGTAGTACCGCTGGGGCCAGCGGTAGTACCGCTGGAGTGCCAGCGGTAGTACCGCTAGTCAGCGGTAGTACCGCTGGAGTGCCAGCGGTAGTACCGCTGCAGCCAGCGGTAGTACCGCTGGAGCTCGGGCAGAAAGTGGGGGTAACGGTCTGATTCCTTCCCCCACTATATAAAGGGGGTCTTCTTCCCGTTGAGCTCTTGTTCTACCTCCATTGTTGACATTCTTAGAGCTTGATTACTCTCAATCCCTCCAATGATTCTTGCTTGTTCTTGAGGGAAAAGAGAGAGGAGATCTAGATCCACATCTCCACCAATCACTTTCTCCTCTATGTGAGGGGAACCCCTTGGATCTTGATCTTGGAGTTCTTTGTGAGCTCCTTGTTCTTTCTCTCATATTTCTCCGTAGCTTTTGTTGTTGTGGAGGGATTTGAGTGTGAGGGACTTGACCACTTCGTGTGTTCTTGCCATTGCATTAGTTGCATCGGTTTGAGTTCTCCACGGTGATACGTGGAAGTGAGAAGTTGAGAAGCTTACTACCTTTGGTACTTAGTACCCTTGATATTGTTCTTCGTGGATGCTTTGGCGTCCTAGAAGCTTGGTGGTGTCTCGGAGCTCAATCATTGTGGTGTGAAGCTCCGGGAAGCGTCGGGGTCTCCAATTAGGTTGTGGAGGTTGTCCCGAGCAATTTGTACGGGTACCGGTAACCGCCCCCAAGGGTTGCCACGTGTACGGGTTCGGTGACCGCCCCCAAGGGTTGCCATTTGTATGGGTTCCGTGACCGCCCTCAAGGGTCCCTTAGTGGAATCACGGCATCTTGCATTGTGCGAGGGCATGAGGAGATTACGGTGGCCTTAGTGGCATCTTGGGGAGCATTGTGCCTCCACACCGCTCTAACGGAGATTAGCATCCGCAAGGGTGTGAACTTCGGGATACATCATCGTCTCCCCGTGCCTCGGTTATCTCTTACCCGAACCCTTTACTTATGCACTTTACTTTGTGATAGACATATTGTTTATTGTAATATATCTTGCTATCACTTAGTTGTTTATCTTGCTTAGCATAAGTTGTTGGTGCACATAGGTGAGCCTAGTTGTTTGTAGGTTTTGTGCTTGACATATTAAACGTTAGTTTTATTCCGCATTTGTTCAAGCCTAAACCTTAACTATTTTAAAGCGCCTATTCACCCCCCCCCTCTAGGCGACATCCACGTCCTTTTCAAATTGGGTTACCTCCCAATAAGTGCTTTCTTTTATACCTTTGAGCTAGGCATAATGCAAGAAGATCAAGTGTTATCAACTCCAATAGAATAACTTGCCCGAGTAACGAACTCATAAGGTAACTTAATATTCTTTCTAGGGAATTGTTCCAATAACTTTTTAAGAGGAAATTGGAATTTAATAATTCCCTCTTTCATGTCAATGATAGCACCAACAGTGCGAAGAAAAGGACATCCCAAAATAATTGGACATGAAGGATCACATTCAATGTCCATAATAAGAAAATCAACGGGCAGATAATTATCATTGATAACAATAAGAACATCATCAATTCTCCCTAAAGTTTTCTTTATGGAAGAATCAACAAGACGAATACCAAAAGAACATGGATCATAAGGTTTCCAATCAAGCATATCATACATTATTTTGGGCATAACGGAGGCACTGGCTCCAACATCAGACAATGCAAAGCAAGAGATATTATTCAATTTAATTTTGACCATAGGATCCCAACCATCTTCTAGTTTTCTAGGAGTAGAAGTCTCTAGATTGATCTTCTGTTCCCTAGCTTTGATAAGAGCATTGGTAATATGCTCGGTGAAGGCAATATTGAGTGTACTAGTGTGGGGGTCTTTAGACATTCTTTGCAAAAAGGTGGTGACTTCGGAAAGACTATAATTATCAAAATCAAGGTTACTACCATTAATTAAAGTGGTTGTAATGTCATCTAGGTTTATTCTTTTGGTAGTCTCTAAATTCATAGGACCTTCTAGTCCTATAGTTAAGGTATTAGCATCACCATTAATAGGTCCATTGGGACTAGGAGTGCGATTTGTGCTAAAAGTTTTGAGATCCTCAACAACTTGTATATTAGCAATGGTAGTGTGTGTAGGAAGGCTCTTAATTCTCTCTTCCTCTTATTTTTATCTAGCCCATCTCTCTTTACGTTTTTCTAGCATTCTTATGTTCTCATTAATTTGGACTTGGATAGCATTCATGGGTGTGGTGTTTCTTTCCTCAAGGGGGAAGTTCTAATTTTAAGCATCTCTACATCATGAGTTATGTTGTCCACCTTCAAAGAGAGACTATCTAATTTTTCTAGTTTCTCTTCTACACACTTGTTGAAGGTTTTTTGAAAAGTGATAAAATCCTTAAGAATGCTCTCTAATTCAGAAGTGGAGTTTTTGGTGCTAGGATAATTGTTGTTGTTCCCATAGTTGTTGGATGGGAATGGTCTAGGATTGCTACCAAAATTACTTTTATAAGCACTGTTATTAAAGTTGTTCCTAGAGGTAAAATTAACATCCACTTGCTCTCTTTCTTGAGAAACCAAAGAATTTAATGGAAAATCATGAGGATCAATAGGAGCTTGCTTAGTAAGTAGAGTCATGATCATTTCAACCTTATCATCAAGGGAGGAGATCTCCTCAACAGAGTTTACCTTCCTACCTGTTGGAGCTCTCTCGATGTGCCATTGAGAATAATTTGTCATCATATCATCCAATAGCTTTGTGGCAGCACCAAGTGTAGTTGACATAAAGGTTCCTCCCGCGGCCGAGTCTAACAGATTCCGCGAGGTAAAGTTTAATCCCGCATAAAAAGTTTGGATAACCATCGAAGTAGTCAAACCATGTATAGGGCAATTCTTAATAAGAGATTGCATACGTTCCCAAGCTTGAGCAACATGTTCATTACCCAATTGTCTAAAATTCATAATTTTACTCCTCAACTGGATATTCTTAGTAGGCAGGTAATACTTCCCAATAAAAGCATCTTTGCTCATATCCCAAGAATCTATGCTATTCCTAGGCAAAGATTGAAGCCACACTTTAGCTCCTCCTCTCAAGGGAAAAGGAAAAAAGCTTAAGTTTAACAATATCACCATCTACTTCTTTATATTTTTGCATATCACAGAGCTCAACAAAATTGTTCAAGTGCAAGGCAGAATCATCTCCAGCACCGGAGAATTGATCTTTCATAACTAGGTTAAGTAATGCAGGTTTAATCTCATAGGACGTGGCTCCAGTGGCGGGAGCAACAATAGGGGCGCGGATAAAATCATTGTTGTTGTGAGTAGTGAAGTCACACAACTTGGTGTTCTCAGTGGAACCCATAGCAGCGGCAACAAGCAAGAACAAAGCAACTATTTTTTTGTCGTTGTTGGTATAAGACTCTAAAGCTAAAACTAAAAAGAGAACTAACAAGACTAAAAAGAAAAGGTAAAGGATAGCGTGCAACTCCCCTATCTTGAAGACTGGAGTCCCCAGAAATGGCGCCAGAAAACTTTGCTTGATGACGAGATGATGTATATACTTCTTGCACACCATTGGTTACCCCAAGTGGAAGGTTGAGATGTAGTCAGCATCAAGTTTTCCCTCACATGAGAACTATAAGGTTTATCGAACCAGGAGGACTCCTAGGATCAACAAGTAGGTGTCTTCCACCCTAGCGCTAGCAGAAGACGTGGACTTGCACACGTAATAAATAACTTTGCTCCCAACGAGTACAGTGTTGGAAATATGCCCTAGAGGTAATATTAGATTGGTTATTATTATATTTCCTTGTTCATAATAATCGTTTATTATCCATGCTAGAATTGTATTGATTGGAAACTCAAATACATGTGTGGATACATAGACAACACACTGTCCCTAGTGAGCCTCTAGTTGACTAGCTCGTTGATCAAAGATGGTCAAGGTTTCCTGGCCATAGCCAAGTGTTGTCACTTGATAACGGGATCACATCATTGGGAGAATGATGTGATGGACAAGACTCAAACTATAAACGTAGCATATGAACGTGTCAGTTTATTGCTACTGTTTTCTGCATGTCAATGTATCTGTTCCTATGACCATGAGATCATGCAACTCCCGGACACCGGAGGAATACCTTGTGTGTATCAAACGTCGCAACATAACTGGGTGACTATAAAGGTGCTCTACAACTGTAGCAAAACCACTAGTTTCAAGAAGGGCAAGGGCAAGAAGGGATAGTTCATGGAATGGAAAACCAGTTGTTGCTCTAGTGAAGAGACCCAAGGTTGAACCGAAGCCCGAGACTAAGTGCTTCTGTAATGAGGGGAACAGTCACTCAAGAGGAGCTACCCTAGATACTTGGTAGATGAGAAGGCTGGCAATGTCGACAAAAGTATATTGGGTATACCTGATATTGATGTGTACCTTACTAGTACTCCTAGTAGCACCAGGGCATTAGATACCGGTTCAGTTGCTAAGTGTTAGTAACTCGAAATTATAGCTACGGGTTAAATGGATACTAGCAAGGATGAGGTGACGATGTGTGTTGGAAGTAATTCTAAGGTTGATGTGATCAAACATCGCACGCTCCCTCTACCATCGAGATTGGTATTAAACCTAAAAAATTGTTATTTGGTGTTTGTGCTGAGCATGAACATGATTAGATCGTGTTTATTGCAACATGATTATTCATTTTAAGAGAATAATGGTTATTCTATTTGCTTGAATAAATACCTTCAATGGTTTATTGAATCTCGATCGTAGTGCTACACATGTTCATAATATTGATGCCAAAAGATACAAAGTAGTAATGATAGTACTACTTACTTGTGGCACTGCCGCTTGAGTCATGTTGGTATAAAACACGTGAAGAAACTCCATGCAGATGGATCGTTTGGACTCACTTGATTTTGAATCACTTGAGACATGCCAATCATACCACATGGGCAAGATGACTGAAGGCCTCGTTTTCCAATGAGATGGAACTAGAAAGTAACTTATTGGAAGAAATACATTTGGATGTATGCAATCCAATGAGTGCTGAGGCACGCAGTGGATATTGTTATGTTCTTACTTCACATATGATTTAAGTAGATACTAGTGTATTTGCTTGATGAAACACACGTCTGAATTATTCAAAGGTTCAAGTGGTTTCAGAGTGCAGTTGAAGATCGTCGTGACAAGAGGGTAACATGTCTACAATATGATCATAGAGATGAATATCTGAGTTGTGACTTGTTACACACTTAAGACAAATGTGAAAATTGTTGCATATCTCATGCCACCTAGAACACCATAGTGTGATGGTGTGTCCGAACGTCATAGCCGCTCCCTATTTGATATGGTGCATACTATGATGTCTCTTATCGAATTACCACTATCGTTTATGGGTTATGCATTAGAGACAACCATATTCACTTTAAATAGGGCACCACGTATTTGCGTTGAGATGACACCATATGAACTATGGTTTGGAGAAACCTAAGATGTCGTTTCTCAAAAGTTTGGGGCTGCGATGCTTATGTGGAAAAGTTTCAGCATGATAAGGTGGAACCCAAAGCGGATAAATGCATCTTCATAGGACACCCAAAACAGTTGGGTATACCTCCTATCTTAGATCCGGAAGTAAAGTGTTTGTTTCTAGAAATGGGTCCTTTTCGAGGAATGGTTTCTCCAAAAGAATTGAGTGGGAGGGTGGTTGAACTTGATGAGGTTAATGAACCGTCACTTCAACCAGTGTGTAGTAGGGTGCGGGAAGTTGTTCGTGTGGCGCCTACGCGAGTTGAAGTGGAAACTGGTGATAGTGATCATTAAGCTTCGGATCAAGTTACTACAAATCTGGTAGGTCGAGAAGGTCGCGTACTGATACAGAGTGATACGGTAACCCTGTCTTGGAGGTCATGTTGTTGAACAACAATGAACCTACGATCTATGGAGAAGCGATGGTGGGCCCGGATTCCGGCAAATGGCTGGAGGCAATGAAATCCGAGAGAGCATCCATGTATGAAAACAAAGTGTAGTCTTTCGAAGAACAACTTAATGTTTGTAAGACTATTAAGTACAAATGGATCTTTAAAAGGAAGACACACAATGATGGTGAAAAGTCACCATTAAGAAAAGTTGGACTTGCCGCAAAGATGTTTCCGACAAGTTCAAAGAGTTGACTATGATAAGACTTTCTCACTCGTAGTGATGCTAAAAGTCTGTTGAAATTATGTTAGCAGTTGCTGCATTATTTACGAAATATTGCACATAGGATGTCAAAACATTGTTTCCTCAACGGTTTCCTTGAGGAAAGGTTGTATGTGATACAACGAGAAGGTTTTATCGATCCTAAGGATGCTAACAAGTATGCAAGCTCCAACGATCCTTCTATGGACTGGTGCAAGCATCTCAGAGTTGGAATATACACTTTGATGAGATGATCAAAGCTTTTGGGTTTATACAAGGTTTATGAGAAACTTGTATTTCCAAAGAAGTGAGTGGGAGCACTATACAATTTCTGATAAGTATATGTGGTCGACATATTGTTGATCGGAAGTAATGTAGAATTTCTCGAAAGGATAAAGGGTTGTTTGAAAGGAGTTTTTCAAAGGAAAATCTGGATTAAGCTACTTGAACATTGTGCATGAAGATCTATGGGATAGATCAAGACGCTTAATAAGAACTTTCAACAAAATGCATGCCCTGGCAAGTTTTTGAAGGAGATCTTGGCTGTGTTGTAAGGTGTGAATTTGAGTAAGACTCAAAGCCCGACCACGACAGATGAAAGAGAAAGGACGAATGTTGTCCCCTATGCCTTAGCCGTAGGCTCTAAAGTATGCCATGCTGTGTACCGCACCTGATGTGTGCCTTGCCATGAGTCTGTCAAGGGGTACAAAGAGTGATCCAGGATTGAATTACTGAACAACGGTCAAAATTATCCTTAGTAACTTGTGGACTAAGGAATATTTCTCGATTATGCAGGTGATTAAAGAGATCATCGTAAAGGGTTACGTCGATGCAAGCTTTGAAGCTAATCCGAATAACTATGAGTAGTAAACCGGGTTCGTATAGTGGACCAGTCATTTGGAATAGTTCCAAATGGTGTATGGTAGCAACATCTATAGGATGACATAGAGATATGTAAAGTACACACCGATCTGAAGGGTTTAGACCCATTGACTAAAACCTCTCTCACAAGCAAGATATGATCAAACCCCATAACTGTATGGGTGTTAGGTTCATTACAATCACATAGTGATGTGAACTAGATTATTGACTCTAGTGCAAGTGGGAGACTATTGAAAATATGCCCTAGAGGCAATAATAAATTGGTTCTTATTATATTTCCTTGTTCATAATAATCTTTTATTATCCATGCTAGAATTGTATAGATTGGAAACTCAAATACATGTGTGGATACATAGACAACACACTGTCCGTAGTGAGCCTCTAGTTGACTAGCTCGTTGATCAAAGATGGTCAATGTTTCCTGGTCATAGGCAAGTGTTGTCACTTGATAACGGGATCCCATCATTGGGAGAATGATGTGATGGACTAGACCCAAATTATAAACATAGCATATGATCGTGTCAGTTTATTGCTACTATTTTCTGCATGTTAGTGTATCTGTTCCTATGACCATGAGATCATGCAACTCCCAGACACCGGATGAATACCTTGTGTATATCAAATGTCGCAACGTAACTGGTTGACTATAAATGTGCTCTACAGGTATCTCCGAAGGTGTCTGTTGGGTTGGCATGGATAAAGACTGGGATTTGTCACTCCGTGTGAGGGAGAGGTATCTCGGGGCCCACTCGGTAATACAGCATCACAACAAGCATTGCAAGCAATGTGACTGAGGAGTTAGTTATGGTATCTTGTATTACAGAACGAGTAAAGAGACTTGTCGGTAACGAGATTGAACTAGGTATGGAGATACCGACGATCGAATCTCGGGCAAGTAACATACCGAAGGACAAATGGAATAATATACGGGATTATATGAATCCTTGACATAGAGGTTCAACTGATAGAGATCTTCGTAGAATATGTAGGAGCCAATATGGACATCCAGGTCCCGTTGTTGGTTATTGACCGGAGAGTGTCTTATGTCATGTCTGCATAGTTCTCGAACCCGCAGGGTCTGCACACTTAAGGTTCGGTGATGTTTCGGTATAGTTGAGTTATATGTGTTGGTGAATGAAGTTTTGTTCGGAGTCCCGGATGAGATCCCGAAACTCACGAGGAGTTCCGGAATGGTTCGGAAACGAAGATTGATATATAGGAAGTTGGTGTTTGGATTCTGGAAGGTTTTCGGGCATTGCCGGCACTGTACTAGGAGTGACAAATGGGTTCCGGGGGCCCACTCGGTAGGCCCACCTCGCCCCAAGGGGTCCACATGGGTTTATTGGATGCGCAATAAGGCATAATGGGCTGACGAAGTCATCCAAGGAAAGCCCATGAGGAAAAAGTGGAAAATCCAAAAGAGGTGGTAAATTTAGGAAGGAGTTCTAATCCAATTGGGATTGGAGGAGGACTCCTCCCTCCTCCACTTCGGCCGAAGCCAAAGGGGCCCCCTTGAGCCTCAAGGATGCCTCCTCCCACCTCCAATATATACTTGAGGTTTTAGGGTTTTGAGACACAACTTTTCCACGTGCAACCCTAAACCTCTACTTCGTAGTTCTTCCTCTAGATCGGATTTCTGTGGTTCTTAGGCGAAGCCCTGCATGAATAGATCACCACCACCACGCCGCTATGCTGGAGAACTAATTTACCTCTCCGCCCCCTCTTGCTGGATCAAGAAGGTGGAGATCGTCTTTGACCTGTACGTGTGCTGAACGCGGAGGTACCGTCCGTTAGACACTTGATCGGGACGGATCGTCAGACGAATCTTGAGACGGTTCGTGGGACGGATCGTGAAGACGTACCACTACATCAACCGCGTTTATTAACGCTTCCTCTTAGTGATCTACAAGGGTATGTGGATCCGATCTCCCTCTCGTAGATGATCATCACCATGATAGGTCTTCGTGTGCGTAGGAAATTTTTTGTTTCCCATGCAACGTTCCCCAACACTGGCATCATGAGCTAGGTTCATCTGTACATGATATCTTGAGTAGAACACAAAAGAGTTTGTGGGTGTTGATGTTCTTTTTGCTACCCTCCTTAGTCTTTTCTCAATTCAGCGGTATTGTTGGATTGAAGCGGCCCGAACCAACCTTACTCGTACGGTTACGAGAGACCGGTTTCATCGTCTAACATGCAGCTTGTTGCATAAAGATGACTGGCGGGTGCATGTTTCTTCAACTTTAGTTGAATCGGATTTGACCGAGGCGGTCCTTGAAGAAGGTTAAATAGGAAATTGCATATCACAATTGTGGCTTTGCGTAAGTAAGATGCGATCGTACTAGATACCCATAGCAGCCATGTAAAACATCCAACAACAAATTAGAGGACGTTTAACTTGTTTTTGTAGGGTATGCATGTGAGGTGATATGGACAATGACATGATATGATATATTGGATGTATGAGATGATCATGTTGTAATAGTTAAATATTGACTTGCACGTCGATGCTACGACAACAGGCAGGAGCCATAGGGTTGTCTTTGAACTAAAGTTTGTGCTTGCAGATGCGTTTACTATATTGCTAGGTAGTAGCTTTAGTAGTAATAGCATAGATAGCACAACAACCTAGATGGCGGCACAATGATGGAGATCATGGTGTGGCGCCGGTGACGATGAAGATCATGCCGGTGCTTTGGTGATGGAGATAAAGAAGCACAAGATCATGGCCATATCATGTCACTTATGATTTGCACGTGATGTTAATCCTTTTATGCACCTTATTTTTCTTAGAACGATGGTAGCATTATAAGGTGATCCCTCACTAAAATTTCAAGATAAAAATTGTGTTCTCCCCGACTATGCACCGTTGTGACAGTTCGTCATTTCGAGACACCACGTAAAGACCGGGTGTGATAGACTCAACGTTCACATACAACGGGTGCAAAACAGTTGCACACGCGGAACGCTCGGGTTAAACTTGACGAGCTTAGTATGTACAGACATGGCCTCGGAACACAAGAGACCGAAAGGTCGAGCATGAATCATATAGTTGATATGATCAACATGGAGATGTTCACCATTGAAACTATACTCAACTCACGTGATGATCGGACCTGAGTTAGTGGATTTGGATCATGCGCCACTCGAATGACTAGAGGGATGTCTATTTGAGTGGGAGTTCTTAAGTAATATGATTAATTGAACTGATTATCATGAACATAGTTAAAAGCTCTTTGCAAATAATGTTGTAGCTTGCGCTGAAGCTCTACTATTTTTAGATATGTTCCTATAGAAAATTTAGTTGAAAGATGATAGTAGCAATTATGCGGACTGGGTCCGTAAACTGAGGATTGTCCTCACTGTTGCAAAGAAGGCTTATGTCCTTAATGCACCGCTCGGTGTGCTGAACCTCGAGCATCGTCTATGGATGTTGAAACATCTGACATACACGTTTTTTTAATGACTACGTGATAGTTTAGTGTGTAATACTTAACAGCTTAGAATTGAGGCGCTGAAGACGTTTTGAACGTCACATAACATATGAGATGTTCTAAGAGATGAAATTGGGATTTCATGCTCGTGCCCTTGTTGAGAGGTATGAGACCGCCGACAAGATTCTTTGTCTACAAAGTAAAGGAGAAAAGCTCAATCGTTGAGCATGTGCTCAGATTGTCTGAGTGCAATAGTCGCTTGAATCAAGTGGGAGTTAATCTTCCAGATGAGATAGTGATGGTTCTCCAAAGTCACTGCCACCAAGCTACTAGAGCTTCGTGATGAACTATAACATATCAAGGATAGATATGATGATCCTTAAGCTATTCATGATGTTTGACATCGCGAAAGTAGATCTTGTTGATGGTTAGCAAAATCACTAGTTTCAAGAAGGGCAAGGGCAAGAAGGGATAGTTCATGGAATGGCAAACCATTTGTTGCTCTAGTGAAGAGACCCAAGGTTGAACCCAAGCCCGAGACTAAGTGCTTATGTAATGAGATGAATAGTCAGTGAAGAGGAGCTACCCTAGATACTTGGTAGATGAGAAGGATGGCAATGTCGACAAAAGTATTTGGGTATACTTGAAATTGATGTGTACCTTACTAGTACTCCTAGTAGCACCAGGGTATTAGATATCGATTCAGTTGCTAAGTGTTAGTAACTCAAAATTATAGCTATGAATTAAATGGATACCATCAAGGGTGAGGTGACGATGTGTGTTGGAAGTAATTCTAAGGTTGATGTGATCAAACATCGCACGCTCCCTCTACCATCGGGATTGGTGTTAAACCTAAATAATTGTTATTTGGTGTTTGCACTGAGCATGAACATGATTAGATCGTGTTTATTGCAATATGATTATTCATTTAAATAGAATAATGGTTATTCTATTTGCTTGAATAAATACCTTCGTTTATTGAATCTCGATCGTAGTGCTACACATGTTCATAATATTGTTGCCAAAAGATACAAAGTAGTAATGATAGTACCACTTATTTGTGGCACTGCCGCTTGAGTCATGTTGGTATAAAACGCATGAAGAATCTCCATGCAGATGGATCGTTTGGACTCACTTGATTTTGAATCACCTGAGACATGCAAATCATACCACATGGGCAAGATGACTTAAGGCCTCGTTTTCGAGTGAGATGGAACTAGAAAGTAACTTATTGGAAGAAATACATTTGGATGTATGCAGTCCAATGAGTGCTGAGGCACGCAGTGGATATCGTTACATTCTTACATCTCATGCCACCTAGAACACAGTAGTGTGATGGTGTGTCCGAACATCATAGCCGCGCTGGTACGTCTCAAACGTATCTATAATTTTTGATGTTTTCACGCTGTTATCTTGCCTTCTTTGTATGTTTTATGTACCTTTTTATATCTTTTTGGGACTAACTTATTAATTCAGTGCCAAGTGCGAGTTCCTGTTTTTTCCGTGTTTTTGACTCTTTTCAGATCTGATTTTGGAACGGAGTCTAAACGGAAGAAAAATACCAAAATGATTTTTTCCCGAACGGAAGAAGTCGAGGGGGCTTTTGGGCCAAGCCAGGTGGGCTCCAGGGAGCCCACAAGCCCCCACTCCACCACGAGGGGGAGGCGGCGGTGGGCAGGCTTGTGGCCTCCCTGGCCGCCCCCTGACCTAGGTCTTTGGCCTATAAATTCCCAAATATTCCGCAAAAAATTAGGGGAGCCTCGAAAATATCTTTCCGCCGCCGCAAGCTTCTGTTTCCGCGAGATCTCATCTGGAGACCCTTCGCGGCGCCCTGCCGGAGGGGACTTTGGAGTTGGAGGGTTTCTTCATCATCATCATCGCCCCTCCAATGACTCGTGAGTAGTTCACTTCAGACCTACGGGTCCGTAGTTAGTAGCTAGATGGCTTCTTTTCTCTCTTGGATCTTCAATACAAAGTTCTCCATGATCTTCATGGAGATCTATCCGATGTAATCTTCTTTAGCGGTGTGTTTGTCGAGATTCGATGAATCGTGGACTTGTGATCAGATTATCTATGATATATATTTGAGTCTTTGCTGATTTCTTATATGCATGATTTGATATCCTTGTAAGTCTCTCCGAGTCTTGGGTTTTGTTTGGCCAACTAGATCTATGATTCTTGCAATGGGAGAAGTGCTTGGTTTTGGGTTCTGCCATGTGGTGACCTTTCCCAGTGACAGTAGGGGCAGCAACGCACACATCAAGCAGTTGCCATCAAGGGTAAAAATATGGGGTTTTTATCATTGGTTTGAGATTATCCCTCTACATCATGTCATCTTGCTTAAGGCGTTATTCTGTTCTTATGGACTTAATACACTAGATGCATGCTGGATAGCGGTCGACGTGTGGAGTAATAGTAGTAGATGCAGAAAGTATCGGTCTACTTGTTTCGGACGTGATGCCTATAGAAATAATCATTGCATAGATATCGTCACAACTCTGCATAGTTCTATCAATTGCTCGACAGTAATTTGTTCACCCACCGTCTACTTGCTTTCATGAGAGAAGCCACTAGTAAACACTATGGCCCCGGGGTCTATTCACATCCATCGTTTACATCTCCGCTTTTACTTTGCTTTGTTACTTTGTTGCTTTCAGTTCTCACTATTCAAACAATCTATAAGGGATTGACAACCCCTTCATAGCATTGGGTGCAAGCTTTTGTGTTTGTGCAAGATCTTGATATACTCTTCCGTCGGATTGATACCTTGGTTCTCAAACTGAGGGAAATATTTACCGTCGCTGTGCTACATCACCCTTTCCGCTTCGAGGGAACACCAACGCAAGGCTCCAAGGCCACGGGGGAAATCCTTTGCATACTTGCATAGGAAGTCCCTTAAGGCATAGCCGTAGCTGAAGGATTCCTGGTGCCGTTGACACCACTATTTCTGGCACTGTTGCAAGGGATACACAGCAAACATCAGAAGTATTTCTAGCGCCGTTGCCTGGGAGGAGAAATCAAGATCTATACAAGTAGGTCTCACAAACTCTTCTCTTGCATTTACTTTTGTTGCCAGTTGCCTCTCGTTTTCCTCTCCCCCACTTCACAATTGCCGTTTTCATTTGTATTTTGCCTTTTTCGCTCGCCCTTTTCTCTCGCTTGCTTTCTGTTCGCTTGTGTGCCATGTGCCTTCAATATCCTTGCATCTTCGCTTGCTGAAAATCTATTGATATGGATCCTCATCCACTAGCTAGTCTCTTTAAGAGACCCACTATTGTTGAACGAATTGCTAGTGAGTTGAGGGCAATTGACTATTTCTATGGAGTTTTGCTTAAGATGCGTGAATCTAAAAATTGTGAGGAAGAAATTCATGAAGTGATTCACGAGGGCTCCTTGGATGGAAAGCATGTTGGCAATGGTTTCACTATAAATTCTATTAGTGACAATCATGCTAGGAATATGCAAAATCCTAAGCTCGGGGATGCTAGTTTTGCTATGACAACTACTTATTGCAATAATCATGATTGGGGTGATGATCTTTCTTATGATCTTAAAATTTGTTCAAACCTCATGATGAATATGATATTTGCAACAATACTGAAAGTGGGATTGGAGAAGTCATGACTTTATTTGATGATAATCCCACTATTTTTAAAGAGGGTCAACTTTGCATGCATGTGTATCATGAAAATAATATCCTATGGGATAGCTATATTGTTGAATTTGAATATGATCCCACATGTAATTGCTATGAGAGAGGAAAATATTTTGGTAGAAACTTTCATGTTACCAAATCACCTCTCGTGATGTTGAGATTGCTCTTGTCTCTTTCTTCTTCCTTCTATATGGCAGCGATTGGTTGTCTTGACAATTAGTTTTCCTATAAAATGCCTATTCATAGGAAGTATGTTAGACTTAGATGTGATTTTCACATGCTTTAGGATGCTCTCGTTGTGCTTCAATTCTTGTCTTTTGTGAGAGCATCATTGAATGCCTAGCTAAGGGCGTTAAACAATAGCGCTTGTTGGGAGGCAACCCAACGAATCTATCCTTTTTCTTTCTGTTTTGTGTTTTCCACACTTTCGTAATTCTATTATGATTGTGTTTTTTGTGTTTCTTTTTGCGTTTGTGCCAAGAAAAACCGTTATGATTAGTCTTGAGGATGATCGTTTGGTCACGCTGGAAAAGACAGAAACTTTCTGCTCACCAAAAGAATTTTCAATTTGTTTCTGTAAGAGATTTTGAGTTGATTCTTCTTGCTGCTGATTTCTACACAGATTCTTCAGACTGTCGTAATTTTTCATAATTTTTGAAGTACCAGAGGTATACAAAACTTACAGATTTCTACAGATTGGTCTGCTGTTAACAGATTCTGTTTTTGTTGTGTTGGTTGCTTATTTTGATGAAACTATGGATAGTATCGGGGGGTATTAGCCATGGAAGATTGAAAGTACAGTAACCAAAGATCAGCACAAGTATAATTTAAGTTGCTACAGTACCTAAGGAAGTGGTGGTTTGCTTCTTGTACTAATGTTATCACGAGTTTCTGTTTAAGTTTCGTGTTCTTAAGTTTTCAAGTTTTGGGTGAAGTTCTTATGGACAAAAAGATAAAGAGTGGCAAGAGCTCAAGCTTGGGGATTCCCAAGGCACCCCAAGATATTCAAGGATGCCGTAAAAGCCTAAGCTTGGGGATGCCCCGGGAAGGCATCCCCTCTCTCGTCTTCAATCCATCGGTTACGTTACTTGGGGCTATATTTTTATTCACCACATGTTATGTGTTTTTGCTTGGAGCGTCTTGTGTCATAGGAGTCTTTTATTTTTTTTGTGTCACAATCATCCTTGCTGCACACCTAGAGAGAGAGAGACATGCACACACGGTGATTTTGTCGAGCTTCACTTATATCTTTTGAGCTAGATACTTTTGCTCTATGTGCTTCACTTATATATTTTAGAGCACAACGGTGCGTGGCTTGGTAGTTGATCTATGCTTTGAAAGTAGTCTCAAAAGGGGTAGTTATCCAAAGGGATACAAAAACTTCCACCTTCATGTGCATTGAATAGTTAGAGAAGTTTGATTCATCTCAATTAGTTTTGAGTTGTGGTTATGGTAATATTGAAGTCATGCTAGTAAGGTGTTGTGGATCTAGAAATACTTGTGTTGAAGTGAGTGATTTCCATAGCATACACGTATGGTGAACCGCTATGTGATGAAGTCTGAGCATGATTAGTATATTGATTGTCATCCTTTGCGTGGCGGTCGGGACCGCGCGATGGTTTATACCTACCAACCCTTCCCCTAGGAGTATGCGTTGAATGCTTTGTTTCGATTACTAATAAAACTTTTGCAACAAGTATATGATTTCTTCATGACTAATGTTGAGTCCATGGTTTAGATGCACTTTCACCTTCCACCCTCAGTATCTTCTTAGTGTCGCACAACTTTCACCGGTACACAAAACCCACCATTAGCCTCCCTCAAAACAGCCACCATACCTACCTACTATGGCTTTTTCAAAGTTATTCCGAGATATATTGCCATGCAACTACCACCATGATATGTGCCACCACGTCTACATTGCCATTGCATGATCCTAAGATAGCTAGCATGATGTTTCCGTTGATATCTATGCCATGCTAGATAATTGCCACGGTACACTACCGAAGGCATTCCATATAGGGTCATAGTTGCTCCAAGTTTTGAGTTGAAAGTGTGATGATCATCATTATTGGAGCATTGTCCCATGTGAGGAAATAAAATAGGCCAAAGAAGCCCATAAAAAAAGAGTCCAAAGAGCCCACCAAAATAAAAAAAATGAGAGAAAAAGAGAGAAGGGACAATGCTACCACTTTTTCCACACTTGTGCATTTTGAGCACCATGATCTTCATGATTGAGAGTTTCTCGTTTTGTCACCACCATATAGCTAGTGGGAAATTTTCATTATATAACTTGTCTTGTATATTCCAATGATAGGCTTCCCCAAAATTGCCTTAGGTCTTCGTGAGCAAGCAAGTTAGATGCACACCCACTAGTTTTCTTTAAGAGCTTTCACAAAGTTGTAGCTCTAGTGCATCATTTGTATGGCAATCCCTACTCATTCACATTGATATCTATTGATCAGCATCTCCACAGCTCATTGATATGCCTAGTTAATGTGACTATCTTCTCCTTTTTGTCTTGCAACCTCCACCACATTGCACACCATCTATAGTGCTATAACCATGGCTCACGCTTATGTATTGCTTGAGAGTTGAAAATGTTTGAGAAAGTAAAGGTGTGAAACAATTACTTGGCCAATACCGCGGTTGTGCATGGTTTAAATTCGTTGTGCAGTGATGATAGAGCATAGCCAGACTGTATGCTTTTGTAGGGATAACTTTCTTTTGGCCTTGTTATTTTGAAAGTTCATGATTACTTTGCTAGTTTGCTTGAATTATTATTGTTTCCAAGTCAATAGCTAACTATTGTTTTGAATCTAATGGATCTGAACATTCACGTCACATCAGAGGAATTACAAAGGACACCTATGCTAGGTAGCATGAAAGCATCAAAAATTCATTCTTATCACTTCCCTACTCGAGGACGAGCAGGAGTTAAGCTTGGGGATGCTTGATACATCTCAAACGTATCTATAATTCTTGATGTTTTCACGATGTTATCTTGCCTTCTTTGTATGTTTTATGTACCTTTTTATATCTTTTGGGACCAACTTATTAATTCAGTGCCAAGTGCCAATTCCTGTTTTTTCCGTGTTTTTGACTCTTTTCAGATCTGATTTTGGAACGGAGTCCAAACGTTAGAAAAACCCCGAAATGATTTTTTCCCGAACGAAAGAAGTCCAGGGGACTTTTGGGCCAAGCCATGTGGGCTCCAGGGAGCCCACAAGCCCCCACTCCGCCATCAGGGGAGGCGGCGGTGGGCAGGCTTGTGGCCTCCCTGGCCGCCCCTTGACCTAGGTATTTGGCCTATAAATTCCCAAATATTCCGCAAAAAATTAGGGGAGCCTCGAAAATACTTTTCCGCCGCCGCAAGCTTCCGTGTCCGCGAGATCTCATCCGGAGACCCTTCTTGGCGCCCTGCCGGATGGGACTTTGGAGTTGGAGGGTTTCTTCATCATCATCATCGCCCCTCCAATGACTCGTGAGTAGTTCACTTCAGATCTATCCGATGTAATCTTCTTTGGCGGTGTGTTTGTCGAGATCCGATGCATCGTGGACTTGTGATCAGATTATCTATGATATATATTTGAGTCTTTGCTGATTTCTTATATGCATGATTTGATATCCTTGTAAGTCTCTCCGAGTCTTGGGTTTTGTTTGGCCAACTAGATCTATGATTCTTGCAATGGGAGAAGTGCTTGGTTTTGGGTTCTGCCATGTGGTGACCTTTCCCAGTGACAGTAGGGGCAGCAAGGCACACATCAAGCAGTTGCCATCAAGGGTAAAAATATGGGGGTTTTATCATTGGTTTGAGATTATCCCTCTACATCATGTCGTCTTGCTTAAGGCGTTAATCTGTTCTTATGGACTTAATACACTAGATGCATGCTGGATAGCGGTCGACGTGTGGAGTAATAGTAGTAGATGCAGAAAGTATCGGTCTACTTGTTTCGGACGTGATGCCTATAGAAATAATCATTGCATAGATATCGTCACGACTCTGCACAGTTCTATCAATTGCTCGACAGTAATTTGTTCACGCACCGTCTACTTGCTTTCATGAGAGAAGCCACTAGTAAACTCTACGGCCCCCGGGTCTATTCACATCCATCGTTTACATCTCCGCTTTTACTTTGCTTTGTTACTTTGTTGCTTTCTGTTCTCACTTGGCAAACAATCTATAAGGGATTGACAACCCCTTCATAGCGTTGGGTGCAAGCTTTTGTGTTTGTGCAGGATCTTGAGATACTCTTCCGCCGGATTGATACCTTGGTCCTCAAATTGAGGGAAATACTTACCGTCGGTGTGCTACATCACCCTTTCCGCTTCGAGGGAACACCAACTCCAGGCTCCAATGCCACGGGGGAAATCCTTTGCATACTTGCCTAGGAAGTCCCTTAAGGCGTAGCCGTAGCTGAAGGATTCCTGGTGCCGTCGACACAACTATTTCTGGCGCCGTTGCAAGGGATACACAACAAACATCACGCGCCCTATTTTATATGGTGCATACTATGATGTCTCTTATCGAATTAGCACTATCGTTTATGGGTTATGCATTAGATACAATCACATTCACTTTAAATAGGGCACCACTTATTTCCGTTGAGATGACACCGTATGAACTATGGTTTGGAGAAACCTAAGCTAACGTTTCTTAAAAGTTTGGGGCTGAGATGCTTATGTCGAGAAGTTTCACCGTGATAAGCTCGAACCCAAAGAGGATAAATGCATCTTCATAGGACACCCAAAACAGTTGGGTCTACCTCCTACCTCAGATCTGGAAGCAAAGCGTTTGTTTCTAGAAATGGGTCCTTTCTCGAGGAATGGTTTCTTCTAAAGAATTGAGTGGGAGGGTGGTGGAACTTGATGAGGGTAATGAACCGTCACTTCAACGAGTGTGTAGTAGGGTGCAGGAAGTTGTTCGTGTGGCGCCTATGCCAGTTGAACTGGAAACTCGTGATAGTGATCATTAAGCTTCGGATCAAGTTACTACAAATATCGTAGGTCGATAAGGTCGCGTACTTCTACAGAGTGATGCAATAACCCTGTCTTGGAGGTCATGTTGTTGAACAACAATGAACCTATGAGCTATGGAGAAGCGATGGTGGGCCCCGATTCCGGCAAATGGATGGAGGCCATGAAATCCGAGAGAGGATCCATGTATGAAAACAAAGTGTAGACTTTGGAAGAACTACTTGATGGTCGTAAGACTATTAAGTACAGATGGATATTTAAAAGGGAGACAGACGATGATGGTGAAAAGTCACCATTAAGAAAAGCTCGACTTGTTGCAAAGATGTTTCCGACAAGTTCAAAGAGTTGACTATGATAAGACTTTCGCACTCGTAAGATGCTAAAAGTCTGTTGGAATTATGTTTGCAGTTGCTGCATAATTTATGGAATATTGCACATAGGATGTCAAAACATTGTTTCCTCAACGGTTTCCTTGAGGAAAGGTTGTATGTGATATAACCAGAAGGTTTTGTCGATCCTAAGGATGCTAACAAGTATGCAAGCTCCAGCGATCCTTCTATGGACTGGTGCAAGCATCTCGGAGTTGGAATATACACTTTGATGAGATGATCAAAGCTTTTGGGTTTATACAAGGTTTATGAGAAAGTTGTATTTCCAAAGCAGTGAGTGGGAGCACTATAGAACTTCTGATAAGTATATGTGGTTTCCATATTGTTGATCGGAAGTAATGTAGAATTTCCGGAAAGCATAAAGGGTTGTTTGAAAGGAGTTTTTGAAAGGAAAACTTGGATTAAGCTAGTTGAACATTGTGCATCAAGATCTATGGCGATAGATCAAGACGCTTAATAAGAACTTTCCACGAAATGCATGCCCTGAGAAGTTTTCGAAGGAGTTCAAAATAGATCGGCAAAGAATGAGTTCTTGGCTGTGTTGTAAGGTGTGAATTTGAGTAAGACTCAAAGCCCGACCACGACAGACGAAAGAGAAAGGACAAAGGTCGTCCCCTATGCCTTATCTGTAGGCTCTAAAGTATGCCTTGTGTGTCCCCGACCATGTTGTGTACCGCACCTGATGTGTGCCTTGCCATGAGTCTGTCAAGGGGTACAAAGAGTGATCCAGGATAGAATTACTGAATAGCGGTCACAATTATCCTTAGTAACTAGTGGACTAAGGAATTTTTCTCGATTATGGAGGTGATTAAAGAGATCGTCGTAAAGGGTTACATCGATGCAAGCTTTGACACTAATCAGAATAACTATGAGTAGTAAACCGTGTTCATATAGTGGAGCAGTCATTTGGTATAGTTCCAAATGGTGCGTGGTAGCAGCATCTATAGGATGACATAGAGATTTCTAAAGCACACACGGATCTGAAAGGTTCATACCCATTGACTAAAACCTCTGTCACAAGCAAGATATGATCAAACCCCATAACTGTATGGGTGTTAGGTTCATTACAATCACATAGTGATGTGAACTAGATTATTGACTCTAGTGAGAGTGGGAGACTGTTGGAAATATGCCCTAGAGGCAATAATAAATTGGTTATTATTATATTTCCTTGTTCATAATAATCGTTTATTATCCATGCTAGAATAGTATTGATTGGAAACTCAAATACATGTGTGGATACATAGACAACACACTGTCCCTAGTGAGCCTCTAGTTGACTAGCTCGTTGATCAAAGATGGTCAAGGTTTCCTGGCCATAGGCAAGTGTTGTCACTCGATAAAGGGATCACATCATTGGGAGAATGATGTGATGGAGAAGACCCAAACTATAAACGTAGCATATGATCGGGTCAGTTTATTGCTACTGTTTTCTGCATGTCAATGTGTCTGTTCCTATGACCATGAGATCATGCAACTCCCGGACACTGGAGGAATACCTTGTGTGTATCAAACATCGCAACGTAACTGGGTGGATATAAAGGTAGTCTACAGGTATCTTTGAAGGTGTCTATTAGGTTGGCATGGATTAAGATTAGGATTTGTCACTCCGTGTGACGGAGAGGTATCTCGGGGCCCACTCGGTAATACAACATCATAACAAGACTTGCAGCAATGTGACCAAGGAGTTAGTTACAGGATCTTGTATTACGGAACGAGTAAAGAGACTTACCGGTAACAAGATTGAACTAGGTATGGAGATATCGACTACCGAATCTCGGGAAAGTAACATACCGAAAGACAAAGGGAATAGTATACGGGATTATATGAATCCTTGACATAGAGGTTCAACCGATAGAGATCTTCATAGAATATGTAGGAGCCAATATGGACATCCAGGCCCCGCTGTTGGTTATTGACCGGAGAGTGTCTCAGGTCATGTCTCCATAGTTCTCGAACCCGTAGGGTCTGCACACTTAAGGTTCGGTGATGTTTCGGTATAATTGAGTTATATGTGTTGGTGACCGACGTTTTGTCCAGAGTCCCGGATGAGATCCCGGACGTCACGAGGAGTTTCGAAATGGTCCAGAAATGAAGATTGATATATAGGAAGTTGGTGTTTGGATTCGAAAGGTTTTCGGGCATTGCCGACAGTGTACCCGGAGGGACGAATGGGTTCTGAGGGCCCACTGGATGGGCCCAACACGCCCCAAGGGGTCCACATGGGTTTATTGGATGCGCAATAAGGTATAATGGGTTGACAAAGTCATCCAAGGAAAGCCCATGAGGAAAAAGTGGAAAATCCAAAAGAGGTGGGAAATTTAGGAAGGAGTCCTAATCCAATTGGGATTGGAGGAGGACTCCTTCCTCCTCCACTTCGGCCGAAGCCAAAGGGGCTCCCTTGAGCTTCAAGGCTAGCCCCTCCCTGCCTCCTATATATACGAGAGGTTTTAGGGTTTTTGACACACAACTTTGCCACGTGGAGCCCTAAACCTCTACTTCGTAGTTCTTCCTCTAGATTGGATTTCTGCGGTGCTTAGGCGAATCCCTAGAGGAATAGATCACCACCACCACCGCCATGCCGCCGTGCTGGAGAAATTATATACCTCTCTGCTACTGCAACAAAAGACCTTCCAACGGCGCTAGAAACACGTGCTGACGGGAGACTGTTCTTGTCTTGATTCTCCTCAGCAAGGGCACCAGGAATCCTTATGCTACGGCTACGCCTTTAGAGACTTCCTAGGCAAATATGCAAAGGATTTCTCCGTGGCCTTGGATCCTTGCGTTGGTGTTCCCTCGAAGCGGAAAGGGTGATGTAGCGCAGCGGTGGTAAGTATTTCCCTCAGTTTTGAGAACCAAGGTATCGATCCAGTGAAGGAGTATCACAAGTGCCTGCACAAACACAAAGAACACTGCTCCCAACGCTATGAAGGGGTTGTCAATCCCTTATAAATTGTTCCGAAAGTGAGAACTGAAAGCAACAAAGTAACAAAGCAAAGTAAAAGAGGAGGTGTAAACAATAGATGTGAATAGACCCGGGGGCCGTAGTGTTTACTAGTGGCTTCTCTCATGAAAGCAAGTAGACGGTGGGTGAACAAATTACTGTCGAGCAATTGACAGAACCGCGCAAAGTCGTGACGTCATCTATGGCAATGATTATATCTATAGGCATCACGTCCAAAACAAGTAGACCGATACTTTCTGAATCTACTACTATTACTCCACACGTCGACCGCTATCCAGCATGCATCTAGTGTATTAAGTCCAAAAAACAGAGTAGCGCCTTAGGCAAGATGACATGATGTAGATGGACAATCTCATATCAACGAGAGAGCCCACCTTGTTACCCTTGATGGAAACTACTCAATGTGTGCCTTGCTGCCCCTACTGTCACTGGGAAAGGTCACCACATGCTAAGAACCCAAAACCAAGCACTTCTCCCATTGCAAGAATCATAGACTAGTTGGCCAAACAAAACCCAAGACTCCGAGAGACTTACAAGGATATCAAATCATGCATAAAAGAAATCAGCAAAGACTCAAATATATATCATAGATAATCTGATCACAAATCCACAATTCTTCGGATCTCGACAAAAACACCACCAAAGAAGATTACATCGGATAGATCTCCATGAAGATCATGGAGAACTTTGTATTGAAGATCCAAGAGAGAGAAGAAGCCATCTAGCTACTAACTACGGACCCGTAGGTCTGAAGTGAACTACTCACGAGTCATTGGAGGGGCGATGATGATGATGAAGAAGCCCTCCAACTCCAAAGTTCCCTCCGGCAGGGCGCCGGGAAGGGTCTCCAGATGAGATCTCGCGGAAATGGAAGCTTGCGGCGGCGAAAAAGTATTTTCATGGCTCCCCTGATTTTTTGCTGTATTTTAGGGAATATATAGGCGAAAGATCTAGGTCATGGAGGCGCCAGGGAGGCCACAAGCCTGCCCACCGCCGCCTCCCCTGGTGGCGGCGTGGGGGCTTGTGGGATCCCTGTAGACCTCCTGGCTTGGCCCAAAAGCCCCGTGATCTTCCATTCGGGAAAAATTCATTTCGGGGATTTTATTCTGTTTGGACTCCGTTCCAAAATCAGATCTGAAAAGAGCCAAAGACACAGAAAAAACAGGAACTGGCACTTGGCACTGAATTAATAAGTTAGTCCCAAAAAAGATATAAAAGGTACATAAAACATGCAAAGCTGACAAGATAACAACATTAAACCATGAAAAAGTATAGATACGTTTGAGACGTATCAAGCATCCCCAAGCTTAACTCCTGCTCGTCCTCGAGTAGGGAAGTGATAAAGAATGAATTTTTGATGCTTTCATGCTACCTAGCATAGATGTCCTTTGTAACTCCTCTTATGTGACGTAAATGTTCAGATCCATTAGATTCAAAACAATAGTTTGCTATTGACGTGGAAACAATAATAATTCAAGCAAACTAGCAAGGTAATCATGAACTTTCAAAATAACAAGGCCAAAAGAAAGTTATCCCTACAAAAGCATATAGTCTGGCTATGCTCTATCATCATTGCACAACGAATTTAAATCATGCACAACCCCGGTATTGGCAAAGTAATTGTTTCACACCTTTACTTTCTCAAACCTTTTCAACTCTCACGCAATACATGAGCGTGAGCCATGGTTTTAGCACTATAAGTGGTGTGGAGTGTGGTGGAGGTTGCAAGACAAAAAATGAGAAGATAGTCACATTGACTAGGCATATCAATGAGCTGTGGAGATGCTCATCAATAGATATCAATGTGAATGAGTAGGGATTGACATACAAATGATGCACTAGAGCTAATAGTATGTATAAGCTCTTAAAGAAAACTAGTGGGTGTGCATCCAACTTGCTTGCTCATGAAGACCTAAGGCAATTTTGAGGAAGCCTATCATTGGAATATACAAGCCAAGTTATATAATGAAAATTTCCCACTAGCTATATGGTGGTGACAAAACGAGAGACTCTCAATCATGAAGATCATGGTGCTTAATATGCACAAGAGTGGAAAAGTGGTAGCATTATCCCTTCTCTCTTTTTCTCTCATTTTTTTTGGTGGGCTCTTTGGACTCTTTTTTTATTTTATTTTTATTTTGGTGTGCTTCTTTGGCCTCTTTTATTTACTCACATGGGACAATGCTCCATTAATGGTGATCATCACACTTTCAACTCAAAACTTAGAGCAACGATGACTTTATATGGAATGCCTTCGGTAGTGTACCATGACAATGATCTAGCATGGCACAGACATTAATGGAAACATCATGCTAGCTATCTTACGATCATGCAATGGCAATGTAGATGTGGTGGCACATGTCATGGTGGTAGTTGCATGGCAATATATCTCGGAATGACTTTGAAAAAGCCATAGTAGGTAGGTACGGTGGCTGTTTTGAGGGAGGCTAATGGTCGGTTTTGTGCACCGGTGAAAGTTGCACGACACTACGAAGATAGTGATGGTGGAAGGTGAAAGTGCATCTAAACCATGGACTCAACATTAGTCATGAAGAACTCATATACTTGTTGCCAAAGTTTTATTAGTAATCGAAACAAAGCATTCAACGCATGCTCCTAGGGGAAGGGTTGGTAGGTATAAACCATCGCGCGATCCCGACCGCCACGCAAAGGATGACAATCAATAGACTAATCATGCTCAGATTTCATCACATAGCGGTTCACCATACGTGCATGCTACGGGAATCACTAACTTCAATGCAAGTATTTCTAGATCCATAACACTTTACTAGCATGACTTGAATATTACCATAACCACAACTCAAAACTAATTGAGATGAATCAAACTTCTCTAACTATTCAATGCATATGAAGGTGGAAGTTTTCGTATCTCTTTGGATAACTACCCCTTCTGAGACTAATTTCAAAGCATAGATCAACTACAAAGGCACGCACCGCTGTGCTCTAAAAGATATAAGTGAAGCACACAGAGCAAAAGTATCTAGCGCAAAAGATATAAGGGAAGCACATGTGAGCTGAATTGTCTACCAAAAGATATAAGTGAAGCTCGACAAAATCACGGTGAGTGCATGTCTCTCTATCTAGGTGTGCAGCAAGGATGATTGTGACACAAAAAAAATAAAAGACTCCTACAATACAAGACGCTCCAAGCAAAAACACATAACATGTGGTGAATAAAAATATAGCTCTAAGTAACATTACCGATGGATTGAAGACGAAAGAGGGGATGCCTTCCCGGGGCATCCCCAAGCTTAGGCTTTTTCGGCATCCTTGAATCAACTTGGGGTGCCTTGGGCATCCCCAAGCTTGAGCTCTTGCCACTCTGTATCTCTTTGTCCATAAGAACTTCACCTAGAACTTGAAAACTTCACAACACAAAACTTAAACAGAAACTCATGATATCATTAGTATGAGAAAGCAAACCACCACTTCCTTAGGTACTGTAGCAAACTTAAATTCTACTTATGCTGATGTTGAGTTACTGTATTTTCAATCTTCCATGGCTAATACCCCCCGATACTATCCATAGTTTCATCAAAATAAGCAACCAACACAACAAAAACAGAATATGTTGACAGCAGACCAGTCTGTAGCAATCTGTATATTTCGTATACTTCTGGTACTCCACAAATTCTGAAAAATTACGACAGTCTAAAAATTTGCGTAGCAATGAGCAAAAAGAATCAACTCAAAAGCTCTTACATAAAAAAATGAAAATTCTTTTCGTGAGCAGAAAGTTTCTGTCTTTTCCAGCATGACCAAACGATCATCCCCCAGACTAATCATAACGGTTTTGCTTGGCACAAACGCAAAAAGAAACACAAAAAACACAATCATAACAGAATTATGAAAGTGTGGAAAACACAAAACAAAAATAAAAAGGATAGATTCGTTGGGTTGCCTCCCAACAAGCGCTTTTGTTTAACGCCCTTAGCTAGGCATTCAATGATGCTCTCACAAAAGACAAGAATTGAAGCACAACGAGAGCATCCTAAAGCATGTGAAAATCACATCTAAGTCTAACATACTTACTATGCAT
This sequence comes from Hordeum vulgare subsp. vulgare, assembly GCF_904849725.1. Taxonomy (NCBI): domain Eukaryota; kingdom Viridiplantae; phylum Streptophyta; class Magnoliopsida; order Poales; family Poaceae; genus Hordeum; species Hordeum vulgare. Next base: position 555,020,117 of record NC_058519.1, read on the forward strand.
AGGCATTTTATAGGAAAACAAATTGTCAAGACAACCAATAACTGCCATATGCAAGGAAGAAGAAAGAGACAATAGCAATCTCCACATAACGAGAGGTAAATTGGTAACATGAAGGTTTCTACCACAATATTTTCCTCTCTCATAGCAATTACATGTGGGATCATATTCAAATTCAACAATATAGCTATCCCATAGGATATTCTTTTCATGATCCACAGGCATGCAAAGTTGACGCTCTTCAAAAATAGTGGGATTATCATCAACTAAAGTCATGACTTCTCCAATCCCACTTTCAATATTTTTGCAAATATCATCTTCATCATGAGGTTTGAACAAATTTTCAAGATCATAAGAAAGATCATCACCCCAATCATGATTATTGCAACAGGTAGTGGACATAGCAAAACTAGCATCCCCAAGCTTAGGGTTTTGCATATTTTTAGCATGATTGTCACTAATAGAATTTATAGTGAAACCATTGCAATCATGCTTTTCATTCAAGGAGCCCTTGTGAATCACTTCATGAATTTCTTCATCATGATTTTCGGATTCACGCATCTGAAGCAAAACTCCATAAAGATAGTCAAGTGCCCTCAACTCACTAGCAATTCGTTCCACATAAGTGGGTCTCTTAAAGATATTAGCAAGTGGGTGAGGATCCATATCACTAGATTTCAAGCAAGCGAAGATGCAAGCATATTGAGGGCACATAGCACACAAGAAAAGGAAAGGCAAGCGAAAGGAAAAAATGGGCGAACGAAAAAGGCAAACGAGAAAAGGCAAATGTGAAGTGGGGGAGAGGAAAACGAGAGGCAACTGGCAAAAAAGTAAATGCAGGAGATGAGTTTGTGAGACCTACTTGGATAGATCTCTCCTCCCCGGCAACGGCGCCAGAAATACTTCCGCTACTGCGACAGAAGACCTTCCAACGGCGCCAGAAACACGTGCTGACGGGAGACTGTTCTTCTCTTAATTCTCCACAGCAACGGCACCAGGAATTCTTCTGCTACGGCTACGCCTTTAGGGACTTCCTAGGAAAATATGCAAAGGATTTCCCCGTGGCCTTGGAGCCTTGCGTTGGGATTCCCTCAAAGCGGAAAGGGTGATGTAGCACAGCGGTGGTAGGTATTTCCCTCAGTTTTGAGAACCAAGGTATCGATCCAGTGAAGGAGTATCACAAGTGCCTGCACAAACACAAAGAACCTGCTCCCAACGCTATGAAGGGGTTGTCAATCCCTTATAGATTGTTCGCAAAGTGAGAACTGAAAGCAACAAAGTAACAAAGCAAAGTAAAAGCGTAGGTGTAAACGATACATGTGAATAGACCCGGGGGCCGTAGTGTTTACTAGTGGCTTCTCTCATGAAAGCAAGTAGACGGTGGGTGAACAAACTACTGTCGAGCAATTGATAGAATCGCGCAAAGTCGTGACGTCATCTATGGCAATGGTTATATCTATAGGCATCACGTCCAAAACAAGTAGACCGATACTTTCTGCATCTACTACTATTACTCCACACGTCGACCGCTATCCAGCATGCATCTAGTGTATTAAGTCCAAAAGAACAGAGTAACGCCTTAAGCAAGATGACATGATGTAGATGGACAATCTCATATCAACGACAGAGCCCACCTTGTTACTCCTGATGGCAACTACTCAATGTGTGCCTTGCTGCCCCTACTGTCACTGGGAAACGTCACCACATGGTAAGAACCCAAAACCAAGCACTTCTCCCATTGCAAGAATCATAGATCTAGTTGGCCAAACAAAACCCAAGACTCGGAGAGACTTACAAGGATATCAAATCATGCATAAAATAAATCAGCAAAGACTCAAATATATATCATAGATAATCTGATCACAAATACACAATTCACTGGATCTCGACAAACACACCGCCAAAGAAGATTACATCGGATAGATCTCCATGAAGATCATGGAGAACTTTGTATTGAAGATCCAAGAGAGAGAAGAAGTCATCTTGCTACTAATTACGGACCCGTACGTCACGCCCAGGATGCGACCCTATCCTCAATTTGGCACGAAGGCCTCGTCAGGGATAGAAGCGCATCTCGTCGTGTCGCAAGAATGGATATCGTTACAAGTACATGTACTGAAAAGAAGAGATATATATAAAGAGTTGGCTTACACTCGCCACAAACTACATCAGAGTCATATGAGTACATTACATAATCATCAAGAGTAGGAGAAGGGTCCGACTACGGACGAAAACAAACGAGGAAAATAAGAACGACGTCCATCCTTGCTATCCCAGGCTGCCGGCCTGGAACCCCTCCTAGATCGATGAAGAAGAAGATGAAGAAACTCCAAATAAGCAATCAACGCGCTCGCGTCAAGTAACCTTTACGTGTACCTGCAACTGGTGTTGTAGTAATCTGTGAGCCACAAGGGACTCAGCAATGTCATTTCCAAAGGTATCAAGACTAGCAAAGCTTAATGGGTGAGGCATGGTTAAGTGGTGAGGTTGCAGCAGCGGCTAAGCATATATATCTGGTGGCTAACTTACGAGTACAAGAAATAAGAGGGGGAAGATCTACGCATAACGCACGTGAACTACTGATGATCAAATGAATGATCCTGAACACCTACCTACGTCAGACATAACCCCACCGTGTCCTCGATCGGAGAAGGACTCACGAAAGAGACAGTCACGGTTACGCACACAGTTGGCATATTTTAATTAAGTTAACTTCAAGTTATCCAGAACCAGTGTTAAACAAAGTTTCCATGTTACCACATAACCGCGGGCACGGCTTTCCGAAAAGATTTAACCCTGCAGGGGTGCTCCAACTAGTCCCTCACAAATTACCACAAGCCGCATAGAAATCCTCAATCACGAAGCTCGCGATCTCATCGAATTCCTTAGTGGAAAACCTCAACTCCGAGATTACCCAAAGCATTACCGGAATCCCGATGCACAAGATATCTCGTCAAAGGTAAAACTAATCCAGCAAGGCCGCCCGGCGTGTCGACGATCCCGATAGGAGCTGCGTATCTCGTTCTCAGGACACGACGGATAAGCTACGCGTACGAGTGCCAAACCTCGAGTTTCCTCGCGGTGGCCCCGCACAGTGCTCTGTTTTGGACCAGCACCATCAGCACTGGCCCTCCCTGTATTATGTAGAATTACTCCTCGGGTAGTGCTAACTCCCTATGCATTTCACTTTAACAGATTTATTATGTTGGGCAAATGTAGTACCAATGTTGGGCCTTGCCAGACCAGCTTTAATCTAAAACGAATTATCAAGGGGGTCCCCATAACAACCCCGATCGTGTTAGGAGCGCTTAATTATGGAACATAACACCGGTAGCCGAAACTAAGGGGGCAAAGGTGGAACAAAACACCAGGCTAGAAAGGCCGAGCCTTCCACCTTTTACCAAGTATATAGGTCCATTAAATTAAATAGCATTAATATATGGTGATATGACAAGGAACCCATGTTAGCACATGGAAGCAACTACTCCTGCAACTAGCAACGCTACAACATGGTTAAGCAAGTAGTAACATAGCCAAACAGTGGTTTGCTAGGTTGAAGGTTATCATGGCATTGTTGAGAGGCTCATATATAACAAGTGGTAGGCAACGAGACGTAAACGGTAGAAACGGTAAAACTATCATGGCAATGATAGTAATGGTATCTGGGGAAATGGTCATCTTGCCCGAGATCCCGCTTGGAAGAAGAATGCCTCCGTGAAACAGATGAACCGACGTAGTCGAACGGGTCGTCACAATCAGACATGGTTCCGGAACTCTATCGAGACGAAGGAAACCGGAAACAAGAATCAACACACGATATTCACCACACGATGCACAACATGATGCACAACCTAATATGATGCATGATCAGTTCAATGATGCAAGGGATGGCATGGAAATTCACCTCATGCAAACTCTACACATTAAGTGAAGCTCGATATGCAACGGGTTGCATATCGACGAAACTCCCCGATTAATTATTTAGTTCACTCCCGTTAATTTATCGGCAAGATTAAATGTTTTTAACATGGCAAGGGGTGAAGCGAGATCCTACAGTCATCCTAGTCGGTTAACACGCGGAGCATAGAATGGAGCCACGGCACAAGAGGCATGCAACACACGATATCCATTCTTGCGACATGACGAGACGCGCTTCTATCCCTGACGAGGCCTTCGTGCCAAATTGAGGATAGGGTCGCATCTTGGGCGTGACACCGTAGGTCTGAAGTGAACTACTCACGAGTCATTGGAGGGGCGATGATGATGAAGAAGAAGCCCTCCAACTCCAAACTCCCCCCCGACAGGGCGTCGGGAAGGGTCTCTAGATGATATCTCGCGGAAACGGAAGCTTGCGGCGGCGGAAAAGTATTTTCGTGGCTCCCTTGATTTTTTGCTGTATTTTAGGGAATATATAGGCCAAAGATCTAGGTCAGGGGGGGCGCCAGGGAGGCCACAAGCCTGCCCACCACCGCATCCCCCCTGGTGGCAGAGTGGGGGCTTGTGGGCTCCCTAGAGCCCTCCTGGCTTGGCCCAAAAGCCCCCTAATCTTCTTCCGTTCGGGAAAAAATCATTTCAGGGATTTTATTCCGTTTGGACTCCGTTCCAAAATCAGATCTGAAAAGAGCCAAAAACACAGAAAAAATAGGAACTGGCACTTGGCACTGAATTAATAAGTTAGTCCCAAAAAAGATATAAAAGGTACATAAAACATCCAAACATGATAAGATAACAGCATGAAACCATAAAAAATAATAGATACGTTTGAGACGTATCACTCTCCACCCCCTCTTGGTGGATCAAGATGGTGGAGATCGTCATCGAGCTGTACGTGTGCTGAACGCGGAGGTGCTGTCCGTTCGGCACTTGATCGGGACGGATCGTGGGACGGATGTTGAGACGGTTCGTGGGATGAATCGTGAAGACGTGCCACTACATCAATGATGACCCACAAGTATATGGAATCAATCGTAGTCCTTTCGATAAGTAAGAGTGTCGAACCCAACGAGGAGCAGAAGGATCTGACAAGTGGTTTTCAGCAAAGAAATATCTGCCAGCACTGAAATTGTCGGTAGCAAGTGATTGTGTGGTGAGATGATTCGTAGCGAGCAACAAGTAACAAAAGTAGCAACGGTGCAGCAAGGTGGCCCAATCCCTTTTATAGCAAGGGACAAGCCTGGACAAAGTCTTATAGGAGGAAAAACGCTCCCGAGGACACACGGGAATTTCTGTCATGCTAGTTTCATCATGTTCATATGATCCGCGTTCGTTACTTTGATAGTTTGATATGTGGGTGGACCAGCGCTTGGGTACTTCCCTTACTTGGACAAGCATACCACTTATGATTAACCCCTCTCGCAAGCATCCGAAACTACGAAAGAAGAATTAAGACAAAGTCTAACCATAGCATTAAACTAGTGGATCCAAATCAGCCCCTTACGAAGCAACGCATAAACTAGGGTTTAAGCTTATGTCACTCTAGCAACCCATCATATACTTACTACTTACCAATGCCTTCCTCTAGGCCCAAATAATGGTGAAGTGTTATGTAGTCGACGTTCACATAACACCACTAGAGGAAAAACAACATGCAACACATCAAAATACTGAACGAATACTAAATTCACATGACTACTATTAGCGTGACTTATCCCATGTGCTCAGGAACAAAAGTAACTACTCACAAAGCATAATAATATCCATGACCAGAGAGGTAATGAGTAGCATCAAAGATCTGAACATAAACTGTTCCACCAAGTAATCCAACTAGCATCAACTACAAAGAGTAATCAACACTACTAGCAACCTTACAAGTACCAATCGGAGTCGCGAGAGGGAGATTGGTTACAAGTGATGAACTAGAGTTTGGAGATGAGATGGTGCTGATGAAGATGTTGATGGTGACGAGTCCCCTCCGATGAGAGGAGTGTTGACGATGGCAATGATTTCCCCCTCTGGGAGGGAAGTTTCCCTGGCAGGATCGTCTTGTCGGAGCTCTAGATTTGTTCTGCTCAAGTTCGGCCTCGTGGCGGCGACGAATCCACGAAAAAGCTCCTCTCGATTTGTTTTTCTGGACGAAACCCTTCATATAGCAAAAGAGGGGGGCAAGTGGGCCTGCAGGCTGCCCACAAGCCCTCATGGCGCGGCCTGGGGGGTGGTCACGCCGTGCAGGCTTGTGGCCACCTACACGCCCCCTCTGGCACTTCTTCGGCCCATTATTTTTGAAAAATCAGGAAAAAATCCTCGTTGATTTTTACGGCGTTTGGAGTTGCGCAGAATAGGTATCTCAACTTTGCTCCACTTTCAGGCCAGAATTCCAGTTGCCGGCATTCTCCCTCTTCATGTAAACCTTGCAAAATAAGGGAGAAAAGGCATAAGAATTGTACTGTGAAGTGAAATAACAGCCAAAGAAGCGATAAATATCAAGATGAAAATGTTGGGTAACGTAGCATAAATTCAAAATTTTCCTATGCGTATTCAGATCTTCCTATGGAGAGACCTGCAACGAGAGAGGGGTAAGAGCATCTTCATACCTTTGAAGATCGCTAAGCGGAAGCGTTGCTAGAACGCGGTTGACGGAGTCGTACTCGCAGCGATTCAGATCGCGGTGTGATTCCGATCTAGTGCCGAACTACGGCACCTCCGCGTTCAACACACGTGCAGCCCGATGACGTCTCCCGCACCTTGATCCATCAAGTAGGAGGGAGAGGTTGGGGAAGAACTCCAACAGCACGATGGCATGGTGTCGATGGAGAGACGAGGTCGCGCGAGAGGGCTTCGCCAAGCACCGGCAGAGAGGAGGAGAAAGAAGGGCAGGGCTGCGCCGAGGGAGCGGGAGAAGTGTGTCTCCCAAGGGCCAAAACCCCTCTCTATTTATACGAGGGGGAAGGGCTGCGCCACCCCTAGGGTTCCCTCCCTAGGGGCCGGCGGCCACCAGATGGGAGAGGGGGGCGGCGGCTAGGGTGGGAGGGGGTGGCGCCCCACCTGGTGGGCCTAAGGCCCACCAGCGCCTAGGGTTCCCCCCTTCCCCCTTCTCTGGTGCGCATGGGCTGGGTGGGGGGCGCACCAGCCCACCTAGGGGCTGGTTCCCTTCCCCACTTAGCCCATCTAGCCTCCCAGGGTCGTTGCCCCCCTTCGGTGGACCCCTGGGGCCACCTCCGGTGGTCCCGGTGGTCTCGGTACGTTACCGGTGATGCCCGAAACACTTCCGATGTCCGAAACCATCCGTCCTATATATCAATCTTTACCTCCGGACCATTCTGGAGCTCCTCGTGACGTCTGGGATCTCATCCGGGACTCCGAACAACTTTCGGTAACCTCGTATAACAATTCCCTATAACCCTAGCTTCATCGAACCTTAAGTGTGTAGACCCTACGGGTTCGGGAGACAGGCAGACATGACCGAGACACCTCTCCGGCCAATAACCATCAGCAGGGTCTGGATACCCATGGTGGCTCCCACTTGCTCCATGATGATATCATCTGATGAACCACGATGTCAAGGATTCAATCAATCCCGTATACAATTCCCTTTGTCTGTCAGTATAGAACTTGCCCGAGATTCGATCGTCGGTATACCAATACCTTGTTCAATCTCGTTACCGGTAAGTCTCTTTACTCGTTCCGTAGCACGTCATCGTATGACTAACTCCTTAGTCACATTGAGATCATGATGACGTTCTACTGAGTGGGCCCAGAGATACCTCTCCGTCACACAGAGTGACAAATCCCGATCTCGATTCGTACCAACCCAACAAACACTTTCAGAGATACCCATAGTGCACCTTTATAGTCACCCAGTTACGTTGTGACGTTTGATACACCCAAAGCACTCCTACAGTATCCGGGAGTTGCACAATCTCACGGTCGAAGGAAAAGACACTTGACATTAGAAAAGCTTTAGCATACGAACAATACGATCTAGTGCTATTCTTAGGATTGGGTCTTGTCCATCACATCCTTCTCCCAATGATGTGATCTCGTTATCAATGACATCCAATGCCCATGATCAGGAAACCATGATCATCTATTGACTAACGAGCTAGCCAACTAGAGGCTTGCTAGAGACACATTGTGATCTATTTATTCACACATGTATTACTGTTTCCTGTTAATACAATTATAGCATGAACAATAGACGATTATCATGAACAAGGAAATATGATAATAACCATTTTATTATTGCCTCTAGGGCATATTTCCAACAGAAAACATGATGCAAAATGGACGTATCAATCAACCGCGTTTATTAACTCTTCCGCTTAGCGATCTACAAGGGTATGTGGATCCGATCTCCCTCTCGTAGATGATCATCACCATGATAGTTCTTCGTGTGCGTAAGAAATTTTTTGTTTCCCATGCAACGTTCCCCAACATACAAAGAGGTTGTCAATCTCTCCGGCCTTGTAGTTTTCAAAGGATCAAAACACAAGCGGGAAAGTAATAGTGGTTGCAATGTACAAGTAAATGAAAACGGTAAACGGCTGACAAATCAACTGCCATACCTATCGATATTTGTGAGGATGTACCCGTTGTTGTTCCAAATGTTACTATCTTGATAGACTTTGTTATACTTGATATGCACGAGGACGACAACGTGTCGATTATCCTTGGTAGACCTTTCTTAAATACTACAGGACTTGTTACTGATTGCAACAAAAGCAAGGTCACTTTTCATGTCAATGGTAAAGAACATACGATGCATTTTCTAAGGAACTAATTTCAAGTGAGTGGTGTTACTGTAATTGAAAAATCTTCAACTATCACCAATGGAAGCTTTCAACTACCTCTACGTAGTGCCAAAAACAAACATGGGATGCTTATTGTTGGGGATATGCCATCCCCGTTGAGGTAACTTAGTGTTTTACGAAGATCCTTCGGATTCATGCCAATTGGAAGTGGTTGTCAATAAGACTTGATCAACCTTGTTCATGAATAATTTTCAAGAGGCATGAGGTTGATGAATTCAATAGGCACAACTCTATGTACCCATTTTACTTTTCCTATTATTTTTATTTAGATGCAATAAATTTCATGATTATCCTCTTTTTGATTTTTTTTCATGCAATAAAAAGTGCCCAAAAATAAAAGTTCTCCAAATGACATAAAACTTTCACACGATTTTTTTCCTGAATATTTGAGAATATCTCGCACTCAAAACATCATAGGGGGTGTCCCACGTGCCCACTAGGCGCCAGAGCGCGCC